>NC_141542.1:79082500-79682500 GCF_021556685.1 Rattus norvegicus
GTGGCCTCCATTCATCTTCCTCCCTGCCTTTAATTTTGGGAAGACCTGAGGCGGGGTGTACCTTCCTGTGGATGGAGTTCATCTTCAGGTTGCATCATAATTCTAAAATATGTATACTCTCTGGGAAGAAAAATTTGAAAGGGTTGAAAGCCAGCAAAATACACTAAGCAAGTTCATCATTTTATAAAACATTTTCCAGAAGTCTCCAACAACTTCACTGGACAAAAATTGCATCCTCTTGCAAAAGATTGTAAAAGACTAGCATTTCACCTTTCCAGCAAAGAAGAAAGAAAGGAGTTCCAAGTGGCTCTTATAGATCACTCCGTAGCCTCCATCACAATTAGATCAACGCTAGATGACTTCCTTCTTTTCCACTTTCCCCTTTCCTCTAGTGCAAGTTACAGATGCTGGGCACATAACACTTAGGTCCAAGATCTTCACATCTGCATCCTGTGGGAGGTTATCAGACTGTAGCCCCTCTCTAACAGCTGAGGCAGAAATATTTCAATCTGAGCAACTTCTGATGTTACTTAACCAAAGCACTAGGTTAGTTGTCTTCTCAGTTTTCACACTCACTGAAAATTTTGTTTAGGGGAATTCTCCGAGAAGAGGAAAGACAGCTATGAAAGGTTTTACCAGACAACTTCCCCAGCCAGGTGGGAACAGCTGGGAGGGAACAGATCATGTGCTGCTGGGGCAATGCAGGATAATTGATATCTCTTGTCACAACAGTGCATTAATTGCAGAGATTCAGCATTTCACTAAGCCGTGCTCTGTCACAGACAGCTCACATGAGACTGAGGTTTGTTCCCAGTCTCCTCCCTAGTGATTTTTCCAGTAAATTTTATTTCAGTTTCACGGTATTTTAGATCTTCCTTCTGACTCATACCTCAATGGAACCTGTGTGTGGTGTCAGAACAGTGAATACAGTAATTTCTTAGAGATGTGAGTTTTTCTCTCTTTCTTCCTTTTTAGTTCTGCAAACAGAACCAAAGCCATCTCATTTCAGGGATCCCAGTGATAAATGCTATTTCCATGGAGACGTAACTCATCAATTGAATGAGGCAATCAGATTTTCCCCCATCAGAACATAATACCATCAATGTTTAAGTGACTTTTAAACAATAATGAGAACTCTCCTAATGAAAGAATCTCTATGGCCAGATCGGTGCAGAGTAACGGCTATACCATTAACTCTCCTCTCCTCTACCCTCCTCTATTTAAAACGTGATGTTCTCATTAACTTCCCCATGTTCTGAGGGCTCTGCTCTTGGGACAGTGTTACTAATAAAAGACAGACTAAATTATCATTTTCAGGGTAAAAGATGTAGACAGCCTTCCAAGGAGGAGAGTTGGTACACAGTGACCGTTTATTCCCAAGACCACCTCCGACCCTAACCCCAAATAAATAAGCATGCTTAGTTGTTAAAACTACTGTGCATTCATTCAGGTAGATGGTTTTTTCAAACAATTGGCTTGAACTTCAGGATCTATTCATCTAGCTAAGTCTATTTCCTCAGAGGAGGTTGAATGATCTGTATAGGCTATCCTCAGTTAAACATAAAACAACACAAACAAGAGCCCCTGCCCTGTAGGAAGATGGTGCCAACCGTACATAAAGAACAGCCATGTTCTTCCTCGCTATCAGTTGTCCCTCCCTTCAATTTCTTTCTTTCTCTCTTTCTTTCTTTCTTTCTTTCTTTCTTCCTTCCTTCCTTTCTTTCTTTCTTTCATCCATTCATTCCATAAATTCTGAGATGCCTGTTCTATACTAAACACTAGATTCAAGGCTGTGGAGTTACAGAAGTGTACCCTTTCCCAGCATACCTAGACGGAGGCAGATCTGCGGCAGTTACTGCAAGCCTCTTATGACCTGTGGTTTGCATTCATCTATTAGACTAAACCACATACCTTTTCATTATGCAATCTTTGCTGATGCTAAGGACAGATCTCAAAGTGCCCTCTTTACAATTTCTGTATTTAATGCAATGTGTAATCAAGAATAGGCCATTGTTAGGTCAATTACTTTCCTGTATTTATCTCTTCGAACAATAAATAATCAGTGGGATAAAAGGGGGCAGTAAAAGATAGTTTTAATGCTAGCACTCATAAATATCCAACATCTTAAAGAGGCGTTTTAATATTTATATGTGGTGGAATACTCTCCCTCTAGAGAGAGCCTGGCTGAGGACTGATATGAACCCATGCAATAACAGTATTCTCGGGTTATTCTACTGTCCAGGATCCAGGCAATCCTGGGCAAGCCTTGGCATTCCCGCCAATGTGCCCAGCACTCAGTCTCTTTCTTCTTAGATTGCTAATACCTGTGAGACATGCCTAAGAAGGAAATTTTTTGATGCATACTCTGTGTACTTTCTATGTCAATTTTTGTAGAGGACTGTCCTGATCCATGCTTACCCTTCAGCCAAAACCTGAGCAATCCTCCTTATACCATAGCAGTATTTCTGTCTGCTAGATTCTTCACGAAAGACCAAAACCAGAAGACACTGTTCAGGTTGCAGACACTGGACACTAAAAGGCAAAAGGAATAGTTGTGTTCTAGGGAAGGTTATTCTTGAAGTCAGACATAGAGCAAGAAGAGCTCACTGGCAAGCTTACCCTGAGATCCCGGAAGTGTGCTGTAGTAGTGGGCATCATATTAATGGAACTTCTGTCTGTTGGTTTTACTTCTCAGCTTTTGAGCCAGGATATGGACAAGCACAGGCAGGAAAGGAAACTTATGTCCAAGAGAGAACATAAGAAGCTAAGCATAGACTCTGAAGATGAAACTTCTTATGCTTTGAGGATGGGCTCAGTACTATTCATCCTTGTTGTGTAACTTTAAAAACAAAATCACCTACCTTCTGTCTCTTGACTTCTGTGTCTATAAATGGGCGTAAGACGGTAGGAGAATGCTCTTCCTAGGATTTAAATGTGTTTGCATGTGTAAGTAGGAAATAGCATTGTGTGGTTTATAAGCAACATCTTTATTTGTAGTAATTCCTGATTATTTGTACCATTCTGTCATGATTATTATGAATTCCGTAGAAACCAGCATGATGATGGGAGACTAAGCACAAAGGTCATGAGTTTGAGGCCCCATGGAGCCACACAGCAAGAAATTTTCATAAAAATACTATTTGTTAATTCCCTTGTTAGTCCTTAATAGTGAATTGAAGTTGGGTGAAATATTCCTTTCACTGCTTTTCTCTGATTTACACATCTTGTATAATTCTAGCGGAGTATCAAAGAGGAAGATTGATATTGGTTCTAGGCCATGTGCCTATCTGTGTAACCACTTTTGCAGTCAGGATGCAAAACCACAAAAAAATCACTCACAGTCCCTTTATAGCCAGATACCCTTCCCCCATCTCTGTCACTCGAAATCACCAATCTAGTTCACATCTCTGAAACTGAGCCATAAATAGCATAGTTCAGAACTAGAATCAGGTAAATAGAAAAGAATATGACTCCTGAGAGCCTTTTCAAACAATATAATGCCCTTGAATCTACCCTTGTTGTTGTCATTGTCAAATGGTTTTACTTTGTGTTGTTGGGTAGTAGACCACAGTACAATGTACCACAATTTCCTTAGTCATTTACCTATTGAGAGGCATTTTGGTTTTAGCATACATAATTATCACCATATTTTACTATTTGCTAGTGTTTTGAAAAGCATTTGTGCCTCTAGCTCACATGCATGACTGGTCTACATGTTTCTTTATCTTTAATTTCAATATGGGGTGAGACTGGCTTCACTGGATGAGTAGGGAAATGGCACACACTTCCCCATTCCTGGAAGAGTGGACAGAATTGGCATTAATTCTTCTTTAAACCATTGCTAGATCTCTCTAATAAAACTGTCAGATACCTAACATTTCTTCTTTAGGAGGTTTTTAATTATAAATTCAAAGACCTTCATAATTGTAAGTCTGTTCAAATTATGTTGTATTGTGTGAATTATGGTAGTTTTAATCTTTCTAAAAGTTTACCCGTGTTTTAAAACATTATAGAGTTAGCTGTAGTATCTTCCTCATGATGGGATATTGTCCAATTGTCTTCTGAGGCAAGGATGTTATAGACTAACTGTCCCCACAGCCCCTCATCATCTGTTAATCTACAAGGTCACTGGTGTTACCCCATTTCCTTCTTGATATTGAAAACCCATGTCTTTTTCTTTTTGTCACTTTTTGTTATTTTGTTTTATTTGGAAACTTGACAATGGATTTGACTTTTCAAAGGTCCAACTACTTTTTTCCTCATTCTTTTTCTGATTCTAATTTCATTGGTTTCTCCTTTTTATTATTTCCTTCCTTCTGTTTTGGGTTGGTTAATTTATGTGTCTCTTCTTTCTAGTTTCTCTAACATGAAGCTGAGAATACCGATTTAAGACTTTCTTGTCCAATGAAAAAATTTGCTTTAAATTCTCCCCTCATCCCTGTTTTAGGGATATCATATACATTTTAATACACTGTATATTTGTCATTTATTATAGCCTTTGAGCTTACCTCAAGAACTTTTCTTTGACCTGTGCGTTATTTAGACATCTGCCATTTGACTTTAGGGATTTCTCTGTTATCTTCTTATTGTTGACCAGTCATCTCATTCCACTGTGAACATTCTTGCTACCCTACAACTGTAAATTTATTTGTCTCTTCAGTTTTATCAATTAGAGACTCTTTTAACATTTCTAAGCTATGATTCCATTGTTTATTAGCGTCAATATTTTCCTAAAAGTCTGTTGTCAGACTACAGCCATTCCTTTGAAAATAGTATGTCTTGTACTTTTAACTGCTTCAATTTTCTTCATGATCTTGAATTTCAGCAGCTTTACTGGGTGTGCATCTGTGTGCATGTGAGTGTGTGTGTGTGTGTGTGTGTGTATGGATGTGTGTGCATATGAATGTGAATGTGTGCATACATGTGAGCGCATGTGCATATTGTATGTATACATTGTGTGCATATGGACATGTGTGTGCACATGTGTACATATGTATCTATGTACATGTGGATATGTGTGGATGTATGTGCATGTGGATATGAATGTGTGTACATGTAGATGAGTACGTGTGGATAAATATATGCGTGCAAGCGTGTATTATGTATATGTATTGTGTGCATATGGACATGTGTACATACGCATGGGTGTGTATGTATGTATTATACAGATATACATGCACTATTTAAACCTGGTAGGATGTATATAGCCCAATAAATCTGTAGCTTAATGTCTTTATTAGCTTTGGAAATTTGATGATGTCTCTGCAAATGCTCTCCCATCATCTCTCTCTCACCCCTTTCCTCAGAAATTTAATGAAACAAAAATTAGAACTTTCTGTTTTGTTTTCTTGTTTTCCTTTTTCTTTCAGCTTTGTTGTTTTATAATATCCTATCTGCTGGTTTATTAGTCTTGCCTCTGGTGTGCCCAGTCTCCCTTTAAGCCAGCTGTTGAACTCTTAATTTTATTTAGTTTAATTTTCATTTTCACATGGCTGTCTGCCTGGTTTTTGTTGTTTTGCTTGAAATGGTTATTCTCTAGTGAAATTCTATTATTGCCTTTTTTCTTAACTATACTAATTATAGTTATTTTAAGAGTCATGTATAATATCAATTCTTCCTTCCTTCCTTCCTTCCAAACCTTCTCATATACTCCTCCCTACTTTCCTCCAAATTCATGTCCAGTTTTTCACCGTTATTACATGCATATATCTACTTGTATATACTGATATATTCCGAATTATAGACTGTTGAATCCATATAATGTTACTTCCATGTATTTTACTTGTATGTATGTTTCCAGGGCTAATCCTATGGCACTCGATAGCCCTCCTTGGTGAAAGCCAACTCTCAGCTCTCCTCAGTACAGGCCATGTGGGCTGTCTCCTGGGTGGTTTGGCATAGTCATTGGTGCCATTCCTGTTCTGTTCGTGTTTGTGGTCATAGTGATAGTGTTGAGGTTTTATGGCTATAGCTTCTGATGTTACTAGGAGACACAATCACACAGCCAAATCCTTAATCCTCTGGCTTTCATAATCTTTCCATCCTCTCTTCTGCAATATTCCTTGAACCTTATGTGTAGGAGTGTCTGTACCTAATGAGAATGGGTTCCACAACTCTGCATTTTGATTGGTTGTGGTCTTCTGTAGTGATCTGCATCTGTTGCAAAAAGAAGTTTCCGTGACGTGGGGTAAAATCTACACTTATCTTGATATCAGAACAAACAACTATAGAATGTTGTTAGAGATTATGCTGGTTTAATAAGTTAGTGATTATAGATTTTCCTCCTATAGCCATAATTTCACTAACATTGAGTAGTTAGCTAGGTTTCACTTACTAACGGTTGTATCCCTCTTGTTGAACATGTCTTAAGTCCAATTGGCTGTTGGTTACAGCCAAAATATTTATGTGCATGTGACTATTGTTCCCATAGAGTTATGATGCCATTTTGGAAATTAATGTAGTTCAGTGGCTGAGTCAGACTGTTGGTCATCTCCTTTCTTGGAAAATGTCACGCCCTCTTCTAGAGCTTCTTCTAGTTGAGGACATATAGTCTAATATTCCTAAGATGTGTCCTAAGTCCCTACCTAGAAGTATGGTTTGTTACTGGGGTCTTTCTTCCTTAGAAGGTTTTGAATTCTGGCTTCTATTTCCAATTCCACAAGAATGCCAAGAACTCTGCTCAGCTCAAAGTATCTTAGTCACTGCACTCTGACCATTTTCTTAGCATTTGATTCTGTGCCATCTGTGAACTAGCAAATGACTTGTAGAAAAAAGTGCCACAGAATTTTGGATCCAGTTCAATATGCTTACCTACCTATTCTTCAGAAATCAATGTTGGCCTCTAGGGTCCTGGGCATACTGGGAATTCTCCAAAACCTTCAAGTTGCTTTGTTCTTTGTTGTTTTCTTCCTCAGGTTCTCTCAGCTTTTCTGGTTATTCTCACAAGAATAAGAATAAAACAAGCCCTTTCACCATTACCAAAAACATGGAAATTTCCTGTCTCTCTTTAATACTAAGTGATGGTAGCATCAATGTTAGAAAACTTTGACATTAGAAGAATTGAAAGAGAGCTGGGGAGAAGGCTTAATTAGTAAGTTCTTGCCATGCAAACACAAAAACCTGAGTTTTCTAAATTCCTTTTTACAAACAAAAGTATATTGACTCATACTTTTAATCCTAGCAGTAGGGAGACAGAGGCAAATAGATCTCCAAGGCTTCTGGCCAGCTAGCCTAATCTACTGGACAAGCTCCAGGCTAAAGAGAGAAGCTCTCAAAAGTAATAATAATAATAATAATAATAATAATAATAATAATAATAATAATAATAAGGTGGCCTGTTCACCACTTTTCTTTCTTCCCAGCAACCAACCCTCACCTTGAAAGTCTAACTGCTCAGTTTTAGCAAATACAAGCTCTGTTCGAAAGCCCGATGTTGCTATCCCCAGACCAACGGATACCTGCAATGGTAATTCCTGTTCCTCTTTAAGATGAATCTTTGACATATAAACTGGGCCCTTCTTTATAGAAGAAAGTACACAGAGGGATAGTCAAAAGAAATTCGAAGAGTCCGCCGTGCAGACAGATTCCAGAGAGTCATCACAGGTACATCTCATGCCAATGTGAGGGGTCCCAAGAATCAGAAAGCACACCGGGAAAACTGCACAATAGCTAGCTGTTGGGGCTGCAAGGAAGCAGAAAAAGCTAAGCAACCTTCGAAAACAACACAAGGGCTGCTGCGCAGGCTTCGCAAAGGAGGCGTGTAAGCAAAAGGCTGTAAGGCCCGTGAAGGTTTCTGTTCCTCAAGTTGGTAGAAAATGCTGAATTTATATAGTAGATAAAATGAAACTCATCTGTAACTCCCTGGGAAGTGCTCTAAAATACGCCATAGTCCCAGCTCTGTCTGTAACTCTAAAACAAAAG
Organism: Rattus norvegicus; assembly: GCF_021556685.1. NCBI lineage: Eukaryota > Metazoa > Chordata > Mammalia > Rodentia > Muridae > Rattus > Rattus norvegicus. The sequence continues at coordinate 79,090,421 of NC_141542.1, forward strand.
GAAGTGCTGCAAATGGGCAGGGGAGGTGATGGCTCCTGAAGAATGACACTTTGACCTTTGACCTCTACATTCACTCATACGCACACATATATACCCTGACACGTGCATGCACACATACAAAAGGATTGAAATAATATGTAAATCAACATGTATAATAATGTCTTGGTACCTAACAGAAATTCACAAATAATTTTAGCTTTGAATTGAAATATTCACTGATTGGTGGAAACTTGCAGAAGACACTGATTCCTAGCACCTCTCACCTTTTTCCTTCTGGCCATTCTTGCTGAATTGCTGCAGAACAAGAGTCTTACTCTTGGAAGGGTTGGTTACAACAGAAAGCTCTTATCAGCTCCATTTCCAAAGGCTCTTCTTTCCCACCATGACCTCATTCAAAGAGTCTTTGGCCACATTTATGTTGCCGTGAACCCTGTTAGTAATCAGTCCATGTCCTTCCCTTGAAGCCCATGTCTTATTTTTCTCCCAGAAAGAATCACTTATGAAGTGTCTCTCAACTCTAGTCATTTGTCTATCTCTGAGTAGGAAACCATTGCATCTCTCTCACTGTAACTTTGCTCCAGCCTCTCACTCCTGCCAGAAAAACCAGGGTTAGTCAAGAGTTCTATATACCAATTTCCCCAGTAATATATATGAGTAAAACCTGAGACACTCCAAGGAGAATTAGCAAAGCAAATTAGACCTGTGCATATCTCTCTCTCTCTCTCTCTCTCTCTCTCTCTCTCTCTCTCTCTGTGTGTGTGTGTGTGTGTGTGTGTGTGTGTGTGTGTGTGTGTGTGTGTGTGTGTGTGTGTTTGGGTAGGGTTGGGCATACATTGCCAAATTGCTAGAGTGAGCTTGGTTACAGATTAGAGTCTCAGAGACCACTTTTTATGAGTCTGTGATTTTCAAGGCTCAAAACTAATCCACTGGAAAACATAAAAGATGTAAAGCAGAAGACTTGGGTAGTAATTTTCAGATCATTTGACTCTAAATGCAGCTTTGAGGATATGCAGTTCATAAATTTCCTTTTGAATCTTTTTTTTGACACTATTTCTCCAAACTTAGCTATCTCAGGCAGGTAAAGGATTTCCAGAACATGCTTACAAGACTTACAAGTAGGATTGGAGATCTAAGAGCATAACAGGAATAACGATGATGGTGGTAGTGGTGGTAGTGATGATGATAATGATGACGACAATGATAGCAATGACAACAATGCTGTTGGTGGCCATGCTGCTGACAATTTCTAATAGAATTCATTGAGTATTATATACTTTCCCAGTGTCGAGACATCTTACATGCATCACATTGTCTCTTGAGAAAAGTTTAAGTATTTACCATTTCTCAAGTTTATTACCTTTCCTGTGGTATTCAGTAACATGGGATTTAAAGCAGAGAATAAATCCTGCACTTCTGTGAGTTTTGGCTGTGTCATGAACATCCTTGAGACTCTTTAACACTGGGAAGGAGGCATACCTGCATCTTGAGTTATCCTTGGAAGCTTAAACTACTTAGTGCATGTTAGACCTGTAGCACTGGGGCTGGCTCATACTGACTTCTTGGAAAGATGTAGTCATCCTCTCCCTCCTGGCTTCTCTACTACTGTGGTTTAAGATGCTCTGCCCTAGACTACTTAGGTGGACAATGTAGGAAACAAAGATCTAAAATACATATAAATAGGGGATCACAGGAAGCACCGATAAAATGTGTTACACTTACTTACCTCCCAGACTAAGGCCCAGGAAACATGATTCCAGAACACTTATTTGAGGTTATACTATTTACTAAAGCAGTACTTGTATTTACTCAGTATATATTCATTCAGTAAAATGAGGATGTAGTCCTTCCCTTAACAGAACTTGGGATCTTCTAGAAGAGACAAATATTAAATATTTAATTATACATTCACTGAGTATTACCAAGGAGCAGCTTAGGATGTTGTAAACACTATTGTATTGTTAATAGTGATTGAGAAAGTGACATTTGAAGTTGAATCTGGAAGATTTTAGTAATTAGTAATTTGGTGGTAAAATGGACACAGGAGGCTTCTCAGCAGAAGAGCCCGTGGTGTGGCCCCGGTGTGGAAACACTATGGCACATGGAGAAGCAAAGGTCCCCCTGGAACAAGAAGGAAAGCCTCGTGCTTGAATGAGTTGGTCTGTATACACTTCCCTTCCCTTCAGTAGACCAAGAGATGTCTACAGGTACAAGTCACATTACACAAGGCTTCCTACTTTCTTCAGAATCTCAGGCTAACCATCACATTCAAGTTACCTGGGAACCTCACTCTCATGACTATCAGGTTCCTTATTAATCTGTTATGTGTTGGTTCCTACAGTTGAGGGTCACCTCTATGTTTTTCAGTATTCTCAACTCAAAGAGTGCACCCAAAACCCTGGGTCCCCTCACTCAGAATGTCTGGCTAGTTTTGAGATTAGCCCCAAGTCTTCATTTCCAACAAGCTGCCAGATGACTCCCATGCTGGTGGCCTGGTGTCCATTGGTAAAGCACACAACTAAGGCATCTTTCTCCCTTCTGCAGCTTAACTACCACAGCAAGTTTCCTTGATTCTTAGGAAATGTCTAGGGAGGGTCAAAAGAGAAACTACCAAAATCCAGACTTGACTGTGCTCACTGCACCACAGGCCTAAAGCAAGAACACTTTGTGTGGTTCTCCTTACCTCAGGCTTCTTCCCAGTGTTCAGCACTGTAGGTATCAAGTACATGTTTATCAAAAGAATTGATCAGTGAAGGAATTGCAGAATGGATCAAGTTTAGTAATTTCAGAAGGAGGTTTTCTCCATTACTTTTTGGAAAGCTCTCTGATTCCTTTCAGGCCAAGAGGACTTCAGAAAAAAAGAGAGAGAGAAAAAATTATTGTCATTCTCCTGGAATGCAGCCCCAGAAATTGCAGAGTCAAGATCTGCTTGCATTTTAAGTACTTATTTGGCTTGGAAGCTGAAATGCTAACAGGATTACAAAATGCCGAGTTTGCGGAGTTTCAGTTTGTTTATGCTCATGCTTGGTTCAAAGTCCCTTCGTCAATCAGTACATTTCTGTTTCTAATTGCAGTTTTAATTTTTTTTTTTTGCCACCTGCACAGGCATTCTCAGCTGAAGTTAGCTTTAGCAATTTGCACAGGTATAATGTAATGGGATGAGGCTCTTACCCAACAGAGTGTCACCTACCCTGGTATCTAATGAATTCAAAGTCACTCTACGTCAATTCGCGTTATGATTCAGGAAGCAGCCTGCTATCTCCCCCATCTTCACTCTCACAATGTTGTAAAACATTCTTAATAGACAACTGTCCTCATTCCAGGCACGTGCAGTTTGACTAGAGGATGCCACATGATTTTGATTCTGTTGATTCTAGATTCTTTATTTACATCTCTCAGTAGAATCTCTGGATGTAGATGAAAGAACGAGAAGCTGTCTTAGTTAGGGTTTCTATTGCTCTGATGAAACACCATGGCCAAAACGTGCACTGTGGAGGACAGGGGTCTTTTGGCTTATACTTCTATGTTGCTATTCACCACTGAAGGAAATCAGGACAGGAACTAAAGGAGGACAGGATCCTGGAGGCAGGAGCTGAGACAGAGGCCATGGAATCCCAAAGAAGTGAACTCCAATCCCAGAGAAGGAATGGATGTGCTGGCAAAGTGAGGGCAAGCAGATAAAGAACAAACAACCCTTTCCTTCTTCCACCATCAGAAGCCATGGCCAAAATTAAAGGTGTGCCTCAAGATCCAGACGAAAAGTATGTGTCACCCTACTTCAAAATCCTAATCAAAAGTTTGTGTCTTCCAGCCTCAAGGTCCAAATCAAAGGTGTGGCTTCCTCCCTCAAGATACAGATCACCAGTGCACCCTGCATTTCTTGATTATAGTTTATTCCAGATATACTCAGGATGATGATACAGACTAGCCATCAAAGAGGCGTCTCTAATTTCACCATAGTGTCTGCTAAGGCTATAACTTGGTGGTAGAGTACTTACCTCACATGTGTGAGGACCTAGGTTCAACCCTCAGTCCTCCCCCAAACTCAAAAAAAAGGAAGAAAGATAACAGATTATGCAATTCTCCCCAATATACACATACAATCTGGAGGTATCTCACAGTGCCCTATTAAGTTACACATAGACTCATAGTCCTAGGAGTATCAAACTGGTTCTGGTACAAGTAATCTATCATATTCCAAATGTGACCCACATCAGAACTCATGCTATAAAGTCTTCTGTGTATTGCGATGACTGAACGTGAGCAGTCTATATCTAGATTTTGCTTTGGACTTTGTCCCCAAATAACACCTGAAATGGTATAAGTAACTTCCCAGTAGGCTTTAATAATCAAAGTTCTACTTATAGAAATCATAATCTCAATATCAGTGGATGATGTTTTCAGGGGGATAGGCTCAGAACATTCTACTTTGCCACCATCCCCTTGATTTGATTTGAAATGACCTAATAAAGATAATTCACTGAAAATGAATTTTTTAACGTGGCCTAAATATGTAGCTCAGTAGTAGATCATTTGTCTACATACACAAGACCCTGGATTTACCCATAACCCCCATCCAAACAAACTAGCAAACCAAAAAAAACCAAAGAATAACTCTTGCTTTTAAATATGAAAACAAGAACATTTGAATGTGCATTTGAACATGCCTGGCTTGGGCTTCCATTAGATAGTCTACAGCTCTTAAGTGGAACATTATTACCGTGTATGACATAACTCATCAAAAACACACATACAATTGTATTTTTAAGTAAGCTTATAAAATAATGTATCAACCTATGGCATTTTTAATGGTCGTATCTCTTGGCGTTATATCTCTTTTTTCTCTATTCAATGTGTATATTTATTTATACACATATGTTTAGAATGTATTTTACAGTTATCTTATAAAATAAATGATTTCTTGTGGCCTTTTCATATATGTTTAGTAATCCTTCTTTCACTCCCTCTGTGCTACCTTCCCTTCCCTATTAGAAGCCTTCCCATTTGTTTTTTCTGTGTCTCCCTTCATAGCACCTGTGCCCTTCTATCCCCTCTCTAGAATACTATCCCTATTGGTCCTTCTCTGCTTTCCTGGCTTCTGTGCTTGCTTTAAGTTATCTGCTCCACTCTACAGATTCTGAGCTAGGATCCACAAATAAGAGAGAACATGCAGTGTTTGTCTTTCTGGGTCTGGTTAAATCACTCAGTGTATTTCCCAGCTCTATCCATTTACCTACAAATTTCATGATTTCGTTTACTTTACTGCTAAATAGAATTCTGTTGTGCATGTGTATCACATTTCTTGGTTATCCACTCATCAGTTGTTGGGTATTTTGGTTGTCTCATTTCCTGTTGTGAGGAGAGCAGTTACCATGCCTGAGCAAGTGTCTGTGGAGCAGGATGTCAAGTCCTTGGGGACATGTGCTAATGAGTGGTAGCATTGGGTCATAGCTAGCTCTCCCTTTACCTTTGTGAAGATTTTCTATGATTATGTCCATGGTGACTGCACCAGTTTGCAATTCCATCAACAGTAAATGAGGAGTCCCCTCCCCCACATCCTTGATCTTGGACACTCTAACTGGGGTAAGATGAAATCCCAAAGTATTTGAATTTGCATTTCCTTAATTGCTAAAGAGAATGAATCCTTTTAAACTTATTTTGTAGCTATTTTTATTTATTTTGAGAACCTGTTAAGATCCATAGCTCATTTTTTTTTAAACAAGACTTTTATTTTCCTGAGAACTTTGTGTATTCTGGGTATTAATCCTCTATCAGATACATATCCCTGGCAAAGACTTTGTCTCACTTTGTGGGTTTCTTCTTTATTTGACTAATTCCCTTTGGTGTACAGAAATTTTCAGTTTTATGAGGTCCCCTGGAGCTAGAAAGACAGCTCAGTGATTGCCAGCACTCGCAGCTCTTCCAGAAGACCAGAATTCAGATTCCAGCATCCATGTCAAGAAGCTCACAGCCAAGGGCAACTCTAGCTTCAGTAGATTGGACATACCCTTCCCCCCCTCAATAACCCCCAACCCTCCAAGCCATCCCCCAATTCCCACACCTCACCTCCACCTTCACCCGGATACATACACATACACATAAATAAAACATGAAAGAGAACATAAAAGAATTCATTTAGGAGTATTCAACTGAGACAAGGGACAATTCCATTTGTGTCATCACTGGACACCCTGATGGCCATGGCCCAGCCAGACACTGTTTGGAGACCTTTGAAAAGGAAGAATAATGTGAGTTAACATTTCGCTGCACATTAATTCTTAAAAAAAAAAAAGCTGTAGTTTAATTTTAAATGCTAATATGCATATGGTTAATTAAGAAGCCAAAATTGGCTATAAGCTTGGTGAGCGCTAGGAGCAGGGGGAGCGAGATCATTACACTTCTGCTCATGGTTAGCTATTTGTGAACCAGCTGATAATGTGCAAAATTAAGATTTCGTAAGTGGCATTTTAAATGAATGGTTAATGGCTGAAGATTAATTAAACAGTCAGAGTTACTGAAGAAAAGCTGTTAAAAAATTATGTTTATAGGCCAGTCACTTGCACACTGAAACAGAAATCCTGATAGCAAATGGCCTTTGTGTTTACCAAGAACATTTTAAAGAAGTGGACTTCATCGGGAGAGAAGCCCAGCCTGCTCCACATTCAGCAGAGCTGTGGCAGTAGCCTCAGGGATATTCCTTTGGAGGAAAAGCTGCCATGTAGGAAAATGGACTAGAAAGTGTTTTTTTCTGAGGGAATCTTCACTGAAACCTTCATGGCAGGTAACCGGGCATATTTTATTTCCTACCTGCATGCCGCACAATTCTGAGTTAGAGCAGGCAGAACCCATGGGATTTATAAGAAGCCTCTGTAATGCTGGGAACAGACACAGAATTGCCCTGTGTTGTTTTCAGTCCAAGCTGGTCCTTCTTAAGTCTCCAGTTCTTGGTGCTAGGAACATGGGTTTTATGTGTCTGGCCCTACCCTAGGCTGATTCATTGGGGACCTTGTTTTCTTTGTATTCAGTGCTATGCCGTGCACATAGAGGATGCTGTAAAAAATGTTTTTAAAAATTACTTGTCATAGCTTAACTCAATAAATATTGGACAAATGAATAATGAGTTACTTAGAGGTTGGTTATTGGGACATCAAAGGCTCCTTTAAATGCTCTTCCATCCATCCAACAAATAGCTAGTCTTCTATACTGACCCATATTAATGCCTCTTGTGTAATGCCTGTGTTCCAGACTCAGAGGCAGCACAACCTAGTTGGGGAGAGGCAGAAATACAAATGTGTAAATCCCAGCGGTGGCAAACAGAACAGCAAGCAGCCTCGGAGTGGAATGAGAAATCAATCTCAGGATGGGAGAATCCAGTCTACTTGCCTCTAAATTGCAAGGGAAATTGGTTCTGCCCCATGACAAAGCATTAGCATTAAGGCATACTTAACTTTGTTTTAGTTCATTCAGGCTAGTTCCTTGTTTCTAAGCATTAGACTCAAATCACCCTACCCAGGCAGCTAATTATGTCCTGTTCAAAAGTTCCCTAGAGATGGAAGTCCTGGATTTTCCCACAAGAGAGCCTTGACCAGAGTTTTACTCCCTCCTAGCTAAGAAGTTAATTCATTTCCTTTTTCTCCAGCCATTTTTTGGGGTTTGTTCAACTGGTGAAACACCCATAAGCATGAACCCTCTCAAAAGTCAGGAGACGTGGACCAGGCCACATCTGTCTGCTCTGGGTTCAACATGCCTTACAGTGGTGAAGCTCTGTGTGTCAGCAGTGTATGATTTTATTATGTCTCCTCCCAAGTGAATGGAACATGTTCTTCATGACCTAAAAGGAAAAATAATGGTAGATTTAGCCCATTTTGGAAGGTGTTTTCTCACGTTTCGCTCTCTGTATGTAGATTAATATAACTGTAGTTGTAACTCAGAAAGCAAAGTTGTGCCACGGTGTGCACGAAGAGATCAAAGGTCAACTCGCAACTCACAGGAGTCGGCTCTTTCCTTCCACTATGTGGGTCCCAGAAATTGATGGGTCCTCATGCATGGTCACAAGCACCTTTGCCAGCTAAGGCTTTACTAGCTTACCCAAAAGTGCAAACGAGGAAGGTGGAATGCAGACAGTGGGGCTGGCCCAGTGTCAGGCGAACCAGACTCTGTACCCAGTCAGACCGACTTCAGAGCCTCAGCACTTAACCACTGTACCATGTGGACTTTTGAGCTCTTTCGAAAAATTATTTTTCTCCCTGTAAAATTCTGTCTTATTATCTGGAGTCTTTTCTTCCCTGTGTATAAAGAACCCCTCCCTTGGAGAAAAAAAAAAACCACACAGACACACACACACACACACACACACACACACACACACACACACATACTTTACCTTTCCTTGTGTAAAGTAATAGCACTCTGCTGCATAATATCCCCAGGTTAGCTCTCACTACAATTACGGGCAGCTGAGTGGCAAATACATCCTGCTTTCAGAGATGCAGGCAAGGTTCACTTTAGAAAAACGGATAGTTCAAAGCTTTTCCATTCTCGTAAAATAGAATGATGCAAAGGGAAAGAAAATAGGTACTTCTTAGAGAAAGGAAGCCTGCCTCGATGGCTGGGAGCAACCCCTCCTGTCTGCCAATCCCAGAAGCATCTGGGGAGCAGTGATGTCCAATAATTGCAGCTAAAAGCCGCATTAATTGACCAGTGACAGGTTGAAAGGTGCCTCCAGCCAGCATCCCTGCACCCCATGCTCTTTTCATGGGCCAAGAGGGAGACAGAAGGTGGCGGGCCTCATGGGGTCTTCCACACAGGACTTGAGCAGCTTGGAACAAGGAAGACTGCTTCTGAGGAGGGTGCTTAGCTACCCAGGGAGCTGGGTTTTCTACCTGATGGATTCAGACCCCCCTGAGGATTGTTTTCAGGAGACTGTGATCCCAGGCCTGCCTGAGTCCAGCATGTCTGATAAACACCAGGTGACATTGCTGCCTGGGGGTTCCAACCACTGTAAGGCAAAGCTTAGCTGATTTTCAAAACCATTCAAAATAAATATGCAGCAAATTTAGTTGTAACCTACCAAGTGTCAGCTGTCACTCCCTCCTGTCAAGGAGGTGGCAAGCAACCTCATTTCAGTACAAACTCAGATGTTCCTGAGGCTGTCGGTTCTTCTTCCTGAAAGAAAGGTCAAGCCTTCTCTTGCCTTCTTCAGATCTACCGCTGCCATCTGTATCGGTGTCTACACTGACCCGAGGCGGGATGGCAAGGCTCTTGCCCCTTAACAACACGCTCTGTCTCCACAGTCGAATAGGTATAAACTTGAATTTCTTTCCCACACCTCTAGAAACCTGCCCAGAGAAGTTTTATCAATGTAACTCATCTCTCTTTCCATCATACTTCACTCAAAGGAAACGCTCACTGGCTCTGTTTAGTGCATCATTTGATTTAGCATTATATTAGAATATTGTATTTTGCCCTAATTTTGTGACTTTGTATTATCTTAATTAATTACTAACTCAACTTCTCCAATAAATAGTATCATTCTCTTCGACCTACATTCAAAATAATCACAGGGCCTCTGTCTAAACTATTTCCCCCCCGGTATGTTTTGTCAAATGCCAATGTTGTAGATTGAATATTTGAAGCCATTGGTTACCTAATGAAAAGAGAGCTTCTGTGTGGCTGAGATTGCAGATCAGTGTATCGATTATCACCACTGAATTGCGATTAATGAGACTTCCTTCTGTGGATGAAACATTCAAACTCTAGATCAGAGCCACTCCACTGAGACTGTGAGGCTGTCTGCCTTCAGGTCAGGCCTCATTTGAAGTACAACATGAGCCCTGTTTATAATTTAACATTTTTAACACTCTCTTTTTTTTAAAAAGCTGAGTAATTTTATAATATAGTTTATCTAAACCAATATATGCAAGTTATGTTTTCAAGATATATTCAAAACTGTTTCAAGACTATACGTTATACACTCAATTTTACATGTTGGGTTCACAAAACCTAGTATGTGTTTTAGACCCTCACCACATCTAAGGGCTCATTCTGATTCTGGAAAACAAGTAATTACCAGTCCTACTTTGTCTCTGTAGAGAGAAATGCCCCCACCTCAAGTTCCAACCACTGTGCAGAGAGGCAACCTATGATGGCTGAACCACCACGGGCCCAGGTCTGATTTCATCCCAGCTCAGGGGCTGTTGACAGAACAAAGGATCTAGCTTGACTTAAAGAGCTTTCCCTTATCTGGGACACAGGGAAACGGGTGGTCTTTACAGGACGAAGTACATGCAAGTCTTTGCACGTGAAGGCATGACAACTGTGCATAAGCCACATGTGACTTAATTACAACAGTGGAATACAAATGGGATTCTCATTTAGCTGGAGACACTTCCTTCATTAGCAGTAGAAAATCCATCTTTATGTAGAGAGGGAGGTGCTTTGTACAGACCTTTCTCTTTCCGTAGTTCCAGACCCTAGTAAATTGATATGCAGAAGTTAAAATAAATAAATAAAACATAACAGGCCCAGAGTTCACTTTTCTAGGTTTGAGTTTATCTCCCACACTATTGTTGTTGTTTTATGTAGGAAGCATCACCATATGAAGCACTGGGGAGGCAAGGAGGACTTGAGGTTCCTGCCTCCCCTATCTACTTATAAGGACCAGGGTTGACAGTAGTTCATGCTTTCCTGTGTGTCCACTCCAGGGAGCATGGGATAGCTCACTGTCGGGTATAATGTTCTCCTGAAGGTTTTTCTGGTCCACTGTGCTTTCCCTTGGTCAGGCTGAATGAATCTGGGCTGGGTTCCTTCTATCTGACCACTACAATGATTGCAGTAGGGAGTATCACCCACTTCCTGCATGAAGTTCTTCATTACATGCTTCTCAAAGTATATTTCTCCTAGTTCTCATGCTAAAACCCCTGCTAGTCTCTCAGTTTATTAGGATGTCAACTTTTACAGTACAATTCAAGACTGTTGTTCTTACACACACCATGGTGCCATGTTTTCCCTGTGTCTGTTTTCTGTGGGTTGAGTCCCTGTGTTACTCAGGGCCTGGCTCTGATGATCTGTGATGGTAATGGTGACTTCAGCCAAAGAAGAAGGATCATGATGATTAGAATCAACTGTTACTTGTTTCTGCTCAGATTTCCCACCTTACTTCTGGTCCTAGTACAATTCTTAAATTAGATATTCAATAATTCAATATATTGGGTGGAAGAGACGCCAAGCAGCTCCACTCTTAGCTGCACTGATGTCAAGATGGTACCCCCTGCTGGTTAAACTCACCATTTTCCCCCAGCTAACCTAAGTTCTTGTCAGTCGCCAGGACTCTCTTTTGCTTATTCTTCATGTCAGTAATCCCAGAGGTTAGTTACTCTTGATTCTCAGTATTGAGGCAACATATCCCAATCCTATTCTGCCAGAAAGCACTTCCCATCCAAGTTCTCCTAGACGAAGGATTCCCCTAAGTCACAGCAGGTAACAGTTTCTCCATCTAAGCTGTGCTTCAAATGCTTCCTAAAAAATAAAGGTAGTATTTACCGTTCAAAAGCTCCACTCAGCCAGGTCTGATGATGCATCAAAAGAAAGTGCTTTTCTTAGCAACAACTAGTGCCCATGAGTTCACTCCCAAATTTCCTGTGCTCACCACAGCAGATGACTTTAATCCCTCAACCTAGCTGTCCAAAATTAGGACATTTGCCTGAAAATGTCCGCAAACTTATACATGAAAATATCCTTCATTTACTCCTGCCATCCTTCCTGTTCAGAATGAAACCTGAATGGTATGAGTTCTCAGAAACTTTGGGAGATGTATGTACATATATGTATAGAGATGCATGTATGATTTTGGCTGCAATTTTAGGCCTTATTCTAATTAATATCAAAAGTTGTAGTTATTCCAATATGAACTCCATTTGCTTTTACATAAATGTATTTTTTAAAAGATTAAAGGACAATTCTTTCATGTGATAATAATGTCAAAACCTATCAAGTAAGGAAAAGAATTGGGAAATAAAGAAATGTAGACAGTCTTTGTGGGTAATTTCAGGGAAGCCCTATTCCTTTCTCAGGCCCTTAAACATAGAACCTAATGAGCATCTATTAAAATATAATAAGGTTTCAAACAGACATGTCCTCTGCCCTCTAAGAGTTTATTTATCAGAATCTTTGTGTGATATGGGGTAAGGGAAAAATATAGTTTGGGTTACAACTGACAGTATGAAAACTTCTATATATTTTATAGTAGATCAACAGAAAACTCTGAAATTGCACCATGGCCTGTGATAGACAGGTAGTCATGAAAGAATTCTTTCAATGTCTGTTATGATTTTTCAATCCCAAGACCAATGCGTATCAACCATCAGGAGGGAGAATTGATCCTTGTTGTCTGACATTTGACAAGATTCGGATTGTGTCCTTGTTCACATCCTTTAATTCAAACACTGTAAGTGGCACTCAGCTTTGTCTTTATAGGTCAATCCATGTCAGGGTTAGTTGTAAAGTTGAGTTCCACATATTAGGAACCACTAGAAAATCTCAGGTTTAACCATGACTCCATGGTCAGACTACTGGTCTACCTGTTTCCAGTCAGTTTTCTGTGAGCAGACCTGCTTTTTTAATGTTGATATTTCTATCTCTTTTTAAGTTACTGTATCGTTGGTTTTAGGTTAAAACCATTGGTTTGTCTAAGCATGGTGACTCACACCTGTAATCTAAGAATTTGGAAGACTGAGGAAAAAGAATTGCAAGAGCTTCAAGCCAGTGTAGGCAGTCTCGGGGGGAAAAAAGATATTACCAGTGAAAACCCACCTTTATTTTCTATATTTAAAAAAATAATAGCATGAGGAACTCACTAAAAATACCTATTAACTGGACAGAACCACATTGGAAGAATTGTTTTGTATTGCCCATTCATGTGCCATGTGCCATGGAGCTATTTTGATTGGGACTGTCATAGATAATTTCTACACACAAAATGCACCTAGGGACAGCTTTCAAATGGAGTTGTCACGTTTTGTTTAGCAGGCAGGAGATACTCTATTGTTGTCAAACCCTCTTTACAAAAGCATTGCTAATACAGTGATGCACTGCTGTCCTGGAGAAGGGGGACTGTCATTCTGCCTGATGGGAACAGAAGGAGCAAGGCTGCTTGATGTCAGGGCTCCCTGAGCTTGAGGGCTCTTTTGTCTAACTCACACACCACTGTAGCCACCAATGCTTTCTTTTGCAGGCTGGGAACTGGATTTTTTTTTCTGTGCTGGTTTTAGAAAACTGTAAAAAAAAAAATTAATGTAGATTGCTATTCTCTGAAGCACAGATTAGTCAAGCCAAATGACTTGGTGTTATCTACTCAACACATGAAGTCTTGGAAAGTCAAGAAAGCAACCCTGAACTGTCTCTAGATTTACATACACATACACACACATGTGCACACACACACACACACACACATGTATACTCACACACATGCATGCACACACAAACACACCTACACACTTTCTCTTTACTGATTTTCAAAGGTGTTCTAGTTTTCTTCAGATGGGAATTAAATAAAATAATTTAGTTCGATTTGTTGACCATGGTAAAAGCAGGCAGTATTGCTCTTTAAGAGTTCATAGGAGCCATTACACCAAGTTTTATGGTAATAAGAAACATCTTAAATTGCCATGTAACAGGTGACTCTATATATAGATGGCCAGGTAATAGATATTTCAAGGTAGGGCTAAGAAATCCTGATGGCTTCTGTGTATTCTCTCTCTTAAGATATTTTCTTCTTAAATTTTATTTGGTATTTAATACCCAGAAACGGAAGCCAATTAGGACAAAGCAGTATGCCCAGAGGACCAGAATGGTCCTCACAGCTGCTAGGTTGTGCAGAACACCGAGTGATCATCAGTCCTGGATGCAGATAACAGGGGAGAAAGCAGGTACTGTTTCTCCACTCCCAGCCTAAGAATGCAAAAGTGGTACCCATGGAACAGAGGGGACAGAACTGAGTAGAAAAGCCAATAGCTACTTAGGTGGCAGAGGTGTTGGTAACTGATAACCTGGGTCAGGGGGAGAAAAATAAGAAAGAAAAAGATAATGGACAAAATTAAAAGCAAACATGGTCTATTGCTGATAAAAGCTTGGAATGATCAGGTTTATCATATCATATATTATATATTATAATCATGTGTTACATTATAATTATATATCAGTAACTCCTTTGAAGCTCAGAGGCTTAAGTTCTGAGATAGGAATTTTGTCATGTAGTCCATGCAATTTCCCTACCATATTTTTCCCGTGCCATCCCCCACTGTGGCCATCTACCACGATCATTTTCAACTATTAAGCCTCCTCTCCCATTGATGAAGAGGGGTCACTCCCACAAATTTAGCACATTACCCCATGCAGTCTTCTGCTTTTCAAACCACAACTTAATTCATAGTATATCAGTTATGAGAAACACCAGCAAACTTAAAATTCTATTTATGACTCAGACAACGACAAAGTAATGAGATTCTGTGTTATGGAAGCTGTCACATCTTGTCTCAGCCCTGTTGTGTCTAAATGCTCACTCCCTTATTAAGCTCCATTAGGGGATTTTACAATAGCAAATTGTTTATCTGTTCCTGGTTTTCTGCTGCCTGACAGTTGGGCACATTTCAGTCATTAATGTGGGTGATATTTTACACTATTGGGAATGGAGATCAGCAGGAAAGATGTGGGCACTGACTCCTTGTCCATGTGTGTCATAATATCAGCTTCTATGCGGATTCTCTTTAAAAGTCGTGGTCCAACTTCATAGGCCTTTCTTTGTTAAAATTTAAATGATTTCCACCCGTACTACCAAATGTTACATTTGTAAACTTAACCTTCCACCTCCCTTAAATTCTCCATGATGTAATTTCCTCGGGTGTTAGATGTAAAGTGATTCACATGTGTTACAAAACGCTCTCATCTGAGTGTTCTGTTCATTTACACCACAATCTGGTAAACAGGAGAAAACAAAGGGCTGAATCTAGTAGAAGAAAAACCTCTCAGAGGACAACTTAACAAATGCCACATTCCTACCTTAGCCTGGCCAGCTCTAATGGTCTGCACACAGACATGTTTTGTTATATAAAGATAGATTGAAAGAGGCTTGCTATGTAGCCCATTCTGAACTTGAACTCATAATCCTGCCTCAAGACCCTGACT
This sequence comes from Rattus norvegicus, assembly GCF_021556685.1. Classification (NCBI taxonomy): domain Eukaryota; kingdom Metazoa; phylum Chordata; class Mammalia; order Rodentia; family Muridae; genus Rattus; species Rattus norvegicus. Next base: position 79,105,601 of record NC_141542.1, read on the forward strand.
ACGGAGATCAGAGGCCTGTTAAGGACTATCATGTCCCCTTATACTTTTTTCTTATTTTTTTTCCTGAGTAGTTGAAAGCAAATTTAATAAACAAAGAAATTAAAGCAGAAAGAAAATCAAAATCAAAAATTATTTCATGAGTTGTCAAACATTTACATTTTAGAATAATTTCATCCAGTTTGTGTTATTTTCCCATGTATATCAGTATACATTCAGGATAGCATCTGTATGTGTGTGCATATGCATGTGTCTGAGATGGGAGGACTCGTGTAAACTAACCCATGTAATAATTATATCTATTTAATTTTACCCTCTTGCTTTTGTTGCCATTATATGTGCTAACCATTTGAAACTCTCACAATATTGTATAATGTGTTTTTATGACTGTACTATAACCTGATTCTCTGATAAGCATGTATTTAAAACCCTTTGCCACACAGCTTGAAACATATTGCTAACGATTTTCTAGAAAACAACAAAAGAAGAAATGCTTCAACCAGCAAAGCAGAAGAGTACTTCTGTAACCCATTTGTAATAACTTGAGTATTACCGCTTTCCCACCTGTAAAACTTCATTAATGGGTCCAAAGTAGTACCGTGGTGTTTTAATTTGAACTTCGTGATTTACCAGTAGGGTTAAGAGTTGCTATAGAAACTCATGCCTTCCATGGTTACCACTGGAAGCTCTTATTCTGCCTCGGTGGTCCATTATCTGGGAGAATGGTTTCTGGAGTAAGTCCCCCCACCCCCAACAGATCTATGTGAATTTATCAAGCTGTGTTAGGATGCAGGTTTTCATAACCTTCTTGACAAAAAGAGTGAGTGACGGTACACCTGGGCCTTTTATGCGCTGAACCAAGCCATATCTACTTAGATCTTGTTTAATTGACTCACCCTTCCCTCCAATAGAAGAGCGTCCTTCTGAGCAGAGTATTAAAAAAAAAGTAGATACTGAGAGAAATGTCACTTCAGGGTCTGGACATTGCTATGACAACCCACCCTCCATCTATCACCGTTCTCATCAGCGTGCGCTGCACAGGAGACCCCTTTGCAATGTTTAATCTGAGAATTTTAATATTAAATATCTATTTGACATTGAAAGCTCACACCTTATTTGCTATTGTCAGGCTTAGTTGATAGACAGCTAAGTCAGTCTCTTTTTATAGTCCATTTCTGAAATGAAACCATAAATTTTGAAGCCGGGCTTCATCATTGCAGAGAAAAGCTTTTCCAGCCTATTGTTGAAATATAACATTTTACAGGATTTATGAGGTCCAGATTCAGGAAGATCATTTGCCAAGCACTTAAGGCTGCTTTTGCTGCCCTTTGCTTTTCTTCCCCCTTGAAAATACACATAGGGAGGGGAAAGCCATTAGAAAAGAAAAATTATCAAGAAGAACATACCCTATTCGGTACCAAGGGAAGAGTCCCATGCTTTGAGCATGGGGTGTTGATGGCACAAGGCTGTGTTTGGGGATGAGCAGTTCTGTTGACGTCTGTGAATGAGTGTCCATGACATCTGTCTTGGTAGTAAAAGAAAAACCTCCGGTTCAGAGCAGCCTTTGCGTTCATGATTAGAACACAAGTCTGCACCACTGCACTTCTAGGATTCTTTGAAGTCCTGTGATATGAGAGCTCTCCCTGATTTGGTCATATTCCATTTAGCTTGTTTTATTGCTGTTAATTTTACACAGGGAAATAGATTCTCTGAAACTTGTGATCACAGTAGCTGTCAAGTGGTTGAAAATGAAGAAAACCACCAGACAGTGGCAGATGTATTAAACACTCTGGAATTACTAAATTAATGTAGCTCTTTGTCTTTGAAAGGTTTCGTGTCCAAGGACTGGATTTAAACTAAAAGACGGAAGGAACAATCCTCAATTAGCTATCGCTTCAGCCAGCCCCTGCAACACTGCAGTGTGTGGAGGGTGAGCCGCCAGTGCACCTAGGGAGATCTCATATTGGTTCATTTTGACGGCAAATGACTTAATTTAACATTTTTTGCCCTAACAAATGCATTAGCTAGAAGGGCGAAGTTTTATTTTTAGTTCTTTTTCTCTAAAAGAACCGTCGTGTAAAGCCATATTAAGTAGGCTTCTCACTCCATTTGTTTTCCATCACTGTCCTTAATGCATGGGCCTTTGCTTCCCTTTGAAACTATAAACAGCAGTGGTGAGAGGGATGGGAAGCTGTGATGCTGTCTGTCAGATCCCTCTCCAGTCTCAACATCGCTCCTTTCAATGGCCCCTCCCTGTGCCTGATAATCTTCCTGTGATTCTGTTCTTTATTTTTCTTTTCTCATGTCTTAAGCACAGATGAATTTCAGACCATCTTTTATATTCAAAATACACTGTACAAAGGACTTTAAAAACAAAGTGTTGGTTCCCACCTGAACCATCTGGTTTTCCCACGAGACATGGGAAATTTATCGACCATATTAACAGCAATTTCACCTGCTGAAAGGCTAAGCTCCTAACTGTGTTGTTTGTCTTTCCTGGTTTTCATTTTCTTTGTATGTTTGTTTGGTTTGGGACCAAAAAATATTAGCCTTTTACCTTGGGTATGCGGGCAGTGTAAGGAAAACATCGGTTATTTGCGCAATGCTGCTTTCGCGTTTCTTTATAGGTGGATTCCATTTGGTTCTATGTGAAGACGCACTTCAAAGAAAATTGAGTAACTATACCTCTGGCTTTGTGGTGTTCAAATTGCAAGGTTTCAAGCTTTACCATGAAGCCTGATGTAGGTCTTGGTCGTGAACTCTGCAAATGTTTGCTTTTGTTCCTTAACTGTGATTCCCTTTATGTACAAGGAGGAGCGCGCTCTAGGTTATTGAGTAATTAGTTATCTCGGATTCTTAGGAGTGGATAAGCGTGCCAACTCTGAATCTGACTTGTATATTTTATAGCAACTCTGAATATTCTCTTTGGTCCAGAGCAGAGGATGTGTGTGTAGAATCGTGGCTGCTGAATTTTTTATAGCCTCTTCCCCTTTGCCATTCTGGTGGCTGTCTCCTACAAACTCCATACCTCAGCTGCACAGATCCTCTCTTCATGTTCAGTTGCCCTGACAGATACAGTTGTGGGATACGTTTAAATGTCTCCTGTGAAGATTTGGAGGCCCTGGTTTAACAGAAGCGGTAAAATGACTACTGCAAAGAAAGCTAGTGTAGAGGTAAACAGATGTCTTTTCTTGTCTGGGGACTCTTGTTCTGTGAAAACAGAAACCACAGAAATGAACTCACATGATTTTTGGCCCCCTTCTTATTCTCGTTCTAGGGAAGTAAAAGGGACAGAATTCATTTTATGTCCCTAAGATTCAGTATGGCGTGTTACAGTCCAGGAGTCAGTATCTAGCTCTGCCCCTGAATTACCATGGCTGAGTGTGTTTGCAGGGTAGGAGAACTCAGGAACTACGGAGCACGAAGGAGTCATCGTGCCTGGTAAGCCCATCTCACCACCCGAAGCCCTTCACAGGACTTCAAGGTATTCACGCTCTACAGTGCTCTACGGCTTTCATAGCCAGCCTATAGAGAGCTAACTCACAGGCAGTTTGGATGCCTGTCTTCTTAAGTCTTCCCAGTTGCTCTGAAAACCTATCTTTGAGTCTTTTCTCCATGGCCCCTCACTCTGTCTAACCAGTTGTCCTTTAAACAGTAATCAAATTACTTCAAAGTGTGGATTGTTGGGTTGTCAAGTAACTCAGCATCTATAGGGTGGGTGGCTCTCATGGCTTTCCAATACTTCCTGTGGACTGACTCCAAGGTGATGGACGTACCCTCTTCTTAGCATCACAACCCATTCTTTTGCCCAGAGCTGAGCTTGACCAAACAATAGAGACTGCTTCTGCTTTTCCAGGATATGGAGTGTAACATTTCCACTCAGCAGTTCTCCCCAACGCTGCCTGAGGCTTCAACTACCTCTGCAGAGTGCTAGAAAGTGATATGCTTATTAGACAAGTTTATTAATCAGAGTAGAGTGCTGTTTGGCAGTGAGATCCTAATGAGGATGAGGGGCTAAATTTAGCTCCGAGATAAGGTCGGCCAGTGTTGCTAGCTTGCTTTCTCTATAGCTGTGAGTTTGGATAATCTCACAGTTTCCAGACAGTTTCATCAAGGCCCGCGCATGCTATATTTAGTATGACATAGCACAGAAAAGGTTTCCAGTAACATCATTTCAGCACACACATATATTCCACAAGTATTAATAAGCAAAGCACATTACTGCTTGGCTAGACAATTCTTATGGGAGCTGATGGCACCAAAAATGCTATAGCAATTGCTGCCTAAAGATAGGAGAGCCATAAGAACATGTCACAGCAGAGAAAACTTCAAGAACTGTAGCGGAATTTCTTTAAACAGTGAAATAGCTGCGCAGTCTGTGGAGATGGCAAAGTGACTTGCAGTTAACCATTGAGGTAGGCACAGGGATGCACCTAGGGATGAAAAATAGTAACAAGAGGACAGTACTCCCAGGCTGGTGCTCAACATGCTATTGAGTAGTTGTGACCCTCTATGTCTCCCACATATACCCCCCAACCACAGTACCTAGCCTCCCTCATCCTCAAAACCAAGGTCAGCCCCACTTGCTTCAAAGTCACTGCACACTGTCTTAAATGGCTCTCTTGTTTTCAACTCCCACAAACACTTATGAGTTAAAGGTATTTAGGAGAAGACTAGGTGCCAAGTTTTATAGAAGATACCAGAATGATCCAATGCCTTGCAGCCTTTAGCCACTACTAAGGGGTAGACGAAGATCAAAAATATATAAAGCATGTGAATGATTACAATACCACAGAAAGGAGGAGAAAGGCCATAAGATTAGTGCCAAGTACTGTGAGAATTCCAGAGTAGAATGAAAAGGAATTTCTACCAGGCAGGCTAGGGACAAACCTCATGCTTGGAACCAAATGCACATGAGTCTGCTTCTTTCCATTGTTCTGGTTGCCACTTGGCCCATCCACCATCTTCTCCACTGTACACCTAATTCTATTCTGTATTTCAGACTTTGAGAAATGGTTTTCTAACCAAGTACAACACCCTCCATTCTGTATTCCAAAGAAAATCCAGAATGGTGTCCTAAAGTTTTAATTTTATCCATGTTGCTTCCTGACTTAAAACCTGTTGTCAGCACATTGGCCTTGAAGTAAAATTCAGAAATCTGACACATGGGGCCAACTGACTCCAGCCCCATCCTGCAGAAGGCCTGGGTTCAGAGACTGGAGAAATAGGGGTGGGAGAGACTTGGATAAAGGGTTTGTTTTTTTAAAATCCAGCCTGCAGCCTGCAGAGGTCAGTGAGGGGTTGGAAGGCATTTTAGCAGTTGTAAAGATACAACCAGCTTGCTGCCAGTCGAGATGGTGGGGCTGAGATGGCAGATGATAGAAGAAAAGGGCACAGCGAGGATTGCTTTGAAAGGTCTGGTCAAAGGAGAAGGAAGAGAGAGAATAGCTGAGAGAGGATTGGGTCTCCCAAACAGAAGCCTTTCACAAAGGGCTTTTTACTGTTCCTAAGAGAAGGCAGCATAGTGTCTGTCCTTTGCAGGACAGCTTGGGTCAGTACCTGAGCTGACCAGGGTAGTGGAAGATGGTTCATTACCATAACAACAGAATGTAGGACTGACCTCTCCAGGCCATCCCCCCATCCCAAGCCTATGGACTAAGAGAGGAGATAACAGCTACTCGGATGACATCCTCATTTATATGAGGGTGGGGGGCACTGCACTGACGTCACCAAGCTGTTGCCTTTATAGAGAAGCAAGACTTATTTCTCCACTGACAAGGATTCATGGCATTCAGCAGCTGTTTGGGGTTTTATTTTACTTTTTTTATTTTTTTAGGGCTGCCTCCACCCCCTCCTTCAGTCTTCTCTGGACTTACATCTGTCCTCCCAGCTGTGAGCCACTGAATCCCAGGGTGCAAAACCCAGGGAGACAAGTGGGGAGAATGTACAAATAATAATTATGTGCTGCTTAAGTCTGAATCTCAGGCCATTGTGTGTCCACTGCCAAGGGCCTTCCGATTCAAGTGCGTGCTTCTGTCTCGCTTTCAGTGTCTGTCTGTAAACCTTGATGGTATTAAGCACGTGTTTTAATAAATATTTTGTTTGCTATATTCCCATTAATATTCATAGGGAATGGAGCACTTTGGGCTTTGTGATTTTCTAATAAACATTGATGGTGTTACTAGTTTGTACTGAGTATTCAGTATGCTCCATCAAAATGGCAGCTCTAATTAGGTTCCTTGAATTAGCTAATGGATTTCGAGAAAGATAGCTTAGAAAGCTCTTACAGCTGTCCAAGATATCCCCGCCATGGCAGAAAGACAAAAGGCCCCTGGAAGCTACAGACTTCAGAGCTTTAGAAATGCAGCTGACAGTTAAAAAGATAAATTGCATTCATATTTTTCCAGTGAAAGTCCTAATACTGAATTAATGTTATTCCTGTAGCGAGCATCCATTAGGAAACTCATTTTATTATAAGGATGCATTTTGACCATTAGCTCTCTTTCTTTAGCCCCTCTCCCACCCCTCCCTCTTCTCTCTCCAATTCCCTAGATATTTTGGATGTGGTATTTAAAAGCTGCTCTGAAGGAGAGGAAATGATTCTTTTGGGGGGCAGGTTATAAATTTAAGAACTCTCTTAGATATACAATAAGGATTCAACTTTTAAAGTAAGTCAAGTAATATAAAAAGAAATAACAGGGTGATTCAATTTAAGCCTGGTGGCTTAGATTTTTATGTGGAATTGGAAGAGAATTTGAGCTAGGAGGCCATGGGCTTATTTATACTTGGACAAGAGATGATTTCATTGTAGCCTAGGAAGCCTCTAATAAAGTGTGCTACTTCCTTCCTTCATGCTAATATTCGGTACACCAAATAATGCAGAGCCATCCAACTCCACCTTCCTGTTTGCGTCCTCAGCATGCATGTTTCCCAACAAGTGGTGAGTTAATGGCATTTGAATGGCTATGTTGTATCTTCAAGTACAGGGAGAAAAGTTGTTGTTTCAGATTGGTTAACAATTAAGTGCACAGCAAAATGTACAACAGACATGGTCTCCTGAAAGTTCCTTTTGGATATGTGTGCACTCGTTAACTCTTTAACGTGTGTCCACTCAGAGAATTAACACCTGGACCTTTCTCCTCTAAAAAGTTTCATTTCTCTGGTAACACGGTGGAGCCTTTAAGGAAATGTTTCCTCTGTCATTAACTCCCAACTGTCCACATTCAGTCTTCAACATGTGCATCTTTGTGCCTCTTCTGTTTCCTCTGGCTGGCCTTTTCCCCACCTCATTAGTAACTTTACCAAACAAGGGGCTGGTCCGTGGAAAGAATGTGAGTTTTAAGTCAATTAATTGGGGTATTATTTATAGCTCCGAGAAAAACGCTTGTTGGGAAAGAAAATAACATTGTTGGTTTAAATGGAAAAAAAACTTTTTTTAAATCCTCTTCTGTGTTTATTTTACCATACTCTTCCTAACCACCCATTTCTACAGATAATTGAGAGTTGACAAAAAGATGGTGGTTAATAAAACTGTTGGAACCAGCTAGGGAAGGCACAACATATAGATGACATATCGAAAAACTGCTTTGCTTAATGATAAAAACAAAGCAAACACATTGCTATTTATATATTCATATATGTTAATATACATGAATATATATATATATATATATATATATATATATATATATATATATATATATATATATATGTGTTCACTCCATGTTCCCCTCACATGACTTTACCATAATGGATGGTAAAGGCTATACCTGACATCATGTTTATGGACAAACTGGCTACTGTCACTAGATCAACAGGCTACTAAAAGCTGAGGAAGCCATGTGGCTTTTATTTATTTCACCGTGAGCTACTGAGTTCCACAGTTGGCAGCACGGTGCCTATTTTCCTTCTTCTTTAGTATCTGATGACTCATCCACCTTTCAGATCTGTGTGGCAAGGCGAACACTCCTCTCTGGCAGGCGGATCTTCAGCACCACCATCGCCTCCCCTGAATAGGGCAGTAGTTGTTAATTAAGATCCTGTAACTGCCTTTCCTTTAAAATGCTATGGGAAAGAAAAGTCCTCGTCAGTCCCTAATGGAGTGGGTTCATTTGTTTTGTTTTGTGTTGCTTTAACTTTCTGACCCATGATTTGGCAGGCAGTACCTTTCCCCAGTGGGAAATTCGTCACTGTATTAATGGTGCATCAACTATCAGCACCAGCTCATGTCAAATAAACAAGAGCTCTGCTTATAGACAATCTCGAACATTTCAGTGCCCCTCCTATTGTCTCAGTCCTCAGTGGTCCTCCAGTACAGCATCCAATCATTTGGGAGATGGGTGGGACTAGAAGCTGAGTTTTGCCGATGACGTGGCCCGCCCGCTGTTAAGTTTGAATTGTATGCATACACATATGCAGAAAAAAACCACAAAATGCAAGAAAATTCCATATAGATCAAAGGTTCATCTCGCAGGGCCATTCTTCCAGGATGACCGTGGTACAAACTCTGTTATGATACTGCTATTGTGCTGCTTGAAAGTCCCCCTGTCCCATTCAGAAGGATGAGTAAGAGCTGTTGAGATCCTTCATTTCCCAGAGTTCCCCACTCTGAGACCAGCAGTGCTCTCTTCCCTGTAGCTCCCCCTATGCACCTTTCATGCCCCCTCTTCCATGTCTACCCTCTCAGTCATGCCCATGTCTTCTTCTCTCCACAAGGCCTGACCTTCCCAAGTGGAGTTAATCGTACCATATGTGGAACTGCCTGAGGACTTCGTTAAACACCATGATACTTCCTCATGATAACTGCTACATTCTACTGTCATTATTTGTTTACAACACCATCTCCCCCACTGGACTGTGAAGTCCCTGAGGGTTAGATCTTGATCTGAATCCCTCCCCTAGAGACAGGGCCCTAATGGAGAGAAAGGAAAGTTCAAATGAATGTCCTGGTAGGAAAACAGCTGGTCACTGGAGAGATCCCACAAAGGCAGCCAAGGGCTGAAGTTTGATGTGTAGTAACTATTTTCCATTCCATGATGAAAAGGAGATTGGCAATTCTCTAGCAAGGATTTGTAAGAACCCAAACATCTTTTACCAAATGAAACAATCTATATAGACCATGATAGTACTAACTATTTACAGTCCCATAATCCCTGAGGTCAGGAGGTCAACAGAGAAAGAACACCTGTGTACCCAAGAGCACCTTCTATCCTGGAAAATGAGAGTTGTGGGATCTTGGACCCAGTGACCTTTAAAGCATAAGTAGACCTTACTTCTTATGCAACTCTCTGGATTCAAGAATCTATTTTGATGGGTGGTTGTTCTAAGTATATTTAAAACTGCAAAAGACATCAGGATTTATGCATTCAGATGTAAAAGAAATTAAATCAATGTAGATGCTCTCAAAACAAGTTATTAATAAGTTCTTAGTCTGGTGGACCTAGTTGTTTTAACAGTAATCATAGCATTATCCTGCAAATGGAATTACCTGTTTATTAGAGTGTGAGATTCCACACCATATATAATCATTAAGATCTTCCCCCATGGTCACATAGTTTGGTACAAACATCACTTCTGTGTGATTACATAGTTTGTTATGTGTTGCTCTTTACAGACACTAAGCAAGGACTAAGTTATACACACACAGGCACATATACACATATATACATATGCACATACACATACAGATATATTTTTTTCTTTGATTCCTGACATCTGGAGTAGATCTAAAGCATAATTTTTAGGTTATTTCCATTGATTGAAAAACTTTTTTTCATATGTTTTGCTTTGTCACTTATTTTCCTGAACTCTTGTATTGAAAGAGAAGGTGGGAGACAAGGCTTGGTGTGTAAGAAATTACAGTTTTAACTGCCTGATGTGCATGCACACTTCAGAATGTCCTCTCAATTACAAAGCTACTATCCATGCACTAGATCATTAGAATTTTTTTTTAACTTTCCCTCAAAGCTGTGTCATCTGTTACAGCTTACTTCCTTGGTATCCAAAGGGGAAGGCCTAGATGTCCAGCTGTTGAGAATCAGTGGGTTGACAGCACTCCATGATCCCCAGGGAGGAGAGACCATCTCCATTGTTTCTTCTGAGGAAGAGGGGATTTCACGGAGGCCTAGGAAATTCCCAAGGTTTCATGGCCTGCAGCCCACAAAGGCTTGTTTTCCCAGAGTGACCCTGAAAGCTTAATCCACATCTAAATGTCAGATATGTATTCTTAAAACTCAAGCTGTGTTTGATTTAAGCCTAGAAGGTAATAATTTCATCTTTCAGTTCCTGTAGCTGTTGGTGAGAAGCTCTTTGGGAAGGCTATGTGTGTACATATTATTATTAATTTGCTCAAGTATCTCACACAGCCAAACTTTCTTTCTCCTTGCCTTGTCCTTTGTTCCGTTGAAGAAAATGAATCTAAGCTACACACTGTAGGTTTCTTCCTTCTTACCTGTTTATCTAGATTTTGTTCATCTTCTTTTTGATCATAAAATCCTTTGACAAAACTTTTAAGGTTTCAAGTGAAGGCACATTTTAAAGTTTGTTTTCTAAAGTCATGATATGCTTTAAAATCTGTTTATATTCGAAACTAGCCCAGAAAGACACTACAGGGGATTACTATATTGTTTTCTAATTTTATGTCCTCACTAAGCCCACCCAGTGCTGTTTCCTTCACCTCTGCATTAGATGGCTTCTCCCCTGCCTCAGCAGCATCTGAACCCACTGATTTTTATATACAGGACCATGCTGGATACACAATGCCAGTCTCAACCCTGGAATCCTGTACCTGACAACATACAACACAAATAATAAAAGGTCGTTAGGAACCGACACCAACCGACGGAAACTAAGTTAGCTCATATCCAGGTCACTTCAGTGGATGGAAGGTTTGATGAAAACCTATCACTGTTAAAGTGACCCAAGCCTCTGTTTGTTTGGTTGCTTTTTGTCTAAGCGCCGATAAACTAAATATATCAATTAGATGCACTCCAGAGGCAAGTTGTGCAAGAGTAGTGGGGTCTACCTGGACTGCAACATGGGGCATGGTTCGTTTATCGTCTTAAACAGAAGACACAGCCTCACATTGAACCACATTCACTCTTTTTGCATCTGTGTACACTTGTTTGAAAAAGACAAAGAGAAGAAATGAAGGGACAATTTTGCCACCATTCTGTGTGGATTTCTCAACTGTATTTTGAGATAGTTCTTTCTTAAAAAGTAAACATTGCCATATACATCACTTAGTAAATTTTTGTATAATCCCAATGTACTTCATATCATTAATAAAATTGGCAAAATGCATTGAAGCAATATAGATTATAGATAGATAGATAGATGATAGATAGATAGACTATATATATATATGAAAGATCTAGTATATATGTGGATTACTTAATATCACAATACTTTACTATGTGTTTTAGAGGGAATATATCTTAGTAGTATTCAACTATGAGTAATTCAGTAAATATTTCATGACTAAAACAAAATGGCTCCTGAAATCTGAACACAGCCAGTAGGCCATTGTATAGACTCAAAATAATCTCCTGTCACAGGCTTGTGAAGGTGCGTGGAAGCTGTGGAAATAGCTCAGGCTGTTGTTGAATTATAAACCATATGGCCAGTGCCACTCTGCAGAGTTTCGGGATGTATATTCACTCTGGGAGAGGAGATAGAGTAGCAGGATGTTCTGATCTTAGAGAGCAGCCCTGCATTGTCTCAGGTGACAGGGAGCGAGGAAGAGACATGGCTTTTATCTGAAGATATGACATCAATCTGGTGACAAATCTCAGACATAACACTCCAAGATAAGAGGAAGTCACCCTTCAAGAATCAATACAATTACGTTCAGGTAAATGGTAGCTGTGTTCGTGGCGTGAGTAGAAGTGCTTACCATTATGCAATCGAAAGTGTCATGGGAAGTGTCATTTCATTATGTTCCACCACTATGGCTTGAGTCACTGAGGTCAAAGTCCAGTCCAGGGTTCCAGTTTCCAAGACAAATTTTCAAGCTGCAGAAGTCAGAGGGTCAGCACGTCTAGCTATGATGGAAGAGCCAACTCAGGGATCACGAAGGAGGCAGACGATGGGAACAGGGAGCCTGTTGAGAAGGTTTAAGGGCAGACTCACGTTGCCATGGCAAAGTCAGGAGCCCAGTAAGCCAAGGCTTGTCAAAGTGTTGCATCTAGGTCACATGCCACCAGCACAGCTGTGGGAAGGACCAGGATCTAGCCTGAACTAATATAGCATCGTGATTTTTGTAGACTTTTCTCTTCCCTATGACCCTCACTTGAATATCAGTTCCTCCACCCCCTCACCGCATCCTGGCATACACAGTAGGCTCAGGCAGCACTAGGAACATACACTGAGACACACTTCTCAAAGTTGAATATTATTATAGAACCTAGGATGCTTTCCCACAGTTCTACCACCAACTTGTTATGTGATATTTCTATCTTAAGAAGCCTAACTTCTGTTCCTGACTTCCTATGAGATACACCTCCTGAGAAAACTGAAGGAAGTAGTCCTTGAAAAAAAGAAAGTTCCAGGTAGAAAAAAAGAACATTGAATTGTTTGTTGATAATACAATTTGTCTTGTTATGTTTTGCTTTTTGAGACAGTTTTTCTGTGTAGCCCTGGCTGTCCTGGAACGCACTCTGTAGACCAGGCTGGCCTCGAACTAAGAGATCCACCTGCCTCTGCCTCCAGAATACTAGAATTAAAAAGCATGAGCCACCACCAGGCTTTGTTTGCCTTTTGACTAAGCTCATCAGTGTTAATCAAGGAATTTCAGTGCAGTCATAGTAAACACCAGGTTCTTAATTTCAGAATAATTGTTTTAATCACAAACTGCCTTAGGTTTGATAGGTATCAAATTTCCATATGACCACAGTAAAGTCTTATTATTTTAGGGGAACTGTGGGCAAAACAAGGAGAAAATGGAGAATACCATTTTTACCAAAATTATTAGGATAAGAGCCTCAGTCCTGGCAGCTTTAACAAGCTAGGCTCAGCCAACCATCCTCAGTAGGCCAATTAATGAGACAAATAGTTCTAAAAAGCCAGAGAAAAAAAGATTTATTTGATATAGCCAATTGGGAAAAGAAACAAAGCGGTCCAGTCATCCCCAAGTCTATTGTTTAAGCCCTGAACATCAGATTTGGTTTTAAAGAGAAGGCAAGAAGTACATATAACGAAGAAATCCTGGTGAAGGTATGGTCCCACCCATCACCATAGTCTTGTATACAGTCTCTCCTGAAAGATGGTCTGACAAACTGTCAGATAAATATGAAATCTCCTTCCAAGACAAGACCTCCCTCTGACTGGCACTTTTTATCATACTACCAGTATAACACTCTTAGAGGAAATTCCAACTTCTTAGGGCCCATTGTTTCAATAGTTTGATAGCCAAAGGCAAAGGCCAGAGCATCTCTTTACAGTGTCCTTCCTCAGGTGAGGACTCTTACATCAGCATAGATCATAAGGGAGAATTCTAGAAGAAATCAGAAAAAGAATCCCAAAATGCTCTCCACGGATAGTCAGTTAGGGTCCCCAGATGTCACTGGATGCAAAATCAAAATATCTATGCAATATCAAAATGCTACTGTAAGAATAGGCACTCTTTGGTGGTAGAATATAATTACATAGTCATAGTTTTCAGTAAATGTTTATATTAAATAATTTTCAGAGCTTTGGTGGGCAAAATGTAATTAGGAGATTTCTGTAGAATAAAATCCTCTTAAAATCAAGTATTTATTATTAAATGTCTTTAGTATTATGGGCATACTTTTTAAATGTATTTTCATCATAGAATATTAAATATATACAGTACTTGTATGAATGCCGAGGGCCTGTAGAGTGTATAAATCTAAATGGTTTTTTTTATTAATGATCCTCAACACATACATAAGAATCTCTCAAAAGTTTTACTGGGCAGGAATTTTTCTCCAACAGAACATAATAATTATGTCGATGATAATCTGCCTTAAGCTGGACTTTTTTTTTTCAGAATCTTTTGTGGATTTTCAAGCATAGTTAGCAAAATGAAACTCCACACAGACAGAATTTGTCCTGCTGCCACACTGGCTGTGCCTCACCCACAGTCTTTGTCTTACACATGGGATCATATATGTTGATTTTTCTTCTGCACTCCATTCAGTTTTACACGAGTTTCCCACATAAGCCTGCTAGTGATATAATATTAATTGTCCAGAAATGTCGGTCTGCAATTGCTCCAACATCATTCCTTTAATGAATCCAGACTTCATTGCTTGTATTCCTATTACTTTAGCTACTTCTATTTCTGTTTTTATAGCAAAGATCTGTGCAAATAAAAGAATATCAGAAGGTATGCCTATAAATGTGCTGTGCTAAATTCCCTCTGTGTTGAAACGCCTGTGAACTGCTGTTCCAAAATGCCTGTTGCATTTTAATGCCTTTCTCCCAAGGCAACATGATATAGAAGAAACAGCTAGAGTTTTACAGGCACACAAAGCCTAGCCCACCGCTCTCCACTTGTGTTTCTCTACTTCTCTGAGCCTCAGTGAATGCCAACAACATCATCCTCACAGATCTGAGTGGAACTGGATAACAAGCACAGATCCTGTGCCCTGGGACATCACAGATGCTCCATAAAGCCAGTTTCTTTTCTCCTGCCCCCAGAAGCAAGTTCTGATACTTATTTCTAAGAAGTACTCCTATTCAGGAGATTATGGGAAAGAGTCAGTTTAGATTCAGAAAAAAAAAGTATGCAGTGCCTTGGTGTGAAAGTTTTCCCATATGATGGTCATTTCTGACTATAGATAACTGCAAAGAAAATAAAACCCATTACAACACGAAGCCCTGTCCAGCTTGGCAGCACTATAAAAAGGGCCTGTTCAAAGATACATCTGCCTTTAAAGGCACAGGCTCTGTAATTGACAAGAAATCCTAAATAACACAAATGCCTTTATATATGGCTTGAGTTCACTCAACATTCTAAGATCATTATTGGTCACTTACATAATATAGACAGAGCTAGTTTTGTAAGAACAGTCAGACGCACCTGGGTGTGGTCATGCAAGAACTATAATCCTTGCCCTGGTTCAGAAGCAAACACTCAAGCAAACACACAGAGAAAGTGAACTCTACATTGCCCAGACAATGAATACAGAAAGCTTAACCTTCCAAGTAGCGATGCAGATAGGTGTAGTGTCTAATCCTTTAAGGCATTTAAATTACATAAGAATTTGATATCATTTCTGAGTATGTCAGCTAGAAGGTTTCCCTGACTCATGCTTCATAAAAGCAAAGAGATAGACTGATTGATTGGCACCCAGGACCTTCGGCAGTCAAGTCCAGTGCCCTAGCTTTAAAGTCCACGATGTTTGATGTCTACTAGAGGCCCAGGTCTCTAAGAATAGATGAGATAGAAGAAAAGAGCTCTATCGCAAACCCCAGCCAACAGGTGAGTTTGGATTCACCTTCGCTACCATCTATTACCTGTGAGCCTTGTCTTCATTTTGATGAGCAGAAAAACAAAATTTGTTTTGGTATTCTTTCCACACTTTGAGGTATTTTCCAAAGCTATTACATTAGAATTATAAAGTCCATTCAAGAGTCCATCCCTATAGTTGCTTAGTAGTTTTCTGAAGTTCTGACTTGAAAAGGATTCTGAGACTATCTATGGTCCTTCAGCTGATGTGCCTGCTGGCAGATAATATAAGTAAACATTTGTATCACTATATTATGGCATGAATTATAATGGTTGACACCATTGCTACAAAGTGTATATAAATCTAGCATCAAACTGCTAAATTTGCACAACTCCAACACAAAATAAAACCAGCTGATTACTATGCTTACAACACCATAATATGTAAGATTTTATTAATTTAGTGATAAGCATGTGTGTTATCTACTGAGAGGAGGTGAAACCTGAAATCAGCATATGTGATTCCTAATGTTAACAGATAAAACACTTGGAAAAAACACACCGTTGTTACTAAAGGCAGGAAGAGGTTTAGGAATGGGAAAAATAAGACGGAGTACTGAAAGTTAGTCCCAGATTGTGATACAAGACCTGTGTTTTATTCCCAATATCATCTTAGAATATTCATACTTGGAAGAAGACACTGCATGTTTTTTCGTGGAGACCAAACCATGCCTTTCCTTTTTTTTTTTTTTTTTTAAAAAACTGGGGCCGGATTTCTTTCCCAGGTAAATAGTCACGCTCCTGTCAGCCATCGGGGACATACTTGAATTCTGAGCAGCTGCTTTGATATTCTTGCCCTACTATCTTATTTGAGAATAGCAATCTGATCAAACCCATATTTTTAAAATTCATATATTTATAGGCATATGGAAGAACAGTTTATAGTCTGCATATGATTTTTTTCCTACCACAAATAGAAGAATACTGCGGTGTTTGGTCCATTTTTAAAACAGCACCTTCCAGTCCTTTCTTTCCTTTTTCTGTTTTCCTTTCTTACTGATGACTTCATTCCACTTGAATTCAATGCTTCGGTTCTTTGGGGTAAACTAATAGATTATGTATGCGGTGTTTGCACCACGTTGATTGAACTCATCTGGTGAGCCTGAATGCTGCCTTCGCATCCCCATACCCAGCAGAAGCCTATGCATGGGCTCCAGCCACCAGTCATCTTGTATCACTAAGGAGCCCAGGCAGCTTTCGGAGTTGACATGCTCTTGCCACATGTGCTCCAGGAAAGCTGACCAAGCCCTTAGTGTCTTTGGGGGTTATCTTTTTTTAATTAAAAGAGGAGAGAAGGGAGAATTAGAACTATTTTCAGAATTTTTACAGACATCCTAAAAGAAAATAAAGATCTGTGCTCTACTGCCTCACCCCCCCACCCCCAGCCCAAGCATGTGTCTTATTCTTTTTTTTCTTTTAAGATTTACTCTTATAATTTTCAATTATGTGTGTGCATGTGAATCTGTATGGGTACATGCATGTGAGTGCAGGTGCCTACGGAGGCGAGAGGTGACAGACTCTCTGGAGTTAAAGTTATAGGTAGCTGTAAACCTCCTGATATGGGTGCTGGCAATCAAACCCAGGTCCTCCTAACTGCTGAGCCATCTCTCTGACAGACTCTTTGTCATCTTTGTCTTTGTCAGGGTTTGCCTTTTTTTTAAATAAAAAGTATTAATTGCTGATTAGTTGCCATTGCTTGTATGCTCATGAAGCCCAGTGGTCAGTGCATACTTGCTAGCATGAGAGCACAGAGCCAACATGTGGCCATGCTCTCCACCACCTTGCCATCAAGTAGAAGACTGTGTCTTGCAAAGTTGCTTATTTGCTGCTCTTATAACTTCAGCTTAATTTTCAAATACTTTGATTTGCTTTTAGATAGCTCACCTTTTTATCAGATATCTTATTTAACTGTAAAACTCAACCATAATATGTAAGGGCCTTAATGACAGGCAAGATTCTTCACATCAGGGGCTATCTACCTGTCCAGTCTTCATTTATTTCCACAGTCCCTCCCATATAACTCATAACCAAGAGAGTGGTTCTTAGCCCAAGCTCAGGTCACCAGCAATTACTCTGACTACCTGACAAGAGGATATGTGTAGGAGGAGAGCAAAGGCAGCTGGAACTCTACTTGTCCAAATGTACTGACTGGGAAATGAATCCAAAAGGCAAGATTTGCTTGCTGTGTTCTCGCCCTACCTGGAATTGCCTCCTCTCACTTGCCCAGCCACTGAGAAATTTCAGCTAGATCAGTAGTTCTCAACTTTCTAATGCTGCAACCCTTTAATACAGTTCCTCATGTTGTGGTGATCCCAACCATAAAATTATTCCGTTGCTACTTCATAACTGTAATTGTGCTACTGTTGTGAATCCTAATGTAACTATCTTGTATGCAGGAGAGCTGATATGCAACTCTCAAAGGGTCACAACCCATAGGTTGAGAACCACTGAGCTAGAGTGTCACCTCCTCTATGGGGCCTTCTGTTATCACCTCCCATGACCTGCTCTCATCCTGTCAAAACTTAAGCACTCACATTCCCATAACCCCTGTGCAGATCACTGTTAGGGCAACCATCTTCATGGATCCTAGTTTTCTGTAGGTCTTTCTGTCCTCTTCCTCCAAGAATATGACTTTTCCAGGGAAAGAATACGAACTGTTCATCTCCAGAGCTTACTGTGAAATCCAGCCCAGTTGGGCACTCAATCCTTAAATGAACCAGGAAAGTTCAAAGGCAGTTCAGACCTGTATTTCTGTTTTGTTTTGCCCCCAGCCCAGTCTGGATTGTAAAGCACAAGCATAATCCCGAGTCTGTTAAAATAATCATAATAAATCAATCCAAACTAAAAAGGGACCACTAGTTGCCCACAGTGGCACTGGGCAAGCTGTAAGTCTCAGACACAGCCAGTGGCTAACACAGAGAGACATGGCCCCTAGACAAGGAATTCCTTAGTACAGAGAGGTGTCATCTACCTTCCCTTACCCCGTCTTGCACTTGTGGCTGTATCTTTCATCTTCCTTCCTTAGCTATGGTCTATCATTACCCATATATATTAACCTGTATCCTGCCAACCCTAACACACACACACACACACACACACACACACACACCAAAAGTTCTCGAGTTTCTCTGAAAGGAATGCTGGCACATGTCAGCCAATCATCTGTCACAGTCAACCTTCAGGTCAAACAACTGGGATTTGATCTCAGATAAGCAATGGCATTTGAAGGAATGAAATATCCATATTAAAATTTAACCAAGCACTGATCATAAGAAGAAAAGTGGAGAGCCTTTTAATTACTGTAAGAGGTCAGGACATTATCTCACCTCACTCCCAAAGCATTTATTAATCCCAAATCAGACACTTTGACCCTTGGAATTAAATGTGTATGTATATGTAATGTCCTTTCTTCGCTCATTTTATTACCAATTTCACCATTTTCCTGGGTTAAATTACATTGTCAAATCTTTCAAACTTGGATGTCAGGCCCTTTAATAGGGAGAACAAAAGGGGATCTCCTGACCATGTGACCATGTCTGTTCATGTGTTACAGTGGACGACCCATGGCAGGAACCACTGACCGCATCCAGAAGCTTCGGAAGGAGTACTACCAGGCTCGGAGAGAAGGGTTCCTTTTGTATGAAGACGAAGAGGGAGTAACAAGGCCGTCTGACTATGACCTGCACTGGGTAAGCCCATGCCCCATTCCAATCAGAAATTCCTCTCTCCCAAAATAATTGGGAGCAGAAGTACACAGTCAGGTCAAGAAAGTTCTGTGAATATTGGGTTACACTCAGGTTTCTTGAGTTTTATAGATCTGAACACTACCCAGACCACAGCCATCTTCTCCCACAGAAGTTGTTTATTTAAATCAAACCACACAGCTGTACTTGCTCATTCTCTCTGCTCTCGCTCTTACTTCCTGTTTGGTACCACACTGTTCTGGGGCAAGCAGATGTCAGCTACTTTAAAGAAGACAAAGAATGTTTGTGCACCTTAATCTGTCCACTCCTCTTAGACCTTAAATATTGGGCCCAGCATTAATAGACTTCACAATATTAGATGTGTCTTCCTTAGAAAATGGTAAATAGAAATACATTTCAGAGGATTGTTGTCAAAGATATTAATCGTTTGTATATGAGATCTGAGCAATTCATGTTCCCAAATCTCACCAGTATAATAGAATGGTGTGCCTTGAGATAAGGGAAATTTTTGTATGAGAATTCAATGTGCTAATTCATTCAGCATTGAAGGAACAGAAAAGAATAATGTCAGCACTAGAGGGACACTCTGATTTCTCTGGGTAGCACAATTTTTTCCCTGCCTTGTAAGTCTACCTATAAAATATACTTAACACACAAAAATTGTCCAGGGATGGAGATTAGCGTTAAATGATAAGAAAATGTCAGCTACAGTGCCTGACTTACACCTGGTACTCAATACACGGTACTAAGTATTAGCTCTTGGCACTGTTATTGGAACAGAGCTGAGGGTGGTTGCTGTAACCTTCGTCCTATGTGTCCTTTTGGATGATCGGTGCCTCCTAGTCTACCATCACCTTGGAAAGACAAGCATATTATAGGAGAGTCTTCCGCTCGTGTTTCACACATGTTTCTGCTCATAAGATCAAGGAGTGGGGAATGGACCTAATTCCCTTAATTTTCACATCTACATCTATGAGGTCATGAATTACATGTGGACCGAACTTTAGTTTCAGCGTATCCACTGTTGTGCAGAGTAATGACAACTCTGCAGGCCAGGAGAGTCCCTTTCACAGAAGGGAGTTTTCAAACACCAGTGGAGCCAGGGAAGGTACACACATGTACATGTACACATGTAGGAGGATCACAAGTTAAGGCCAGGCTCATCTACATGCTAAGATTGAAACCAGCCTGAGGTGCATGAGATCCAGTCTCAAAAACAAAACAAACAAGCAAAACCCCAAACCAACAAAATGTATAAATACATGTTAACAGAAGTATGTTGTGAATATTGGTGATCCAAACCAGTGATGTCAGCCTGTTTGGAGAAAGGCATGCCAAGACTATGCAACCAAACCAGTAACTACTTATGTTTTAGATGGGTATTAGAGTTAAACAGAATGATATTTCCAGTGGTGGGACAATGTCTCTTAGATTCTCAATAGTAGAGAAGAACAATTTCTAGGGAATAACAAATGCAATCACCATTCACCCTGTCTCAAACTGGTCCTGATTGACTTTCTGCCTTAAACGAGAGAGGTGAGGTACTTGCTAGGCACAGCTCAGTCTCCCTTAGCAAAAACTGGAGATGAGGTGATTGCCACAGTCCTGAGGACAGAACACCATGGCCAATGCTCTGAAAAGTGTTTATCAATCCCTATGAGCAAAATAAGAACGTAATTTTTGAATGACTACCCCTTGTTATTTCAACCTTATTTAAAGATTTCTTTACTTTGAGCTGAAAGAATAAAGATGCTATCCCTGTGAAGCTCACCAAACCTGAATTGGGGGTGGCCTTTTGGGGGCACCCTTTTCTTTTTTTTTTTATTTTATTTTATTTTATTTTTTTATTATCTTGAGTATTTCTTATATACATTTCAAGTGTTATTCCCTTTCCCAGTTTCCGGACAGACATCACCCTCCCCCCTCCCCTTCCTTGTGGGTGTTCCCCTCCCAAACCTCCCCCCATTGCCACCCTCCCCGCATAGTCTAGTTCACTGGGGGTTCAGTCTTAGCAGGACCCAGGGCTTCCCCTTCCACTGGTGCTCTTACTAGGATATTCATTGCTACCTATGGGGACAGAGTCCAGGGTCAGTCCATGTATAGTCTTTAGGTAGTGGCTTAGTCCCTGGAAGCTCTGGTTGCTTGACATTGTTGTACTTTTGGGGTCTCGAGCACCTTCAAGCTCTTCCAGTTCTTTCTCTGATTCCTTCAACGGGGGACCTATTCTCAGTTCAGTGGTTTGCTGCTGGCATTCGCCTCTGTATTTGCTGTATTCTGGCTGTGTCTCTCAGGAGCGATCTACATCCGGCTCCTGTCGGTCTGCACTTCTTTGCTTCATCCATCTTGTCTAATTGGGTGGCTGTATATGTATGGGCCACCTGTGGGGCAGGCTCTGAATGGGTGTTCCTTCAGTCTCTGTTTTAATCTTTGGGGGGGGCACCCTTTTCTAATGGCTCTCCTTATACCAAACAAACTTGTAACCAAACAATTTAGTGATTGAAGAAGAATCTATTTTAATTTGTGTTTCCCATGCTCTGGTGTTTTGAGCTTTGCTAAATGTGACTGATTTTATGTTTCCCAGACAATTCGAATCTAAGGCATCCCAGAGGGATGCTGGGAACTGCAGTGTCATAAAAGACAAGTGTTCTCTGTGATCGCCTGAGATACTCCAAACTGGGGATTAGAATCTCAGCATCCTTTCCACTCCTTTCCCTATGCCAAAGAAAAACACTGGTACCTTTTGTCTAGGGGAGGCCTGAGAAATTACACCTTTGTCTTGCTCCATTTGGAGAGATCTAGGAGAGCAAGCTTAGGGAGTTAACATTTCATTTCTGCCTCTCAGCCAGATCCGACGAAGCATCTTTCATGAGACTGTAGTGTCTAGCTAGATTAGGCTGGTCCTCAGCACCACAGGAGTTCTTATTAAAGTCAGACCAAGGGACTGGGAGGCAGAGCCACCCCTAATAACTTAAAATTCTCCAGGGAGTCAACAAGCATTCTGAAATTCAGACTTCATCATGGAAATCAAGCATTGGTTCCTTCCACTTCCAGGAATGTCTAAGAAAGCCATGCTTGCTTATAAAACCATTGTCATCATGATCATCAGAAATATTCCACAGACTTAGAGCTGCCCCAGTACAGTACCACACTCAGGTCAGGAGGCCTAAAGAGTGTCCCCCAAAACCATCCTATTCCAGAAAACTTCTGAGCTCCCAAGAGAAAATTAAGAAGATAGGGGCTGGGGATTCAGCTCAGTGGTAGAGCGCTTACCTAGGAAGCGCAAGGCCCTGGGTTCGGTCCCCAGCTCCAAAAAAAAAAAAAAAAAAAAAAAAAAAAGAAGATAAATAACCCTGAAACCGTCATCCTTCCTTGCTGTCCTCAGGACCACTCTGCAGATAACAAACCTGCAGATATTCAAGTTCCTTATTTAAAATGCTGCAGATTTGTACAGAACCTGCAGGCTTTCTCCTACACACTTTGGAGAATTTCCAGACTATTGATAGTACCAAATGTAATATCAATGTTATGTAGATAGTTTTTAATCTCTGTAATTTGGAGAATAATAATAGGAAATTATAAATGCATATATGTGTGTGTATGTTTAGTAATATGCATCGCATGCATACTTGTCTATTTGTGTGCTTTTGTTTATTGGTACACAGTGTACAGGTATATTTACACATGTGTGTGCATATGTATGGAGTCCGGATGTGAACCCCCAGGCTCTGTCCACCTTTATTTTGTTTTGGAGGGTAGATTCTCCCACCTCATCTTGGATCGTTTAAACTACATGGCTGAATAATAATCAACCCTAAGGATTTCATCAGTCTCCACCTCCCAGCACTGTGCTTATAAGCATTTTATATATACCTGGCTCTTTTTTAATGAAGGTTCTAGAAATAGAACCTGGTTTCTCATGCTAGCAAGTTACTTTCTTTACTAACAGCTATCTCCATAGCTACCCAGATGCAGTAACATGCCTCCGAATGATTCCTTGACTCTATCAGTACAGATGCCATCCAGATGTACCCTCAAACTAGATTAAAAATAGGCCAAAGAGAAAGAAAATATACTCACAGAAGTCTTTAAACCCAAAATGATGAAAATGTTTGCTGAAAAGATTATTAAATATTTTAAAGTATTTTTATCAATGGGACTGACTACTGTTTTTTTTTTCCCTTTTGATACTACACACACTCAGTGACTTGAGCCTAAGACATCTCTCATAATTTCCTCTTTTTGCATTACTTTTCCATTTTCTCTATCTCTTGCTCAATTTTAATAAATATTTATTTCCTCAATATCAATTCCAATAAATATTCATTTGCCCAGTCTCAGTGGAGGCCAATCACTGGCAGCAAGAATGTGGCATTATATCCACTTTAGAGGAACTCACAATCTAAGCCAACACTCCATGGGACAATAGCACATGTGGGCAATGCTGTAACCAGCTCCTTTGTGGACTCAGAGGGAGGGGGCAACTTATCATATTGGGTGTGCAGTCGGTTGCAGACAAGGTGCTCTGGGAGCTATTTAGGCAATTTGAGGCTTGCCTCAGCCAACATATTTTATTATTCCTTTCTCATGTCAGTAGTATATTTTTCTTCTCCAAACCAAAATAATAATAGTAATAATAACCCGCCTGATTTATTTGCCTCATATGTTTGAGAACAAGCAAACCCATGAAGATTGTAAGGTTTGTCAATATGGGCCAGAGAGCTGAAAAGTCTTTTCCATCAGCCTTCTTCGTAGCCGTTTTCCCATCCAGGCTCTGAAAAGCTGTAAAGAATTGGTCTAGAGAATTTCAGTGACTCCGTGTGAAATGGCCTGGTGGGTTTTTATAGGCCCAATTAAGTAAGCAAGATATGCAAGCTGTGAAGTGTTAACATTTTCCAAAAGAAGACATGATAGCTGCTATCTGCTGGTATTTTTTTATTTTCTGTAAACCTTGTTAAGACTGTCACCGTCCTCTGGCAACAGGCTGCCTTTTTTATTAGCAGATAAAGATTATCTGCTTATTTAATAGCAGCACGAATATCCTGTAAGTAATTCCGGAAATGGGGTGGCTCTCAAGTTTTCTGCAACTGTCCCTACCTTCATTGTTGCCTTCTTCATGAGCTGCACAATGTGCATTATTATCGCTCTCTCTCCCTTTTGAAATTCTTGGCTAAATAAGAATGTTTACCTATGAAAGAGTTTATAGACTCCAGATGGGATGGGAGAACAAGCAAGCCTATATATGGGGAAAATGGTAGGTGACATCCCTTAGCCTTAACATGGCATGTTAGGTCCCACTGTCCTAAAAAAACCTGATATCACATTCTTCCAGTAAGGGAAGTTGACTTAGGTACAGTATGATTGCAAACAAAAGAGGTAGCTGGGTCAATACCAAACAAACAATAGCAAAGCTCCACTTGGAAAGGTTTTCTCATCCAGTCGGGCTGGTGGTCTAGGAGCCGAGCAGAAGGAATGTGTTCAGCATCCGACCTGCAAAGTGAAAGATTTATACTCAGAAGGGAGGAAGAACGTAATGCTGAGGTCATGCTAACCGTTTTAAGACAGAGATTGAAGGCAAATAGACCATAGGCAAGTGTCCTGTCTAGCCTTCTGTCACCTCAACACAAGCCATTGTCATTTGCCAAGAGGGAACCTCAACTGAGGACATTTGCCCACCCGATTGACCTGTGGGCAAGCCTGTGGTTTACTTTCATGACTGATAATTAATGTGAGGTCCTGCTTCACTATGAGTGGTGCTAGCTAGCCTTGCTGGTCATCCTTGGTGCAATAAAACAGAGGATGGATAAGCCATGGAGACTAAGCAGCATGTAGCACTCCTCCATGGCTTCTGCATCAGTTCCTGCCCACCAGCTTCTACCCTGCTTGAGTTTCTGCCCCAACTTTCCTCAGTGATGAACTGTCACCTAGATGTGTACAATGAATAACTCATTGTTCCCCCTTCAGTAGATGCTTTCAGTTAGGGTGTTTCATTGCAGCAATAAAAATATAACTAAGACAATAAGCAAATACAAAAACATCTGGAGATTGTTTTATAAGTATAAGGATAAGGGTCTGAGCTCTTACCATCAATGGTCCAGTACCAGAAATGAGATTTCCAATGTATTTTCTCTGTCTGTTCCTTAAAGGCAACTCATAAAAACCAATTGCACCGCCCAGCATTATGACTCATGCCTATAATTGTATCTGAGAGATGGGAGCAGGAGGGTCAGAAGTTCAGGGTCATCCTTAATACCCAACAATTCCGAAACCAGTGTGGTTACATGCACCCTGTCAATAAGTACAGACATACATACATACATGCATGCATACATACAGGCAAATATCATTGCTGAGTAAGTTTTCATGGTTAAATTTTACCTGACAGCCAAAGACACTAAATTTATTAAAAACAAAAGCCAAGCAAATAAAAAAATATATAATGATAAATAATTATGATTATTTAACTGACACTTATATTACAAACAATGGAAACCTGATTTTAGTTGCTTAAGCAAAACAAGGAAACTGCTGCCCAAAGTCATTATTGCTGACCTCAGGAGTGGCTGCATCCAGCTCCTCCAGGCTGGTCGCTGGGAGTCTCTTTCTCTCAGCTTCCCATTCTCTGTAGGCACCATTCTCAGGGACAGGTAGTGACAACATAGCCATCAGCACCTCCAACTCATCAGGTCTGTGGGAACTCTTACCCCCAGCAGACCCCAGAATTTCCTATGAGGTACTCATGGCTCGATTGCCTTAGCCTGAGAGCCGGACTAATCAGACAAGGCACGGACAAGGTTAGAAGCAGAACCAAAAACTGGAACCGAGTCCACCTAAAGTCCATAAGTAAATTGGGGTGAAAAGAACCCCAAGAGAAATTAGGGTACCATTAAGAGAAGGGATTGGATGTTGACTACAACCAGGAGTTCTCTAAAATAACTTTAAAATCTAATTATATAAACTTTACCATCTTACATTTTTAAAGATCTAATGAGTTTATGTATTTTTCCTGTTTATAATTAGAGAGAATGTAGCCATCAACAACCCCAAATTTGCTGTCTTTTCTTTGCTACATAAAAAGAAAAAGATACTTTCTTTTGTCTACTAATCTTGTACCTTTGAACTATCCAAGGACTCAAACAATTTTTCTGAGCTATTCATCTGAAATTACCAGACTTGTAGCTTTATAATTACCTGAAGAAAGTGACATTTTGGTTAACCTTAAATCCAAGAGTTAAAGAAGCAATAGAATTCTTTGAAATAACTAAGGATGCTTGCTTTCTTTACACAGGGTGAATGCTCATATGTCTTTATAACTGCACTGGCTACTTTTATGTCACCTTGACATGAGCTAGAGTCATTTTTGAAGGAGGAACTTTAAATTAAAAAAAAAAAAAGTCCCTACCAGACTGGTTTATGGGAAACTCTGGAGGGGGGATGTTCTTGATTGATGTTGAAGGGCCCAGCTCACTATGTACAATGCCCCCTCCCTGGGCTGTTGGTCCTAGGTGCTATCAGTAAGCAGTCTGAACCGTCACTAAGAGCAAACAAGTAAAAAGGTTTCCTCTACAGCACTGGTTTCAGTTCCCACCTCCAGGTTCCTGCCCTGAGTTGCAGCTCTGACTTCCCACACAATGTGAAGTATGAGAAGTTCCTTTTGGTCATGGTGTTTTATCACAGTGATAGAACCCTAACTAAGACAACAACATGCTCATTTTTGAGAAGCATATATTCTTTTATTAAAATCTTGAAGCCATAGAATAGAATATAAAAATAGAGCCATTAATATTATGTATGCAGAGACAGCCAGCTTTCTGTCACCACTACAAAATACCTAAGGTGACTAACTTTCGAAAATAAAAGTGTCACCTGGGCTCACAGAACTGAATTACAGTGTCAGCCATGATCAATGTGGCCCATCGTTTTAAGCCTGTGGTGAGCCACCACGTTATGGTAGAAGATGGGTGGGACAGCAAAATGGCTTCATACATGTCCAGGAACCAAAGGGAAGTAACAGTGCCTAGGCTACCTCAGTATATTGCAGAGGCACAACCACAGTAAGCAAAGAAGCCCACCCCGACCCGGGAGCATCACCTCAGCAATGCAGACTCTCGTGTATGGGTTTTTATGGACAGTCAAGATTCGAAGTTCCGTCTAGGGAGTACGCGTCACCTGCTTGGTGGATTAGCTCTCTGGAGCTCCATTCACAGTTCCCGCCCAAATGGTGGACTGTGTCCACAGATCACTGTTTCCCTCAGAGCCTAAAACAGCTGAACTGAAAAACATAAATGATGTAAATGGTGTCAAAGCATGGAGGAGGAGGGGACCTACTGCATCCGTGAGTTAAGCGGCTTTGGCAAGACCCGAAGCTTGATTGAACTAGTCCTTGGTAAAGCATGAAATGCCAGTTTAATGGCTGGAATTCGCTCACCTGGGTTTCAAGAAGAGATGGAACGCAGAAAGGAAGTAAAAGCAATTAAGGACTTTTGTGGCTGGTGGTGGTAGCTTTAGCCCTTTATGCTTCTAGGCTGCTTTCACAGGAATACACTACCGTACACGATACATGGGGAGAAAGCTAGGTTATATAATGTGAGTGAATCTCCAGCTTTTAAACCATGGCAGCAATCACCTTGAAAGGAGGCAACGTGTTCACAGGCAATCCCCAACACAGAAATAAACCGTATTGCAGAGACCCATTTAGAAGTTGGCAATTTAGAAGTAGACATGGATTTCCCATAGGGGTAGGGGGAAGATTGGTTGTGGGGTTCCCAAACCAGCATCCAAATTTCCACTGAAACTCAGTAACATTGTGTTGATCACAGTGCCATTGGCTGGAGCTGCAGCAGGACCTCCAGAGCCAGAGGAAGAGGACATTTTCTTCTTCCTTTCCTGGACACATACACGTTTGGCATATTCTCCTGGTCCTTCCTGTAAATGTCTCCCTTGACCTTTAATTGCCCCTGACTTCCTCCATCATGGCTTCCCCCTGAAACTTCACTCTTCTTTCCAAAGCCCAGTGCACAAATTTACCTCAGCCCCACCCCCAGGAAGTTATCATTTTGTCAGCATTTGCTTCCAGAAGTCCACTCTGACCCATCAGGTTTGTGGGAAGTATAGGAGGCGGGATCAGGAGGCTAACTGGAACAAGCTGCTCCCACAGTGGACTGCTGGGTCTGTTCCTTGTTGCTCTGTCACCTCTCTGCCAGCCTGCGCTTTCTCCCAAGACTGGTCTTTGTACTTAGGGCCCAAGTTTTGTCACGTGGCCCTGTCTGACTGGCTTCCTGTCATCAGTGATCTGATTCTGAAAATGGAACTGATTTCTTCAGTAAACTCACCCTCCCATCCTCCAAAGGAAACCCTTTGTTCCTGCATCTGCCTTCTGGAGCCCATAGCACCAGTTAATATAACAGTGGCCATGACTCATCAGCCCTGCCTGACCATATGCCTTGAAAGACCCTAAACTGCTCTGTCCACGCATCCTGTCTTTCTAACGCAGAAATGATGAAAATTGCTTGAGCAGGGCTGATTAGAAACGTGGCAAGCAAGCAGAGCATTTAATTATATAGATAAACCAGGATCATAAGTGATTGCCCAAGTTTGCATCAAGGTTACACCAATTACTAACTGGGGATGTGTGGGCCATTCTCTACTTCTCTGTCTCCTTTAATAGTGTGCTGCTGGTGCTGTCTCACGTAAGTAAGGATCGAGCATATGACTGCATGGGAAACATTTAGAATGGTATCTGCCATGTAGGGAGTGTTCCATAAATGTTTTCAATGGTTTACAGACCAAGGAGTTTAGAAGCCATTCATTCCACTGGCTAGACGACCATGTCTCCTTAGTCATCATCTTCTGTCTTTAGTGTCTGATCATTCTGGAGTTCTGGGTCATTATACAGCGCGCACTGCATCATGGGAGGCCCTCCAGCCCCACTCACTGCACTACCTTGGAGAGATACATGGTGCCTTCAGGAGGCAACTGTCAGCTTGGTTAGTAAGCACCATTTTGGCAAATCCCATTGCTTCAAAGGTCAATACCTATTTTCCTCCCTCCCACACATATACTTTCCTTTCTAAGGCCCACTCCTTTCATCCTTGACCCCGGGGCACCCCTAATCTCTTTAACAAGCTTATGCAAAAAATCAAAGGCCAGCGGGAAGCTGACCGCAAGTAACTTCTGCTTTCAGTCAACTTCAGGCTGACCTAAGAGTGAGGGTGACATACAAAGAGATACATACAAACTCTTTGCTTAATAAATTAAGCAATGCCAGATTATTGACAACAATGACATCATTTATTCAATGCCTACCCGACCCAGTTTTGTACAGCATATTTCAAAGATGCTGTGACGTAGACATCTCTAACCCTGCTGTGTAAACGGTTACACTAAGACTGCTCCATCACCACACAATCATTAACAAAGCTGACTCCAGAGCAAAGAGATGAAAAGGAGAGACTCAGCCCCTGGCTGCTCTGAGATATTTTTATGTAAGGGGCAGGGAGAAAGAGAAAGATTTCCTGTTGCCCTGCCTTGAAGCACTCTTACTTAAACACTGTCAGAACTGTTTCTCTTCCTCTGCTGAATGACTCTTCATCACTCCGAATTTGCTTTGGATCCCAACAGGACTGAACCAAAACCCAAGTTTGGTATTATTTTTTTCAATTCCCTTTAAAAATCTAAACGAAATCATTCTTTTTATGTTGTAATCAAATAAGTTAGCCATCTCCGGGCTCTAACCCAAACCTAAATAGCAAAAAAGCCGAAAAATGAAAGTTCAGAACCACATTATTTTTCCATAATATGTCAAAAAAAAAAAAAAAAACAACCCTCTCTGCTACACTTACACTCAAGTGAAAAAAGATCCCTTTCTGCCTCTAATGAGCAATTAATTCCAGCTCAGGATGTCGAGTTTAGAAGAAGTTAAGTTTCCCCAAACCACAACCGTTTGTGTTGGACCATGCTGAAAACCCAAAATTCCAACTTCTCAATAATAACATTCTTTTCTTCTACTGCAATGGGAGAAATGACCATTTTATGTAATATAGGAGGGACCATAGCAGAAACTCCTATGAATTCCAGATTGCCTAAACAGTTCTCAAAGCTGTTTAAAATCAGTTGGATGTGTTTTGTTTTAACAGAGCTGAAAAGGCCTAAAATAAACTTTGGGTACTAAATTAAAAGGAGAAGATGATGTTTACAGTAAAAGATATGAAAATCCACCTAACTAGTGTTTGCAGCCCTTCAAGTTGACAGCAGTGCAGAACTTGTAGGCCGTGGCATCTTCCTAACTATAAGCCACTTGGGTCACAACCATGGCCATCTTGTTTTTTCTTTTAAGAGAGCGTTGGCGTCATAACCATTCTGAAGTTTTACAACATTTGGTTCTTATTTAATATCAACTATTCTGATGTTATGGTGGGAAAAAGAAAATTTATAGAAAGCCTGCCTTTTGGATTCATAGGAAAGATACTGAATCAGAGAAAATCCTGAAGTGATGGCCATGGGTACCACAGCCAAAACCATGGCTAAGGCAGTTGCCATTTCCCATAAGCACTATGGTGACTTTTGGATAAAGCTGTGATACATACCAGCATCTGTGACTCGACAGTTCTCCCAGGTCTCTCATCCAATACTGTTTCATGGTGAGCCTTGAAATCACAACACTAATTACATTTATGAAAATGTACAAAAGTTAGTACCACTGACTTCTACCGCTAGGCTGACAAATCACACTTCCCATTCACTCTAGGAAATAATCCTAAAGGACAGGATATGACGTGTTTACCGCAGGTCACTGAGGAATTAGTTCCTTTCCTACTTTCGAGACTAGACTTAGGGAAAATCAGTGAATCTCTCTTCAGATGATTTAGCTGATCTGCGTCGTCTCTCACTCACTTGGCTCAGGAAAACCAGAGCAGCACATGTGCAAAACATGCACGTCTTACAATTCTTCAATCCTCTGTTAGTTATTTGTCCAGTGAACACTGAGTAATGTATGAATGCCTACGAAAATATACATCGGGGCCAACAACTGCAAACTCTCCAAAAGCAATGAAAGATTCATCCTCTCTCTCTCTCTCTCTCTCTCTCTCTCTCTCTCTCTCTCTCTCTCTCTCTCTCTCTCTCCATTTCCCTCTCCTTTCCCCCTCTGCCCTCTGTCTCCCTGCTTTCTTGCTATCCTTTCTCCTCTCTCTCCCTCCCCCTAACGTATGTGTGTCTGTCTGCATCTATGTCTTTGTATCTGTCTATGTGTATGTGTGATGTATGTGCACATAAACACATTAATGCTTTGGAATTTCCCCCTCGGAGAAACAGTAGGAAATGTTGCCTGAGAAAGATCATCCCCTTCATGATCTGATGTGTTTTCTCTAATGAACCTTCTGGCTCACCCTGTAATAATGGATCCCCCCAAACCATGTGGAGACGTCTCCGTTTTTCAGTTTTACTCCCCCATCATCAGTAATTGCCGGAGACCCAGATTGTTTGTGAGGAGCAAATCCCATTTAGTTCCTTAGATCTATCAGCTACTTCTTTCTCCTTCATCTATTCAGTTGCACGCCCAGCTTCCTGTTTTCTGAAAAATTCCCTTTACAGTAATTTCCAGGTTTAAATAGTCAGGCGGTATGAATATTCTTTATCTCTGTGTGTGGTTATGAGGGAGTCAGAGACTCACATTCCAGACCAGGAAATCATGGTCTCATGATTAATGTGAAGGATGGCAAGGGGAAAAAAATCTTTTAAAATAGTTCTTAAATTGGTGACTGGGGGAGACACTATTGCGTCTACGCGTTTGTGGTTTAGGTATGGGTTTAAACTGCTTTGGATATTTCCCAAATTCAGACAGAGGAAAACTTTCTCTTTTCTAGATGTAGATGCAGATATGTAAAGTTAAAAACTGCAATTCTAAATCCACATAGCTGACAAACAGAAAGCCAACACTTTGTTTCAAGCATTCAG
Source organism: Rattus norvegicus (assembly GCF_021556685.1). NCBI lineage: Eukaryota > Metazoa > Chordata > Mammalia > Rodentia > Muridae > Rattus > Rattus norvegicus. The sequence continues at coordinate 79,137,725 of NC_141542.1, forward strand.
TGTTTCCCCTTGATGCATACCAAAAATCTGAATCCCTTCCCATTCATAATCTCCTAAGGTTTTTCTAGCTTTAGCTTTTATCTCCAAAATAAGAAGAAAATCTATTAATGTTCTAGCATCATTTAAGGAAAATAATAACCTTGATTTTACTTGTTTGTCATTTTAGACCTAGGACTAGAGAACAAAGTTCAAGACATGTGATTGCTTGGTTCTGTTCATTCACTCATTCCTTGGGCTTCCATTCAGTGGCAACTTCGAACCAGAAATTTACATGACTCCATACATGAGTCCAAGTCAGTGAGAAGGGCAGACAGGAACCATAATTTCATTTAAGGAGATATTTAGGAGTAGTTATACAGGAAGAAATCGGTAAGCGAATGTATAAGATGGGGGTGACCAGTAATTAATGAGGTAGATTTGCTTCTATCCCTGTAAGTTCTCCCTGTGTACTTGGCCTTGGTTATATCTGCACTGAGGGCAGCCTGCTGCAAAGCAAACTTCTGCATCTAGCAATTGTTCTCTGCAATTTATGAACAAATATAAAGTAGCTTTTAGCATATGTCCAATAATGAGACTATTCTTGAAGTCCAACCTCTCACCCTGGAGATTTGCACATTCATGTACTGTAGCAGGCCCAGTTAAGGACCTAAATCAGCCCGAGAGGCTCATTTTTCACACTGAGTCTCATGGCTTCTTAAATGATCATGGGATCAATTAATTGGACACTGTTGTTATCTTTAGACTATTTGAATAAAATAGAATATATTAGAGAGCGTATACTGTAGTAAATATTGTGATTCTGGTAAGGGTTTTTGTTTCTGATCAAATGCATACACACACACACACACACACACACACACGGGTAGACAGACAGACACAGAGAGATAGACAGATAGAGATAGGAGACAGAGAGAGAGGGCCTGGTCATGAGGTAAATTATAGGTCTCATGAACTATGATTTTAGAAGGCTGAAACCTACAGTCTAGACTCTAAGTTACCTATACGGTTGTTAATCATTTCATTTAAAAGGAGTCATGTGGTATTTATGTCATACTAGGGATTCAGAGAATTTTTATGAATTAAGACTAAATAAATCCTATCTGAAACAGATAATGTATGGCAGAGATGGTTTGTCTGGGGCATGTCTATATATCAATACAAAAGATATATATATAAAAACGATGCATACACATGTTTTAAATAAGTTCAGCTCAACAGCCAATGGCTTTACATAGCTCTGAAGTCAAATTGGAAGAGGACAAAGTGTAGCCCGAAGCAATGAGAGACAAGGTCAGTATGCATGGCACACTTTCAGCTTGTTTCTTTCCAGAAAGCTACTAATTTTTCTTTGTTATTTCAGTTCATCATCACAATAATCCCGGCTCACTCTTAAAAGTTTAGGTAATTAGGACTGGGACCACAGTTCAGCAGTTTAAATACCTAGCCAAGCATGAAGACCAGAGGTCAGATCCTCAGAAACCGAAGTAAAACACCTGGTGACACGTGTAAATCCAATCCTGGAATGCACAGAAGGGCAGTCCACAGAGCAAACTGGCCATAAAGACCAACCATGTTGGAGAGCTCTGGGTTTGATTGAGACAGGAAGGAGGAAAAGCAGTAGATGATGATTCTATATCACCCTACAGTGTCCACATGCTCATGACCCACATACCCGCACTCACACATGTGCAAGACATGCATGAACATGCACACACACAAACACATACACACATACACACACACAAACACATACACACATATACACACACAAACACACACACAAACACACACACATACACACACCCATATACACACACACATACACACACCCATATACACACACCCATATACACACACACATACACACACATACACACACATACACACACATACACACACATATACACACACACATACACACACATACACACACATATACACACACACATACACACACATACACACACACATATACACACACAAACACACACACAAACACATACACACACATACACACACAAACACACACACACATATACACACACACATACACACACATATATACACACAAACACACACACACATACACACACATATACACACACAAACACACACACACAAACACACACAAACACATACACACACATACACACACCCATATACACACACACATACACACACATACACACACACACATACACACACCCATATACACACACACATACACACACCCATATACACACACAAACACACACACACATACACACACAAACACATACACACACATATACACACACAAACACACACACACACATACACACACCCATATACACACACACACATACACACACATACACACACACACATACACACACCCATATACACACACACATACACACACACATACACACACACAAACACATACACACACATACACACACACATACACACACATATACACACACAAACACACACACACACATACACACACACAAACACACACACACACAGAGATAAAAACTGGAAACAGAAAATAAGCTTTAGGTAATGAGGAAAATTGTAAAATGAAAATAAAAAGCGTCCATTGCCTGTCCACTCGAGAAACAACAAATTTGTTTTAAGAACTCTCTTTCCTACCAGTGCATACATCTAAGAATATCACATGTAATAATTAAAATAGAATCCTTGTAAATATACTTTTTTCCCTTTCTGCTACATTGTAGGCAATTCCCACACAGTTAAATACAAATTTAATATTGAATGCACCCTGTTTTATAGAAAAGATATTTGATTTATCAGTTAAATATTTTACCATTATTAGACATTTAAATGGTTTTTATAACTTCTTAAATGTAATAACAAGCTTTATAAATCAATATTTACATATTTATTTTATCATAAATCAGTATATTATTTATTTTTAAAACTTTGCTGCAGATAACTCAAATAACCCCAGGAAAGCTGGTTCATTTGTATCCCCACAGCTATAGATCTATTACTGAAGTCAGTGACTATTTATGGGCTGTTTTTTTACACTTTTTATGGAAGCTCTAATATTTTCATTTTTCCTAGACTTTTCTATTTGCTGGAAAGGAGACTGTTGCTTGTTTTATTTATTAATTACAGCAGTCTAGCCTAATATTTTCTATGAAGATGAGGCTGGCTTGGAACTCAGAGGTCTGCCAAGCCTCTGCCTCCCCAAGTGGTGGGTTTAAAGGTGTACACTACCATGCCTAGCAAGATTGAGAGTTTGTAAGTTCTTTAGAGACTAATTTTTTGCTGTATATGAATCCTAACTTCTGTGCATCCTTCATATGGAAGGTATTCAGCCATTGTTTGTAAATATTATCTAAATATCTCTTCAATTCAGTCACCAGGCTCCCGCCATTCTGATACTTCAGAAGCAGAGGGGCCTCCATTTGTACACGAACAAACCAGCTATTCCTATCGAATCTTCAAATGGCATCCAAACATCTCTATGAGCATAGAGGCTTCCTCCTCTACTGGGAGAACTAGGAGTAGAGTTCCTAACCTTTCACACCTGCGTGTTTTAATCTTACAAGATAGAGCATGGGTTGTTGGCATTTCAGTTAAGATTTGCATCTCCTTCGTCTTGAGACTGGTGTCTAGGTTGCTTCCCTCCTTCTGACGTCAGTACGTTTACACAGAAGAGTTCCCTGGCTGCTGTAAAACAGCCTAGCTGGCTCTGCTTCTGCTTCTGCGCACTCTAACAGTTTCTGTGACGTAGAAATTCCCTCTGTGTGGAGATTGAAGTAGCTCTTCCAAAAAACATCTGTCCCGATGCTTCCTGGGGGATTCTCTGACATCATTTTCGACTTTTCCCGTAAATAGACTTTTTTTCCTTTACCAAATTTTCAAGTGTAGCATCTCTTTCTGTTAATTTGACTATTTCATTGAGATTTTTCTAACTTTTGTGTATTTTATAGCATCAGTGTGTTATATTTTCTGACGTATATCTATCTCATCTTTATGAACTGTAATTTTCTTTCTTTGAAATCATATATACAATTTGATCTAGTTTTTGAATTTTTGTTTCATTTAGCTATAGAAATATTTAGTGACATAAAGTAAGGTAATGAATTTGAACTTAGTTTTGACATATTTTCTTTCAGGAGGTAGCAATTAATAAATATGCTTTTTGTTTTATACATTAGAAAATGGACAGGCTTTATTTCTCTTGTGGCTAAGAGGGTTTTATATAACCATTATTTCAGCATTCAGAGAATTATATTTTAGTATGTTCTAATTACTCGATTGTCACAGAAAGTGGCTTCTAAAAACTCTTCTGTGAGAGATTTACTGTGAGTTGGTAGAGTGAAGGGTAACCTTGACCACTTAAAAAATTAGGTAAATAAATAAAAGCAATTTTCTTATTAAATAAAAATAAGTTTTTCTATAAATTATTATTTGCTTATGGGATGCTTGCAACATCCCAGGTAAGGTGTTGGGGCTTTATCAAGACTGACAGAGACAAAATCTCTACCTGCTGGTACGTGTCTGCTAGGAAATGATCAACAATATATGTGATATCCTTCAACACAGTGAGCTGGGACAGCTGTTCCCCCAAGAAATGTAATATATGATTTTAGGGAAAAATAACAAGTAGGGCAGCGCCACATTAAATGTAAATATTTTTACTAAAAGCATCTCAGTTTCACAAATTAAGTTGAGGAGCAACGTGTGTCCTACAACTGAAAAACGGTAAAAAAAAAAATCCTACTAATTATGTTTCGATGAGTGTTGTCATCTTGATCTGTCTCCAGCTCGAGCGCCCCGCCCCCACTCTGGATCTCTCTCGTCTAAAAGACCCAGGGTGACGTGCAACCAGACTTCCAAACGTGCGGTTGCTCCCTCTTTGCTCCCATGCCTGGTGTTCTGTTCTCTCACGAATGACTCTCGATTTTAAACACCTCTTTCCTATTTTCTAAGTCTTAACCCATGTATTACACTTCATTTGTGTTTGTTTTCTGATGGTTTCAATCATGCTGTCTTTATAAAAAAAAAAAAAAAGAAAGGAAAACATCATTTAGTCTGTTTCCTCTATCAGTCTCAGAAATGAAGTCATATTGGCTCAGGTCCTTCCTTGTCAGAGAATAATAAAGCAAAATCCCTGTGTGTTATCCCAACTTCCCTGAAACATCCTAACCTGTGATATTTTAGGTCTAGGCATATGCTGAAGAGCACCATGCTTCTTTTCTTCCAACATGTGCGTCCTGTCAGCCAGGAACCCATGGTGCCCAACACCTCCCTTCCTTGAGTGACATCTCCACTGTGGACCTCTTTCATGTGACTCATCCCTCTGCTAACCTCCTCCTTAGAGCAATTTCATTTCCAGAAGATTATAAACATATTATTTCTAATCCACTAAAATCTGATAATATCCATTACATATAAATCTCAACACATATACAATGCCTGGTGCTTTGAGCTATAACGAAGACATTTGTTGAATGAATGTCATACCTACTTCTGCAGTTTGGTTTGGTTTTCTGAAAAGTGCCCTTGTCATTCGTTTTTAACATCAGTGAAGAAGTCCTAGGCCGGCTTTATAAGTGAGCTGTTTCTTTTCTGTGGATCACGGGGCTTCTTTTTTTCATTTGTTTTTATCAGTACACAGCTACGGATAGGAATGGCAATTCCACGGCTTTCTCTCACCTTCAGAAACTCTCCTAAACCTTTTTTTCAACGATCCTGAAGTATGAGTCATGGTATACAAGCTTCCAGATGATGTTGCACAGGAAGCATCATCTCCACAAGCTGTGATAACAAACCACTTTCTGTTTCTATATCAAGTAGGACTAAGCTGGAAAAGCCCACAGAAAGTCAGAGAGTTATGGGGATATCTGGGGTTTAGTTTTGTTATTTGCACTGAAAATGTGGAAATAATTAGAATGTAAGGCTGGCCATGGTGCCAGTGTAATTCCTTGTACATATAGAGGCTTTTGTCTTTGATCCATCAAGCCACATTAATGTAGTTATTTAAAAGTAAAGTCTCTATGGTAACACGGTTATATGTTACATGGCTTATATGGCTTCATCAGTTCTCACACTTGGACCCAGCACACATGCTAACCTAATGGCAAAACTGTATTCATGGCAAAACCGTATTTGTAGAATCGCAGAAAATCTGTGTTGTAGATTTAGAATAGAGCATGTGAAAGCCAGCATTATTAAAAACTTGTTCATCTTTCATGTGGGCGACCAGTCTAGCTCAATGAGAATCTCAGCCAAAGGGCTGTGAACTGCCATCCCAACCCCTACATTTCTACAGACAGAATTATGCAGACTCTAAAGAACAAAGAACTCCGCGATGCTTTTTCAAAAGTTTTATTAGAATCAAACTAGTTCTTTTCTGATCTTACCCTCTCCTGTGCTTCTGGCCCTGTACTTTCTAATGAATATCAAATCTCCGTGAAAGTGGCAGTTTTCATGTTCTGGATTAATATGCAATGGCTCCAGGAGGCCATGTCTTCAGGGGTTGTTTGCTAGCTGATGGGATCTATAGGGAGCAACTGGGTCCTGAGGGGTCCAACTTAGTCAATGGTTCAATTTATTAATGGATTGGGAGATGAGCTGTGGAGGCTGGAGCCTACTTGGAGAAAGTAGATCACAAGGAATGTTAGAAAGACTTATGTTACCTCTTGTACCTGAGCTCTGCTTCCAGCTGTAGTAGGGTGAACAGTTTTCATCTGCCATACCTTCCCTCCATGGTGGTTTAGCCTAGATATAGGCCTAAGAACCATAGTGTCAATAGATCACAGGCTGCAAACTGTGAGACCATGAGCCAAAAGAAATCCTTTCTTTGTCCCTCTGTATATTCAGAGCTTATCCAGGTGTGTATGTGTGTGTATGCATGCCTATAAATATATAAATCGGCATTACTGTTGGAATATTCCTTTTCCTTTTCCGAAACTTTTAGAGGACTCATACCCCCCAGAACTTTGCCAGTAAGAAACTTTGCAGAGTCTCTTAGGCCTCAATACCATAAGTGTGATTTTCCACATGCCTAACAAACTCAACTTTCATCAAAAACTGCTCATCTTTTATCTGTGGCATTTATTACCTAACAATGTGCCCAGATTCAAAGCAACATGGCAAATGCCACATTCCATGTTACTTCCTTTTGGGGGTCTGATGAAGAAAATAATGTAAGACACTGAATTCATTGACATTGAATGTCTAAAATGTATACAAATGCCCTTTAACTCCTGCTCAGCCTTTGTCCTTAGTTATTACTGGGGGTCTAACTGTTGAACACTCGGGGGTGGTGTGGAAAGGGGACCAGTTTTTGTCAATAGTGACCACTAACGGTAAAGCAATTTTAAGTGACTTTTGTACTCATATGTAGCTCCCTTTTAGGCTCAGTTTTGTTTGGGGATGCACATGACTTCCCAGTGATGGAAAAGTCAGAGGAGAAGTTTCCATTATAAATAAAACAGCACAGGCATCAGCCCATCATTAGAAGCAGCAAGTGTAACTATAATGAAAGTTACCTTGAAGAAATAAGTCCCCAGGATGGCATTCATTTCTTATTGATAAATATGCTTGATGCAATGAAATATAGCTTCTAGAAAGATAATGGAGCAGATAATTAAACAATGTATTTGGAAACATAAACACACACACACACACACACACACTCTGCAGGGAACATTGGTTAGCACAAATCATGTTAGTACCTTCTGTTGAACATTAACTGGCCTCTGAAAAAGGAAAAAAAACAGAACAGTCATTTTTTACTACAGTGGGACTTTTGATAATGTGGTACGTGACTAGAATCCACTAAGGAGAAAGAAGCTTACTGCTTGCTTCTTTTATATAGGTGGACGATGGTTGGAGGGGCTGATAAAACAAGTCATTAATATTTCCATTTCAGTAGCCTATGGCATTTTCTAATGGTCTTCTCTGAGGTGATAACAGACCAAGACAGTAAAGACATTTTATACCAGGCTTTCTCTGTCATATACAGCCTTCTAGAGGTCAATCAGTAGAGCCACTTACTTTAGTTTCATTAAAAGGCCAGGCCAAGGACATCACCTTCATTGTGTCACAATCTTTATCCCAACTGCCTTCCTTCCACTACTCACCCATGAGGCCATTCTCATGGAGAGCACACTCTTCAAATACCATGGGAATCATGAACATCACCCTCGCCTCTCTCTCAGGAAGAGGAAAGTCACAATCCTTCCTTGCTCAGAGTGGAAGTTCACTCAGATCCAGCCAAATTTCTTCTTCTTCTCATCTTTACCTATCAAGTAGCCAATGGCACTCAATGCACAAGAGACAACTCGATTGCTTTTAACAAGTTCTTCAGCTGAATGAACAGATAGGCTTTGGTTTTTTTAGAGTCACCTGCAAATAGCCAGGTTCTAGAATTACAGCCTGTGATCTATGTGAGGGATCCAGGAAAGAAATAAGATGAGAACCCATGAGCCAAGTTAGGAGAAAAGGATATTCACAATGCATGTGTCACCTCCACAGAGCCTTCCCTGAACTGCTCCAGCCTGGTCACCCCTTCCTTATCAGTACTTCTCTAGCACTTCTTGTGTGTACCAAGAAATAAAACACAGATGAATCCTACCTGCCACCAGATCACAAGTAATTCATTGCACAAGACCATGTGCACATTTGAACTCTATGTTTTACCCAGCCTCACACAGAGGTTAAAACGTGCACAGGGTTGAATTCTTGATTGCCCAAACGAGTAAACTGAGGCATGATCATCTGGCATTCTCCAGAGAAAAGGCATATACCTACTGGCAGTTCTGCATAATCACCTCCAATTTCCTCCATGTCCATGAAGGTACAAACTCAAGCACACAAATTAACAAATGGATAATGGTAGCTGCTGGGTCAGTGCTAATGTTTCCTCACTAATTTGGCTGCTATCTTTGGCATCAGTCCAAGTCAATACCTGACTTACCAACAATTACACCTATAGGGTGATCACCTTATTAGGGTGTTTTTCTATAATAAGTCCATCAATGTTCATGGAGTTTGAAATAATAGATTTGCATATGTAGGATGGCATGGCCTCTCTTGACAGTAAAAAAAAAATAACTTCCAACATATTTGAATGCAAATGTTATCTTTGTAAGTGGACGACCTGAAAAGAAAGTGTTTCCATAGTAACCTCAGGAAACACATAACTACTTATCATAACTTGTCCTGCAAGAGAGCCCAGCATAGACTAAGGATTTGCTTTGATGTCTGCTGGGGGGGTAAAAATAGCTGACAGAATTATGTGAGCAAATGGATGGAAAAAATCCACTTTATTTGTACTTAATTTAGAAAATAAACTTTGTAATGAAGTGCTGAAATGCACACAAAACAACCAGATAATGTGTCAGGGTATTTTTTTTTTTAATGTAACTTGTCTGATGTGACAACTGAGGCGTCTGTTTAAGAGGGCCAGATTAAGGCTGAGTTCTAACTCTAGCTCCTCCCACCTTTCTCCTCACCTTGTTGTGCTATAGTCTGTGTTCTCTGGGAATCACCAGGCCTTCCAAGATGCCTACATTTCCTTTATTATTTTTTTCCCTCATTTTTTTAAGCTCAGAAAACGGTTTTGTAAAAAGTGCCCTTCAGGAAGTAGGACTCTATCACAGAAAAAGGAACATATTGATTATACTTCACTTTCTCTCCTGACACGGCCGTTTGAGTTGGTGGCTTTTGGATGTGCCATTAGCTGGAAATGAGTTTGACATCCACAAGCCACTATACGGTCATTTCCCCTTTTTCTTACAAGTGTAACATCTAGTTAAATAAAGCTTGTCTACACAGGTTTTCCTATTCTTTCTTTTTAAGTTCATTAGAACAGGGAACAGATGCGTACAGTTTTGAGGAGTATTTCTTTGAAGCACCATTTTCAAGTCAGCTAACTGACAGGCCCTTGCCCATGGGCTCTGGGGTGGACCTAGAGCAGAAGTTCTGGCTACAATTACCCATCTGGCATCCATCTGGTAGCACAAATGAAAGATAATACCAGATCACAGAGAAACTATACCAACTGCCAACTTGGTATAGGCAAGCAGAGGAAGGTGCCACCCAACAGGGCTGCTGCGAATAAGAAATGTTGTCTGCGGGGTATGCATATTTCCATCACGGTGAGCGGTAGGAGAAGGGAACACAGGAGCATATGGAAAAGAAATGCTGTAATCCAACCTTACAGCTGCAGATCATTATGGATTCAGCTGACTTCTCCCCACCACACCGAAGTTGCTGATGGAGTCTAGGGAACTGTCACCTTCGCATGTGCAGGAGCCCGGGGTTTTGCTACCCACAAGGACTCTCAAAGAGGAGCAGGTACCAGCATCTTGAGGGCATTGATTCAATTTTCACATAATGCCACCTTAAAGGTGCCCGTTCAGTGTAATAAGAGTAAGGACTTTGTAGAGGCTGTAAAATTATTTAGAAATTCATTGACTCTTATTTTCTGGTTTGATTTCCTCCTTCCCTGTTCTGCCTGCTTCCTTCCGGGTACAGTATGCTCTGGTTAGCGCAGTGGCTGAGTTCAGAATCTATTACTGTAATTGCCTGAGATTCACCATCTTGGGAGGAGGACACTTGATGTTCCTGAGGAGCCAGAGCCACTCAGAGTGGGCCAACACATCTCTGGCTTGAGGGTAATGGGGAGGCTAAGAGTCAAGTTTTTATCAAATACCAAATAATATCTGTATTCACTTTCATAAGTCAATCCCTTTCTTTCATAGTTGCCTACCAAGTATTCCACATACGTCCCTAAAAGATAGATATAGATATAGATATAGATATAGATATAGATATAGATATAGATATAGATATAGATGATATAGATATAGATATAGATTATATAGATATAGATATAGATATAGATGATATAGATATAGATATAGATATAGATTATATAGATATAGATATAGATATAGATATAGATATAGATGATATAGATATAGATATAGATATAGATATAGATATAGATATAGATATAGATATAGATATAGATAGATATAGATATTTCCTGGGTGGGCCATACAGAGACAGTGCTGAGCAATGCGAAAAGGAACTGAGATAGAAAAAGAGCTGAATACAGAAGCACGCACCACCTGGGAAATCACTGCTGTCAGGTACTTAAGTAGGGCAGGACCATTGGAGTGGATGAGAGATGGGTCGTTAAAGTCTAAGTGTTATGACTAGAATGGTAAGACTGCAATACCTGCATACAGACTACGGCCTTTAATAAAAGACTTTATGGAAAAGCTGACCTGATTCCCAAATCTGTACCAGGAGGAACTAAGTGTGTCCCTCTGTGCTGGAGGATCTCATGCTATAAGCCTGCTCGCCTGCCTCCTTCCAACAAATAGGAGGGATTCAAGATCTTTGACCATAATTTATACTAATTAGTCCTTCCACTTAAATCAAGAGGGAAGCTGAAAAGGTGGCCATTGCTGGTCTGCTCCTCATTAGAGATGAGTAAGAGTTAGGAGAACAAAAACACACCATGGGATTAATGATAAGAAAAGCCACCCAGGGAGAGAAACAGGAAGCCGGAAACCATCTCACTGGGCTGGACAAAGGAAACTGATAGCCTTCACGCTCAAAGGCCCTCAGGTCTCAACAACTCCAAACAGATCTCAGATCCAGCTGAAGTCTAAGCAGCCTTGTCACTATCAAGCTTCCCCCCAGCCCCCTGCCACTGTATCTTCATACGTATTTTTGGTGTTTCCATTGGTGTTGCATTTATTAAGAAATATTCTTGCCCTCTAAACTCAATTCATTCGTTTCCCTGCATGGATAAAAGCAGGAGCATTCCTGATGAGAGTGAAGTACTAAGGTAATCAGCCTTGGGAAATTCCCGTCTTGCTTATTGTCACGGAGGCTGTAGTCTCCAGCACTCACACAGGACAGTGAGACCCAGGAGAGGCCCTGGGTCTGAAATGTCCTACCGCTTCTCCTGGAGCCCTGCCACTCATATCATTTCATCCTTCCCCAAAGGGAGGCGGAGGGATTAGGGAACATTTAATTGCCTTATAAACTGATTGACAAATTGGTGATCTGATGCATATGGATGACGCTCTGAGTGAAATGTCTCAGAAGCTGCTAGCGGGATCATCAGGAGCCATGATTTGCACACCCTCCGCAGGGTTATTACGGAGAAGCGGAAGGGTATCTTGATTATTATCTTTCCTTCTTTCTGGTTTTTTCCCCCCTTGAAGGTTTTCTGCACCTCCGGGGAAATGCATTCTAGCAGCGTGAGCACCACTATTAATCAACACTTGTAGCAATAATCAGAGAGTGAAAAATGGTGACCAGAATCTGCGAATGCACAGGCAGAGCTGTGTCCCCAGCTTTCCTTTGTGATCATGCCTTGGCATCCGAACACAGATAATTTATACAAAATGAATGTTGGCACCTTCAGAGGTGCAAAGATTTATAAAGGCAGTGTTTATATCTTCATCCAGTAAGAAAGAAAGAGAAATTGTTTCTGGTCATGATGAGTAATATTTTAGAGCCTTTAAAAATATACTTGCCATCTTCATGTTTCTTTGTGTTGTCTCACAAGCTAGGATGTGTCTCCCCACCCCACCTCCATATGTATGCACATGAGCGCGCGCGCGCGCGCACACACACACACACACACACACACACACACACACACACATTAAAACTTGGGTGTCATGAAGGGCAAATGCTATGAATTCCTGGTTCTACTTTCCCTCAAAACTTTCACCTGGAGGAAGTGTGAAAAATAATCAAGAATTCAAAACTGCATCAATTCCCAGGATCCTTGAGAGGTGCCTGATGCCTTTTGGCAATACAGGGGGAAATGTGGCTGCAAGTCATTGCAGTGCCAAAATGTTGCTGGCTACACACAGGGAGTGATTGTCTACGTATAATAGATAGCACTATGGTGGTGATGAAATTATATACAAGCGAAGCCATTTGAGAGTGGAACTGGCAATCCCCTACACAAAGCTACACCATCCTGTGATCAAAAGGGTGAATTCCAAGTGTTGACACGTTGAAAATTTCACCAAAGCTTCAGTGGCTGGGAGTGGGTTTGCTGAAGCCTACAGAAGGCCATGAAGGTGCTAGACTGAATCTTGAAGAATGATAGACCAGGAGCCATGACACTAGCCCCCTTCTCTGAGACTCTCTCCTGTCATTAAAATCAATGCAACTTAATTAAAGCAAATTATACATAGATACATCTATAAATAAGATATTAAAGTGTGCTGCTGAATATGATAATTGCTACGTATTTAGCAATCAGTGTGTGTGTTCTGCTTCTGCCAGGAGGAATTCCTTTCAGTAGAATCAATGGAGCTTTATTAAAAACCATCCAAATTAGACAGAGAAATGATGAGTGTCATAATGACACAAAATCACTGTTTCAACTTCCATTTCTAAGAAAAGGAAGCAAAATAAGCCCTGCCCACTTTTTTCACTCAAGGAAAATATTAGACGCATTCTCTTTAAGATGTGGATGTTTTGAATTTATAAATTTTAATTTTTGTATTTTCTTCTCCCAAAGGAAAGTAGGGGGAAAAATAATGATCATAAATAAAACAAGTCAACCCTGGGACTGGTGTGCGAGATGCCCCAGTGCCTGGCTGGACTGCTCGTTCCTTCCTGACAGAAAGAAGACAAGCTTAAACAGAAGTTTGAAATGAGGTTGTTTTACTCCTCTAACTACCAGATATTTTTGGTATATGAAAATCTTGTTTTATGAATAAATAGATTAATGTAGAAAACAAGTTTTTTTTCAATGCTTTTCACTTCTATAAATCTCTTAACTCTGTCACCACTTTTGTTTGTTGTTGTTGTTCTTGATGTTATTTTAATTTTTGTTTTATTGTTGTTGTTTGGTTTGTTTTGTTTTGAGACAGGATCGAATGTAGCCCAGCTGGCCTCGATCTGAGGCTGACTTTGAACACTCTCACTCTGATCATGTGACCCTCCTGTCTCTCCCTCTCAAGTGATGGGACTACAAGTATGTGCTACCATCGTGGCTCACCTAGTCACTTTTTGTCATGAATTAGAATTAAGCATGCAGAAAGAAAAGGACACTTTTCAGGCTAATTTTGAGAACATAGATTTTAAAAAGCTTTCAGCACTCAATTTAAAACTCAGAAACAGAAAATAAAAGGTTTGTTTGCTCTGTGTGACCAGAATTATTCTCAAATTTACAAAAATAAATACAACTAACACAAACTAACACAAAGATAAAGATTTCAGTGTAAAATGTTCTAAGAGAAAATAGAACAGAGCCAGCCTCCCCAGAGAAGTCTAGTGGTGGCCTTTACGAAGAGTGCGGATATTGGATCACTGTATTTATTGTTTGTCTCTGGAACATGAAAAGCAAAAAAGCAGAAAGGCAAAAGAAAGAAAAAGGAATAAGAAGAGACTGCAATGTATCGAAGAGTGATGTATAACTGTTTCTCTTACCCGTTATGTTAGCGTCTTGACTGTCTTCCAGCATCATTCAGGATAATGGGGAGAGAAAGCAGAGCCTAGCTCTGTGAAGTTAGTCTCTGTTTGTGAGCAGAAAAAGACAATAAACAACTTCAGAGTAAATCCTGGCCCACAAAGAAACATGAAGCTAGGCTAAGAAGCTAGAGCTCAACACTAGTGGAGGAGCACTGGTCTGAATGTGCAGTCAGGAAAGGTTCCTGGGGGCCAAGAAGATGAGCAAGGCATTCCTGGGGAAGGTAGAGGCGCCTTATGTAAGACCAGTAGATACGTGTTTGGCAATCTGGAAGATCAGAGAGAGCAACAGTGTGAGCAAATATGACAAGAAATCAGGCCAGAAGCAGAGGCAAGTGGAAGCTGTGTGGAGCTCAGAGTAAAAAGAACTGGAAAAGCAAAAAGAAAAGAGGAGAAACAGGAATGTAACAAGAAGAGATGGCCTGGCCATTCTTGCCCATAGTGGTTATCTCTGGTTTTCTAAGCTACATTTACAATATGGGGTAGTTAAGATTTGGAAAAACATCAAAAATGGTTGACACTATTCATAGTTATTTTCTAAGTTCAGACTTTGGGTAGGCAATGATTTTCAGAGCTTAAAATTGTCGCTCATCGTCTCTCCAACCTACAGCAGGGCATAAGCAGGTTAGGGTAGAGTCCCTCTACATATATCTTTTGGTTCCATGTCTACCATATATTGATGCTTTGCCCTGTAATTGAATACATCCTTCTGATGTTACCATGGCAACACAATGGATTATCCACCCATAAATAAGTAAGCCATCTTTTCTTTGCAGCATGTTCTGTCCTTGAATAACCACCCTCAGAGTTAGTTCCAACCAACAGAAAGCAAAATGGACCAGTGTCAGTCCTTAAGTAGTTAGTTGGGTACCCCAGACAGCCCCAAAGAAGATGTCATGGTACATTTCAGAACTATTTGAGATAAGTGCTAAGGGTTGTTCATAACTCTATTGGATATACAAAGCTGCATGGCCAGTATTGCATATTGTGATCTGTGGGTGTTCTGATAAAACTACACACAGTGATGGACCACTTAGATCACATCTTATTTATGTGTGGTGTAATGAGATGTTTGCCTCTAAAATCTCTGAGAATATTGATGCAATGAATCTCTTTAATTCATACTATTTAAGTGGGACAGGGTACTTGAGGGCAGGATCCAGTGACAAGTGGTCTCTTTGTTTTCAGAGGGCTTTACCCATTTTCTTCATGAATGAGGTGACTCTAACCTCTTTGCTATCCTGATGTGAAACACTAGGCCTCATTATCTTTAGGCACTAGCCAAACTCTCCTAGTTGTAATGGTGTCTGGCTTCAATGACTCCTAGAAATATTTAGAAACATGTAGTCTTGGGTCATTTTGGGGGTGTACCTTTACTAAAGCACATTTTCTAATGCTTTATCCATCTGACTATAAACTTGCCACTGGCGCTGTACTGTATTGACCCACAGGATGGACTGGAGAAATAGTCATGGAGCGATCAGTAAAGGCATAGCAACAAGTCTAAGGAATCAAGGAGTGGATGTCAACCCTTTGGTGGCTCATTCTCTTTGTAATTTTTCAAATTGGTTTCCATTAATAGCTGACCAATTAGTGGGAGACCTTTAAGATATAAGATTTGGGCAGGTATTTGAATTCTCATTAAGTAGGAATGTCAAAGGTAGGCAAGAAGAGAGTATCAGTCATTAACTGAACTTTATACCATTGAAAGTCTGGCAGTGTATTTAGAATTTTGAATTTTCTAAGAACAGACTCTATTAACTTTTGAAGTGCATGTATCTATGTTCCCAAGAACGGAATGAGAGAGTCTCTGCTCCTGTTCCTCCCAGCACACTGCACTCTCCTGCCCCCTCACCAGAGTGTCGATGTTCTCTGACTTATGGTGTGTTTGATCTCTGTTCCCAAGGAGAGATGGCTCAGCTCGCCCTTTGTTTGGATGAGTGACTCCCAGTGGAGGGCCCTCAAATTGAAAATGATGTCTCCCCTATGAACATTATAAGTTTAAGTCATTGGTCTTCATCTGGTCAGGGACTCACTTGTGCATTGCTGGTATAATTTATGCAGCTTTGCTGCCTGCAAAGTAAGAGCAAGTTTCACGTGGTCCCTGGGGAAGGCGTTCTGCGAGCTGCATCCTTGGCTGTATGGAGCCAACTGACAGTGGGATGATGCAGCTCACTCTACTTCCTTCCAAGTAACTTGGATTAAAACGGTGTTATTTTCCATACTGAAGTCCAATAACAATGATTGAAGATTTTTAGTAATTGGGCCCTTTGGATTTTAATTTCTCTCAGGTCAGTGCCCATAAGCATAGCCTTCAGTAAGATGGACTCCGGGGCGTCTAGCAGAAAGTAAATATGATTTATAGGTGGGCATGGCATTACATCTGTCACAAATATGTTATGAATGGGCAGGATACATTTTCTAACATATAAATCAACTCCCCCCTGGGAAATTATTCCTCATCCTAATGGATTACACCATAAAAAGTTCTTTGCAATATCCATCCTAAATTTTCGCTTTTCTTAATTTCATTATATTGATGAGTAGAGATCCCTGCATGTTCTTTGGCAAACATCTGAAGATGTTAGAGGCATTAGGCTGATGTTTGTAAATTACATCACAGTTCTCCAGTTGAGCCCACCGAACTCGTGCAAATCAGTGCTAGACAGTCTACAGTGAGATGGCTTGCTAGGCAGCATGCGTGCTATTCCGAAGCACAAGGAAGAGCCCAGTAAGGAAGTAAATGAAAAACCTGAAGTGTGAGAAATTATCTGAATGGGACTCAATGAACATTTCAGTTGTTTAGCTGCCAAAGCTGGAGTTTTCTTTCTTTGCTAACAGAAAATGGTTTCAAGTGTTGGATCCCACCCCTCTTTCTTGTCTTTGTCTTAGCTGCCTGCTATTTGCTCCATGGTGCTCCCTTTTGTAGTCTGTATCCTCATCTCTCTAGAAGCATCTGAACAGGCGTGTCCTTGAGCACAGATGCTAAGCTACTTCCCAGCTTGGAAACACAATGACAGGCTCTCTACCCGTCTGCAGGGCTAACTCCGGAATTTCCACTCACATTTAAAACCCTACTGATGATGGTAGAGTGCAAGAAGATAGGCCTGGCAACTGATGTCTGTAAGTGGAGGTAGACTTGCTCTGCCTATGCACAAAACTACCCTGCTACCGTCCTCTCCCCCAGGGGAGTGAGGACTGCACACACAATCATGGTATTTACCTTTAAGCCCAGATTTTTCCACAATGTTGTCGCACGGTGCCTACTTTGCACTGATTCTATTAAATGCATAAATCAAATTAAGCATGGTCTCCTGACTTCATTTGTAGAGCGAATATTCCCACCTGAGTTGGAACATTGTGTCCAGATGCCATCAGCCTCTTAAGGTAGATTAACTAAATTAATCCAAGTCTGTTTTCTGAGGGTACTTGGGCATTGTGTGTTTCTCCACCTGCCTAGGCTACAGCCTGCCTTTAAGATTACTTCTCTTAGTCTCTACTCTCGTCTTTACTTAGTGGGCATGTAATGTGTGCCAGAGAAGAAGCATTGCAAACAGAAGAATAGACAGAGAAGCCTGTGTGCTGTGCTGTGCACTCGAAATCCCAGCACTTAGAAAGTAGAAGTAAGGTTGCAAGACATGAAGCCAGTGTAGTCTACACAGTGGGGGCCAGGCCAGCAAGGGCTACAGAATGAATCCCTGTGTCAAACCTCCCCATCCAAAAAGAAGAGCTACAGTATAGATAAGATAGGATTGTTCATTCTCAAAATTCTTATGATGCAGAAAAGCATGAGGAATTTTAAAATGTTATTAAAACACAGAATAATTGCTATTAAGGTAGCAATTCCATGGCCTCATTCTCTCCACATCCAGTGCTAGTTTTGAAACAGTATCACTAAATGTTGTGTGACAAAACTTTCCCTGAGGAGACACAACACCCGTGTCTACTCACTCCAGACAGGGAGCCCACAATAGACCAAAGTACAGATACCACCAAAGTTCAACTTGGTGAACCAATGAGTTTTATTGGTGTTAATTTACAGGAATAGGGGTGAAGGGTTACTGAGAGGAGCTGAAATGACTCAAAGATAGCTATATTACCAAAGCCCAACCCAACATGGGAGTTAGGGTTAAGGCTAGGGTTAGGAGTTAGGAGTTAGGCCTAGGGTGAAGGGTTAGGGGTTAGGAGGGTTAGGGTTAGCTGGAAAGCCTGGAGCACCAGGCAGCTCAGCTCATGTCTACTTAATTTAGTCATCTAGCATTTAGTCCCAGAGTTTTCTTTAGAGCCTTTCTCTTCCCTCAGGCTTCCTTGCGCTCAATTTCCTTTCATCTGAAGAGAACACTGGTCAGTGAATCTGGTCAGTTTCAGGAACTTCTTGAAGCAAATTTGAGCTGTTTTCTTCCTTGCTTAAGGAGCTTCCTGCAGGATGGAATGTTTTAATCTTGGTTGAAACTGTTATACAACACTGAAGAATCTTCTAGAAGATTATTAAAGGTTTATGGAAATAAATCTAGAGGGCATGGAAGAAATTGCCTTGCATTATTTTTCTTGCCAAGAGAAAGGCCAGGTGGATTGGCACTGCATTAACAATAAAAGTTGCATTGAACACACAGGTAAGTTATACTACATATGATATCGTGTGGTCTACACACATCATACTGCTGAATCCTCTGAATAAGTTCTAGTATTAATCACAGATAGAAAAGTGAAGCTGGAAAGTTAACTTGATCACGTAGTTAGGAAGAGGTATGGGCAGACTCACACCTATAGTCAGCACTCTTGATGACCATCCATGTAGGCCAAAGGCTATCCTCTCACAGTTTCATGATAAACGTTCCCAGACATCCCTGTTGCAATTAATTAGATGGGGCACACTTTAAGAATGGAGGACTGAAGAGCACTGTCTTCCTAACATTTCCTGCCAAGCCTTACTCTTCGAAATACAAGCTGGTCTCCGCATTGAACACTCAATGCCTACTTTTCTCTTGATCAAAGTTACTGTACCCATCAAGTCTGATGATACAGAAGAGTATTCTTTTATTGCTGCAAAAACCCTTTATGAATGTGGTATCAGATAACACATCAGTCATTATCTATCTCTGTAGGAAAGAGACAATGAATGGTGTAACTGATGTTTTTAAAACAGGACAGATATTTTGAAAATCAGTATGGATCCCTCAGAGAAATTAGGCATGAGCACAGCCCTGCCAAGCCCACAGTCAGATGTCCATGAGTATCTTTCTTCACTCCAAAGCCAGCCTTGACTGGTCACTGTGTCCTCTCATCAGTGCCTGGCAGAGTCCTCAGAAAGTGGCAGCTTACTCCAGACATGAGCTGTTTTATCTATTTATCAGGAGCTATTAAAACACATGTACTATTTTTATATCACTTCTGCCCAATTTATGGAGCTGCTTCTCAAACTTTAGTGAGATTTCCAACACAGTCCCCCGTCCAAAGCATTCCTCACTCCCCAGGCTACTACACAGGGCAAGGGCTTCTTGCCCAAGTAACACCTTCGCACTCTGTCAGCTAGACTGCACAAAGCCAGTCAAGTGTGGGTAGATGCAACTCAGGTGAAGTTCTTCAAAGCCACCTTAGGCAAAGAAGAGCGAGGCTGTGATGTTTCCTTTTACTGCACTGAAAGTGACTCCAGAACAGAGCAGAAAAGGGCACCCAGCAGGCATCTGCTTCTGTCTACGCTGTCTTCATTTCTCTCTGTTCAGCCGATAGAGGAAAGTTCAGGAGAGGGCGCCTGGAAACTTCATTAACTGTGAGCTCTGTGTCACATCTGTACATCCACATCTGTCCCATATGCCACCATACCCGACACACTCCCCAATACTCCCACCCCACCCTTACAGGGCTATCCCTCCACGGCCAGGTCACTTTTGTCTCTTGGCTCATGGCAGAAACTTGGACTGACATAAGTTGTTGTTGCTGCTGCTGTCTGTTTGCATAATTGTATATGCTGAGCTGCGTTCTTGATTTTTGTAACAGCATAATGTTTAAAGTGTTGTGAGCTATCAGGTCTGACGTTGTGATTTGTAGTTGGCCCATCACCTCCTCTTGCTGCAAGCCTCAGCTTGTATGGCTAGCAGTTCCACAGGACCAAGCTTCTGTCCACATCTGGCCATCCTTTTATAAAAATATTCCATCTCACTTGTTTCGTAGATAAATTGTCTAACATACTAATTATATATACATTTCTCTTTTTGGAAGAAATTGTCAGGGTTCGGCGCTATCAGACCAGAATGCAGAGGTTTGATGGACACAGTCACAGGCCACACAATGAGCCCTGCAGACAGTTTTCAGAGACTGAAAACAGTGGCAAAGCCAGGCCTGCGGTAATCTCTCTAACCATCCTCCTTTCACCCATTGCCATTATTTTGATTAAAAGGTGTCTAGAAGCCACTGTGGTTATGCAGGATGCAAAAATTATAGCAGAAACTTCCTCTATTAATGGAAATTATTAGAGGATGGAAATGGTACTTGAGCAGCAAGAATGACATTAATTATGCGAAAAGCAGTCCTATCTGGCAGTTGGCAAGCATGCACTATTCTTCAGCGATCTTCCATGGGTCTGTGTGTAGCCAGCATTAGCAATCTAAAAGCTTTTTATTTTGGCAAAGTTTTCATAGCACTTGGACTTCCAGCATCTAGATAAAAGATAATTTGGAAGGAAATTATGTTGGTGAAATTGAAGAATTCAGTAATGAGTTCTGTGTCGATGAATCAATGCCCAATTAAATGATTATATCAAATCTAACTTTAAATGTTGACTTAAAATAATCACATTTTAAAGACTTTGAAACCGAGATGATGTCTGCTTCTAATCAGAATGAAGTCCGTATTTCCTAGCCTGGTACAGGAGTAGAGTGTTCTGGTGGACTGAAGAATTTGAGAAAGGGAGAAAAATTTAGGACAGGAATTACCTGTGTGCTCAGAGCTGGGCTGGACCATAGAAGTGAAGCCCATAATTCCCATTCCCGTCTGCAACATTTGCCTTTTTCTCAGGAGGTTCTTATATTTTCTTTCCTAATCTCCGCCTCCCTTTTCGGGCTGTCTTGTCTGTGTATCAATGCTCATTGATCTAGCTAACTTCTGTGGAATCTGTTTTCCTGAGCCGCTAATGCTCCACCTGTTTCTGTGCCGATAATGTGGATGTGGATAGCTGCGACCACTTCTGTTGCTCTGTTCGTCCATCCATCCAGCTCTTGATGAATCTCCACAGCCTTCCTAATACTGCGACCTTTTAGTACACTTTCGCCCCAACTGTAAAATGATTTTTGTTGCTACTTCATATTTTAATTCTGCTACTGTTATAAATCATAATGTAAATATCTCTGTTTTCCAATGGTCTTGGGTGACTCCTATGAAAGGATCATTCAACCCCCAGGGAGTTCACAACCCACAGGTTGAGAACCACTGTTCTCGAGGTTGGTGGCACTGAGTTGATCAGGGGGAGATCTATCAACACTAAAGAAATGGGCAGAAAAAAAGTTCCTAACATCTAGAAAATGTGTGATGGGATCAAACTATTGAGTGAACAAGAAAGTGTTGCAAAGGGAGTTTTTGTCAGTTAGTAAAGCCAAGAGGTTGGAAATGTTAAGTACTGGTTAGTTCTATTTTTTAACTACAGAGTTGTCTGTGCATGTTTGTATTTTGTTTTGTTTTGTTTTGGTTTGATGATTTTCTAGCTACATTTTGCCATAAGAACAACCATTTTCTGAGTCCTTCTGGGTAACTCTTTCTCCCACTTCATCCTTTCCTCCTTCATTTTCCTAGAACTTGAACTCATTGGATAGGGATCAGTCACAAAATAACTTGATTATTATGTCTTTAGTGGAAAAGGCCTGAGTCCAGCATTAGTGGTCAGATGAATATGGCTTTATTAATTAAATAGATACTCTCTGGAGTAGCCATTCAGAGCTATGGTACCATGCCGAGTGTATTAAGCGACTTGTCCATTAGGAAAACTTCCCCACTGGCTTAAATTATTTGGATTGTACACAGATCTGTCATTTATATCAATTATATAATTAAGATTCCTGATCCTTTTAATTACTACTCCAGAGCCAAGTTGAAATCTGGATAAGAAGGTTTGTAGTTCATTGTTTGTTACGTTTAAATGGATATGGAAAAAAATGAGACTGTGTTAATAAAGCATGACATGGAACAGGGTTCATAAGGGTAAAACCTTCTTTAAAACATGTTGTTATAGCTGGGGAAGGAGGCCACACAAGCCAAAGACCTGAGTTCAAATCCCCAGAGTCCACAAAATGCTGGTGCACATGTCTGTAACCCCAACAGTACTCCAATGGCAAGATGAGAGGCAGAGATGGGACCCATGCAAGCTTCAGGCCAGCTAGCATGGTAGATGCAAGCAGGGAAGGACAAAAAGACAGTCCCAAAACACGTTGGATGCTGAGAACTGATTTCCTCTGACTTTCACATGTATACCATGACACATATACACAATCATGTATGCATATACACAAACATGCATGCACATCACACACATAAAGATAAAAGAAACACGTGTTTCTTTTCTACTATTTAACAAGTTTGGTTCAAAAACCCAACTAGTTTTTAAGGAATCTACTAATCCAATCTGTTAGCTTCCTCTGAGGTGTTGATTGATAACTTCTATTTTATTGACTCAATGAGTAAAAAATAAGTAAAAAAAGATATATATATATACATATATATATATATATATATAATGATATCTCAGGCCCTGAAAACTCAGTGATACAAAAGGAGACATTGTCCCAGCATGCATGAAGCTTCCAGTATGAGGTCTTGTATTAATTAATCTGTCTATAAACTAGGCTATTTTATAAAACATAGCACCTTATTAGAAATTGCTTATATGAAACAAAAGACTTGCGCATCTATGATTCCCTGTGCTATGTAAAGTGAGTATTACTGGGCCACTGTTGCTCGTGATTATGGCAATCACGATAAATCAAGAGCTTGCAACTAGCCACCAGTGCGTGCCTCCTTCCAAAGGTTCATCGAAGGCATCCACTCTCTGGTCTTAGTCCTTCATTTGAGAAAAGGAAAATGTTTAAGTGTGATACTCCCTGCCCAAAACAGGAGGCAGTGTTGCAAGCTGAGTGAATGCTGCTTTTGGAGCCAGACTCACCTCTCTGTCTCAGCCCAGGGCAAACCACTTACGTAGATCTTCCTCTCAGTTTCTCATGTCTGAGTGAGGCAGAGGCGGAAAGGCTAACGGACTGTCCTAAAGGGCCCTTTCTTTCTAGTAATGGTACAGGCGGTGACCAGAACTTGTTCACTGACAGAAAGAGTCAACATTATGAATTAAGAGCTGAAATTTCACATGTATTTATGTTTCATTTTTATCCGTGAAAGCATTTATGAACTATACTAGAAGATTTGAAGAATGAAAACCCTTTATCAGTTGAAGGAGTAATACAAACTCAGGATAAATAATGTGAATACCTGATCTAATGATATTTGGACACATTTTGAGGGGCAACTTAATTTCTTTTTGGATGAGTAGAGACCATCATGGGATACTGGGAAATGAAACTGCTAGAAATAAGTAACTTATATTAAAGGTTCAAGAAATAATTATAAAATCATGTTAAATACATAAATGCTACTCAGTAGTATGTACCTTGACTCTTTAAACACCACCAAATCCCTACACACTGTGCCCTTGGTGAGCACTGTATGGGTGACCAGCAGGTTTCTTAAGAAATGCTTTTCTTCATTCCCTTTTTCCCCAGATCTGTTGGTTAGACTTTTGTCCTTTCTAGTATGAATTGACATTTCAGCCAAGTGTTTCAATATCTCCATTTGTAGGCAGACAGATGGGGGAAAGGAAATGAGAAATAGTGTCTGGCTCTTTAATTAAAGACACAGAGCCAGAATTTGCTCTTAAAGCTTATTGGCAAGGCACTTTTATGGTCACATACACATACACACATACATACACACACACACACACACACACAGAGAGAGAGAGAGAGAGAGAGAGAGAGAGAGAGAGAGAGAGAGAGAGAGAGAAGCAAGCACACATGCATCAGAGAGATGGAGCCAAATTTGTAAAATTGTATCTACAATCATGGTTTCTATGGTAACAGTATCTTATGCCCAGACACAAACAGAGCTGGCAGGAGATGTCTGAATTTATTTTCTGCAAAGACAATCATAACAGAGATAGTTCAGGTTATTAAGGTGGCATGACCCAGGGTACATACAGCAAGTACATGGATAGTGCCAACATAAGATTTCATGCTTAAATCACAATAAATAGTTTATGGTTTCATAATACAGAACAGATTACAGATTATGTGGCTATCTTTGTCACTCAGCTATAAAATCGTAACTACCTATGCACAATTCCTGTGCTAATGAGGTGTGCATGGGCAAGGTGTATATGGAAACTCCTGCAACAGAACTTACAAATGTAAATGTATCCAGGATAGCAGCGACTTCAAGAATTTCTGTTTTAACTTGTGGTATTTGCAAGGGAAGAAAGAAAATGTGGGCACAGGATGGCTTAAAGCTTACTCCAGCATTATTTTTAAAATAGATTATTTGCTGTATTTTCTAAACTAGCAGATGTTCTGTGCTAGTCTATAAGCTGAGTACCCAGTTATTTGACAAAATTACTGAAATCAAATTAGAGAAAACAAACACTTCAAAAATAATGGTTTGAACGAATGTGTGTTCCTCTCTGGATAACATCTTTGTGTATGTGTAGACCAGACATAATATACTTCCCCTTGCAAAGGAGAAACAGCTAAACAACCCATTTTGGTTAGTTGATTTTTGTTTAGAGTCTAGCACTTAGTTCTCCTCTGAATGTGTAGCATTTTAGCACAGTGGCATTAAGCTAGAAAATGCTCTAAGCCAAGTCTGTAACTTTTTCCAAGTTTTCCTGATGCTGATTCCTATAAACATCTTCTAGCCAGACCTGTAAATACATAAGAGTCACAGAACGAAAAGAAGTGTGCAACACTGCTCAGCTCTGTTTGTCACCGAACCAACTTGAAATGAAAGGCATATTTCCTTAAATAACATGTGAGTTTCCATACTCCACATCTTAATCGTAGGATGTGTCTGCCGGTGGGAAACTCATTTTTTGGTAATGGATCTAAGTAAGACATCATTGTAAATGAGGATGTTATATATAGGTGAATAGGCTACGTTACAACTTTACACAGCCTTTCCATCACGGTGGCTTTTAAAGTCTCTTAAGAAAATTGGCTTATGAAGCATCAATTACAATCCTGAAAAAAAAAGTGTGTCCAAACCTGCAGGGGCTAGGATGCATTTTAAATTTCAAACCATTTCCACTTCTCATCATCAGACATTTGCAGAAAATCCTGTGTGGTTTATTCCTCTGCTTTTAATAAATTACTTAAGAAAATATTAGTGAGGGCATTCTATTTCCTCTCGAACACTAATCTGCAAATGGAGAGATGGGCAGATCCAATGGCCTCTTTAGGATATTGCTCAGTGAAATTGCTGATTCTAGCAGTGCTGGGCCAGAAATACATATGAACTGAAGGAACCCAGAATGTAAGCAGCAAGTGGCTCACTTTTGCAAAGAAGAGACTAATAGCGTCTTTTAAAAAAAAAAAAAAAAAAAAAAACAAGGCTCTTAAAGCCCCAGCCTGCAGCAGGCATTGAGTGCATGAAACTTGGAGAACTCCCATGGACTAAAAGCCTCTTGAGTCAGCCTTCCTCCCAGGCCCTGTCATAGGCCTGTTCTGGGCTCTCCTAATCCTGCTAGAGAGAACTACCACCTGCCCATGCACCAACAGATGTGCACTTCGTGTTTGAGAAAGCTCTCAAAAGTTTCACTTCCTGGGCTGGGTCAGTCAAAGAAAGATAAATGCGCCCTTATCCAGGCATGAGCTCTAACAGTACACGGTTGTGTGAAAGGCTAGGTTTCTGTTATGGCTTAAATCAAGATTGTTTTTATCATGCTTATATTTAGGCCATTATATTAACACACACACACACACACACACACACACACACACACACACACACACACACACCCCACTGCATGATCTCAAGTAAGATAAAGTGCTTAAAAAATTAATTGGATCAAAGCCACTGACCTTATTTTCGTGTGTGCGATGAGGGAAATTTCCTTATAAGGAGTTCTTTGAGCAGGAATATTTCTGAGTCTTGTTAAGCAAAGAGCAAACTGAGAAATGAGTTTATAAATGCCTGTGCCTGTTTTCTGTCCCCTCACTCCTTCCTCAAGTGGCTTCACTTCCTGAGGACTTAAGAACATCTTAAACTTGGCGTCTCCTTGGCAGGCCTCTCTGTGTTATTTCCTACCCTCCAGTATAGCTATTTCCAAAAGTATTTGTGCCCAGCACACTTATCTATGGCACTACTGTTTCTAACTGGATATTAAAAACTGATCAAATTACAGGAGAAGATTAGACAAATTATGATTTATCTATATAATTCAATATTATATAGCCATTAAAACTCACATTTCTGAGCTATATTCAGTAGCACAGAAAAAGGCCAATAATAAAGTCAGGAAAAATTCTATGTAGCATTAGGTTTATGTATATATTTAGAAATGTAAGTGGAGGTCATCTTTGGATGGTTTTCTATAATAATAAGTTAAGAAGAAAAAATTGTCTATTTTTTAAATAATGAAATTCAAATTTATTCCCATCATCTGCATTAACCAACCATTTGTCTCAGAGTGTGCTTTTCTCAGTATTCAGTATATTACTCTACTTAGAAAACGGTAACAAATACCTTTGTACTTGAGTGAATTGATCCTGTTTTATGAGGATGATAGGATATGACAGTGCAGCAGGATGTTGGGAGTTTATTGGGAAAATACAGGAATTTTCAACAGAGTCTGGATTCTGTTCCCTGTAAATCCACCCAAGGCTATCAATAAAGCCAATCTCATGACTACTCCAAAATATATTTTCTTAGACCCTCTACTGTCCATGCGCAAGAACAATGTCCTCTCTAGTTAAGCAGGAATCTTTTGCATCATAGTAACCAGCTTACAGTACCATAAGGAATGTTTGAGCACAAGTCCTTGTGTGTATTTTCAGGAGAGACTTCCAAAGCCCCACTTCAGTACAGAGCACCCAAAGGGAGCTGCTTCCACTAGAGGCTTTAGGGCCCAGAGAGTCATCTGTGTCCGAAGCCACCATGGTTAGGAAGCTGCTAGCACCACATCCACTTCTGCTGTTTCCAACAACAAAGGCAACTATGAGCAAGTACAGTCTATCCCATAGCCAGCTATGCTCTGTCTGCTAAAGATGCCCAAGGAAAGTCAAGCATACCTGAAGGCGTTCTTACCAGAGTAAACAGTGAGGTGGAGCTGATGGTTTTATTGCGTTCCTCAGATGCCATGCCCTATGTTAAATATCTGCCATCAAGAAAATTCTAAGAAAGTGTGTGTGTGTGTGTGTGTGTGTGTGTGTGTGTGTGTGTGTGTGTGTGTGTTGGTTTTTATTATTTTTGGCTCTTAGTTAAAGAGAGGACTGACTACCTCATGTGTATTATGAGTATCACTGTCTTACTGGAGCTACTAACAACTTTGGTGTTTGGAAGTTATTTTGGACTTTGATTTGTTTTGAGGCAGGGTCTCAAACTGTATCCAGACTAATGTGAAGTTCATTACATAGTCCAGGCTGGCCTCAAACTTGGGTAATCCTTTTACCTCTGCCTCCAGAATGTTTCCTGAATGCTCTTGACACTGCTGGCTTCTCCTTTCTTCATAGAATTCTTATGTCTTGATCAGTATGGCAAGAACGTGTGTCAGCATTGATGTGTGGACATTGGTATGGGTGTATATGTGCATGTGTATGAGTACACATGCACTTGTCTCTGTGTGTACAAGTGTAGAGACCAAAAACCAGCAATCAGGTGTCTTCGTCAGTAGCTCTCCATCTTACTTTTAAGGCAGGGTCTCTTACTGAACCTGGTACTCACCAATGGACTAGACCAGCTGTTCACCAAGACCTGGGGATCCTCCTATCTGTTTCCTTCATGCCTGGAATACAGGCACACACTGCTTGCTGGGCTATTTATATGAACGTTGGACATCATATTCTGGTCCTCATAGTTGCAGTGTAAGTATTTTAACAACTGAGCTATCTCCACAGCCCTTTATCTCTGGTTTCTATGACATCACTCTCTACTAGTTCCCTTCTAGAACAGCTACTTCTGGTTCAGCTTCATTTGCCTGCCCCATAATGAAAGCTTCCACGAATATTATGGACAGTCTCCTTTTTCTTATTGAATATTCCTCCTCCTAGTGTTCTTGTGTTACGGGCATTCTTTTCTAAGACTTCAGGCACCTAAGACACTAGATATTTCTCATTTCTACATCTTTAGTCCAGACATCTCTTCTAACTTGCAAGCCTTTATGCTCAACTGTCTATTAGACCTTTCGCTCAAATGTCTCAAATGTCTTGGTATGTCTAAATGTTCCCTTGTTCCAAAATCTTGACTTTTCCTGTATTTTATTGTATTTGATAAAACTTACCAAACCAGCATTTTGCTAAATTTACAGACTTGGGCATTAGTCCAGACAGAGCCTTCTCTGTAATCTATAGTCAGTCCTATGTATCCACCTTCTTAAGGTAGTTATATGACTTGTTTCATCCTTTGGAAAATCCCCTAGTTCAGACCCTTATCATCTTTGGTTCAAGTGGCCATTGGGAACCTCCCAACTGTAACTTGAGGGATTCCCTGGAACTATAGAGCTCCTCGGAAATAACATAGGAGAATATCTAGATGACCTAAGATTTAGTGGTGACATTTTAGTAATAACACCAGAAGCACAACCCAGTGAAAGACATAATCAGTAAGCTGGAATTAAAAAGAGCTTCTCATCTGAGAAAGGCACTGTTGAAGCAATGGACAGACAAGCGATAGACAGTAGAAACTACTTGCAAAAGACACATCTGATAAATGACTGTTATGGGAAATCTACAAGCAAGTTAATAAAACTCATCAATACAGGATGGATTTAAAATGGTCCAAAGATGTTAACAGACATCTCACCAAAGACACGCAGGTGGCAAACAAGTATATGACATCGTAAGTCACTGGGGACGTGCAAATTAAAATGAGATATTGCTGCTTTCCTGTTAGAATGGTCAAAGCCTGGAACTCAACACCAAAAATGCTACTGCAAAAGAAGAGAATAGTAGCTCTCACTCACAGTTGCAGCACGTGATGGCGCAGCCATGTTAGAAGGCAGTTTGGCAGCTTCTCATAAAACTAAACATAGTTTTAACCATATGATCCAGCAATTGCCCTCCTCAGTATTTACCAAAGGGTGTTAAAACTTCCGTCCATACAAAAACCAGCACACAAATGTTTACAGCAGCTTTGTTCATAATTGGTGAAACTTGGAAGCAACCAAGAAGCCTTTCTGTAGATGAAGGGATAAACAGTGATACACCCAGAAAGAGGGAGATTATTCAGCGCTAAAACAAAATGAGCTATCAAGCTGCAACAACAACAAGGGGGTGGGGGCTTTAAAAAAAACTTAAGTGCATATTACCAAGTGAAATAAGCCAATCTGAAAAGGCTACATCGTGTGTGGTTC
The DNA here is from genome assembly GCF_021556685.1 of Rattus norvegicus. NCBI lineage: Eukaryota > Metazoa > Chordata > Mammalia > Rodentia > Muridae > Rattus > Rattus norvegicus. The sequence continues at coordinate 79,167,804 of NC_141542.1, forward strand.
CAACTATATGACATTCTGGAAGTTAGAACCATGAAGGCAAAAAAGATCACTGGCTCCCGTGGGAACAGTGAACTTTTCATTTGCATATTCCCAGTGACATATGATGTCATATGCTTGTTGTCAGGAAAGACAGATGAACAGGCAGAGCACATAGGATTTGAGGGCATTCTAACAGGAAAGCAGCAGAATCTCATTTTAGTTTGACTGTGATGGTTGATACATGGCATGTGCTTATCCAAACCCACATAGCGTACAACAGAGAATCCTGACAAAAACCACAGGGTTAGGGTGGTCATGGTCATGCTGCTGTGGTTGGGAGGTGTTGAAAATTGGAGGAGTTTATGATATTATGAGCAGGGGAGTAGGAGAAATCTCTGTCCCATCATCCTATTTGACGTAACCTAAATTTGTTCTATAAAGACTTATTTAACAGCATTGCAGGGAAGAGGGACTGGGAGGATGGTTCCGTTGGTAATTGCTACACAGTTGCAGGACTTGGGTTTGGATCCTTAGCATCTAGGAAAATGTCAAACGGGGATGGCACATCTAATCTCAGAGCCCTGTAGGCAGACACAAGGCAAGCTGCCAGGCTATACTAACTGAATTAGTTCTCTCAGTGTTCAAACCAGAAACATGCCTCAATTATAAGGTGGGGAGCAGTGGAAGAGGACACCACTGTCAGTCTCTGTGCTCAACATGCACATTCTGCACATGCATCAGTACACATACACACGTGTTCACACACATACATGTGCACACCACACACACACACACACACACACACACACACACACACACACACACACACACAACACAGCATTCCAGGAGCCAGGGAGATTACTCAGTAAGCACCTCCAAGAATCCAAATACAACTTCCAGAACCCACGTGAAAGAAGTCAAGTATGGCTTGTCCCAAGGACAGCAGAGACAGAAGAATCTCTGAAGATCACTTGCCAGCCCGCCTATAGACTCCTTGGCAAGGTCCAGAGCTTTAAGAGAGATCCGATTTAGGGGTTGGGGACTTAGCTCAGTGGTAGAGCGCTTGCCTAGCAAGCACAAGGCCCTGGGTTCAGTCCTCAGCTCTGGAAAAAGAAAAAAAAAGAGAGATCCGATTTAAAGAAAAGGGGGAGGGGTGGCAGCAGGGTATCATACACATTCCACAAACCACTGCAGTGCAGTACCAAGTGCTGTAGTAGCAGACCGAGGGGGCTATTGCTAGTAAAAGGCACACTATCTTTTAAGACTCTGTTTCTACCTTACTCAAATTTTGACATCTCTAAAATCTGTGCTGCTGCTGCTGCTTATTCTTTCTATTTCTATTTGGGATGTGTCCTATTGCTCCTCCTTCTTTCTTGTCCCCCCCCCAAAATCTCCTCATTCATATTCAATCGCAGATGAAGCATCAACACCCATCTGAAGCTGTCTTCAACTCTCCCAGGTGCTGCCTCCTTCCCCAGACTTCCACTCTAGCATGATGTCATCGAGGCATAATTGTTTGCAGGTCTGCCTCCTCAAGAGCGAGGGCTGCATTTCTTCATCACTTGGAATAAAATGCCTCATGTGTGTTAGGATACAGGAGGTGCTGGGTGATTGCTAACTGCATGGCTGCCCTGCACAGAGCTGTAAAGTCCATAGAGAGGCACACAGAGAGATGCCCAATTGGTGAGGAACAGAATCATCTTTGATGTGCAAACATCCTGCCTGTCTTGAAATCAGGCCCAACGTCTCCCCCTTTCATGGGGCTTTTCTTAACACCTTCAGTTTCCATCTGTGCTACAAATGGTAGCTTCCTGATGCTACTCCACCAGACGATCTCACTACATTCCTAATGCTTGTTTTCCCAACAAGACAGAAAGATCCTTGAGGATAAGGGTTGTGTCACATCTCCTTGAGTCTAACATGCTTGTGAGATAGCTCCCCAGAGCAGCAACAGGCAAGGGGTAGTACTCCCTTAGTCACCACATGTAGACCGCTGTCCTCATGAGGCCAACTGCCTCAGGGTTTTATTGCTGTGAAGAGACACCACCACCAAGGCAATTCTTATAAAGGAAAACCTTTGCAGTTTCCGAGGTTTAGTCCATTATCATCATATCAGGAAGCATAGTAACACGAAGGCAGGCATGGTACTAGAAGAGCAAGAGTTCTACATCTTGACTGGAAGGCAGCCAGGAAAAGACTGTCTTCTAAGCAGTTAGCAAGAGAGTCTCAAAGCCCATTCCAACAGTGATTCAAGTCCTCCAACAAGGCCACACCCACTCCAAGGCCACACCTCCTAATAGTGCCACTCCCTGAGCTAAGCATATTCAAACCACTATACCAGCTCAACTTCTGGATGGCTATCCTAAAAGTATTAAATTGTAGCTGTAAGGCTAAACAAGGATGATTTGTGAATGTCTTGAACAATGAGGGTTCAAAAGCATGTTTCCCCAATATCCAGCATCAGTATTCTTCAACCCAACACTGATATTAACATGAATTCTGCCTAAGAAATCACTAAAAAATACATGAGTTTTGGCTGTGGTGGTATAGACCTGTAATCTAAGCATCCAGGATATCCATGAGTTCAAGGGCAGCCTGGGCTACATAGTGAGACCCTATCTCAAGCACAAACCCATAGACAGTAACAACTAGGGCTTATGTTTCTATTTTTTCACTTATTTTTCTTTGCCATTTACACATGCTTACCGGTCTTTCGCCATCCTCATCCCTGATCTCAGGAAACTCAGTAGTGCTGAGCATGCAATCCCTTATTCTCAGAACTTCAATGTGGTGTTTTAAGAAATGAGGAAGAAAGAAGAGAAAAGGAGGAAGGAGGGAAGAAAGGAGGAAAAAAGAGGAGAGAGGAAAGGAAGGAAAGAGGGAAAGAGGGAGAAAGAGGGGGAGGGGGATAAAAGAAAAGAAAGATAAGAAAAAGAAGAGGAAGAAGGAGAAATAATGAGGTTGAGGGGTCATGTTGCCTGGGATACCAAGGGAATTGGAGGAAGGAAATGGAGGGTGGTTATGATTGTACATATGAAAATATTAAAAGTATCTTTCCAACTTCTGTTCCATGTATGACTGAAACAAAGGTTCTCAGGACTGCTGCTACACGATAGCTAGAGAGCAGAAATCATTTTATTCTGCCTGCACTGCTTGCCATAATACCCCGCCAGCAGTACATGCCCTACACAAACAGCCTAACCAAGATGGGACTGCGGAGATGTATAGAACACCTAGACTCCTGATTTCCTCCTAGTGAGGAGGAAATGGTTTCAGTTGCTGACTTAGAAAGGTTTCTACTACTGACTTCGACAGTTGTTTCCTGTTTTCTGGCAAACTCCCCTCCTCTCTACACAATTATCATAGTAGAAGTTTTCTGTTTACCTTTTCCATGGCCGCCCTAGCATAAAAGCAAGCATATGAGTAGCCCACAATAGCATATGTGCTCACATGAGTAAAACACCAGCCAGAGGGCAAATGCTTTCCCCGTGCCTATTGTGTATCTACCCTGCTGCCTCATGTGATAGATATAGGAGGATCAGGTGGAAGGCCTTGGTGTTCAGCACCTACTGGATATAATCACTTCAGGACCTCAGAGGCTGAGGAGAAATGGTTCCAGAGAGGTGAAAAGGAAAACATAAGAAGGGACCGTGCCTACAAAAACCAATGTTATCTAGACAACATTCATAGTTTCCAAGTGGTTGTCCATAAGGGACAGAACCAAATGAAGTTCGGGATAGAAGGAATGGCTCCATAGATGCTGTGTAGTAGATCTATAGTTAAAATCAATCCCTGTTAGTACAGAATCGCTCACTGCCTTTTAAAAGCACAGCCAAGGAAGGAGCATCAAGATGGCTCAGGAGCAAAGGCTCTTGCTACCAATCCTGACAACCTGTGATCAGTTGCTGGGGTCCAGGAAAGAAGAAGAGAGTGGACTCCTATAATTTGTCCCCCAACATCTGCTCATGCAGCAGGCCTGGTGCAGACACATACCAACACATACATACAATAATTAACTTAAACAGAGCCTAGAGGAGCCCTGACAATGCAATGATTGAATGTGATGTGGCATCTGCGATAAGGTCCTGGGGACAGAAAGAATCTTCTGCAAAAATATGAATAAGCTCTGAGCTTTAGTTAAGAGCAATGTACCAGTATTGAATCACTAACTGTAATAAGTGTACCGTTCTAAAATAAGAGGACTGTAGCTAGCAACCTAGGCATAGGGTATTTGGGAACTCACTCTACCATTGGCTCAGTTTGTCTATAATTTTAAATCTGTCCAAAAAAACTAAAATCAATTTTGCAAAGTAGAGGACATGCCGTGTAGAATATTCCTGGCAACAGAAAGAGGAAGGAGTTGACCCTTCTTGAAAGAAGGGACTGTTGTCAAATGCCATGTTTGTAGCTCAATCATCAGTGCCTGTAGCAATGCTGAGTGCCTGCTCGCTCTCCCCAGGTTGAATTTTTGGCAGGCGGCTGCAACATTTGTGCACTGATTATAATTTTGAGATGCATTGTCAGTAACCAGGGTATATAATGGATCTTCAACTCTAATTACTTTCCTCTCCACAGGTGTCTGGAAAGGGTCCAGACGGGAGCGCACACAACCTCCGCTTTGAGGGGATGGAGCGGCAGTATGCATCCTTACCCAGGTAGGATATAGAGGGGTCTCCCATCCCCAGATCACCCACGAATGAAGCCTTTAGAGATGTCTGTGTGAACTAGGAATCTGGCTTTGCGATAGCGAATATGGCTGAGTTTTGCCTTACTGCCGTCTGCTGTGGTCTGGCTGCCATCTTCCCATGTGCACTAATAATTGAAACACTTGTGGGTTGTTTTTTAAGGGGAGAAAATAGTATATCATTGCAATTGAACATGTCAGCGAGAATATTGGATACTGAATGGAAATCCTAAGCCATTGCTATAAAAATGGTATTGAACATCCTGCACCAAGCTTAGAGACAATAAAATAGTAAATCCTGTGTCCTAGAAGTTTCTGAGAGAAAGGGCAGCCCGGCCTTAACCTTGGAGCTTCAGGTGAGTGTTAAAAAGAGGAGAGAAACTTGAGCCTGGAAGGTGTTTTTAGAATCTGTGTCCTTGAGGCAATAAGCTAATATTTTTAAGAGGCACAGACAAGTGGGTGGGTGGGGAAATAGAAAGAACTCCGTGGGAAAAGTTGGCTTGGCCAAACTGACCTAACTTGATCCCCTTAGGCTGTAAGGAGACACCCCTGAAAATGAGATACAATTCGCAAAGGTTGGGGCTGTTATCTGAGAGGTGTGGAGTCCAGTCTTGTTAGTCTGCAATCAGGAGCGCACGACAAAGAGGAGACCTTTCCAAGATTACTTACAGCCAGCTTCCCTGGGAGTCTGATAAATTGAGAGTGTGAGAACTATCGTGTTCAAAAAGGAACAAAGAAAGGCCAGTGCCAGCCACCAGCCTGAAGTAACTGAGTATCACCCCAGAAAGGGCAACAGAGGAGGCTACTCGGTCATCAGATGGGCTGCTGGGCCGCTGACTCGGAGACACAGTCGCTATTGAGTGGTCTATGGGCTCTACTGTGGGTGAAGTGACAGCCATAATATCCTGACCTTTGTATCAACCGCAGCCTAGGTGAGCATCTGCTCTTAGGAAAAGTATGTTAGGGCTGGACAGACACACGGCTTGCCCCACAAGCATCGACCATGAGGAGGAGGAGTTCAGATCCTCCAGTACCCAGGTAGATGGCAGGTGGATGTCGTGTCCCACCTGAAATCCCTGCTCTCCTAAGTCGGAGGATCCCTGGAACAAAGCAGGCTAAGCAGACAAGCTAGGACTACAAGCTCTGGGTTCAGTGCACTCCTAAGGAAAAGGATCCCTGAAGAAAACTGGAACTGCAAGCTCTGGGTTCAACTGAGATACCCTGCCTCAAAGAGGAAGATAGTTCAAGAAGGAAAGGCTCCTGATGTCAGCTTTAGGCTTCTACACAAATAGGCACCAATGTCAGATGTACCCATGCAGGTACAACACACACACACACACACACACACACACACACACACACACAAACACCACATATACACATGAAAAAAATCAAATGCTGATTTTTAAAAAACAATAAAACCTTAGATTTAGCAGGGCACAATTTTTAACATTTTCCCAGGTATGAACAGGAAGTATAGACTTGAAAAGCTCTGGTGCAGCTGTATTTTATGTATCTCCGTTTCCTTTTTATGTTATCACATAAGGGAGTTTTCCCCTTCTTCCACCCCCTCCCCATCCATGATTAGTTTCCTGCCCCTATTTTTTCCTTGGCTTAGCATTTTGTTTTCATTTTGAAAAATGGAGTCATTTCCAAACTCCATTTGAAATACAAGGTTTCCGGCTTTCACTGTTGAAGTATATGGAAATTGCGGTTAAGGCAAAGAAAGGAGTAGATTCTTAAGGGAAATGGGGAAGGGAGGGAAAAAAATCATTTTAATGTCTTCCTGGCCAGCTTGCATCCTGAGTTTAGGAACTTTTTTATATATATATAAATCAAAAACACAGAAATAACATTTAAAGTTCTATAAATCTCACTCATTTATTAATTCCCCTCTTCTAGTTGTTCACCTACTGTATAGACAAGGCCCTGAGGATATGGAATGGTAGACATAGTCCCTGTCTGTCCTTGGGATCCTGTTTGGTAAAAGGGGCAAGCTGTAGGCCTTTTCTGCTGACGTTGAAATGCTCAGAGTTGTAGCACAGGCCTCTAGGTTTCTATTCCTGTTTGATTTCCCTAATTGGCCCTGAAAAGCCCAATCCTGACTGCAAACAGGTCTGTTTAGGAATAAACCCTGCTGAAGGAGTTTCAGGACAAAGACAATGTGCGCATGTGTCTGTGGCCCAACCGCTATCAGCACGATGTTTGAATTGGCAAAACCCTGGCATCTTTAAGACATCATCAGTGCAGCTGACAGAGAAGCATCTTAGAAAATAATGCTGGCACCAAGTCCCTTCCCAAATACAATGGTAGGAATGGCTTGCTGTTTGTGTGGTCAGACCTCTATGACTGCCTTTTAGACAGAAGTCTCCATGACGAAGCTGAGACCAGAATCTTAGTACAGAATGCACATACCAGTTTCTACCTTAGAAGCCCAAAAAGAGAACACACAGTTCCCTCTCAGGCTGTGTGTGTACCCTCCCTGGAGTCTGCGTTTGCCTAGTGAGAACCAGAGGTGCTGAGACACATGCATGGCTGGCCTGTGAGGTGTGCAAATCCAGTCCTGAGGAGAGCCTGTGAAACTGACCTGGTTTTCAGCATTCCCACCTAGGTATTATCCCGTCCTCCTAACGGAATCACACCAGCTCGATGCTCTCTCACACCAGCCGGGGACAAGGGAAAAATGCTCTGTGGCGTTCTTTATCACAGGCCCTTCTTTATCACAAAAGCTGGGAGAGTTTAAATATTTATAGAATTAAAATTTTAATTAAAGCTAGGACTCGGTCTAGCTAGGAAAGTCATTGGCGATCCTTCCAGAGCATTTGGCCTGCCACTGGCTGACTTGGCTCCTAGGTTGTTCATTGAGATGTCAAAAGAGCTTCTAAGGCAAAATCAGTAACCTTGACTTATATGTCAAATTTGGAAGCCTGGATAGAAAATGTATCCTCATCTAGGGGCTCATTCCTAAGCTTTTGGGGAACTCCATCATCTTTAAGGCAAGCCCAAGCAGGCGGCTGTCAAGCTAAATGACACTACACAAAAATAAAACAGAGCCCCAGCTAGTGCAGGCAAAGACAATTCCTAGCACTGGGTAGTTAGGAGCTTGCCTGAGGCTAAGGGCTAAGCAATGTTAAGTGTTATTGTTAAGCAATGTTAAATCTTCTGCCTCCAAAAGAAAATGACTTTATTTCTTTTCTCCTGAGGCTGGTGTCTCTGGAAAGCCTGGTAGCTTGTAATACAACCTCATTAGCAAACCCCAGCCCTTGAAGAGGGCCAGTCTTACCAGTCTGTGCAGCCCCAATTTTCTTTGGTAGTAAACAATGAAATCAGTATCCCTTTAGTCTGGCCTGACACAAATTATTACCTACTCTCTGCAGGTGAGTGACTGTTTTCTGGGCTGTCCTAACAAGAGAACACTAAGGTGCACACTTTCACTAAGGACCTCGTTTCCATTCCAGCCTACCATCCCCTTTCAATTCGCCCAGGCTCCATTCTCATTTCACAGGCCCTTCAGCTGTGGGCTTTCTGTTCAGCCATCTCTCGAGTCTGCATCATTCATTCACCTGACCCAGTCCTGGCCCCCCTGGGATCCCATTATCCTACTCCCTACAGATGGCTCGGTGCACCAGCACCTGATGGTGCTCATCCAGGTCTGTAATCAAGTATGAGGTCCTAAGGAATGAGCAAAACAGCAAGACACCCCGCATCTCATCTGTAGTCCCCTGCACATGGAAGGTGGCTGGAGAAACTCATAAAACCCCTTTTATCATTTCCATTCCAAAATTCACATTAGGCAGCACCAGCTGGGCCCCTGCTGCTGGCCAGCATTCCTCTTAATCATGTGATCAGCTCCCAGGACTCTCCCACAGTGGATGTTCAGACCCTGTTCCACCAAGATGACTAAACATTCCCAAGCAAGGTCTCTAGAGATGACCTCATTTCCTTTCCGTTAGGACCCTGAGGCATCTGACATTAGGCCTGAACTTCTGCTCTCTGCAGCTCAGCCTGCTGTCTTCCCCAACACACACTTCCCAAAGGGAACGGAGGAGGGTCTAAGCTTGGAACCAGGCCATGTGTATGGGCCCAGCTTAGTCACTTACCACCTGTGTGGCCTTGGCCAGTGATCCAATTGTTCCAGGCTCTGCTTCCTCATCCACAAATTGGAGGTGACATCGGATTCTCCATCTAGTGGTGGCAGCATAAGGATCAAATGTGTGACAGTAATGTAATCAGTGAACAACCTGACATATTTGAGGTTTTTTTGTTTTGTTTTGTTTTTCTACTCATTTTTATTTGATCCATGGGGATGAGATTTTCCTTCCTATAATGAAGCAAGCTCATTCTCACTGGTGTCTCTGAGACCTGAGAACATGGACTTCTCTTTTCTGGGCCACATCTCTTTAAGCAGAACTCCCTTTGGGCTTTCTTCTCCAGAGGTGGCTCACCTGCACAGCGTCCATTCTGTGGAAAATGCAAGGTTAACAGCTGCATGTAAATTTGCTGAGGGTACTAATGCAAAAAGTGTAGGCTGGCCCTGGGAAAAGTCCAGGAGTGCAGAAAAGTAGTATAGCAAACTACTGTGATTTGAGCCGTAAGCTGTGCTGATGGACAGTGCAGCGGACAGTGGCTCCTTTAGCAAGGGAATCCATATAACAGATCCACAGTTTTGACTTGGATCTAAGCAAGAAGACAGGGCCTCTTTCCAGCAAGATGTAAGTACAGGTCTAGGACCCTGCCCAGAGTAGAAGGCTAAACATGCTACTCTAGCTGCTGTAGCAGACAATATGAAAACTTCACCCCTTTCCCTCCTGAGAGGAGCCCCAAATACGTTGCTTAGATCTGGGCACTGTTGGCTCAGGACAAGGGTGACAAGCATGCTTTAGGGCATATAGCTAGGGAGGACAGGGTTATCTCCACATACCCAACTTTGGTCCTCCACCTACAAATGGTGGCTCTATTTCTACAGCCTTCTGACCATGACCTAGTCCTTCCACCTGATTCCACTGACAGCTGGTTCTTTGGTTATAAAATCTCTCCTATACCTTGAAGGAGTCTATTCTCATCATCTTAATGAAGAATCCAATGGAATGGGTAACCTCCTACCTCTCTTGCTGAGACCCCAATCACAACTGTCGGCTTCTCACACCTGTCTTTTCAGTTCAGGAACAACTCAGAGTCCCCATGCCAAAATATAAACAGCCTCCCTCCCCGCTTCCTTCCCTTTATCTTCCATGACGTTTGTTCCTCACCCCTGTACTGCTCTAAACACTTGGAATTGCATTGTCTGTTGATGTGTTCTGCTCTCATTGGTCTAGAATTCCTAGGAGGAAGGAACTTAGCCTCATACCGCTAGTCACACCAGTCACTGCAGGCAGGACCACACATACAGCAGGCTCTCACTACACTGGGATAGAGATGAGCATACATTTGTTTTCATTCAAGTAATTTAGGAGAAAGAAATTCTCTAGAGCTTTCTTGACAGTCTGTCTTAAGACTGTTTTCCAATATAGTAAAGATTTCTCCATGAGAACGCCTCTTTTCCCTGGAATCAATACAAGTCCAGACTTCTGAACAGTTAACCCTTCTTTGCATTTACCACATGCCAGGCACCTTTCCTTGCACTTTGCATGTATTGACTGACTTAATCCTAGCAAGACCCCCTTGACTCAATAGCAGCCCTGCTCTCCTGTTCAAGGGCAAGGGCTCTGGGTTAAAGAAAGGAAATTGCCTGAGTTAAAAAGGGAAGTGACCGAGCTGGGACTTGAACCCATGCCACATACCTACCAGATGGTGGAGTTCACCACGGTAGCTCAACTTTCCTGGCCATGAGTCAGATCCACACGCTGGAGTTACAGTACTCCCTTATTTTATCATCTGTTTCACTTCCTCGCTAAACTATAAGTGCCTTTGAGGACAGGACTGTGTCTTATTCATCTTTGTATATGACACAGAACATTACTAATATTCAGGTTAAGTAATGCCTTTCAACCATCTCTGTACTGCTGTCATAAAATCAATTCCTTCCCCTTCCCGTGGGCCCTTCATTTGAAATATGAACAGTTTAATGTGTAATTGCTAGATGAACATTAGGCAGTATACTTTGCCTACCAAAAAGAGAATCCTGTTTTGTTAGAACACTCCTGAGACTGGAAAAAGCCATGTCGGCAAATTGGTACTTCGGTTCTTCAAGATTAAGAATAATAACTTCTCAAAAGGAAAAAGATTATACAAAACCTTTTGGCAGAACACTGTGTAGAGATAGAGAAAAAGAACCCTTTCCCCCTTCCCCCGACCAATGAAAGACCGTGCCAGCCACATCTGGCTTCTGGTCCTGATGTTGCACTAGCCCTTACAATGCACATCATTTGGGAGAAATCTACATCTCTGAACATCTCACACAATTTTCAGCTTGGCTGTGTGATGAGGAGCAATAGACTAGAGCTGATTTTGGATCAAACAGGCAACTTTAGAAGGGAAAACAGCTTCTCCTTTCTTCCTGGGAACCCAAAATAAGTTCTCTTCTAAGTATATTACCGGTGTTTTCAGATTGGATATGATTATATTCCAATCAGAAGAACCCTTCCTAAAAGCATATTCCACTGTCTACTACAGTGGGTTCGTTTGGTTGTTTGTGACTTTCTTGCCTATGTTTGCCTTTGTCTATCCTCAGAAAGACCCTGACCCCAGAGTCTTGGCTATCTATGAAGGCCTCTGTTCCCTGTGTTCTATCCCAGCAGTGTTTCATCTAGGCAGCTTTAGGTCCCTCCTCTCACTTCCTTCCATGCGGAAAGGCTCTCCTTTATAGGTTTCTTTGACTTCTCCAGTTGGCTTCTGCTTGCTGCTATTGAACTCTCATTGCCAAGCTCTCTCTACACCAATTCCTATGCCTACGCCTACACACACACACACACACACACACAGAGAGAGAGAGAGAGAGAGAGAGAGAGAGAGAGAGAGAGAGATCACTTCCTATATAGATTGTGTTGACACTCAGGTTCTGCAAGGATTTTCCATCAGAGCCACACTAAAGATCTTCAGCGGAAGATAATCTAGCTCAATATTCAATTAAAACCTAAGCAATCAGAACATCGGGCAGGCAGGGTTGGGGATTTAGCTCAGTGGTAGAGCGCTTGCCTAGGAAGTGCAAGGCCCTGGGTTCGGTCCCCAGCTCCGAAAAAAAAAGAAGCAAAAAAAAAAAAAAAAAAAAAAAAGAACATGGGGCAGATGTGAGAGGTGAGGTTGGTCAGCTGCATAACTGACTGCTCTCTGCCACATGCCAGCTTGTCAAATACCATGCTGTATGGACAGATATGGACTGTTCTAGCAGTCATGACAGGAGGTAGAATGCTCTACCAGAATCTGAGGCCCATTGGCTAAAATACTACTTCCCTGAAAGCCTTAATCAGGCAGTGTGGATCATGGTCCTTCTCTTGACCTTTCTCATGGGGCAACTTTATCTGAACGAACCTCCTCACCACCGGAGGCCTGCCCGGTGATGATTGCCTCTGCTCCTCTGCTGCCTGTGTGAATGCTCAGACACTATCAAAACCTGGCTGGATGGAATCACACACATCTGCCTTTGACAGAGTTTAATGTCTTTTGACAATCAGTGACATCCTCCTATCCTACCCCACCCCCAGCCTGAGCTCTCCCATCCTTTCTCCCCAAGTTCACTGGTTTGAAAATCTGGTCCCTCCTCTCCCTTCCCCAGTGGAGCAAACGGCCTGTTTAAATGACCTCTGACACTTCCTCAGTTTTAATGCTCAGGACAAAAAACGATGAATTAGCAGCCCTTTAATTCTTTGCAAGATGACTATGTGCGCAATGTCAACTCAAACTTCCTGAAAATGCAAAAAGCCCCGGCTCGGAATGTCGCTTTAAGATGCCAAACAGGCGAGATCAAGGGTTAATGCTACTGCCATATCATTTTTATGTCACTTAGTTCCTCGGATAAAAGTCCATTTTAATCAAACTTTTCATCATTTCCTCATAGGCAATATATTCTTGGTGCCAGTTAGAGTATTTGATATTAATTATTCAGTCGAAGGCCTCCATTATGAGTTTAGTTCGAATATTTGTGATTTAAAACATGTTAAGACCCATTACAGTACTGTTGTCCCCAAAGTAATTTTAACTGAATCTTGATGGGCCATATATTAAATTCCATACATTTTTTAACTTTTTGTCTCATTCTCCATGGCAAATTCTAAACTGTTGCATATTGTGGGCTACGTACTCTTTTTAGAGGAAGAGTACATGCCTGCAAATTCAGGAGTGCCAAATCTGACATTACCTTGGACCTGAAATATGCTAAGCTTGGTATGTTGACTTCCATGTTTCCCCTCTTGCATGTATTTAAAGGAGTGTTAGCATTTACTTCCCGCCTCTCCAGCCAAAAAGTAAAGAAGGTTGTTTTGTGCCTAGACATCTGCTTAATTTAGACTGCTGCTCTCTCATTTCTCATAGTCCTTGGTAATTCTTGATGTTTTCCTATTTTATTACCATCCCACCATCTGCCTCCAGAAGCTCTGGAATTATGGTGGTGAATCTCTTCACAGTGCCGCACTGTTGTGTTCAATGTGCGTGTTCTCACTCTACACCCATTTCCTCCCTGGTGGTTACACATTCTGCCAGCTGTCTGCTACTATCCCTTAGCTCAGGTTCCTGGGTTTGCCTTATACAGGCATCCTTGTATTAACTTACTGCGTGCAGGTCATTAATTTATTCTTGTATCTGATGCAACTATTTTCACTGTCTGTGCCTTTTGGTTATTTTAGATAACACAATATCAGTACAACCTGTGAGCATACTGGGTGAAACATTTGTGCCTCACCAAATGTGGGATGGTAATATATTATCCTATAGGAATCATTAACAGTAAAATCACTAGGTATGTTTTTCCTCTGTATATACCAATATCCATATGAATTTACTTCAAATATCCCATATCTATTCCTGAATAAGTCAGTGGTATTTAGAAAGAAAACCAAGCCAAGGCAACTGAAGGAAGGGTGGGGGCAGGGATGCAAAATGCTTCAAAGCCTAGTAATTCATGTGTGTACTTTCATGATCTTATTCTGTCCTCTCCAGACACTTGTCTATTAGTCCTCACGATGTTTTTTGGTTAATAATGACAAAGTCTTCAAAATGGCAGAAGCAAGACCAGACTCCAAACTCAGCCCTTTCTACTTTCCAGGCCTACTTTGTTTTTGTTTTTTTTTTCCTATAGCACCAAACAAGTCTCAGCTGGTTAGAGCACCATGCCTTCTTTTCCTGAAGTATAGCTTACTTATAGAATGGAGGATATTATAGGCCTTTTAAAACAGTACATCCGTGAGTTGGGGTGTAGCTAAGACACTTGAGGCCATGAGTTCAATCCACAGCAGAGTCCCTGCATCAAATACTATATCATCACTTTAGCATCTTTCCAAAGAAAATGAAAAAATGCTGAACCTAGGAGCTGTGAAAAACTAACAAAAGAGAATAGTAGAGAATTTATGAGGGGGGGAAAAATAACTTGAATGACATAACTTTTAACCTTATATCCCTATGATGAGCTTCCTCAAGGAAAACTAACTCAACCACATTTTCTTTATTAACTTGTTACCCTTAGGAGCAGAGAGTGAGATCTGGATGGCTCTGGCTGTACAGAACCTAAGTGCTGAAGCCCAGGTTCCTAGACCCCAGACTTGACTTTGCAACACTCCTCTACACCAGGATTATAAAGGACCATGAGAGAAAGGGCCAATATTTGATGCATATCTACAAAGTTCCAACTAACATGGGAGTGCTTTAAACACATTGCTTCATCCAATTCTTGGAATATCCTGATGTTTGGATAAATAAAAAGACACTTAAGGATGTAAGGCAATATGGTAGAGATTGTGGGTCATTCTACTTCTTCCCACCTCCGAAAGGTCAGGTCTTTCCACCTCTGAAAGGTCAGGTCTTTCCACCTCCGAAAGGTGTCTTTTCTAGCCTCCCTGAGAACAGTTTGTGGAGAGATGCCTTCCATAGCCATCCACAGTGAGACAACCCTTCTGTTACTGAGCCTGCTCTAAACTAGCACAATATGTAACTTGGGGACAATCAGGAACAGATCCTTGGTAGGCATTCAAGATTACCACAAAAAGACACCATGAACAATGGAACCCCTTAACATATGTGGTAGAATACCCACCTCTTCCTGCAGAACTACTTTTGAAATGGTGCACTTTTTAAAGACTGCCTCTGTGTTATGCAAAGTAGCTTAAAGTATGTGAAATCAGTCGGTTCTCCTTCAACAACTCCTGTAGCCAAGAGAGAATTCTTGATCCTTTTAGGGTATGGTTCTGGCAGATCCTTGAGGGGTCATGGCTGAGATGCAAGTTCCAGATCATTGTGGAAGGTTTGCTTTAACAGACTCTGCTACTTTCAAATCCAGGGAAGAGGGGATTGGCAGTGGATTACCATGACAGTGCCACATGAGCCCATCTGTGCCCTTGTTCTCATGTGGCACAGGCCCCACGACCTCAGTCATTATGCCGAGAACACCTTGGTCCAACTCCATCATTTCCAGCAAAGGCAAACATTTGTACTACAAATGGGAAAGGGGCTGGTACAAAAAGAGCAGCTTCCAGAATATGCTCTGGCCTATATTCCAAGTCTTCAATTAAGCCTAGACAGAAGTGGCTGGGGCTTGTCCCAACAGAGCATTGTCCTGCACCACAATTAGTACAACTGACCCTTGTGGTTGAATGCAGAATGACATGTTAAGTAGGTGGGAACCTGGCAATTCTCATTGGCCATGCTCCACCAACAGGATGCACTGAGGCATCATTAGTCCCCTTCAAAACTGGCCGCTGCTTGGAAGTAGACAGGGTGGTGACTGCTCAGATAAGGTTTCTGCCTGCTAATTGCCTACTGTAGAGGAGGCAAATGCAGAGCCACATCCAGAAATGATAGTGTCTGACAGCCTGGTGTTTACAAGAAACTAGAAGGAACTGTAATTGTTCTAGCGGGAGTTTAAGATGGAAACAAGCCGGTTGAGCTATTTTGAGAAGGCATTTACTGCAGGGAAGTTCTTTCTCCCGGAAACATTCATGTAAATCCAGGATGGTGTTTGTATCCAGCTTCCCTGACATTTCCATTCATGCATTGGTGCCTTTGGTGACTTAATGATCTAGACTGTGTGACAATCATTTACAGTACTTCTACATCAAAATTAGGTTCAGGCACAAGATGGAACTTATAGCCAACACATTTTACAAGTAACTTCCGGTTGTGCTGCCTGGACTGTGGCCAAGACAGTGTGATGACTGCCTGCTGTGGTCCAGTTACAGACGAGTCACTTATGTCAACACTCTCAGCAGCTTGGATTCCTCAGTCCTTGTGATAGCTCCTTTTATATCTAATTAACAACAATAGTAACAATAATAATAACAGTAAGTGGGCTGTGTGGAACTATCTATGCAACTTTATCAGCCAAAATAGATGAGCTAGGAAAGATGTCGACCTCACATTATTCCATCATTCAACAACTGCCGTGCACTACTTGCTAAGTTCAATGTGTCCTGGACACGCCGAGAGGACCACAGTCGGATCTGAAGGATATGGTTCCTGTCCTGCAGCATTTATATTCAAATGGACACAAAAGTAACTAATCAATAAGAAAGCATAAAATATCACTACTGTGCCCAGTACACAAACAAACAAAAGACATTATTCAAAAAATATAACATAAATTTGGACCAAATTAAGGGAAGGAATTAGATGTGAGTTCTGATCTGAAGGAGGTTATAGAGAGGAAATAGAACGTGGCAGCATGACACGCTTTGTGGCCTTGTAGAAAGAGAAGGCTTGACAAACAGAGACTGAGAGAAAACCGTGTGGCTGGAATCGAAATGGTGAGAACTGAGCAGGAGGGCGGAAGTCGGATTATGCCTGGATGAGCGAGTGCTGTTTATATTTACTCAAAGATTGATGGGAAGACTCAGATGAATTTCAAGTAGCCGGAGGATGGAGTGAGACGTTGCTTTGAAACCTCGTCTAGCTGCAGGGTGAGCATAGCTTTGAGCAAGCCGGAGTGGATGCAGGGCAGTCGGGAGGGATTTAGAGCCCTTCAGGGGATGCTGGTGGTACATACAAGGGCGGTGGTGCTGATAGCAGCATTGCAGGAGGGTGGTCGGGAGACTGACAGCGTAAGATGATGGATCACATGTGGGCGTGGTGGGATAAGTGCATCCAGGTGTCAAGGATAAATCTAGACACATTGCTGGAAGGTAGTGCCATGCCTCAAGACAGAAGACACTGAAAGGATGAGGCTGTGGGAAAATCCTGAGTGTGGGCTGGTGAGTTCGAAGGGTCTTTCTTCTCTTCCTGTGATGGAGAGAGGGCTTCCCATGGATAGGAAGTGAAGTGGCTGACCAAGGATGCTATGCAATGTATATTCATGAAGTCTGATTAACGTCCCCAGGGCACACCAGGGAAGAATGATATGATGAAGCACAGAACTCATACTCAGAATGCAGGAAAAGAGGCAGGAAGATGGTGTAGATCCCACAGGCCTGGGTACCAGCCTGTGGCTATGATATGTCCTCGCTGTTTATATGGACAGAAAAGCTCATATATCACTGTCTCTGTAATTTCATTCTGGAAATAATATTTTTCTCAAGTAGGAAGAATTGATGACTTAATATCATCTGGCGTTCTGTGACTAAGCATCGCTCTGACCCCATAGAACCTAAGCATGAGGGTCGGAAAGAAGAGTGGCAATTATTTGGCTGTCTGCACTGTGCTTATAGAGTTGAAGGTCCTTTTTCTCAAGAGCTATGGACTGAAGTGTGCATAGGTGAAGAGGCACAAGTGTTCAATTCACTCTTAAGTGGTTCAGAAAATAGTGTTATTTCCATAGACTAAATACGTATGCATCTTCACATGTATCTACAAAGAGAGGAAGGAGGAGGGTGGGGAAGAATGGAATCAAACAGAGAGAAAGAATGCATTATAGAGTAAGTGAGGCAAAATGTAAGTGCTGGGCTTGGATAAGGGATGCATAGATCCTTGTACTACCACAGTAACAGTAGCAAAGAGTAAACCTTCTCAAAAGTTTCCAGAATCCATTCAGAAGTAGCTGTAGTAGATGTGAGTACTGAGATAAGGGAAGGGCATAACCCTGAAGCTATGAGCAAACCTTAGATCCCAGAGTCAGTGGTGATCTGGTATCCTGATGTTCTCTCAGAAAGGAAAATACAAAGCTACGAAGTAGCTTCAGACTGTCCTGATACCACCACATTTATTTCTGAGCTCTCTATGGATTGGTGGCATCCTGAGTGGGACACATCGAATACCATTTTCCTCAGCAGAGCAGCCAGTGGGGGCCGCCCTGGATGAAAGCATTACTGAATTCTCTTCATTTCACTCAAGTAAACAGTGACTAGAAGGATGTAAGGTCTTTGTCAAGTTCATTTTCTACTGAGTGCATGCTCGGGACATCACTGAAATGGACCTGAACCTCAGAGATGCTCCTGAGATTACAGGGAGCCTAGAATGTGGAAATTTGGCTTTAAGGAACTTAACTCAGACACTCCCATGAATGATCAATGATGGTTTAAGTCTCTTCGGGGACAGTACTTAGCATTGTGGTTATAAATGCCCATACAGTAATGTTTTGCATCAATTTCTGTTGACATCTGTGCTACAGTTAAAGATGTTAGGTAGGCTGAGTGACTGTAAATTCACACAAGCATATAACACAAGGCCTGAGTTCTAGCCCCAGAAACCACATTAAAAGACAAGTATTGCATTGTATCTGTGAAAGGGAGTCAGGGGCAGGAAAATTCATGGGGTTTTCTAACCAGCCAGTCAGCCTACCCAAGATCCAGATGCCAAAAAGAGCCCTTATCTTAAAAAGCAAGGTGGAAAACTCCAGAGGAGCAATGGTGAGGTTGTCTTCTAGACACCATGTTTTCTCTCTCTCTCTCTCTCTCTCTCTCTCTCTCTCTCTCTCTCTCTCTCTCTCTCACACACACACACACACACACACACACACACACACACACACACCACATACACATACCACACATCACACACCACATACTACACACCACACTCACATGAACTTGACAAAATGCAGTTTCATCTATAGCTTGGGCCCAGATTCTACAGTCTCATCTCTGTTCTGTGGTCCACGCTTTATATCCAGGAAGCCCAGGAAACAGTTCAATTAAGATGCTTGATCTCACCCTAGAACAGAAGTATATGTCATAAGTCAAACAGGCTACAAGATAAAGTCCTAATGCATAACTGCCAGGTCAAAGAATGTGAGTGTTTTTCAAGTCGCTCATATATGTTGCTAGGTTGACCTTGAAAAAGGTTATTCACGAGTCCTCTACCAGTACTGATTACAAATCACCTGTTAGAGCTTATGTCAGGCAAAGCATAGTGGTGCACACCTTTAATCCTAGCACTCTTGAGGCAAAAGCTGGCAAATCTCTGTGAGTCTAAGGCTAGCCTTATTTTCATGTTGAGTTCTAGGACAGCCAAAGCTACATAGTGAGACCCTGTCTTTAAAAAAAAATGTAAGTAAATAAACTTTTGTCAAATTATTATGTTTAACATAGCAATTATGAAAACAAACAATTTTCATATATAGTTTCTTTACTCACAGTGAGATTGAATTATTTTTAAAGACAGAATTCTTTTTTCTTAAGGTAGTTCTTCCCCTTGTCCCTCTTCTGGTGGATCTAACTCTCAGTATCAGGAGCGTGTGTGTGGACTTGGGGAACTGACAGGCATGCCCTGTGTCTTCTGCAGGATGCATTCCTGTGGTTCTCAGCTCTAGTTCATACTAATTTGAAATGTACTCCTCAGACACAGCCTTTCTATCATTGGAAAATGCTAGTTGTTCTGTTGGGTCAAGAGAAGGATCCACAGTAGTCACGCTTACAGCTTTGAATTGTAGTCATGTTCTGGATTCCACTGATACAACAGTTTTGGGAGGATAAGGTGAAATCCGGGACCAGAAGAAGAGGTTCCACAGTCTGGAAGGGGAAAGCAGAGTCCAGGAGCAACAGGATCCTATGTGGTTGGGAGTGAGTGCTGAGTGCTGGAGGGGCTGGAGAGGCCTTCTTGGGAGTCTTCATGTTAAGGTTCTGTTTAGGGGAAGACCTTCCCCGTGGCCATCTTTAATGAAGCACCTCTCCAAGATGATCTTAGTTTGTTCCTATTTCTTTATTGGGGGTATCTATGCATTCACTTTATTTGGGGTAAACCAGGGTTTATATAATTTTGAGGAAAGGCATGAGAATATCCAGGAAGGGGAGGCCATTGGCTGAAGGCTAAGGCTAGTGAGACGCCTCATTAACATGAAAAAGCAGTCCACTGTGCTACAATGACTGACGGCCCGAGGTCAGCTTAGCTGACGGTCACGGTTATGTGCTTCATAGCAGGCATGAAGGCAGGGAGGAAGCAGGCTCACTCTTGCTATCTCACATCTCACCAGTCCTATACCGCTCTGGTGGCATGATCCGCAGGGCCTACATGGAATGAATGCATTTATTAAATATACAGCAAGCCAAAGTAAAAAATTAAATGAATGCAAAGGAGAGAGGGAGGGAGGGAGGGATGGACAGAGAGGAAGGAATGGGAGGAGAAAGGGAGAGAGGGAGAAAGAGAGGGAGGGAGGGATAGTAAAACATCCTTCAAATTGTGTATAAACTAGGGAAGTTAAGGTAGACATCTGACATTTCAGACTGAGCTTTTTCTCCATGGTTGAGCCTCCCAGAGCTGTATTTCTGGCTTCTCTTTCCCACGCAGGCATTTTTATATCATGGTATAAGCAATAGTAGCTTGTGCTGGAAATAGTTTACCTCCTAGCCATCCTCACGGACACAACAGCTCCTGGGCTGTGTTTTACTGATCTTTTTCCTCCCTGTCACATAGTTAGGGGGTCCAGCCCATTCACAGACAAGGAGTCTTGGAGGACACTTGACATAAATATGTATGGTTCTGAAGTGGTGGGGACCAATTTCACTTCCAGAGCCACCTTCTCCAAGAGCTCAAACAGCACAGGAGAATTTACCAATATAATGCACTTTCGACTCTTTCAACGCTAAAAGGAGTGCGGTTTTGCTGGAGGCCTTGTCTTGCAAGTGTAGGTGTTAATTTGGCTAAACCCAAAGGATTCTAAAAGGAAAGGGTCTTCATGTGGGACCTGCATGTGGGTCCAAATTTGTCCACTGATGGATTGCAGAGGCTCACTGGACTTACTGAAATCGCATGCCAGATGCTCAGTGAGCAGCATTTTGCATATATTCCTAATAGAACCGACAGGCAAGAGTTTCGTGGCCCAACAAGTTGAAGATTTATCAAATGAGAGAATGTACTATAATACCCTTCTGAAAAGGGTCATATTTTTAAAGTCTCAAATTATGGTTCCAATGTGACTGATACTCTTCTGCGTCAGAATGATAGTGGCTTCAGATTATTCAGTCTGTAAAATGTTATGAAAACAAAAGTATCTAAGCAGTAGCTTACTGGGTTGGAGGCTGCCTTTAGTATCAAAAATTATATATAATCATTTCAGCAAATGACAATATTATGGCCCACCTTGCACTCCCACACAGAAGGATGTGCATATATATCTATTCTGAGTGTAGTCTTGACTTGTTGTTAAACACAGTGAAGACTTCCCAGCAGGTGGAATGACATCGGACTCTTGCCCATGCGCCCCCATACCCCGCCACAGAACACCTGTGAGTATTGTAGAACCTCACAAGTCAGGTTTGTATGGTAATCAGTGCTGCCTAGAGAAGGATTCACAGAGCTAGAGATGGCCTGAGTAGGTAAAATGCATGCTGTGCAAGCTTAAGAAAGTACATTTGCATCCCTTTACCCACATAAAAGCCAGGTGTGTTGTGCTATTGTCCCATAACCTCATCACTGGAAACACAAAGACCAGTAGATCCCAGAGATTCACTGACGAGCTAGTTTAACCAAAATGGTGAGCTCTTGGTTCAATGAGAGGCTCTGACTCGAAAAGTAAGTGTAAAGCTGTAAAGGAAGACACCCAAAGTCAACCTATGGCCTTCTCACACACACGTACACACAGATGAGCAAACATAACTGTATGTTTGATGTGCACACAAAACACCAGAAAGAAAGGAAGGAAGCAAGGAAGGAAAGAAGGAAGGAAGGAAGGAAGGAAGGAAGGAAGGAAGCAAGGAAGGAAGGAAGCAAGAAAGGAAAGAAGGAAGGAAGCAAGGAAGGAAGGATGGAGGGAAGGAAGGAAGGGAGGGAGGAAGGAAGGAAGGAAGGAAGGAAGGAAGGAAGGAAGGAAGGAAGAAAGGGAGGAAGGGAGGGAGGGAGGAAGGAACGAAGGAAGGAAGGGAGGAAGGAAGGGAGGGAGGGAGGGAGGGAGGGAAGGAGGAAGGAAGGAAGGAAGGAAGGAAGGAAGGAAGGAAGGAAGGAAGGAAGGAAGGAAGGAAGGTTGGTTCACACACTCTATCTTCCCAGCTTTATATAATAATATAATCTCATCCCCAGAAGTAGAAAGGGAAAGAAGCGTTCATGAGAATGAGCAGGCAGCAAACTCCATGGGAACAAAACATATTGTGTTGATCCCACTGTAAATTATAACAGCATAAAGCCACAGGAGAATCAAAGACTAAACTTTAATATTCAACCATAGATACCCTGCCATAAATAAGTTAGATAAAGAACCCGTTTAACATATGTGAGATACTAAACGGTATTTATATCCGAAACTATATTGCGTGTAGTTGCTTATATGTCATTGCAGTATTTTATATTGAAAAAATGAGAGATTTTGGCTGCTGGTAGAGGCCAAATGTATTCTCTTCTTTCTGAAAAGCCAAATACCCTCAAATAAAAGATTAACGGATGGCTCAAAACTTCAGGGCTGCTGTATCTTTGCTCATAATATTGATTTGTGACCTTGTCTAGCCTTTTTAAATACTCGCTTTGCCTAGCTATGGGATATTAATAAGAGAAAGGGGTTGCATAAAACATCGTCCAAATGTGGAATTCCTTGTTTGCACGTGAGTCATTTCAAATGGCTGAGGATGAAGTGGAAAAAAGTTAGCGCAACAAACTGCTCAGTCCCGTGCAAATGAAACAACGTTAAAGGAAGGTCCTCTCGCTCAAGAAGTCAGGACGACCGAAAGTCAAGCTTGCAGACCCTGGAGTGCAGCTCAGGGCAACCTTGTGTAGTCTCTGAGGGAGCAACCAAGAAAAGATCTCAAAGAATCCACAGCTAGAGTAAAACAAAAATAACCAGATGTCCCAGAAGGCTCTCCTGGTATTATGAAGAAGGCTAGGGTAGAAATAACAGCCTTTGGGTTTTATCAACCTTACTAATAAAAGTCACTTGGCTTTCCATTGAGAAGAGCAGTTGGTACAATATGGAAAGGTTTTAAAGACCATTAATTTCTTGAAATGAAACAGCTGGCCTTATTGGCTATTAAATAATGAGCCAGATTCTCCCCAGTGCCTAAGTCACTCTCTGGTAGTAAATTAGGCATTTAGGGAGGTACATTAACTCTTTAAGAAGATTAGAGTTCGATTTAGGGCACTTTATACATAGCAGGAACTCTATAGGGAATCTGGCTACAGCTAAGCAAAGTAAGGGTAAGAACAAGATAAATCATGATAGCAAAGCTACACCCATAGCTGGTATTGGCTGGATGGCTCAGGTGGCATAGGGAACAGAAGAGTTGAGTTTAATGATACTCAATCTATTGTTCTAAGTTTGCGTAGGACCATGAGGCAGCGTTGACTCTTCAGCAGACTTTGAGCTAAGTCCTGTTTTGCAGTGGCACTGAGCTGGACATTGAAGAGATAATCTTCAGTGTTTCTGGCAGATTGAGGAAGAAGAGGCAAATAAATGATTGCAGTCAGGTAAGATAAGTGCCAAAATGGAATCTAAGACAGAGGAGTAACACCTTGTACAAGGTGCTGAGGAACTTAGTCTACCCAGAAGGGCTCCATGGTTGGATCTTATTTGAGTTGTAGAAAAAGGCTTCTTGATGAGTTTGTGGAGAATCAACAATTGAAGAAGCAAGAATAAAATGGAGAAAGGCAATATGGAGGTGCTGGTGCAGTTCCTACAAGATACCAAATGACTGAAAGCTAAGTGGGAAGGTAGAGAAGGAAGAAAGGACTGTGCTGAACTGATGAGTCATGGCTTGGGCAACAGGATGGAGGCAGTCATAGGTCTCCTAGTAAAAGTATTGAGACAGTTGTGAGCCTCAGAAACCTGGTGAGATGGCAGAGAGAGAGAGAGAGAGAGAGAGAGAGAGAGAGAGAGACGGGGTCTCTGTAATTCACCTTATAAGACTCACAAGAGACACACTGAAAAGAATCTGAGGTTCATGTAACGGTATGATTCCTGAAAGTTAAACTGGGTCTCTGAAATAGTATCCTGTGCCCTGTTCTGTTGTTCTGTTTTGTTTTGTTTTGTTTGTTTTCTGCTTGAAAGGAGGGATTTCAAGGATACGCATGTCTCTAAATGAGGTCCTGACATTGTTCATCATTAAGACTGTTAAAGGGGTGGGAAAGTAACAAATAGAAATGGTAGTGTCTAGGAGAAAAAGCTTCCCCCCCCCAGGGAATATCAATAGTTAATAAACCATATATCTGAATATGGGGAAATGTGTTCTCTTTGTGAGAAGTAGAAAATTTCACAGGTTGCAGACTAGACAAATTAACAGTTCTTTCTCTGTCAGCGCTTAAAATCTATCCTGCAGCTTCTCTCTATGCTATGAGGTGAAACGTGCCAACAAATTGGCTTAGATGATCTATCTGAAAATGTGGAAGAAATTATATATTGGAGAGAAAGAGGGAAATTCTTATATATTAAGAAGTGTTGACAACCTCACCACAGCATAGCAAAAAAGAAAATGTTCTTAAAGACAAAACACTTGAATTTCAGAAACCACGGTTATACTCTATGCAGCAAAAATTGCATTTTTTGAAAGAAAATTGACATCAAAGATGCCTAAACCAATAACCCTTGTGGCAGCTTCGTGGTGAGAACCTCATGCTTTAGGAATTTGAGAAGCCTAAAATTAAAAGGGTAGAGAGTTTAGTTTGTGCGTTGCTTAAAGAGAAATGAGCAAAGACAGACAACGGGACTAAATCTGTCACTCAATGGTTCTTGCAAGTCCTCGACTCATCTTAGTGGGACTTTGCATCTAAGTTTCCAAGTAGCTGTGGGCTGCCATGGAAGTGGTTGTTCACAAGCTGATTCTAGGTGGAGCTATAGGCTATAGTACAGACTACGGTGAACTCTCACTCCTGTGAAATCATCCCCAAACAGACCAGAGCCAGGGCTAGTTTGTGTCGTCGTTCCCAAAGAGACTAGTGTATTTCTAGTGCTAAGCAACTCCACTTACACTTTTTTGTAGTCTATGTGTGTGTGGGAGGAGGTACATGTGCTTGTGTAGAAGCCCAAAGTAGACCTTGGGTGTCTTCCTACATTTTCATGAGTAGTAAATTCTTATACAATTTCAGACTTATACACCATATATTTTAATATATCAGGGCTGGCTCTGTGACCCTGAATTTGAAAAGAACCATTATTTTTTGTTTGTTTTTGTTTTGTCTTTTATTGGATATTTTATGTGTTTACATTTCAAATGTTATCCCCTTCCCCCCTCCATTCCCTGCTTCTGTGAGGATACTCCCACTCCCACCCACCCACTCCCATCTCAACACCCTGCATTCCCCTACAATGGGGAAAGGAGCCTTCACAGGACCAAGGGCTTCTCTTATCGATGCCAGACAATGCCGTCCTCTGCTCCATATGCGGCTGGAGCCATGGGTCCCTCCATGTGTACCCTTTTGTTGATGGTTTAGTCCTCAGAAGCTCTGGGAGGGGTAGGGTCTGGTTGATTGACATTGTTGTTCTTCCTATGGGATTGCAAACCCTTTCATCTTCTTCATTCCTTTCTCTAACTCCTCCATTGGGGTCCTTGTGCTCAGTCTGATGGTTAGCTGCAAGCATCCTCTTCTGTATCACTAAGGCTCTGGCAGAGCCTCTCAGGAGACGTCCATATCAGGCTCCTGTCAGCAAGCACTTCTTGGCTTCAGCAATAGTGACTGGGTTTGGTGGCTGCAGATGGGATGAATCCCCGGGTGGGGCAGTCTCTGCATGGCCTTTCCTTCAGTTGCTGCTCCACTCTTTGCCCCTGTATTTCCTCCCGTGAGTATTTTGTGCCCCCTTCTAAGAAGGAATGAAGCATCCACATTTTTGTCTTCCTTCTTCTTGAACTTCATATGGTCTGTGAATTGTTTCTTGGGTATTCTGAACTTTTGGGCTAATATCAACTTATCAGTGAGTGCCCACCATGTATGTTCTTTTGTGACTGGGTTACCTCACTCAGATATTTTCTAGTTCCTTCCATTTGCCTAAGAATATCATGAAATCATTGTTTTTTTTTAATAGCCGAGTAGTACTGCATTGTGTAAATGTACCACATTTTCTATATCAATTCCTCTATTGAAGGACATCTGTGTTTTTTCCAGCTTCTGACTATTATAAATAAGGCTGTTGTGCACATAGTGGAGCATGTGTCCTTGTTGTGTATATTGGAGCATCTTTTGGGTGTATGCCCAGGAGTGGTATAGCTGGGTCCAGGTAGTAAAAGTCTTGGAAAGATCAGGAATTCAAGGTCCATGGGTATAGTAAAAGCTATATACAGCAAACCAGTAGCCAACATCAAACAAAATGAAGAGAAACTTGAAGCAATCCTACTAAAATCAGGGACTAGACAAGATTGCCTACTCTCTCCCTACCTATTCAATATAGTACTTGAAGTCCTAGCCAGAGCAATCAGACAACAAAAGAAGGTCAAAGGGATACAAATTGGAAAGGAAGAAGTCAAAATATCACTATTTGTAGATGATAGTATACTTAAGTAACCCCAAAAATTCCACCAGAGAAGTCCTATAGCTGATAAACAACTTCAGCAAAGTGGCTGGATATAAAATTAATTCAAATCAGTAGCCTTGCTCTACTCAAAGGATAAACAGGATGAGAAAGAAATTAGGGAAACGACACCTTTCACAATAGTCACAAATAATATAAAATACCTTGGTGTGACTAACCAAGCAAGTAAAAGATCTATATAACAAGAACTTCAAGTCTCTGAAGAAAGAAATCAAAGATCTCAGAAGATGGAAAGGTCATCTTGCCAAAAGCAATCTACAGATTCAGTGCAATCCCCATCAAATTTCCAACTCAAGTTTTCATAGAGTTAAAAAGAGCAATCTGCAAATTCATTTGGAATAACAAAAACAAACAAACAAAAAAAAAAAAACAAAACAGGATAGCAGAAAACTAGCCTCAACAATAAAAGAACTTCTTGGGGAATCACCATCCCTGACCTCAAGCTGTCTATGGAGCAATAATGATAAAAAAAACCACAGGGAACTAACCATTAGAGCCTGGTGAGCTCACCAGGAGGTACACAGCTGGATCTCCTTCTTTCTGGCTTCCAGAATCTGCCTATTGACAATGCATCAGCAGTATATACTCAGGCTTAATGAGTCCCTTCCCGCCCCATAGCTGACTGTTAGGGACTACCAACTGCTGTGGACCCAGCACCAGTATGCACAGTTGCTGTGAATCTAGAGTATATCTACTTTCTGACATATGCCAAAATCAGTAAAGATTCATGGACTTAGATACAACTTTGTAGTCACAGGTAAAGAGTTTAAGAATGGTATTTCTTAGGCTTAAATGTCTATGGTAATATCTTGTTTTCTGTGTCAATACGGGCTCAAACCAGGGAGGCAAGCAAAACTAGGAGCTAGAAGAGAACAGAAACCACTGAATAGTTTATAAGGGAGATGGCTTGCTGAAGGCAGCATTTACAGGCTTAAAAATAGAACCATGGGCCTTATTTAGAAAGGGTCATCATGTCCTTTCACAGGGACTCAGGTCACAAACACCCTTTAGTAGAAGAGGAGAGAAAGCCACCATCAATGTCTTAGCCATTTTGCTGCCTATAACAGAGCCCTGTGATACATCTTTTCTAAATTCTATTTTGAAGAGATTTAGGAACTGCCCAAGAATAAATAAAAGTTATGGCAATTCCTTGTTACTCCCCTTTCTCCTATGTGTGCATACAACCCCATCTTTATCAACACCCCCCAGCAGAGTGGTTCAGTGACTGTAATTATTACTAAAGGTACATTGACAACATAATCAGTCATAGTCCCTGATTTATGTAAGGTTCTCTTCCAGTATTATGCATTCTGTGGATTTTGACAAAGATGTAAAGATGTGCGCCTATCAATGTGATGCCATATAGAGGAGTTGCACTATCTTAAAACTTCTCTCTGCCCTACTTGTTCATCCCCCACCTATACCCCCCATCTCTAATGTCTTTTATTGTCTTCATAGGTTTAACCCTGAATGTTACATAGTTAGATTTATATAATATAGAATCTTGTCTTGTTGAGATGTCATTTAGCAATGTGCATTAAAGTTTCCTGAATGCTCTCATTGCTTGATCAACCAAGGTTGACTAGCATTCTGCTGTGTAGCCAGATCAGTTTGTGTAACCATTCACCTACTGAAGGGTGTCTTGGTGTTAGCCATTTCCACATTGGGGCAATTAAGAATAAAACTTCTGTAGATGTCTGTGTGCAGTTCTGAAACCCTTAGTTCCCAAATCCTTTGGGTAGGCTCATAGGAACATGATCATTAGATCTTATGGTGGGAGCATGCTTATCTTAAAAGAGACCATCATTCCACCTTCCAAAGGGGCCAAGCATTGTGTGTTTGCACCAGCATTATAGAGAATTCATTGTCCCACATCATGGTGTCTGGTGTTATTAGGAGTACGGATTTGCCCATTGTAGTAGGTGTACACTGGTTTCCACTGTTGGTGGTAGCGCATCTTTTCATGTTTTTGCTATCTATGTATCTTCATTCTCTTGTGTCTGTTAAATGTTGGGCCCATCCTTAAAAATTACTTGTTTTTTCATGTTTTGGGAGTTCCTTGTACATTTGGATATCAGATGTGCCTTCTGAGAATATTTTCTCCAAGCCTTCTCTTTCATTTTCTTGACAGTGGCTTTCATACTGCCAAAGTACATTTCTTTCTTTATTTAATGAACTCCAGCTTATCAATTTTTTCTTTCCTGCATTATGTATTTGGTGTATCTAAGAAGTCAACACCTTGTCTATGACAATCTATGTTTTCTTCTATTTTATCTTCTAGAAGGCTTACAATCTTTTGTGTTTATACCAGTGGTCCATTTTGAGCTAATTTTTCTGTCAAGTATAAGGGCCAGGTTTACATTCATCTTCATATACATGAGCAGTCTATGTTTTAGCACATTTGGTTTAAAGGTTGTCTTTGTTGCTGTATTCCTTTGGTCTTTTGATAAAGGCCAATTAACTGTTTTTATCATTCAGTTTCTGAATTTTCTGTTCCATTTCACTGACCTGCTTGTCTATTCTTTTGCCAGTTCTGTACTGTCTCGATTACTCAAACTTTATAGTAAATTTTGAAAATAACTAGTATCAATCCTCCACATTTGTTCTTTTTTTCAATATTTTGATTAATATTATTCTATGCATGCAAATTTTATAATTTGCTTACCAATATCTATGAAGAAACTTTGTGAGGTTTGGATGATATCATAGCTGCTTTTCTTAGCTGTGATAAATAGCCTAAGAAATACAACTTAATAGAGAGAGGATTTATTTGGGCTCAAAGTTTAAGGCTATGGTCCAGCCTGGTTGGAGGAGTCACAGCAGCGGGATCTTGAAGCAACTGGTCTCATTCATCTATAGTCTACATCTTCTCGTTACCTTGACAGAAGATCTCAGTGCACCTAGATCGGGTATGTTTGTTAGGTGTATATAAATTCCAAATCATATTGTAGCGTCTAAGGTTTAATTAAGACTCAGTTATCCAAAATAAGAGATTTGTACCTCTTCTCAATTATATAAGAATATACACTCAAAGAACCAGACAGCAAGCCTCTCCTCATTTATGCCCTTGTGACCTTTCTAAAGTCGTGTGCTCTATGCCATGCACAGCTCCAGGATTGACCTCAATGTCTAGGAAATGGAGACCAACACATGGATACAGGTACAGCAAAGCTGGTATCAGCTAGTCTGGGGTCTTGAATGGAGAAGGCATAGTACTCTCCTGCAAACTCGGTGTGTCTATTACATACAATTGAACAGGAAGGCAGGGTGATTAGATACAGCTAAACGAAAACAGTGAGTGTGTGGTGTACAGCTGAATACAGGAGTAAGCTTAGTAAGAGCATTCCCTAAGGAAGCAGGCTTCATCCTGGGGCAGAAGGCTATGGGGTCATTTTCTGCACACAGTCACATTTGTACCTGAGGAAGGCTTTGCCAGTCCTCTGAGCCTCTCCTAAGGAAGGCTTTGCTACTCTCACACGGCTAAAGTATTGGGTCCTTGGCATGAGAATACACATGTCAACAACATATATTCGCTCGGGATTTTACTTGCTCAGGGTCTCCTACGCTCCCTACAATCACGCATCATTCATCCATAAAGAAAATGACATACTGCCATTTTCAACAAAGTGGGCAGAACTAGAAGATACTATGTTAAGTGAAATAAGCCAGACTCAGAAAGACCAGAAGCACATGTTTTCTCTCATACAAGGAGATGAAAAGCAAAAACAAAAACAAACAAACGAACAAAAAAAAACCCTTTTTATGCCTGATAACAGAAGCAGGACTAGAACCTCTTAGGAAATAATAAAGGAACCAAATGTAAGTGGGAAGAACAAATTAACAAAAGAAGAGTGAACATAATCAAAACATGTAAGTGTATATAGAGAATGAAATACATCCACTTGACAGTTAATATGCATAAACAACTATAAATACAAGTGAACATTAAAAACATAAGGGAGAAAGAATCCACTATATCCTAGTCATAGCTTTTCCTGGCCTCGCTCATCCTTATCTTGGGAAATGAGTCTCCCCTGTGACCCAGAGGTACCTTTGCACAACTGGTTTGAGAATCCGAGTAAACAAGCTCTAGGGGTAAAGTCCTCACATGGGTGGCTTTGTGCCCATAGGGAAGGCAGACATCTGTGGTTATAAACCAGCATGCACCAGAGGCCGCCAAGGGACTGGGGCTTTGTCTGAATGGATGACAGTTTTAATTTCAGTCTCCGGCAGAGGTGGTATCCAGCCAGCACTACTTCAAACCAATTTTGCAAATCACATTTTGTGGCTGAAAATTGGTTTATTGCACTCGTCCCATTTTGGAGGTCAGATTTCCCTGGTTTTGTGGTGGTGTCTCTGCTGAGGTGGGATAGCAGGCAATGATCCTCTTTCTTCTAATTGAAATGACAGCATATTCTATCACAGATTAATTTTAAATTACCCATGTTTCTCTTCTTTAATCAAGATGATAAAAAACAGCACACATAATTTTCTGCGCTATTCTTTTAATTTTTTTTCCAGACTAATAACAGCCGATTGGCTCTTGACGTTTATTACCATGCACGGCAGTTTCATTCCAAGCGTGCTAGCTTTGACTGTTTATCATTTTATTCTTAATTATTTTTAAACTTGATTTTGTATCAAAGTAAGTGGGGGAATAAGGCTTAAATCATAGATCGTGCTGAGACTACTCTTTGAACTTAAAAATGATGCTATCCTGAAGAGAGTCTGTCCCCGGATTATATCTCAAGCTGAAATAAGGGCCTTCTTACTGGAAGAAATATTTCTTTAAAATGAGTAGTTGCAAGAAGTGCTCATCCGCGAGCGTCTACCAATTAGAAATGGCTCCATACCTAAGATGCTTTAATAATGTCAGTTAAGCAGCGTTTTAGCTCATTTTTATAACGCGTTCAGGTTTGGTGATTTATATTGAGCATTAAACATAATAAATTTAGATCTTTGTTCAAGTATGAGGTAGAGCATATCTGAATCACCCATTTAGCCAAGTGCCCCAGGAGGTCCGATCCTACACCATCATTCATGACTGTAATAAAACAGGTCTCTCCTGTCCCTTCTTTGGCATCTGTAATAATGGGAATGGCATGTGTGTTGCGACACTGTAACAGGAGGGCATGCTGACGTGTCTT
Source organism: Rattus norvegicus (assembly GCF_021556685.1). NCBI lineage: Eukaryota > Metazoa > Chordata > Mammalia > Rodentia > Muridae > Rattus > Rattus norvegicus. The sequence goes on from NC_141542.1 coordinate 79,199,563, forward strand.
CATGGCTCCAACCAAGGGCCCACGACCAAAGGGCAAGTTGAGGCATGCATCAGTGACTTCACTCTCAAATTAGCACCCAACACTATGCTCATGTCTATGTTTCTAGCCATGCAAAAATTCAAAACATAAATTTCTGTACCTAAAAGCAAATCCCATTCCACATAAGTAGCAGTTTTAAAAGAATGAATTAAAAAGATTAACACACAAATAAGAGCTGGGGGACAGGTCAGTGGTTAAGAGTGCTGTGTCCAAGCTTGAGGATGAGAATTCAGACAGCATCTCGGTGTGATGACTCCTGCCTGCACCTGTAACCCCTGCACTGAGAAGAGTAGAGACAGGAGAATCACAGGGTTTGCTGACTGCCACCCTCACCAAAATATGTAAGGTGTAAGCGCCACGTTCAGCCAGAGACCCTACATTAAAAGAACAAGGCTGAGAATAATAGAGAGGAACTCAATGCCTTCCCGTAGCCCCTGTACTCACAGGAGCATGTACCTGTCAGTGTCGCGCCAACATGTACCCACACGCGTCCACACACAGTACACGTTCATTCAAAAGACACACAAATGGATCTCTGTTAGGAGCTAAGATCCCCCTCACCAAACACATAGGGAGGTTTAAAGCCTTCACTATTTCAGCCACTCTGCTGACAATTCTTTCTTTCTTTAATCATGGGAAGGCATGAGACACTAAAATACATTGGGAGAAAAGTGTTCCCTTTGATGAAACAATAATTATAATAGCCTTCTGTACAATTATCATGACAAGCTTGACTCTGCTCTGACTCATTCTGAAAGTGACTTGCAACAAAGTTTGAGCTGCAATTTGTGTATAAGATGCCTGAATACCTATGTGGATACGTACTGTAGTTAAGAAAACACTCACACCTGGAGTGCTGAGATGGGGTGGAACGTTAATTCTTTCATTTAAAGATGCCTTGGGTTGGAAAGATTGCTCAGAGGCTAAGAACTTGCTGCTCTTCTGGAGGATCCAAGTTTGGTTCCCAGTATCCAAATCAGGCAAAACACAACTGCCTGTAACTCCAGTTCTTTCTTCTTGATTCCACAGGCACCCACAAACATCACACGCACGCACACACACACACACACACACACACACACACACACACACAACACAACACACAATCTTTAAAAAAAAGATGCCTAAGTCATCTAAAACATGTCATGGCAGTCTTAGAATGAAAAGAGGGTAGAAGACATCGCCTCCTTTTCTAACAATGAGGTCATTCCCTCCTAGGCAGCTTTTGTGAAGTGGGGTTACGGTCAGTATGCACAGTCTGGGTACAGCTCAGATTAGCCAGCCCAAGTCCGTCCTCATCCACTCAATCCTCAGTCTTGTATAGATCGGTCTCAGCCTATATGGATACCAAGTGTCCTGGAATTTGAAGTGTTACCTCTCGTCAAAATGAAGATCAGTCTTGTGAGCAGTGGCCAGGCTAGCCCATTACATCACTGACATAACATCCAGGTAAAATTTCTGAACACTGGCTGGCATACCTGCCCCAGTGTGAGCATTCTCTGCAGATAATCAACTCGGGATAATTCATACCCCTTCCTTGACACACCAGAGCCCGGTAAGAAATAATGAAAGGAAACAGAAATAGGAAACATTACTTTTAAGAACGCTATTACAATGCTGGTAATTAAAGCAGAAAATATAAAATTGAATAAGTAATCATGCTTCATTTGTTCTAATAATTGTTCTTGAGAAAGAGCAGGTTCAATCAGAAGGAGGAGGAAGTAGCTGGAAACTGTGTTTGAGGTTCACAGTGAGCCATCTGGCCTCTGTCCATCCTGACTTTAGTTCCTTTGGGATGTCCTTTTGCTTTAATAATTAGAGAGATTAGCCTGGGTTGCGGCTTTTTCCTTCTGTTTTTGGCTATGAAACAATGGAACCAAACATGGACAGACTTTTTGGTTTTTGTCTTTCTTTGTTTGCTTGTTGTACCTGGGAAGGGATATGAGAGGTAGGAGAGGGATGTTAGAAAGTGGCATGGCCTCTAATGGCACTGACTGGGGACTTCACAAGTGACACAGAGGGAAACTGGGCATGCTCTGCTCTCTTGATAACTGATGTAAGTGACCACAAAAAGATACAGTGAGTAGTCTCCCCGACAGTCCACTGTGATAGCTGGGAAAGGGGGTATGAAATGCAGATCATCTGGGAGGCTGAACTGATCATCACCAGGGTAAGAGGAAGAGACTTGCGGCATGGCTGCTGGGGGGGGGTATATGGAGATATATATGCATTTGTCTTAGTTAAGGTTTTACTGATGTGAACAGACACCATGAAAGGCAACTCTTATAAGAACAACATTTAATTGGAGCTGGCTTACAGGTTCAGAGGTTCAGTCCATTATCAAGGCAGGAGCATGGCAGTGTGCAGGCAGGCATAATGCAGGAGAAACTCAGAGTTCTACATCTTTATCTGTAGGCTGCTAGCAGAATACTGACTTCAAGGCAGTTAGAATGACGGTCTTAAAGTCCACACCCGCAATGACACACCTACCCCAATAGGGCCACACCCTCTAATAGTGCCACTCTCTAGGATGAGCATATAGGAACCATCACAACGTTATTGTAACAGAATGTGAGAAACTGGCTGTTCTTGATTCGGGCAGGAAGAAAATGCATGATGACTGCATTCCTTTGGTGAAACAAAAACGAGAACATTACTAGGGCTTTGAGCCCACATTTCTGCAGCAATACCTGTGTCTTGAGCTTAAAAGTCTGCCGGGAAGGGATGGGAGACTCAAAGATCCTCACCTCTAATTCCTGAGCTCCAAGCTCTCTCGCCTATGTGAATGGTAATGGTCACTGAGAATTAGATGGCTCTGGTACTGAGAGCCAACTCTAAGCAAAGACAAAATCACTTCGCTCTGGGGGGCAGGGAACAGAGAGGTTGGAAGGAAAGGGAGGGGATCCTAGAAGGGCATGACAATGACATCATGCTGATAAGAGTTTGGAGGATAACAGGCAGTATTCATTGGCTGCCTGTTACAGGCAAAACCTTGTTCTAAGCATCGCATATGCTAATTCGTCTAATTCTCTCTTCCAAGGCCAGAGATGTTTCTATCAGTTCTTCATTTTAAAGCTGAAGAAAGATAGTGAAGACCTCTTGCACTTCTCCCTAAAATTTAAGTCTATAACCCCAATGCAACCAACATGGATCTGATAAAATTATCTAAAGCCATACTCATTTGGATAAATTGGAATGGAAGCATGGGACCAAGGTCAAGGGACAGGTCTGTCATGGCCTATACCTACCTAGCACCTCCTCCTCTTTCATTCCCACTGCCCCTCTCCAGATGCTGTCTTCACAGCAAACTGCTCCAGCACGCTCCTTGCACCCTGCTCTAAGCAGGTGTTACCCTTGACAATCCAAAGACGCTGAAAGACATTTTCTTCCTATGTCTTTAAAGCCAGTGTTTATAATATTCTAAAACGTTTTTAAAGGCTAAAAATGTAAGCATCTGGAATAAAGAGATGGGTGGGTAGGTAAAGCACAGACCTTAGGACCAGAGTCAGGAAACCCAAGACCCACATAAAGCCAGGCATGTGTGGCAGCCCCTGCAATGCCAGCACTTGGAAGGAAAAAAAAACAGGGCAAGGAAGCTAGTTGGCCAGAATTGGTAGGCATAGATATAGATAGATAGATAGATAGATAGATAGATAGATAGATAGATAGATAGATAGATAGATACATAGATACATAGATATAGAGATATAGATAAATAGATAAATAGATATATAGATATAGATACAAACACACACACACACACATTGAACATGCATACATACTCACACACAAATTCACATATGAAATAACAATAAAATCCAAGTAGTCAGTCACCTTTTAAAATAATTCTTTGCAGATCAACACCATCCAATATGTCAGGCAAAGTCATGTGTAGCTAGGAGATATATGCAGTGACTAGTCCAAATTGTGACATTCTTAATACCATGCTGTAAGACTCAATACCAAGAAAATTGTAAATTATGTTGACACCATGTTAAAATCCTAATATTTTGGATGTGTTGAGTTAAGCAAAGGATATTTCCAACAGCTTCGTCTGATTGACTGCCAATTTAGCTGTGACCGTAGAAATCCAGGTTGTATGTGTGGCTTGCCTTGCTTCCTCTTGTACAGCATGGCTAGGTCCTACAGCAGGGAGGAGCCAGATGTACATCAGATACACATATTACTGCTGGGTTCTGATAGCCACCACTCAACTGAGAGAAAGATTGAAGGGGGTGTGAGTGTTCAACCCCAAACCTTTTTTTTTTTGAAGACCACTTTTCCTCCTTTAAATTGTACATAATACCAGGCACACCTGGATTTCCAATAATTGCACCCACAAGTGGCTACATGCAGACACAATTAGGTGCTTGCAACTTGTTTGATGGTGCAGGTGTCTAATTGTGCCCACAAATGGCCATTTGGCAGGCACTGTTCATTGTGCACACAGCTGATTATAGGCAGAAAATGGCACCAACCAAAAAGAGTCCAGAGTGACAGGCATGAAATGGGTCAGGGGTAAGTCTACAGAGGCATGAACTAAGTCAGAGGTAAGTATACAGAGGTATACACTGGCAGGTTCACAGTCTTGGTAAGACCCTTTCAGGCTCGGCCTTTTCTGTGAGATGCCCACATAGGTGTTTGTGACAGGGGTATATTTACAATGTAGAGGCTAGGAGATGAAAATGTGTGTATAAGCCCCACCTCACAAAGTAAATGCTTTCTTGGGATTTTAAGTAAATTGGGACACACAAAACCTACACTGTCAACCCAAGTAGATTCAGAAGTGGATGGAGTCCAGCCTGCTGGGTCTGGGTGTTTCTAATGTCTAAAAAATTGGCAAAGTGTATCTAAGAATCCCCAGAGAGCCCCTGGCAAATGGTGGGTTTTAAAGGGTTAATCCCACGTAATGAATCATTTAGTAAGGATAAGAAGGCCAGAGTGGTAGCCTCAGGAAGAACCATGGGCAAGGATTTAAACATGGAGCAGTCTGTAAAGGGGGAGCCGTGGGGGAGGTCAGCACCCCAAGTGGGGAGTAATTGATATTCCCAGCTCTACCCACAGCTGAAACAACAAGGCTGGACATGGAAACACACGTTCACTTACACAGATCCTGCTGTCTGAAGGAAATGTGGGGTGACACTTGGACCCTGCCTCCTGTTTGGGGTGGGGTGTCTTGGAACCAGATTTCAGTAGCTTTAGGGATCAGCACTGTTGACCTTAGAGAATCAACTCTGGGGCCATCAGGTTTGGTGACCATGAAGATCTTTGTTTCTCAGAGCTGATTCCGTGTGCAATAACCACAGACCTGTCTGGGCATTGGTTTTGGGGCTCTAGGAAGACTATAAATTCTGTAGCCCATGTTGAGAAATTCCAATCACAGAAGCTTGGCTTAGTTTTTTTAGGACAGGAAAAAAAAAACCCAAACCTGAGATTTTTCCTAATGAGGGATTGTTCTTAGTTGTGTGTATTTATTTGCAATATAAGTAAATACATGATTTACCCACCGCGACAAATCCTCCTTTCTTGGAGCTCCACATCCTTTTATGTCTCTTCTTTATTTATGATGATAGCTGCCTATTCTTGAATGGCAATGCTATTGTAATAAATCTCCATAGAAGGCCAATTTTCAGTTCACGTTACTGCAGCCCGCATATGAGGACGGCAGTCTGGAAACACATAGTGATTGTCTTCTTTTAGAGACTCCACGACACGCTCAGCTCAGGACTTCTTTCATTTTGAGTAGACTGCAGCAGCTCAATCTAATGTCAACTTACCATAATTCTTATGAAAGGCTATTATTCTATTATGATTTTTCTCTTTTGTCATCTAATATCCACAGAGGGTTCTGTTGGTGAGAGATTACTGGAGACTTTTCTCTGTCTCAGATAGTCCATCTTCTTCCCTCCCTTACTTTCAGGCTAGTGGAAAATGTTCTGTTTCCTATTATTAACCTCTTTTTTATACGTTGCCTTGAAATATACATAAAGTATATGCAATTTATTTAGGAAGTTGGCATAAAGATAAAAATGATTTAGATTTCACAATTTTATAAATTCCAAGTCACGGTTTTCTTCTGCCTGGTGTGTTGGCCTAGAATTAGATGCTTATTTCATAGAGCAATTTGTCTCTGGAAGGGACAATCACAAGTGATGGTTTTTTTATTATATATAGTCAGTTGCAAATTTTCAGTCTGGGTCAAGTGAACCTGTACTTTCTTATCACTTCAAATGTTTTTAACAAGTTGTAAACTTTGATATCACATGCATGTGGCAATTACCAGCTATGCCCTTCATCCCTCAAATTCTGAGCCTCTGCCAAGAAGCCAACACAAAGAGCTTCTTTGTCAACACACCCACCTCCAGCCTTGGGTCACAAGAGGAATCCTCACAGTGGTGTGTTCAGGAGCCACATTTACAACACAGTCCCAGGAGGACCCCTGGGACTTCCAAGTGCAGTGGAATCCAGCCTCTAATCTGAAACAGATCTAGGTCTCAATGTGTTGGAATGAGCTACTGTGAATTGAAAAATCACAGGAGGCGTTGTTCAAAGGTAAAGGAATGTTCCAACTCTTCCAATATTTTTTCATTTCTTTATAAACCACAATAATGTCTGTGGTGGAGACTTGATTTTACTTTTTAGTGTTTTCAAGAGACAAATAAACCAAACTACTTCAATGGAAAGGATGAAGAAAGTCTATTTTTCCAGTTCCTATTGGCCACAATGTGTGTTAGAGTACGTTGGACCTACATTAAGCTGTCATATTACTTGCATCTATATTTGGTCAACAATGGTGCTAGTGTTCTGAATTGTAATTCTGGGACCATCAGAAACTTTATGTTCTCCAAATTCATGACATATGCAAAACACAGTTTTCAGTGTCTAGTTGTAGTAGTTCCTTGTGTTGTCATTGACTACTTTCAATGTGTGCCCTTCTTTCTCTGTTGTGGAAAGGCTAGGGGACACTTTGTGCTTTCAGAGCCTCAGATGCTGGGCTAATCTTTATTGTGCTCATTTGTCTGTCTGCTGGGTTGTTGTTTTCCTTTTCATCAATGTTGTATTTGTAAAGTCCTCCTCACTTAACCTTAACAACAGATTGGGAAATAGATGGAATCCTTACTGTTCATGAAATGAAAGTAGTCAGTCAGCTATTGTCATCTCTCTCTCTCTCTGTGGTCCTGTATTCCCAATTTCCTACTTTCAGCTACAGACATCGGAGAGAGCAACTGCTACTCTACAGGTGGGATGAAATTAGAGTCAGTTATGACCTGTAAGTAAAGGCAACACGGCATTAAAACAGGACTTTGCCTTGTCACTACTGTGTCCTCAACGTGACATAACACTCAGCACATAGTAGGTATTTAACTAAAAAACTTTTTTAAAGTAGACTAAAACACAGGAAGGACTATGAAAATAATGGGGAATGTGCCAGAGTTTTTACTGGGAAGATATCAGAAAGGGCGATTCTCAATTACTCAGTACTACCCAGTACGTTGAGTGGACATTGTGTTCCTGTAAGATCTGTGGGCTTTTTAGTTAAGCCATGAAAATTCTTTTACTAAGAGCAAATTCTTTTGGGGGAACTTTGTATTTTTGTCATTTAAAAAAGCAGTGTAAAGCAAGAGAATAATTGTGACTGAGATGACATGACATGTTATCCAAGTTTTAACAGTTTGTATCTATCCCAAAAAAATTCCTTCCAAAGCTCAGATTTCTCATTTTTGTTGTGCAGCCAGACCTGGAATTTTAAAACTACATTCAGCAATTTTTATCAAACATGAGTAACTGGAGTCTTTCCAGACAAATAGTGATATTTTAATTTTTTTTTCTGTAAAGTTAGGAAATGCTAGTTTTAAGGGTTGGCAAAGAAAAAGAAGCAAGGAACTAAGTAGAATGAAGAGTCACACTTGTCCTTAATTCTATATATTCGGATGTATACACACGCGCGCACACACACACACACACACATCTCAGAACTGAATGTTTAAAATGCATACACCCACTGTCTGACAGTCAGACTAGGATACTTACTATACATTTAAAACTCTGAGAGGTCCATATTTCCCTGGGTTGTACTGCCAAGCATGTCATGGTTGGGCTCAAACCCTTGGGGAAATCACCCTGTACTATGGTGCCAACTTGCTCCACCGAAAGCTCCCACTCTCAGAGACCCCCAGGCAGCCCTGGCTCTATACCCACTCAAAAACACACAGCAGAGAGCCCAGGAAAGCTGGCCGCTTTATGCTGCTCCTTTGAAACAAGTTTCCATGTTCTTAGGCAGTGGAACAGTCTGTTTGCCATTCAAATAAACATGGAGAGCCTTATGACTCTTTTTACAAAGTCAGTATGCCGCAAGATGAGATTACAATCTCATGCAAGGCAGGCTCCTCAGACCTCCGTTCCCACACCAACTTCAGATCCAAGCTCAACCGGTGAACATAAACAGAGAGGCAGCCAGAGATGAGGAACTGATTAAGTTAGAGTGGCTCTGTGACTCAAGAGATGGGTGTATGGGGGTCATCCTGTTACCTTCCTTTGTATTTATTCTGGTGTGAGCAGGCAGGAATTCCCCTGATACGGCTTACCATTGCACACCTAATTGTGAATTATACAAGCACTCCCATCACTGTCACATACAGAACTGCTTGAAGAACTTGAGTTCAAGGGGGTTCATTTTCTTAGAATTAAACCGGCCACAACCGCTGGTGCTGTGAAGGTTAGTCACAGGCTCTCTGTGCCCAGTGAAATGTAGCCAAGTACAAAAGCTTCACCAGGCACCATCCTCAACCTCAGGCCTCATTACCCACCCAAGACAATTTTATCACAACAAAAAGGATTATTCAGGGCCTTTTGCTTTCTGCCTTCTCTAGCCTGCGGATGTTGGAAGCTGAGATAACAGGAGCTACCACAGAGCTTTTATTCTCCCCGTGTGGTTTCCAAGGTGAACGGCCATCTGCTCCGAGAAGCTCATTCTATGGTACTCGTGTTGATAACCAGCAGTGCCCTTCTTTACACAAACAATTAGAAAGTATCACCTAATGCAGGAAATGAAATCGACTGGCAAATATGGCTTTTAAATAAGCCCCAGGACAGATTTTCTTCACATCCAGTTTCCTAAGAACTTAGAAAACCATCAGTGTTTGGTCTCCTCCTCATCACCCCTTGACTATTTGTCTGTTCTTTTTTTTTTTTTTTTTTTTTTTTGCATTAGCTTGTATCTCAAAGCAGCTCTTCAACCCTCAGGCCAGCAGGGATGCTCAGTAGATCTCTTTCCTTCTCAGCCATTTCACAGCGGAGGGAGCTCGCCCACTTTACTCTACCCAGCAAAAGCCCCCGTTGGGGACTTTTACTTTGGCTTGTTTTTACTGGGGTATGTACTCAACTGCAAATGACTACAGCGCTCAGGGGGATGGAAAATTCTAACTGGCTAGGTGTGTCTGCGGTAGAAGATGGTGTGAAGATCTGATGGCGAGCTGAAGATAGGCAAGGGCTGATTCTCAGAAGAACTGGATGCTACTACCAGGATGAAGTAGGGCGGATAGAAGTAGAAGCTATGGCTCACTTAAAACCTCGTCCCAAGTTCACGCAGGCAAGATGGGTACCAATCTTCCTGTATTCCATCAGACCAGCAGACCCAGCCATCCTCTGTTTCCAGGTCTGATTGTCATCTGACCCAGTGTTTCCTCAGTGTCTCATGCATCCAGATAATCCTATATGAAAGAAGAAACAAGGGAGACAGGGGATGCTACGTTCCTTCTGAGGCCATGCTTGCTAGGCTTTGGGCTCCTGGCCAGCTTCCTTTGGGTTTCTATGCATGAGCTCAAAGGATCTTGTCTTTTTTCTGAATCTGAACAAACACAAATCTATGTGCAACTCTGTAAGTCGTGATATCAATGAGGACCCATACATAAGGAGCCATTTGAAACGCACAGTGTAAGTAGGGAGGAAAAGGAGCAACTGTTTATAGAGTATACCCTGTAGTGTATTTTGTATACATTTCTTAAATGAACATAGTCCATAAATTTTTTGGGAAAGTGGTGATAACTTGCCTCGTTTCCATCTGGAGGAAACAGATTTTTTAAAGAAGAAACAGACTTCAGAGCATACAAAAATATTTGTAAGGCTGGGAAAAGCATGTAAGAAGTTATAGAATAACAAATAAGTAAATAAAAAGTTAGAGCAGAGAGAATGGTACTAAAGATGACACGGCCTCATTGATCCCTTACCAGGACCAGACACTGTGCTGAGAGCTTCACACAATTCTCACTTAGCCCCCCTTGATGACTCAGTGGAGGGGGCCAACTTCACCACCCCAATTTTATAAAGGGGGAAACTGAGCTGTGATGTGAGGATGGGTAACTAACCCAACACCAGATGTTCACTGCCTAGAAACCCAGAGCCATTTGCCTCTAGCCCTTTAGTTCATCTTTACATGATCAGAGCAAGGTCTGTGTTGGCAGACAAGACTGCGCAGCTCCGCTCGAGGTGGACTGAGACTGGCTTGAGACTCTGGAAGCATGAGATCAGGAGAGACACCTGGGGACCAGATTTTTAACAGTCTGGTGGGTTTTTGGTTTTTTTTTTGTTTGTTTGTTTTTGTTTTTTTTGTTTTTTTTTTGGCCCTGAGAGAAATTAAAATCTACACAGTTTAGACAAAAATTTAAGGTCTCAACCGACAGCAGTGGACTCTGAGGTTAGTCTTTAAGGGTCAAAGGTAGTTTTCTGTTGCCCCCTGAAGATCAGCAGCAAATTAAACCACCTTACTATGGAATTAAAACACAAGGATGGGACCTCATTGCTTGAATGATGTTGATGGATACATGGGAACTCAGAACATGGAAGGGTAGTTTATAATTGGACAGGGCTTGGTTGACTACACTGTGCTGTTCTGTATTACCCATCAGCTGGGGACAAATGCACATATTTCTTCCAGTGAGCAATCAGTTGTAAGAAAGGAGAAACTTTCTTCCCATGAGAGAACTATCCTAGATAAACTTCATTACTCGACACTATGCTAAATATCTTGTAGCAGCTGAGTGGGTTAGAGAAACTCAGTAGAAGCCCTTACCATCATGAACCCCCAAGACTTCCGATGTCACACCAGGAAACAGATAAATATGACTATCCCATAGAGGCAGAACTTCACTTAAATAGTATAGTCTGCATAATGTTAAATAATTTGTGTGACCTTACACGATCGCACTGAAGAGCTTTAAACAAAACACAACTGAACTTCCCAGCATTACTACCCAGTGTGACAAAACCAAGAACACTTTGCTTGGCCTTTGCCTTTACTCCCCAGAGTTGCCTTTTGATCTCACCCCCAAGATGCCCTTTCTCTGCTTGCCCAAAGCCACGGCACCCTTACAGGAAAGCCAGTGTCTACACCGTGTTTCCTCTAACTCTTCCTCAGCTTGAGCTTCTGTGCTGCTTTGCTCTCCCATCTGGCCCCTCTCGGGTGAGCAACAGGATCCTCTCATGATGGCTCCTGGGCCTCTTTCCTTTCTTGGTTGCTTGGTGACACTTGTATGTCACTACACCATCCAAGTAGTAAAATCGCCTTCGAGCGGGCTAACAGAATGGGATTCACCTGTGCAGATCTGGAACCACGGAGGAGAGAGAAGGGGAAGATTCTTAAGCACTTTTTTAAGGGAGATTTGACCTCTAAAAGCAATTCTAACCACCTATACCAGACCCATGAAAGGAACCTGAAGTGGCAGAGCAGTAGATTTAAATTTAGTTATTTTTTCCCCCAACTTGATTTTCCCTATTATTTGTTATGTTTTGCTTAATTGCCAATATTTTTTTAATCTCAACTGAATAAATTATGAGACGACTCTAAGACCGTTGAAATTTGCGCGGCTATTTTTTAGCTTCCGGCTTTGCCAAGTTGTACTTTACTAAGCTAGTTTTACATTAATCAACTAAGCAGAGAGCTCCCCAATGAGAGGTTAGCAGACTGTATGTTGTAAATAAAACAATTAAAGGGTTACTTAGCACCTCATCAAATTGCTTAACAACCTGATAACAGTTACCTACCTACATACATTCCTCATAAAACCATGAACTGAGGAGGTAAATTAGGGCCCACCACCTCAAAAGTGGAACACCTCGGCCCTTTAGTGGAGGTCTGCTATTTTCCTGCTGAGAGTAAAGATTAAAAACAAAACAAAACAAAAAGAAAAAAAATACAGCATTACCTGCCCTGTCGGCCATGGCGATTGTCAGCATGAGGCCTTTCAATGGGGACAGCAAATTCTGACCCAGTCATCCCATTAGACAGGGCAGGCTTCCCTTCGTGATTATTACCCACCCAAAGCTCTTGAATTCATCTTGCCCCAGCTTTCCTCTAATACCTTTGATGTGTATCACTTCATGTGTTCTTCTGAGCAGAAAAGCACCTATTACTTTACAGATTGTGAGACCTGGACACAGATAAGTGAAGAGGCCCAATCAGGTTTGAGTTTGCAACAGGTCAGGCTGGAAGGCAGCAACTTGAGCTGAGGTCAGCTCGCAGTCGATCTTGCGTGGTTCTGGTAGGGGTCATGAAATGGTAACCTCCCACAACTCAATGGAGACTGCCTATTCTGATGCCTTCACTTTACAGAGCTGAAGATAATGTCTGAGAAAATAAGATGTCCTGTCTGAAACGCCGCGAATATGAGCCTCTCTTTGGAGTCGATATCCGGAGACTGAATGAGAAATATATTTTTAGTGATTTAAAGTGAACTGGAGAAAGCGGTCAAAATCGCAATCTCTCTTTACGTGACCAAACAAGGGCAGCCTGCACCTTCTAATGGAAGGTGCAAGCCAGAGTTGACAGTGTAGGAATATGGAGAGTGAGATCTCATCACAGGAAGCAGAGACCCTGCACCTAAGTTGCACTCGAGGCATTCAGGGAATACTGTCAAAAGCAGAGAGTGTTGGACAGACAAAGACCTCTCCAAGAGAGGAGAGGAGAGAATAACTCCAGCTGATGATGGCTCACAGGATGGAAAGTCTTGAATTTCAAGAAAAGCGGGAAAAGTTTGATTTTTACATGAAGCACCTTAATTCTTACGTGAAATCATTTCAATTTCAAATATTAGCAGCCAGCTGGGGAAAAAAAAATCAAGCACCACGTAGCTCTGTGTTCAGTGCGCATGTGTCTGCTGATATAAAATAGCCCTGCAGGCTGCAGTGTCTGTTCTAGGCTTTCTGTACAGTGTAGGGAAGACACAGAGGGTCTGCACCACTCAGATCTAAGAACGAGATTTGTTTGTCTTTTCTCCTAAGCCTTTGGTCAATACCATTTGACTCAAAGTTACAAGTAGGATTTTATTTAAAATGGATAGTGAATTTAAATTCAAGCAGGACTGGGGACCTCAGTAAAAGGTGCTCTTTCTGTTTGCTTTGTCTGGGTCAGTTAGCATCACCGTGGGAAGGGAGCAAAGAATTTCTCAGGATATACAAGAGGACTCTGAGGCTCCATCCAGTGAGTCCTCTGCATTATACCCTACACCAGAGGTTCTCTACCTTCCTAATGCTGCAACTCTCACGTTGTGTCATATTTTTCCTCATCTTGTGGTGACCCCAACTATTAAGTTACTTTTTGCTACTTCATAACTGTAATTCTGCTATTGTTATGAGTCATAATGTAATTATCTATATTTGTGATGGTCTTCGGCGACCCCCGTGAAGGGGTCAGTCAACCCCAAAGGGCTGTAGCCCACAGGTTGAGAATTGCTATTCTACACAGTACCTGCCACTTCTTCTACCTCTTCTGCTTGCCACACACTGACTGATGGCTGCATTGTGAAGTCTCTCAGACAGACCGAGAGTACACCTGCCTATACCACAGGGTCAAACAGACCCAGTCCCCTCACCACTTGGTGCATTTGGAAGCTTGAAGAAGGAGGAACACCTTCTCTCTACAGCCTCCCAAACAAGCTGGTGTGAGCACATGGGAAATAACATTTTATTTGGTGATGGCTCTTTAGTTTTAAATCACTTCAGCATTTACTTTTAATTAATTTCTTTAAATTAGGTAACTCATACTTGTAAATATTTGCTTTCCTGCGATAAGCTTTTATTTAAATTATTAAAGTCACAGTTTCACGACTGACTTTAAGAATTGAGGTTTCCACTGCTCAGACAGAATGCATGTAGTAATAAAAAGGGGTTGGGGGAGGGAGTCGTCTCATACTGCTGCACACACCCACACCAGACATGGCCAGGAGCAAAAGCAGCATTCAAAGCCATAGGAGACTGGATGAGTTTTCAGTTTTCTTTGAATTGTTCAAGGGATAAATCAATAAGCCAGGGCATTAGGGAACAAATGTAGGGTGGAATAACATCTGAAGAAGCCCCTTCACAATAAAAGCTTGTCTTGCTGTCTCTTTTTTAAATACAGTCATCAGGAGCTCCGGACCTACATATTACTGTCGCTATACAGCCCGGGGATGGCGTGTATATAGGGCCTTGGGATGGGGTGTATATAGGGCCTGAGGACGGGATGTGGAAGTATGGGGACAGTAAGCAACTGCACACGAACACTGAAAATGGGGGAAGAGGAGAAAAATGATGAGTTCAGGGTGAGTTCATAGTTTCTCCATCAGTTTGGGTGACGATAAGCTTTGATTTGCTAGCTGCTCCATTTTGCCAGCATCAGAGCAAGGCTGGACCCTGAAGAAGCTAGTTTAATGGGGCATACTACACAGATGGAGACACAGAAGCAATACATCTCACTTTAATAAAAGATGAAATGAAAGTTAAGTGTTAGTAATGACATTAATAGCCACTCTTACCAGCTATGTAAAGACCAACCGGAGGATTTAGAGATCTCAACCAGAGGGGGAGGTGAGCACAAGTCACCAGTACCCAGAATCCCTTAACCATCTTGATTGCTTACTGAAAATCATCCCCCTAATGCCCTTTTCCAAGTGCTGCACTAAATAATGAGATGGATTCTAGACAAGGGGACTGAGTGGGCATATGGAACCAACCATGCACCTCAGAACCTGCCCAGTACAGATAGGAAATGAAGGCCTCCAGTTCACTGATTTTCAACCTCTAAGTCACAACCCCTTTGGGGGCCAAACAATCCTTTTACAGGGATCACATATCAGATATCATACATATCAAATATTTACAATATGACTAATAACAGTAGAAAAATTATAGTTGTAAAGAAGCAATGATGTAATTTTATGGTTGGGGGTCAGAACAACTTGAGGAACTATATTAAAGGGTCAGAACATTGGGAAGGTTGAGAGCCACTGGTCTATGTCATGGTGAAACACATCATGAAATACAGAGGCTCCACATCAAAATTATCATGGAGAGGCTAACCTCTCCATGTACCTCCACTTACATCATCCAGTAGAAACCAGGGGGTGGACACACTGTTGGGCATCAGGGCAACTGTTCAATTAATAATCCTAAATGTCACCTAGCCATGTCTGTGGAAGAATAAGATTCACAACCAATTTTTTCCCAGGTGACACTCTGGGTCCAGACTGTGCTGCCCCCAAATCCATGCCCTAATACTTGAGGGTGGTACCAAGAAGCTCAGATTACTATTGAGAGAAAGATACCAGATGCTGCTCTCTGGAGAAGCCTGCAAAGAAGGGGAGAGAGTGGCAGTAATGAACAATATCAATATAAAATCCTTGCTTCTCAGAGTCAACTAGTACCCTCCTATGTCCCATTGGCCCCGGTCCATCTTTCTTTCAGCTACCTTGTTCCTATTAAAATACTGGTGTCCCCATTTATTAGAACAGAAGGTGAGACTAGAAGTTTACAAAACTGTCTATAAACCTTAGTTTATTGAATTAATATTACTAGGTGTAAAAACAGGAGGGGCCCAGAGCATTTTACATATTGAAGTGCATACAAAAATTAACAAGACTTAAAATTTGAGACCAACACATCTAAGCCCTGTGACTTCATGCAGTCCTCTGAAAAGGTCAGTCCCCTGCACTAGAAGTCATACTGTTTTCTCACTTGAGAACTAGTTCAATGTGCTCAGAATTGCTTCAGAGATGGTGACAGCTATCCAGCTGTCCTTCCAACTCACATGAACACATCGTGTAGTGCTGAACTGTCAAAATGCACTTTCTCACACTGGCTATAACTTGTTCTGCTTGTCTGTGAGTCCAGAGTTACTAGTGCTGTTGTAATAGTCCAGTGGAAAAGAGATCCCACGATGAAACCACAGGAGCGAGCACAGCCAGCCACAAACGTGAGGCTGCGTGCCAGAGCAGGATGCTGGGCTGAGTGTGAGTGAGAGCGTCCTCTGGATTTCTCCGGGCCCGCTATGTTATTGCATCATCCTCTAGAATGGCCACTGCTGGAGTTGTGCGTCGTGTGATCCTTACAACCACACTGGTGTTCCTTCAGCCATCCAATGATACCCTATCTATCCTGTATCAGAATCCTCAGGGTGCTTCTTGGGCCCCATCATGTCAACATGGGTTTGGGTGAATGAAAGTATTGGTTGGTAAATACACCCTTGGGTATTGACACCAATATTCAATATATTGGACCCTTGAACATGGGGCCTCGCAGGTAGAACCACACAAATATCTGTTCTGGCTTTTCTAAATGGTACAAGAAAAGTCTACTGTGTCAGCAGCTCAGAGTATCTGAATGGGACTTCACACTTGGAATTCTGGGTGTTTCTTAGGCATACTACCAGGGCTCCCAGCGTGTCTAGCTTCATGGGTTTTCTAAGCCAAAACACTTATTAGGAAACTCTTTTGCCTTTTTTCCCCATTAGATTCATTTCAAAAGTGTGTTTGTAAGTATAACATTTCTTTAACCCAGAACCCGGACATCATAA
Organism: Rattus norvegicus; assembly: GCF_021556685.1. NCBI lineage: Eukaryota > Metazoa > Chordata > Mammalia > Rodentia > Muridae > Rattus > Rattus norvegicus. The sequence goes on from NC_141542.1 coordinate 79,216,424, forward strand.
GCTGGCATAAAGCAAGTGGGGACAAGATTGGCAGTCAAGCAAGAGGCCCTGGCTCTGTCTGCCTAGGTGGACCCTGGGCCTTCCCCACTACCCATGACTTTCAATCAAGTCACATAGCCTCTTTGTTCTGCCTTTCCTGGTCTCAAGCCATGGATAATAATGCCCTATCACACTCATGAGAAATAAAGGGGCTGACTTGGAAAAACTGCTTGAGATAGGGCTCATTTGCCTTAGGCACTTGCAAAGGAACTACTCTGCTCACCTTGCTTTGAACCTTTGCAATTCTAAACCACCATCCAATGCTGGTTACGGAGCCCACGGAGCACAGTGGTGCTGGGCCCAGCACTTAGCATTTCTGCTTCTGGATTCCAGAGTAAGAATTTTCAGTGCCAGAATCTTCCTGTGTCAGAATAAAACCATGAAGTGGAAGCTCTTCTTCTTCCCCTGTCACACACACACACACACACACACACACACACACACACACACACGCCAGAAAGCTTTGATTCCTTAACTGTACTTCTTGCCCAGAGTGAGAAGAGATGTAATGATTACAGGTGATTTACATCAAAATCCTCAGGCTTCGGGTTGATGGGGAGAGGGAAAGGGAACAGTGATTGATACAGGACTCATTTAACCGATAGTAATTTAGAAATCAGTTGAAGGGATGAGGAGATAGCTGTGTCAGCAATATGCAACATCTTCTCCAAGAACGTGTGTGTGTGTGTGTGTGTGTGTGTGTGTGTGTGTGTGTGTGTGTGTGTATTATGTTATACCTTATGTAAGTGCATATATATACACTACTCTAAATGTATATATGATCTAACGTCAAGCAGGGAAAGGTGGCTTTTGTGAATGCTGTGCTTTACCTCAGGAATATCCTGTCTACAGGCAGTAGCCTTGGGTTATAGTCCTATAATGCTTCTCCTGAGAGGCCAGCTTTTAGAATTCAGGACTTTACAGGCCCCAACCTGTCAGCTCCTTAAGTCTGCCCTTGGAAAGGAGCCATCCTCTCTCGCATGACAATCAGATGAAATCCTCAATACATAGATACTGAGATTCCAGAACTCCTGATACAAAAGAAAAAGAGGAAAGTGAATTTGTGGGCTGGTTGGTCAAGTTATGATTCCCTTCCTTGGTCCCCATTTCCTTCTCTGAAATGGATTCCAAGGACAGCTCTTGATTTCCACAAGAACTCCATGTCCCCCTGTGTGACTCATGCTTGTCCTTTCTAATTGTCCCTGACACGAAACTTTGAAACACTCTCACCCTACCCCACTCCCATAAAAGAGGTTATTTTAACAGGACCACTCTTAGGTCTGCAAAAACTCCCCACGTCTGACAGGATGAAGTACTCTGAAGGGCCATGTTCTTTGTCTGTCTGCCCGACTGACACAGAAGCTGAGACTCCCTAGCCGTGTCATTTGTTAGTAAATGAATTCTATTTGTGGCGGCTGATGAAAGACACCAACAGAGAAATCAAATGGGGTTGATCAGACAGCATTTGCCTTCTGAACACTCCGCTGTTGCCAGCTCGCTTTCATTTTCTCTGGAAACATCCCTCTGGTGTTACAAAGGGCCAGAAGCGTCTGCCGTGACACTTGCTTCTCTTTCCAGTCCTCTGCAGAGAACAGCAAGGGCCCTTCTTCATAACAGGATGGGGAACGTGAGTGATGAAAGGGGGAGGTTTTTTCCATAATCATTTCTATATCATAGGTCATCAAATGGTCATTATATTTTATGGCTCTGTAAAATCTGCTGAAATCAAAGCTATGTAATATACTTTGCAGAGGGCTCTGCTAATCCAGGCCAACCACATTCGTGCCTGAACCACGGATGAAGGCCTGGTAACTGGAAACCTGACCCCAAAGGAATTCCAAACACAGACTAAAAGCATCTCTCTCCACATAACACGGGCAGCTTAAGAGCATATTAGTTTGCACTGCTTTTATTTTTATTTTATTTTTTTTTTTACTTTACAAATACTGGGCCCACTCTGTGTGGAACATCTGAAGGAGCAGAGCTGATTCACATCTTGCCAGTGAGGACAGCACCAGGAGACTTGAACCATATGACTTGACTCCATTCTAACTCCAAATTTGGTTACAATCAATTATTACCAAGAAAAAAAAAAAAAAAAGAAAGAAACCCATTCAGACAAGGAGGTTTGGTTTGGTTTGATTTTGTTTTAATTGTCTTTGTTTAGGCTGCTAACACACACAGTATCTTATACAAATTAAGAGGAACAAGAATTTCCACTTTTGAAGTTTATCTAAAACTAAAAAAAAAACAAAATCCAATCCACTTTTTGTCAGTTGGGCATTGCCCTTGCTTGTACATTCCTTGTGGTTTCACACTCTCTACTACAAACCTTATTTCTTTACCTTTGAACTCACCTCTTAAAACAATCTTCCTGCTGACTTGTCTCTTAGTTACTCCCCTCACACCCCCAGCCATGGCTACTCAGTGTCAGTGAGATTTCTCTATCCTATGAGGAGCTCATTGGATGACACATAGCCACACTCGTCAACCCCAGGTGTGAGACACATGCATCGTGATCACCCTGGTCAGGGTCAGCGCTGTTAGAAGAACTGAAGGTTACAAATATTCCTCAAGTCTCTCCCTCATCAGAGCAGGTCTTATCCAAACCATTGCCTCTGTTCTCTGTACTGGGAAGAAAGGGCATTGAGTTACAGCAGCTGGTAGACTGCTTTGCATAACCCTAGTTTCTGCCTGTCTTGGGCATGTGTGGTTTATATGATAGTTGTCCATCATACGTGTTTTTGTGGACAGAAGTGGGTTAGTGCTGGGGTAAGAGGGACTGGACATCACCCCCACCCTGGAGCTCACTCAGAGCTGGAAAGCATTGATTGCATGTGAGCTCAACAGTCTCCTTCCAATCCTTTATCTGGAGCCTTTTACTGAACTGTATTTCTAGACATGAATCAAGATGTTCCTACATTACTGGGTTTATGACAGCAATAAAGAAAATTTCCTTCAGACAATTGTGAAGGGATTTCTTAAATATACATAACCTGTACCTAGTAAATTCAGTCTATAGCTCATTTTCTAAAATATTTTAATTAATAGTCTGAGGATTTCATACAATGTATTTTGAATGTATTCACCCCACCAACTCCTCTACTTAATCATCTTCTTCATGTTACCATCCCTTCCCACTCAACTTTCTTCTTCCTCTTCTTCCTCTTCTCTTCCTTTCTTCCTTCTTATCTTTCTTTTTTCTTTTTTTATTTTTTCTGTTTCCTACAAGTCCAATTTGGATTGTTGCAACTACTCTGGGGATGTCCTGCCCTGTCCCTACTAGGGTTCCTATCATTAAAGAAAGCTGACTCTCCCTGTACCAGCAACCAAAAAATGCCAACAGCTTCTCAACGAGTGGTGGAATTTCATGCCTACCTTGCCTCCTCTGTGCTGGGACTGCGACTGGGCTGGAGCGTGCATGGGTCTTGTCCATATTGTTGCTGTCACTGTGAGCTCATGTGTAACATCTGCCCTGTTGTGCCTGGAAAACTAATAAACTTTACAGTCTTTCTATGTTGGACTCAATCCAATACTTAACTCATTCCCTCTTTCCTTCTTTCCTCTGGAAAAAGTAGAAATCAATCTTACTTCAACCATCATCCATCTCTGAGTCCCACTGAATCTACTCTTTCCTCTTGTTCTTCTGTTCTTCTCCAGCCTCTAACCACATCTAACACTCTCTGGTTACTGTGTACATTTGAGAATTTTCCCTCAAAAAAACTCAGCATGCATTTATGGAGTGCCTCTGAGACACAAAGCCCCAAGGGAGAGAGATGGCAGAGGCATGAAGAGTCGGTGCCCACTTCCAAGAGGTCCACTCCCATGCAGGGTATGAGTACCTCAAGACCAAGGCAGAACAGATGACTAACTAGGGCCAACATTGAGGATGGAGATTGTCTCTGCAAGGCTGGTATACAGATGAGAGGACTGACACTTGCCCTTGCACCTTTCTCTACTCCAGTGAGAATAGCACTGCAGGGAATCTGTCCTTCCCACACCATCCCTGTCCCAGGCATGATTGTTTAACCAAACAGCAGCATAGCTTCTATCTTTCTATATCTACGATGATGGCTGGTACCCAGGGCCTGGCTGACCAACCCAAACAGGCTCTCCTCTCCAGGCCCCTTTTGCTAAATGAAAACTAGAGACACAGTAAGATGTCACAAAGTGAAAGTCCTCTTGGAAGGAAGCAATCTATTTCTTACTTTACATGTAAATAACCTGTGACTTTGTCTTGTTTGGAAAAAATGGTCAACATTTATTATGTGCACTGTTGCATACATCTGTGTGGTTTGAAACAGACCTGAAACCATACCTATGAGTTCCCAAGCAAAACCTAAATCCTCTGGCTTCCAGCTTACTGACAGGGAAAACAGAAAATTAAAAGGAAGTTTTCCCTCAGAGACTCATTGGGTTTGAATATTTTGGTCCCTAGCTGATGCACTGTTTGGGGAAGGTGTGAAATTTTTGGTCCGTGTGACCCATCTGAAAGTAAGTGGATTGCCTAGAGGTGGATCTTGAAGGTGATGTCCAGTTCTGGTTCCCACCAGCGCTCTTAGCTTCCTGATCCCTGCTTCTGTGTGAGTGAGTAGCTTAGCCACATACCCCAGTTCATGATGTTGTTCCATTGCCCTCTCCACCCATAAGGATGGCCGTTCCTTTTGAAACTGTGAGCCAAAATGAACTTTTCCCCACTTAAGTTGTTTCCATCCCATTCATCTTGTCTGTGCAGCAGGGAAAAAGTAACTCATATAGGAGGTTTTCTTTTTTTTTCTATAAAAATTCCTATGTTTTTAAAGTAAGTGTATGTGTGTGTGTGTGTGTGTGTGTGTCTGTGTCTGTGTGTGTGTGTGTGTGTGTGTGTGTGTGTGTCTGTGTCTGTGTCTGTGTGTGTGTGTGTGTGTCTGTGTCTGTGTGTGTGTGTCTGTGTGTGTGTGTCTGTGTGTGTGTGTGTGTGTGTGTGTGTGTCTGTGTCTGTGTGTGTGTGTGTGTGTGTCTGTGTCTGTGTCTGTGTGTGTGTCTGTGTCTGTGTCTGTGTCTGTGTGTCTGTGTCTGTGTCTGTGTGTGTGTGTCTGTGTGTGTGTCTGTGTCTGTGTGTGTGTGTGTGTGTGTGTGTCTGTGTCTGTGTGTGTGTGTCTGTGTGTGTGTGTCTGTGTGTGTGTGTGTGTGTGTGTGTCTGTGTCTGTGTGTGTGTGTGTGTGTGTGTGTCTGTGTCTGTGTGTGTCTGTGTCTGTGTGTGTGTGTGTGTGTCTGTGTGTGTGTGTGTGTGTCTGTGTATGTGTGTGTGTGTGTGTGTGTCTGTGTGTGTGTGTCTGTGTATGTGTGTGTGTGTGTGTGTGTCTGTGTCTGTGTCTGTGTGTGTGTGTCTGTGTCTGTCTGTGTGTGTGTGTGTGTGTGTGTGTCTGTGTCTGTGTGTGTCTGTGTCTGTGTCTGTGTCTGTGTCTGTGTGTGTATGCACATGCGCTCTAGTATAGCTAGATCCCATGGAGGCAGACTTACAAGAGAATGTTAGCCATTCCATGTGGGTTCTAGAGGTAGAGCTCGAATCCTCTGCAAGAGCACCCTTAACCATTGAGATATCTCTCTAGTCCCCAGAAATGGTTCTTTTACATGTTTATGTGAGTGTGTGCATGTGATCACATTCACAGTAGTTTAGAAGCTGTTCTGGTGAAAGTCTGAAGGAAATGATAGGCTCTAAGGGGGGAAATATTATGAACAGCAGCCCTGGGAGGAAAATGCTGCTGGAGGTCTCTGAACTCTCAATAGTGTTTTTACAAGCCACTCATTGTTTTTCTTCTCCCTAAAAAATTACAAACAATAACTCTATGATGAGTTCTACAGAAAAAGACAATTTCCAAGCCACCACTGCTTGACAAAGAGCAGCCCTCCACTTGGTGTCTGCCACATGTAAGCAAACTCCCCAACATATAATCCACCCCCAGAGAAGCCCTCTGGGGACCATGATGCTATCTTGGGGTCACCTCCTCTTTGCAGTGAATGCTGGAGCGTCTCAGGCCGAGGTCTGGGAGGAGAGATAAGCTCCTTTCTGGCTGTGTATGCACACTGTGGAGTCACTCGGGTTTGCAAGTTGCTCAGGGTGGCCTCCATTCCGTCACCACTTGATCTGGATCGTCTCTCCACAACTTAAAAAAGAGAGAGAAACCCCCCAAGGACTTCTGTCTTTTATAATGTTCTGTTTTAAAAAGGTGAAATCTTAAGAGAGAGACCAGGACCCTAAAAAAACAGTCCAAGGCCTGGAATTTCTCCTTTCTCTCTCTCCATTTTAAACAGGAAACATTCCCACTCAGAGTCCAGGGGGAGTGTTGGTTGTATGTTCATTTTAAGGTAGATAATGTTTGTGTGTTGCAAATGTCAGTGATTTATCCTAAGGACGTAAAACGAGTGCAGTGAGACCACATGTTTCACTTCACGCAGCGAAATACCTCTGGTAGTGTTTGAAAGGAAACACAGGTTAAGGGTTTTTTTTAAAGGGGTTTCTGCAATCTCCAGGTGGAGCCAAATAGAAATGACTATAGCGGCCGAAAGAAGAGGTCTTTAATTTTTTTTAAACAATAAAAGACACAATGAGTGCTGGAAATTTTCTAAATAAAAAATGAAATTGTCAAGGAAAGGGATGGTGAAACCGGGGTCCTTTATTTCACGGGGGCCATGGTGACAGATGACAGGCGATGTATGTCTGCTCTATTTGTCATGGACAACTTAGCATAAAGCAAAGCAGCCCGAACCGAACAATAACAGCTGATGTTATAAATAACTTGTACGCAAACAGCTTAATTTTTTATCTGAGAACTCTCACTAACTAAACCACCCCCAAATTCATGAATCCATCATTCATTATCATACATAGCAAAATTAGGGCACAGGCACACACAGATAAATGTTGATGGGGGACTGTATCGCTCATCCTTACGGCTGTGATCACACACAGCTTTCCACACACTCACTCCCTGAGCTCAGAGCTTGTCAAACCTTCATTGATTTGGGGAACATTCAGGGCTGTTTTACCATCCAGCTCCACAGATTACAGGGTGATTTTGACCCTCATTGACAGTGCCTGATTAACCACAGGCATGGTGTTCTTACAGCCCTGTCATTCCTTTCAGGTATCCAAGCCGTTGGAGAGCTTTTCAGTAACCATTATTATTTCTGTTTCTCCTTTAAAAAAATAAAAAATAAAGAGCCAAGGAATAAAGAAGGGACAGATGTGGTGACGTGGTGAATGGTACTGGCAAATGTGTGCACAGAAGGTTGATGGATTTTAAGAGCTGCAAACAGAAGTCATGTGTCTCACCCTGGGCTAGCCAAGATGTCATCATCTGCACATTGTCTAGCAACGTGTTGTTTCTGTTATGGGGGGGCAGATCAGGCGATACTTGTCTTCAGTAGAAAGTTCCAGACAGACTCATTTTCCATTAGTGTGTGTTCTGGCCCCAGATCTCTCTGCATAGCCTTCCCCATTACCCAGGACAACTTGGTTTTTGCTACTGACTTTGTGGTAGACTTAATTACCTTTATCACAGTTCAAGATGGGTAGTTTCCCAGCCCCAAGTTTCGAGGTCTTTCAGGAACAATAGAGGAATGCATAGTAATCCATCCAAGGGTGTGACAGCAGCCACCCAGACTTAGCCAAAGCCACTCACAGCCTTCCAGGAGCACCTCTGCCATCTAGGAGGGAAATTAGTACACTTTATGAGAACTCTGACCTGGAGTATTTGGGCTACCATATCTCACACAGACTGGAGCTCTAACAGTCACAGGCTTAGCTGAGCTGTAATAAAAGCAAATATAAAAGGGTATAAGCAATATAGGAATGTGTTTCTTCTCATGTGGCAACGTGATGTAAGCAGTCCTAGGAGACATAGTGGCTTGTGGTACTAAGGGCCTGAGTTCTTGCATCCTGGTTGCCCTTCCACGGAACATGGTTTTCATCTTGAAGTCTGAGATGGCAAAGCAGAAGGGGGTCCTCTCTTTCATAGTTTAAGGGTAGACATCACATCTTCTAGTCTACCCTTATCCAAGCCAACTGCAGTCAGGGCAGACACATGTGCTCTCCACTTGAGAGCAGCAGCTCCACAGTTCCTGACGCATCTCTGCTTTCCTTTCTAGGGGAGGCTCAGCAGATCCTGTGGACTACCTGACAGCTTCACCCCGAGGGCGCTACAATGAAAGAGAGCTTCCATACTACCCAGGGCCTCATCCTGTGCATTCCCCAAGAGGGAGCTATCCCCGACCCCCGGATCTGAGGGTGACCGATCTACGATACCCACAGTACTACCCACCCCCACCAGCCCATCAGCACAAAGGACCCTTCAGACAAGATGTTCCTCCGTCACCACCTCAGCACCAGAGAGTACCAGTCTACCAGGAGATGGGCAGGGCAGGGCCCCGAGGGGGCAGCCCTGACCAGTACCCCTATCGTAACCAGGATCCCAGGCAGAAGAATCCCATGACTGCAGCAGTATAGCTGAACATCCCAGAGATCTGCCAAGCAAGGAAGATATCCAACATCATCTTTGCCATTGCTAGAACCTAAGGCCTTCTCCGGGCTAAGGTGTCCCATGGTACAGCATGGCTCTTGCTTCCTGAGGATGCATGGCCTAACTGTATCAGAGGAGAAAAAAGGGACAAGGGTGTGGGGATATGGATTCAAAAAGGAAGAAGGATACGATCATAAAAACAGTATTTCCTGATACTTGAAAGGCTTGCAGAATCGGTTGATTTGGTGAGAAAGACAATTGATTGAAAATCAATAGAGCTACACTATAGTAGCCCCTGGCTAGAAAATCAGCGCTACTTACAACCCTTACAACCCCACACCCCACACCCCACACCCCACACCCCACACCCCACACCCCACACACAGTAGAAGCAATAGTACAGAGGCAAGAGTCTCTCTCTCTCTCTCTCTCTCTCTCTCTCTCTCTCAGTCAGGCCTAGTCACCCGTTCAGAGACTCAGCCCTATCCTTGGAGGTGTGGGACCTACCAACTGGCAGAGTAGAGAGGCTGCAAATAGGCATCTTCAGAAGCACAATGTTCTCACTGAACACAAAGCAACCACATACACGACTAGTGACCTCTTGGAAACCCTAGACCCAAAGGAAGACTGTATTTCCTTATTTACAGTCTAGCTTGGGTTCCCGGTACTACTTGTTTGATACAAGCCTTTTGCACTTCCTTGCTTTTGATATAAAGGACAGTAATTTGAATTCGAATGCAGTATTAGTGTCCTGGGAGGATGTGAGCTGGTCAGAGCTTCCAGAAGGCAATTCTTTCCAAGCACCACAGTGAGCAGGGGAAGAAGGTTGATGCCCCATGGTCCTTGCTTTCCTCCCTCCTCGTCCCTGGCACGCTTGCTTGGAGATAGCTCCTTTCAGAGTCTTCCTCAAATGCCTATAATTACCTTAGCCTTCCACTTAAGGGCTCAAGAATACCTGTGAGTGGGGTGTGTAAAGAAAACAGAGCCTGCTGCCCAGGCCACACGAGTGTCAGTTCTAGACACAGTGCCGAACAGTACCCATCTGCCCTGGGACAGCAAGTAGATGGAAGTGTGTGCGTGTGTGTGTGCGCGCGCGTGTGTGCGTGTGTGCGTGTGTGCGTGTGTACGTGTGTGTGTGCGCGTGCGTGTGTGCGTGTGCGTGTGTGTGTGCGTGCGCACGCGTGTGTGCGTGTGTGCGTGTGTGTGCGTGCGCGCGCGTGTGTGTGTGTGTGCGCGCGCGCGTGTGTGTGCGTGTGTGTGTGCGCGCGCGCGCGTGTGTGTGCGTGTGTGCGTGTGTGTGTGCGCGCGCGCGTGTGCGTGCGTGCGTGTGCGCGTGCGTGCGCACATTCAAACACATGTGACTTGCAGTATGGAGAAGAGAAGAGAAAATTGCCTTCTGGATGTTTAATGAGGAAGGAGTCAGGCAGGGAAGTGAAGGGAGAAGATGGTAAGATTGAATCAGTCTGCATCTGCTCACTCTCATTAACAAATGTCAGGGCAAAGCTAAGGTCTTCGCCGGATTTAAAAGGAAAGGTATTCTGGCTCAGGAAACTGAAAAGCCACCCTTGCTTCCTTGGAGCTCTCCTATGCGTGTAACACAGCATCTGAAGCTTCCTGTGTGTGCGTGCGCAGACTGACACAGCAGAAACAGCCCAGCATTGGGGGTTCCCAGAGACCGATCCGTAGTTTAAACCTTTCACATTCCCACTTCACCCCACCCCTCCAAAAAGCCTTTAGTTCAATATAGACATATTTTGGCTGAAAGTAGAATACCACTGACCAAACCGTTTTACTGAATTGTAGTGTTCTAGATCCGTAGAGTAGTCATTCGGTCCAATTGTTCTTCCTTTTTTTAATCTAAAATATTTTTGTGACCAGGAATGATGCAAGTGCTGGTTTTTGACGTAAATAGCATCATTTGCTGGACTTAGGAGAGATGGTTATCGAAACCACAATTGCCGTGGCCCTCTGAAAAATAGACTGTCGAGTTGCTTTCTGTCCTTCGCCATCTCTCTTCAGCCAGCAACCTTAAATCATATGTAATTTGTTCAATGGAGCGGAGGACCCCAGGCTCTGATTAACAAGTTATTGTGGCTACACTCTAGGGTCCCTGGCCACCATGCTGGAAATGGCCTTTCCTTTGAGCCAAGGAATCCTGAAAGAAAAATGCAGTGTGGAATTGACGGGTGTGGGGAGCATTAAATCAACTCTTAAGCCAGGAATGGTACCATGTGTCTAGAATCCCAGCAATCAGGAAGCCAAGGCAGGAAGGATTTGAGGTGGAAGCTAGCCTGAACTCTAGGTTTTAAGATCATATAACAAGACCCTGTATTTTTTCTAAAAAACATCACTCTTCATTGTGTTCTATATTTTCCTCAGATTTCTGTAAAGCATTGATTTTATCCACGGCACAAGTTTCCCCTTATAAGGAGGCTAGATAGGCCACTTGCAGGCTGGCCAGGGGTAGGTGACAGTGGTGTGCTACAGAGAACTTGGCACTTGAGGATAACTGCTCTGCTCATGGGTTCCAGCTCCAACACGCTCACCCTGATTGCACAGCACCCCTACGTGCAGGCTTCAGAAAAGCTTCTCCAGACCTTGGCTTTGTGTTGTACACAGTCAATCCAATAGCTGCTAATCCTGAGAAGCCCACAGAGGTCCAAATGTATTATTAAAGAGAACAACAACAAAAGTCAAATGAAACAGCTTTCTGTTCTTGCTTAAAGTATAGCATTCACTGCATCTGATTCTACCCTAAAGAACTAACATTGTGTTTGTGACCAAGGCTGCATCAAGCCAAGCAATGGTTAAGAACAGCTGGGGCAGTAGGCTTTATCAGTGCCTGTGTAGCATCCAACTGTCTCCCCTCCACTGCTGTAAGACCGTTTTTTCCAAGGCTCCAGCAAAGCATGTGGCTGTCTGGAAGGCCAGGCCATGATCAGCAGGTCCCCCAGGAGAGAGAAATAGCTACCAGTATGTTTACAGCCTTGGGAAAACTCATTAGGGAATCTCTCTGTAGCTGGGAACTCTAACAGAGAGAAATAGTTTTTAACAAGAGCTACAAACCTGCTACTGGGCCCTTCTTCGCCCCCTTTTTGTATGACTAGAAAGATATGAGAGAGGAGATCCACTGAAAGCCTTTACTCTCCCAAGAATTCGGCCTTCCACAAGAGAGAGAAACGTGCCTCATGGCTGAGGTATCAGCCCTGTTGGCTTAATACTGTTTCCCCACAGGGCCAAGTCAGTGGACAAACAAAGGAACATTTTCTTCAATCATGATTTCATAGCAAGCAAAGCTTAGGGAAAAAAAAGTCCGAAACTCATTATTCTTCAACTTTGAGAACATCTATATGGGGCCCACAGGACTACACGGAGCAAAAGCCTGATGTATTCAATAGCACTGTAGAGAAACAGAACCTTGGAGGCTTTATGGGGCCTTGTCTCTACTACTGACAGAATAAAATTAAAAAGAGACCCAGTGCCTTGATTTTTTTTTAAGCTAGACCTACCTTATGAAGGAAATCCTCCTGCAACTTCAGGATGATCCGAGAACTGTTTTCTCTGTTCCCTGGTCCACAGTGAGACCAAACCTAAAAAGAATAATTACCTTTCCCTCACTGGAAATCAACAAATTTGTTTTTTTTTTTTTTGTTTTGTTTTCTGTTTAGTGATTGAGCAATGTTATAGAATTTCAGGCCTGTGGAAGGAATTGAAAAGTGGTGGATAGAGGAATGTGTGTCTGAAAATTCCCATCAGATTGAACACCGAGATCCACTGTGCGCAGCTTTCAAACTGCATTAAATTGGGTAGACATCCCACTGCTTCCTGGGTCCATGCAAACAGAAAGTCCAAGTTTTATACAATTAGGCGGGAGGGTGTTCCATTCAGAAAAGTCCATAGTAGTGTTTCTCTGCTCTCTCAGTTCATGCCAACCTAGGGTAGAAACGAGGCTACAGTGAGACAGAAAGGGGGATTCTTCATAAGGTATCCCTACAAAGTCACCTTTCCCATAAAAAAGAGGAAAAATAGAGACTAAAATAAGCCAGGACTCTCATATGCAACTGTGGCTTCCAAGTACAACTCTTTCTCCCTCCAGTCATGTAGTCGCCCACAGACTGGCTTTTAAAAGCTAGGTTTGGCTGCTGAGTGGGAAGTGAGCCGTTCCCAAAGACGCTTCGAGCCCCTCTCTTGATCACTTCAGAAAGTGTTCCGTTCCATATGCAGAACTATTTACTAGTGCAACATAAAACAAAGCCTGTTGTCTATACCCTCACTTTCTGTAGTCTTCCCTGTTCTTTTATGATTATCAAGTCATCTGTTCATACGTTCTAAAGATACATTATGTGAAATCATAGTTTGGCATATGGGAATGGAGAGTGAATTCTTTACAAACTTTTTAAAATAATCCCATTTATATCACCGAAGACATTTTGGATGTTATTGTATATGAGTATATAAATTTTTCATGTTTTATTTTGCATTGGAATAAAGCTTTATTCAGTCAGTGAGATATCAGTATCTTGATTTGTTTGGGGAATCTGATGAATGATGCTCCCCCTACAAATACAATGATTCTCAACCTCCCTAAGCTGCAACACAATAACACAGTTCCTCATGTTGTGGTGACCTCCAACCCTAAAATTACATCATGGCTACTTCGTAACTGTCAGTGCGCTGCCCCCCCCCCCCCGACACATAACTGTAACTTTGCTAGTGTTATGTATCATAATATAAATACTTTTTGGAAACGAGGTTTGCCAATAAGGTCAACACCTACAGGTCTGAGAACAGCTGCTCTATGCCCAAGAACAGCAACAGGACAAAGGGGCAGCATCTCTGTGCTGCAGGCAGACAAGGTTGGAGAGAGAGCAGCTGAACTGCATTGTGCTCCCAGTATTGACTCTAGCCAAGTCCACTGGGAACTCTGGAGAACCATGGACCCTCACAGCTTCTCCAGATAAGAGTGAGTTAGCTGGCTTTTATGCCTCATGGCTACCCCAAGGAAAAGACCTAGGGTCAGGCAGTTTTCTTCAGTTGGGTCCCAGCACTTGGGACCATCTTTGGATAGTTTTCACAGCAGCCGAGAACGTCATTCTTTTGTGGAGGGAGATCAGAGCCGCCCATCATGGTAGCTACATCATTCAACATCGATTACCCCTTTCATTCTAGAATCACTCTCACATCGCCTACAGAAGATCATCTTTAACATCTCCAACAAACCCCCTCCTCTCTCTCCTGACCTTATTCTCATCTCTTTCCATATTTCTAGCAAGTTCATAGGCCCGGCAAGTTCAGCAAGGTTTCATTAATCTCCCAGCTCTGACTCAGCTTGCTGTTTTAACTCACATCCTATTCTGAACAGTCCTGCTTTTTTTTTTCCTGGACAGTAATACCCCACAAGCCCTCTCCAAAAATACCTGTCCTCACAATCCTGTGATGAACAATGGTACTACCACACCCACAGCTGCAAGGCAGAAATCTGGAAGTGGCTATCAAGTTTCCATTTAAACTCTGCCCTCATGCGTGTGCCATGTGTACCCTGTAGAGACCCTATAGCAGTCCTCAAGCATGCCCACCCTTCCTGGTGTTGGCACAGCCAGGCTCATCCAAGGCACTTTTTCTCCTCAGCCTCACCCACAGACATCTATAGCATCTCATTTATCTCTGAGCTCCCTCTTTCCAACCACCTCCACTCTCAAAGGCCTGCTTTCGTAATTCCATTTTCCTGGAATACCTCATAACCCCTCATTTATGTGGTGGCCTGGAACTCTTTTATACTGTATTATGCATGCACCCCTAACTCTCTACTCCTGGTAGGGGGGTAAAGGGGAGACATTTTGAAACAGAGAACTGGCCGAATCACCTAGCTAGCTGCCGCAAGAAAGAATATTGAAAATTGGTAGACATGGATTTAAAACATTGATTAGGTGCTAGCCACTGATTTACTGGGTAACCTTGGGCAAAACACTTATCTCTCTGGCATTTCTAGTGAAATGAACTTCTCTGAATCTCACAAAAGAGCCCACTGTGTGCACCTCCTCACAACATCACTTTCAGGGACAACAGCTTGAGAAGGACCACTTTGGAAATATTCAAACCACAGGGGATGAATATAAGTGACAGATTTGGGTGTCTTCTATTCTGGAGACTAAGTTATTAAGCATTTATCAGTATATATTGGTAATAATCATTCAGAAAGGGCTGGCATGATGAATCAGTGGCTAAGAGCCCTTAAGCTGATGATCTGAGTTCAATCCCTGGAGCCCACAGTGGAAGGAGAAAAACAACCCCCAGATGTTGTCACTGAACTTCCACAAGTGTGCCATGATTGTGTCACAGCAATAGGAGCATAGTATGTCCATTAAGTTTAAGACATTGAAGTAATAGTAGTACAGACGGAAAACAAGGGACAATGGCTGAGGAAGGACAGCGGGTCCTTAAATCCCTGACCAGGCAGCTCTTTCCTTAAAAGTCTTGAAGTTATAGGTGAGAGACTGGCTTCGTCTCACACTTTGAAATCAAAGATTCCTAGGATCTAAAAGACCTGATGCTGAAGACCGCCATATGCCAAATTTCTTCACAACCTGGGTTCTACCTGGGGCCTCACTTTGACAAGGGAGGCCAACGGGATAAAACAGGACATGAGGGTTAATCACTCTTTTGCCTCAAACATGGTGACAGAAGTATGGGTTTTTGTGCAGGAGGACCTAGACCCCATCTTCATGGGGGAATCAAAACTATATATATGATGATCATTCATTGGGATTGTATGGATTCCACTTGAGAGAATATGATACGTGCCTGCACACTGAGGCCTCAGAGTTTCTGGTCATTCCAAGAGTTGCAACCCCCATAGAAAGCTAAACATGTGACTGTGAACTTATTTCTGGAAGCCGTAATACAAAACTCACCTCAACAATTCAGCAAACATTGAACTCCCCTTCTGTTTGAGCAAGGTACAAGGAACTCAGTTATCTGCCACTGAACAGACATGGCCGTGCCCCTCCTCCCAGCACAGAGTTGGTAATTCCACACTGTGTGTTACCGAGATACCTTCTGCAGATCCTCAATAAAACTTTTATGACCCGTATTACAGTGATTAGTTCCCAAGTCTGTGTGGCCATCTAAGGTGTACGTATTTGTAACACATTGCCTGGCTCTGGCTTTATGCTCAAGAAATATTTGTTGAATTCATGAAGAAATGAGGTGTGGGGCTTCTTTCCCTGAATTGCTGGGTTGCTGACATTCCACCTGGAAGCCCAGACCATAAATCTCCAAGGCCTGTTGTTAAAGTTCTCCTGGCATTATTCTTGAAGTGAAGGGTGTTAGCTCACGCGAGCATGCCGGAGCCTAATTTAAAACACGAAAAAGCAGGCCAGGCAATTGTAAATGCAAGGGGTAATGCATTATTTAGAGGGTAAAGAGAGACTTAAGTAAAGAGAAAGTGGATTACTTAAAACCGACTAAGATGGAAATACTTTTAGTCCCACACGATTACTATTATTATTGTATAATTCCTGGATTTTAGGAAGCGCCTTGCAATCAGTTACTCTGCTCTTTCCTTTCAACAGCCATCAATGGTGAGTTGGAAGAACTCTCTCGAATCTCCACAAAAAAAAAAAAAAAAAAAGAGTCCTGCGTACAATGGTTCCAAAATAAAGATTTAATGAAAGCTGTTTAGACACACCCAAAGAAACTATAGGTTCCTTTGTGTCTTAAAAATTGAAGTTCTCTTTTAGTGACCACACTTTTCCTGACTAATTATTGTTTACATGTCATGCTGAATATTTCGTGATCACAGTAATTTTGCCATCCCATGCAGTCAAAGAATATCAGGTTCTTACTTACCTTACATTGGAAGAAACTGAGGCATCCAGACGTCGACACCCTGTAACCTAGGACAGCAAAGGAAGGAAGGAAAGCTCAATCTACTCTATACTGTCTCTTTATGAGCGCTTCCTTTGTTGTGGACAGTGTGCTGGGCTCTCCCTTTACAGTGGGAGTGGGCACTCCTGCGAATCTCAGTAGAAGATCCTCTGTGACGTGCTCCAATGTGCTTCACTTCTGTGCTTCCCTTGTCGCTAGACACAGTTAAAGCTGCTTCTGCTGTCCCTGTCTCAAGACTCGTGTTAGTTACAGTTCTTGCCACTGTGACAAAAGTGGCTTGGAGAAAGAAAGACTTTGCTTTGGCCCTTTTGGTCATTTGAGTTTGGAATTCTTGTGGGTTTTTCTTTTTATCCCTCATAGTTTAAGGGATGTAGTCCATCACAGCGGTGGAGGTGGTGGGACCATGGGGCAGTTGATCAGAGAGAAATGAACGCTGGGTCTCCACTGTCTTCCTGACTTTTCCCATTTTGTTTCAGACTATGGGATAACACTTTCCACATGTTCAAAGTGGGTCTATTCCTCCTCAGGTAAACCTTTCAGGAAATCCCCTTCTAGATATACCCAGAGAGAGGAATATTCTAAATGATTCCAAATGCAGTCAAGCTGACAGGATGATTACCCATCACACCAATTTAAATATCATCCTTTGAACATGAACCTGGGGTTGCTTGAAAGCAGCCCTAACCCTACACAATCCTCAAGTGTCTACTAAATACTCAAGTTTATTAAGTAATAATGAATGTGTGACATCTTTAAAAGAGCTTGAACTGAATCCTGCCAACCTTTGCTTAATTTCTGAGCTCTTATACCTACTTGATTTAATAAGAAATACTGCTCAAAAATGACAGTGATGTCCCACAGACCCCACCACGGATAGCCTGAGTTCACACCCGCAGGCTCTGAGGGGAGAAAGCCATGCTCAGAAAGAGCTGAGGCCAGCCAGGCAGAATGTACAATGCGTTGGAGGGAGCGATACTGCCCCGAAGGCTTGTGGGAGGAAACCAACATTGACCAGAGAGTCAGGAAGTTCCTATGGAGATACAGCATCTGAAATCACCTGAAAGGACAGGAAGAATAGAAACTGGGCAGACAATGAAAGACATTGTTTTTCCAGATAAAGAACAGAAGTGAAGGGTCTAGGTCAGCAGTTCTCAACCTGGGGCTCACAACCCCTTAGGGGGGGTCACATATCATATATCCTGCATGCCAGATATTTATATCATGATTCATACAGCAGCAAAATTACAGTTATGAAATAGCAATGAAAATAATGTTATGGTGTGCGGGGAGTGGAGGGAGGGAGGTCACCACAACATGAGGTCAAAGCATTAGGAAGGTTGAAAACCACTGATCTAGGTGGAACCAGGAAGCTCCAAATACACATGAATAGGAAGCAGGAGGGGGGTTGAAGGTTGTTGGTAGGTAGTAGCCGGTAGCTTTCAGTACCTAATCTGAGCCAGAGATCAGCCTAAATGTTCCGAACTTACCCATAGGATCTTATGATTTATGACTTATGATCTTAGGTTTATGATTTCTAAGTCAGAGCTATAAAAGAGGACAACTTGTCTTTGGGATTTCAGATCCCAACCAAAACAAGCTACTGAGTTTCTTGAAAGAATCCCTCACACAAATGACCACTTAAATAAGAACCACTGGTAAAAGCAACCTGCACAGGGAAAACTCTAAAGTTGGTTTGCTGAAAGAGGAGGGAGCCAGCTAACACGGTTACAAAGCTAGTTTCCACGTTCATTGGGTAGACACAACCCCATTCTACAGATGAGAAAACTGAGGATCTAAGAATCAATGAATGAAGCATGCTACTGCGGGGGACAACCAGCTTTGACCTGTACCCTGTATTCTCTAGGCAGTGATGAAGGACATTGAAGATGAAAGAGAAATCCTACCATCCTTTCTTTAAATTATTTGTACTTTCCCTGACTTCTACCATTTAAAGTGTGTGCAATGTTAAACATAATTCTGAACCTGTAAATGCAGATTTTGACATTTCAGTTTCGGGAACAGTCAGCCTTATGTTAGTCCCCCTATATATTATGTCATAATCTATATAGACAGCAGTTTTGAACGGTGTCCAGGCAAGTAAGTTGTACTTCTGGTTGAAGTCAGACAGGTAGATGAAACTTTGATGACTTAATCCCTCCAGCGATTAAAGGTATGAGCGAACCCGGACCCTGCGCTGGAAAGAGGCTGCCAGAAAATTTATTAAGAGCCATAAAGTGCAGGGCCATAATTTCAACAGGTTATCTCGCTTCCGCGGCTAATTGTTTTCCAAGGCTTGCCGCCTCAGACCCATTCAGCATTCTTATCACCTGGGAAATCCATGCTCCTCAGGATCCTTTCCAGCAGGCAGTCACCTCTGTCCCTGCAGTCATGGCGGTATTTTTGCTCAAAGAGTTGTGGATTAGATTTAAGGGCCGTCGCAGCCACAATGAGCAGCCTTGCTGATCTTCAATGAGAACTGTGGCATCGCCCTTTGATTTATGGAGAGTGCTACTCAAGCCCAGACCTCAGCTTTATTAAAGCAGCTTTTAGTCAGCATTAAGCCTCCCCAGCTCTGAGGCTCCCAAGAGCTCCACCAGCCCACAAAGTCCCTTTGATAAGCAGCATTCTGGGTGACTTTACTGTTGGCCCGCCCACGGTCTTCCTTGACCTTCCAGGTGTGAGCTGGGGGGGGGGGGGGGAGGCGGGTGAGGGGAGGGTATGCGCAGGCCCAGCCTCCCTTTCTAAGTGGCCTTTCAATATCCGTTTTCTGACCCCATCGTGACCTTCTCAGTATGGCAGTGTTTGGCTTGCGGCTATACCTCTTCATGGTGGATTTCTTTCTCTGTCTCTCTTTCTGTTGCCCATTCAGGCTTTGAAGAGGAAGCCTTAGAGAGAGGCAGACACACGCCTTTGGGACCTGCTTTCAAAGACACTTGCTCTCTGAGCTGTGTTTTGAAAAATCAAGTGAAAGGGTGGGGAACCTCCCACCACCCAATAAAGGGCACATTAGATCAAAGGGCATTTACATGTCCCCCCCCCCCCCCCCCCCGTGAACAGTCATTTGATGGTATCAAGTGTGCGAACCATACTATGAGCATGGAACTTTCCTGGCGCTGTTATCTAACCTCGTCCTCCAACACACAGCCTGGGCCTGTGCAGGGGAGCTGAAAGGGGATGCTATTCGCTGCAGATACCAGAGTACCCCTAGCTTTTTCCAAGTGCTCCCCCATGTTTCCCCTCCTCTTTGTCACTCCAAGGAACACCTTGAAGCAGGGCAGATAAACAGAGCCACCTTAGGCCAAGATAAAGCTGGGATACCTGACTGAGGCAGTCATCCATTGTGTCCCTGTTGAAGCAGACGGAGAGCCACACAGGGCACTCTGATGAATGGGTTTACAAGGAGCTCTGGCGCCAAAAAGCTGGGTGACCCAGGCAGTGACTGACCACCTGCTAGCTTCGGCTACCTCCTCTGTATTTGATGAGCGCTGACAATCATGGTGACTTTGAGGTCTACTGGAGACCACAGGAAACATTTAGCACATCAGCTGAGCTCTGTGTTTGTTACCATCCGTAGCCCTGGTTTTCACAAAGAAACAGATTGAAAGTGCATATAGCACACAATTACCAGGAGGAATTTTCCTTTTAATGCTCGTCTTACAGGCACATGACCAACACTTGGTCAGGTCACGTCATCTGGCTTTACTATCAACTAGGACTCAGCCAGATGCTACAATGTCTTCAGTTCCCATCTACATAGGCTGGCTGATTTCTTCTGACTTGTGCAGACTCAATCTTTACAATTTTGTTACAGATGATCCTGGTCACAATCTGCAGTTCCTTATTCTTACCCTCCTCAAGGAATTGAAGTAAAGGTTTGCAGAGATTCCGAAGTAGAAAGGAAATTTTATTCCAAGGCAAAGCAAAGAGAAAAAACATCAAGCAATAGATCAGGAAAACGCGCTGTTAGGAGGTCAGTGGACCACAGGAGCTAAAGTGCTCGAGGGCCCTGATCACTGTTAGAGGTTTCCTTTGATGGAGTTCAAGTGAATGGGGAGTTTGGTGGCCACAGGGCATACATAGCACAGTGGTGTTTTTGTTGTTCATAGGCTTGAATTAAGCCTTTGCTCGCTACACATCTATACCTGTCCTTCCTGATCACATACACGCCTAAGTATGCACAGGCATAGCATGGTAAATAAGAGATCCTCTAAAGGTTTACTCGGGAGACACAGGTTACTTTACGGTACACATACTCCAAACCAGTTCAGATCAGCCCCCTCGCTCTCCTACCTGGTTCTAACCAGGAATGTGTTTAAATAAAAACTGTCTAGGAAAGGGAGTTTTTAATGGTTTGTCAGGGGCAAAGAGGGTATTTCATTGATTGGGAAGGAGCACGCGTGCACCTTGATGAGCATGGGGGATCTTGGGTTGGTTCCCAGGTGTACTGTCAGGAGAGGGGTATGTATGCATTGTTCCCACAGTGATGGCCCTAGGTTGCTAAGAGCATGGTTGGATGAGCACGTGGCTTGCTGAGCCAATCAGCATCCCGGGCTACGACTGCTCCCTTGTTTCCCCACCTCAGCTTTGCTTCTTCTCTCTGTGTGTTAATTGTATTATCATCTCCTTAGAACAACATGATCTTGATTTATTCCCCCGGTTACTACAGTGAATTTTCATTAAATATAAATACATAAGCAAATATTAAGTGCATGACCACACAAACTGAGACAGTAATAATTACAGCATGGTTTTGGTGTTTAGAAATGCAAGCTGATCCCTAAGGAGGTACCTGGGAGTCCCTGAGGCTTGTAGGTGGTAAAGTCACTTCTGAGAGATGTACGACATGTGACTAAATGCTGGGGTCAAGAACAGTCAAGTCGGGGAGGGGCCGTGTGTGAAATACAGCCGGAATGTTCTGAGTCTAGCGTGTCGGTATTCTAGGAGGACTTCGCCACAAGGAGATCTTGCTTGGCTCCCGGTGCCACCAGCCCACGGTCCTTTGGCTTTGGCTCTTCGGCAGCAGATGATTGCTGCTGATTCTTCAAGAAGCATTGGAGACAAACCAGTCTGTATGCAAAGAGGAGGGCAGCAAATGTGACCCTTCCCTTCAGTCCCTTCCCCAAGCCTGAGAATTTCGTTAGCGTTAGAACAGGCCTCGAAGTTCATCCAGTCTAGTGTCTTTTAAGCAGAATTTGACCTTGGCCCAGACTAAGACATACAAGTCACATCTCAACCTATTACATATGTACATTTATGCATTAAAAATAAGGTTCATAAAATAGTACTGACTTGTGTCATTCTATATTCCGTTTCATTTCCATCAAAAAATGCCCCCTAATATGATTCTTGTGAGCCATATGAATTGAAACTCAGAATTTTAAAAAGACCCTCAAAAATGACATAACAAAATACCATATGCTGGGTAGCCTAAATGCAAACAATATACTGGCCCACACTGGTAGACACTAGAAGATAGAAGTTGGGCGTTAGTAATGGTTCCTTCTCCGGCCCCTTATTGGGGAATCGACTCCATGTATCCCCTAGGTTTGATGTTCCTTGACATTTCTTGGTTTTAAAACACTCCACTCCATTCCCTGCCTCAACCTCATCAAGTGACATTCTGTCACTGTGTCCAAAAAGCCCCTTTTTATAGAGCTACTAGGCCTAACACGTCTGTAGTGGGGAACTTCAGAGAAGCAGGAGGACCAGCCACTGGATGGCCTTTCCTTCACTCTCTGTTCCATTTTTGTCCCTGTATTTCTTTGGACAGGAATAAATTCTAGATCAAGAATTTTGAAGGTAGGTTGGTGACCCCATCCCTCCATGAGGGGCCCTGCCTATCTATCTACTGGAGGCGGTCTCTTCATCTTCCCACTGTGCAGCATTGTGGCTGAGGTCATCCCCATTGAGTCCTGGGAGCCTCTCACGACCCAGGACTCTGGGACTTTCTAGAGGGTCCACCCACCCCACCCCTCTCAGCTGTATGTTTCCATTCATTCTCTGGGTTTCTTTCCTGTCTCCCCCATATCTGATCCTGCCCCCACTTTCCCTACCCCTCCCCTCTCCTATCCTAGTCTCTCCCTCCCTCTGCCTCCTGTGATTATTTTGCTCCCCCTTCTAAATGGGATTGAAACATCCTTACTTGGGCCTTCCTTCTTGTTAAACTTCATACAGTTGTGAGTTGTATCATGGGTATTATGTATGTTTGGGCTAATATCCACTTATCAGGCACCAAACCTGATACTATTACTGATGCCATGTTGTGCTTGCAGACAGAAGCCTAGCATGGTCATCTTCTGAGAGGCTCTACAAGCAGCTGACTGAGACAGATGCAGATACTTACAGGCAACCATTGGACTGAGGTCCGAGACCCCTATGGAAGAGTTAGGGGAAAGACTGAATGAAAGAACTGAAGGAGATGGAAACCCTATAGGAAGACCAAGACCAACTAACCTGAACCCCTGGGAGCTCCCAGAGACTAAGCCACCAACCACAGAGCACACATGGACTGGTCTGTGGCTCCCTGGCACATGTGTAGCAGAGCCCTGCCTTGTCTGACCTCGGTGGGAGAGAATGTGCCTAATCCTGTAGAAACTTGCTGTCCCAGAGAAGGGGGATGTTGGGGGGAGGGTGGATGGATGTGTAAGGGGGTGGGGGGAAGCACCCTCTCAGAGGCAAAGGGGAGGTGGAAGAACTCTCGGAGGAGGGACCAGGAAGAGGGGAAACACTTGGAATGTAATAATATAAACAATTTAAAAAATATATGATGAAATGCATTATTTAGTACAACTTACAATGTAAGTAAAGAGAAATACTATTAATAAAAATGTTATATCCATTCAAAAAGAGTTCAAGATCAACTTTGCTATAGAGTGAAATCAAACCTAGTGTTGGTTATCTGACACCCTGTCGACTCCGTCCCTATAACCCCCAACTGGTAAAGTTTTAGACCTGAGCCCACCCTAACCCAATACAACCTCATTTTAACTGGATTATATTGGCAAAGACCCTATTTTCAAATGAAGACCCTATTTACAAATGCCAGCAGATAGGACTTACTAATCTTTGGAACAAAACCGTGCAAGCCACACAGTAGCTACTATCCACAGAGTCACCCCGTCCGCATCTGGCATCAGCCTTTCAGCCAAAGCCTTTGCCCACGGTGCAGCAAAGGAAGACACATGAAGGATGAACTTCTAGTGACTGACATGCAGATCCTGCGGTGTCTTCTCAAGGTGAGTGCTGGGGAGATGGCTGTCCTCCTTCTTTACAGAAAAAAAAAGTCATAGTTTTCTAAGAGGAAAGGAAAGACTCACAAAGAAAGTGGGCTTGATGTGTGTCTGCCCTCCCAAGTCCTTGCTCTCCCTGCAGACACCATGAAAGGACCAGAAGTCTCTGACAGTTGCTGGGAAGTGTTTGATTTCCTAATGCAGATGAAACACCTACTTTCTGTTTCTTATTTCTCTGTGTTCTTTCCCACCATGAGTCTCCGCAGCACAGTTAGAAGTTCAGCAACTACCTAGCATGCATACATAATAAAGATCCGGGGCCAAACTGAGCACACTAAGTGTGATGAAGCAAAAGTAACACTTAAAATAGCCAATACTGGGACTAGGAAGATGGCTCAGTGAGTAAAGTGCCTGGTAGATACACGAGCATGAAGACTGAATTTTGATCCCCAGCACCTACATACAAGGGCTGCGTGTGGCAAGTGCATACCTTTGATCCCAGGATAAGGAAGGCAGAGGCAGGACAAGAGTGAAGGAGAGACTCATTGTCAATCTCTGGTCTATACATGTGCATACATACCCAGCCACCCACTTGTACACACACACATTCACAAATGTACATAAAAATAAATAAAATTCAAATAGCCAATATTAAGCATTTGATATGCAACAGGCATAGTTATGTTGTATAGTTATACATACATATATGTATATATACACACATACACACACATATATATGTATACATACATGCATACACACATATATGTATACATACACTCATACACAGACACATATATGTATATATACATGCATATACACATACATGTATATATACACACATACACACATATATAAGTATATATACATGCACACACATATATATGTATATATACATGCATACACACATATGTATGTATACACGCATACACACACATATATATGTATACATACATGCATACATACACATATATATGTATACATACACTCATACACAGACACACATATATATGTACATACACGCATACACACATATATATGTTTACATACACGCATACACACACACATATATGTATGCATACACTCATACACAGACACACATATATGTATATATATACATGCACACACACACAAACATGTATATATTCACGCATACACATATATATGTATATATACACGCATACACACACACATATATATGTATGTATACATGCATACACACATGCACATATACACACACATACACACACACATATATATACATATATGGTCATGCTATAGTTATAGCAGAGTAAATGTAGTAACTTTATTGACTAAATACCGTATTACACCCATCTGTGCCTGCCAATCCAAATAATGAAATTTAGACGAACCATGCAATTAGCCACCAGAACACTGGTTCTCACCCTTCCTAACACTGTGACCCTTTAATATAGTTCCCGGTGTTGTGGTGGTTGGGATGATAAAGTTATTTTTTGTTGTACTTAACTGTAATTTTTCAACTCTTATGAATCATAATATAAATATTTTTGGAGACAGCGTTTGCAAAAGTACTCTTGACCTTCAGATTGATAACTGAACCAGAGAAAGAAGCCATGGGTCCTGGTAGCACCACTGAAATGTTAGAAGGCTCGTTTTTCAGTTGGTTGATGCCAATATTTGCAGCTGATGGATCTTGGCTGTCATATGGATGTTACCTCATAGGGTCCTCAAGAGGATTTGATGAGACAGCACGGAGGGGGAAATCTACAGCAGTCAGTTAACAACATCTAAACCACAACAGGTCTCCATGAGCACATGCTGTTAATGCTTGACCATTTCAAGAAGCAGACTAATTCACGCAATCATGTGGCAGGCAGAGTAGCATCTGCCAATATATCCTCATCCCAGTAACCTGTGAACATTGTCACTGTTACCTGGCAAAGGGGACCTCGAGATAGAGAATTGAGTTTGGATTAACCAGGTGGGCCCATTCTATTCACAGGAGTCCTGAAAGCCAGGAACACCACCATCACCACCCCGTGACACACACCCCCAACTCCAGTAAGGGAGTCAATGGCAGCAGCTCAGCGAGTGGCTGCAAGAAAAACTCCCAGTGTTCTGCTGCTGGTTCAGAGGCTGAGTGTAGGAACAGAGAGGCCTGAGGAACAGCCAGCCAGCAAGAAGATGGAGTGCGCGATACCTCAGCTGCCTGGGGCTGAACTCTGCTAACACCTGACTAAGAGAAGGAACTAACTTTCCCCTAGAGCCCAGGGACAAGGGCAATCTCTTCCTAGCTCTCCCTGAACCTCAACACTGGACTTCTGACCTACAAAACTGGTATTGCCATTATTTAAACCTTAAAGTTTGTGGTGATGTGTTATGGCTACAATATGTTTTAAAAAAAAAAAAAGTCCGACACAAATCAGAATGGAGTTTCAGACATGATCCAGAAATTTAGCACCTTTGTAGAAGCCGAGACTTGTAACTCAGCATGAAGCAAAGGTATGGGGTAAGAGTCTGTGACTCAATCTTGTTTTAAAGGCAAGTGCAGGTTCTCCCACTACCCCCTTCACCTAGTCCCAGAGGAACCACGCATGAAATCAGTAAGGGAGCGGGGCCTGCTGCGTTGGCCTTGGCGAGAGGAAGGCAGGACTCCCCTGGCGTTTCTGCACAGCTGGTCCAGCACGCGGAGCACAATGGGAATATTGGCTAGAGCTGGGAGGGCAGAGGTTAAATGGGGCAAATGTCTGTGCAGGTGTTCACAGTAGCCTCTCTGAAAGCGCCCGACTTGGAGCCCAGCGATGCTGGTATTTGATAATGAGTACAAAATGCCACCGTCTAATGTCAGAACCGCCATTTAAAGAGAGACGGGAAAGAAAGCTCCGTAGGACTCCCTCGCCCACTCAACCTCTGCAGCGAGTAAGCTGGGGTCACCGTGGACCTCGTGTGGCCCAGTTGCTGTCTCTGTCGAGGCTAATGAGCGCACACTTTTTAGCAAGCCAGTCAGGTTTCAGTCTGAAGGTTAAATTGAGGACAAAGTTGACTTTGAGGTGACAAGGGCCTGTCTGTATTTTGAATCAAAATTTGCTAACAGAAATAGTCCGGATCTCCAGAGAAATGCCTGTCCATCGTTAACATACTGCTTAGGAAGCGCGCAGCCTTCTAATTAGAGATTTGGAAAGCTATGGACGCTGGGACCTGCCCGGATACAGATTACAGGACTGGTTTGTCAGACACAGCTACCGGGCGGCTGACAAGAAACCCGTTATGTAAAGATGTGAGGAAAGGCAGCGTGGCACCAATTTTCCAGAATAAAATCTACGTCTAAAGGTGTAGCTTCATGCAAAATCTGCTTCATCATTTGAATAACAAAATAAGATATGCAAAAATATAAATAAATAAGACTCCTCAAAGAGTCTGCATTCAGGTCACAGTGATTACAAGCAGGAGGATGAATATTTTCTGGTGCTGTATTGAGAATGTTTTGTGAGGAAAAAAAATAAAATCTAGAAATGCAGCTGAGATAATGCCAGGAACTTTGCTTGTGATTGTCAAGGAAGTTCCCAGGCAGGTTTCTCTGTTCCTTATAGATTCCTGGAGGTAATGGCAAAAGCGGCCATTAAAATTCATTAGACAGAAAAGTAAACTTCTTTTGCAATTGATGGCACTCGCCTCTAAACTGATAGCCCCGTTACCGAGACACCTTTTGCCTGCCAAACTCTATCTCTGGTGTCTGTTTCTTTCTAAACAGTTCTCTTGCGCCTTAATCTCAGGAATGTTTTCCAGTGTAAACGTTCTTTCGTGCATCGCCCATCCCCCACCAGGGCACCCCACGTACTAGCCTTAAGATGGGCTCTTACAAACAGGTTTCTGAGGTGGCGAGAAAATTTCTCTGTCCTCAGCATCAGAGTCAGAATTAAGAATAACAGGAAAGGGGACGTGCTGTATTTTAGGGGTGTGTGTCTGTTGTATGTGTGTATATGGAAGCCAGATTGGGTGCTGTCTTCAGGAGTGTCATCTACCTGCTGGCCTGGCACTCACCAATGAGGCTAGACTGACTGGTTAGGGATCCTGTCCTACCTCCCCCGGGGCTGAGATCACAGGTATGCTCCACAGGTTGGGGGTGGGGCTGGAGGCAGCCAATGCAATGACTAGTCTTTATGAGAGAGAGCTTTTTCCATTACATTCTGAAAAGTTAACACAAGGGCTCAGTGGGCCAGTTGGCAGAGCACCAGCTTGTAATGGTTTTCGCAGTTTGGGCATCACTGACTCTCACCTTCGTGCAGTCAAAACCAGATGGCAGTGCAATTGTCCTCTTCACAGATGCTGCCCAGTATTCACTTGTTGGTGACGGATGGGACTAAATTGGGGTCTTCCTTAGGACCGGAAGCTGCCTTTGGAGGGAGCATATTGTGCGGGTCCAGTCCCCTCTGTGTTGCTATCATGATCAGTAGGAAAACCACCTCAGAAGCCGCGGTGTGGGTCCTGGCTTTGCCACCGGGTCCATGGGCACTTGGGACCTGCATCTACTCCGCAAAGTAAGCTCAAAGCCATCTCTCTGGGAGATAAGTCCCTCCTGGCTTCTTACGTAGGTGTTGGGGATCCAAACTGAGGTCCGCAGATCAGAGCTCCTTCTCTGTTCATGAAAGTCAGCTGTACCAAAAGCTGGGAGCAAAGAAACGGAGCAGAAAGACTCCATTCCTTCACAGCTGCTGACTTTCCTCTCCCCTACATAGCCAAGAGGAAAACCCCAGCCATGCAGGCACCAGAGGAGGGAAAGTGGGGTGGAATCCTTCTTCTACCACCTGCTTTGTAAGTGGAATGAATTATTGAACCTTTGGAGCCGTGTCCTCGTTTATGGGAAGGTGTTAATTCCTGCCTAAGGGGATGTTTAAGATGAATGATGTCTTTTTAAGGACTAGCCCAGCATGCTCTTGAGGCCCTGAGTTCAATCTCTAGGAGGGGATGGGGGGAGATAGACAGTTGCTATTTGGGGAACGGGGAGAACAGTGTGGGAGAAAGATAAATAAGAATGGAATATTAAAATGTTTAAGTAAAAATTGCCATATTGAAATTATTATTCTCTATGCTAGCTTAAAAGAGTAAATTTAAAAGGTGTCCATGTGAGTAAGCCTAATGGAGTACCCAACAAGTCCTCAGCCTCTGCTTCTCCCACCCTCCCTCTCTCCTTCCAGCCTCCCTCAACAACCTAGCAATTCCCAGAGGTGGCTGTGGTCTCCCCTTGTATTACCTACCGTCATTCTTTCTAAACCGTATATCAAGAATTCAGACATGGGATGGGAGTGGAAGGCAGGGGTGGGGGGTGTGGAGTGAGGGGTGGGGGTGGGAGTGGGGGGCAGGCAGCTCCCTGAGGAAAATGCTGAAGCTGTTTGGTGGGGTCCTCATAGGAGGATGTCCTAGCTCCATTCTCCTGAGATTTAGCTCAAGTGAAAGCAGCATGAACAACAGATACTAAACTGGGGGACAAAGAGTTAAGCACACCCATTCTGGTAATCTAAGCACTCAAATTGATACAGGGGGATTGAGGCGGGTCTGGCTACACAGCAAAGCCCTGCCTCAAAGTAAAAGAAATTAAGTAAAATAAAATAAAACAAAATAAATAAGTTGACACGACAATAGCACATTCATAAGCTCGGAGTTTTTCTGTTCTTGGAAAACAGGAAGTTGGTAATGGGTAACTCTTGCTTAAAGATAGTAAGGCCTGGGCTGGAGCGATGGTTCAGCCATTAAAGACTAGACTCACAACCTAACATGTTAGATGGTAAGTGCTTTGCTCTCTGCACATTGAGCCGGCTGAGAAGTTTGGGCCCTTGATATCGGCTTCACAGTGAAAGTGAAATTGATTTAAAATCTGTTCATAAGCCAGCTTCTGACTCACATCCCCTCAGAATTTGCAATAATAATAATAATAATAATAATAATAATAATAATAATGATGATGATGATGATGATAAACACTAGAGAAGCAACTCAGTTTACTTCATTACCTTAGATTTTACACTTCACGTTTGGTAGCTTGAGAAGGGATGCTACAATCTTTTATGATAGCAGCCTTTTATGATATTCTTTTTATTACACTAGATGGCAGGGGAATTGCCCCAAATTAATAAAAACCATATGTTGGGTTTTGATTAGAGATCACTTTGGAATAGTGATGGAGCTGGCTGGGGATTGAGCCAGGCACTTCCCCTTTCCTGGTTCAGTCATCTACCTTTCCGATCCCCCTGGCCGCCATTCCTCCCCACCCCCTTGCCTTTATGAACAAAACCCAGGTAATGAAAGGTTTTGTAAAAATCTCTGTTGAATATATTGGTCACCAGAAGTTGCGCTGTACTCTGAGGTGTCTGTTACACTGGGGACAGTGCTAACATTTCATGGCCATAACTGGGACAGTGGCTCCTGTGATGCAATGGGACCTCTGAGCATTCCATTTCTGGCACTGGCAGAGACCCATTCCTTCAGTGTGCAGAGGAACTGGGAAATTTCTCCTGTGGGAAGAATAAATTTTCCTATATGTCATATATATGTCTCCAAGCGTCTCCCTGCTTGTTGGCGTCCGCATACCCAGAAACTGAGTTTTAGCATTTGATAATGCTTCTAGAAACATGAATAAATGGAACCCAGCAAGATAGTCCATTTTTCAAACTAAAATATTTTCTTTCATTCCTTACTTCAGATTCACCAAGCTATAAAGATCGCCCAGGAAATGTGTTATAATTCCTGTTCTGGACTCAGCTGTTAAAAGCCCAGACTACTCTTGGACAGGACCCAGGTTCTGGTCTTAGCACCCTCATGGCGGCCCACAAAAGTCTGTAACTGCAGTTCCAGGAGAACTGACACCTTCTCCTGGTCCCCACAAGCATCAGACACATAATAGCACACTTACATCCAAGTAAAATACTCGTTCACATGAAATAGCAATGAATAAATCTCTCTTTTTTTTTTTATTAACTTGAGTATTTCTTATTTACATTTCGAGTGTTATTCCCTTTCCCGGTTTCCGGGCAAACATCCCCCTCCCCCCTCCCCTTCCTTATGGGTGTTCCCCTCCCAACCCTCCCCCCATTGCCGCCCTCCCCCCATAGACTAGTTCACTGGGGGTTCAGTCTTAGCAGGACCCAGGGCTTCCCCTTCCACTGGTGCTCTTACTAGGATATTCATTGCTACCTATGGGGTCAGAGTCCAGGGTCAGTCCATGTATAGTCTTTAGGTAGTGGCTTAGTCCCTGGAAGCTCTGGTTGCTTGGCATTGTTGTACTTTTGGGGTCTCGAGCCCCTTCAAGCTCTTCCAGTTCTTTCTCTGATTCCTTCAATAGGGGACCTATTCTCAGTTCAGTGGTTTGCTGCTGGCATTCGCCTCTGTATTTGCTGTATTCTGGCTGTGTCTCTCAGGAGCGATCTACATCCGGCTCCTGTCGGTCTGCACTTCTTTGCTTCATCCATCTTGTCTAATTGGGTGGCTGTATATGTATGGGCCACATGTGGGGCAGACTCTGAATGGGTGTTCCTTAAGTCTCTGATTTAATCTTTGCCTCTCCCTTCCCTGCCAAGGGTATTCTTTTTCCTCATTTAAAGAAGGAGTGAAGCATTCACATTTTGATCATCCGTCTTGAGTTTCGTTTGTTCTAGGGATCTAGGGTAATTCAAGCATTTGGGCTAATAGCCACTTATCAATGAGTGCATACCATGTATGTCTTTCTGTGATTGGGTTAGCTCACTCAGGATGATATTTTCCAGTTCCAACCATTTGCCTACGAATTTCATAAACTCGTTGTTTTTGATAGCTGAGTAATATTCCATTGTGTAGATGTACCACATTTTCTGTATCCATTCCTCTGTTGAAGGGCATCTGGGTTCTTTCCATTTTCTGGCTATTATAAATAAGGCTGCGATGAACATAGTGGAGCACGTGTCTCTTTTATATGTTGAGGCATCTTTTGGGTATATGCCCAAGAGAGGTATAGCTGGATCCTCAGGCAGTTCAATGTCCAATTTTCTGAGGAACCTCCAGACTGATTTCCAGAATGGTTGTACCAGTCTGCAATCCCACCAACAATGGAGGAGTGTTCCTCTTTCTCCACATCCTCGCCAGCATCTGCTGTCACCTGAGTTTTTGATCTTAGCCAATCGCACTGGTGTGAGGTGAAATCTCAGGGTTGTTTTGATTTGCATTTCCCTTATGACTAAAGATGTTGAACATTTCTTTAGGTGTTTCTCAGCCATTCGGCATTCCTCAGCTGTGAATTCTTTGTTTAGCTCTGAACCCCATTTTTTAATAGGGTTATTTGTTTCCCTGCGGTCTAACTTCTTGAGTTCTTTGTATATTTTGGATATAAGGCCTCTATCTGTTGTAGGATTGGTGAAGATCTTTTCCCAATCTGTTGGTTGCCGTTTTGTCCTAACCACAGTGTCCTTTGCCTTACAGAAGCTTTGCAGTTTTATGAGATCCCATTTGTCGATTCTTGATCTTAGAGCATAAGCCATTGGTGTTTTGTTCAGGAAATTTTTTCCAGTGCCCGTGTGTTCCAGATGCTTCCCTAGTTTTTCTTCTATTAGTTTGAGTGTGTCTGGTTTGATGTGGAGGTCCTTGATCCACTTGGACTTAAGCTTTGTACAGGGTGATAAGCATGGATCGATCTGCATTCTTCTACATGTTGCCCTTCAGTTGAACCAGCACCATTTGCTGAAAATGCTATCTTTTTTCCATTGGATGGTTTTGGCTCCTTTGTCAAAAATCAAGTGACCATAGGTGTGTGGGTTCATTTCTGGGTCTTCAATTCTATTCCATTGGTCTATCTGTCTGTCTCTGTACCAATACCATGCAGTTTTTATCACTATTGCTCTGTAATACTGCTTGAGTTCAGGGATAGTGATTCCCCCTGAAGTCCTTTTATTGTTGAGGATAGCTTTAGCTATCCTGGGTTTTTTGTTATTCCAGATGAATTTGCAAATTGTTCTGTCTAACTCTTTGAAGAATTGGATTGGTATTTTGATGGGGATTGCATTGAATCTGTAGATTGCTTTTGGTAAAATGGCCATTTTTACTATATTAATCCTGCCAATCCATGAGCATGGGAGATCTTTCCATCTTCTGAGGTCTTCTTCAATTTCTTTCCTCAGTGTCTTGAAGTTCTTATTGTACAGATCTTTTTCCAGCAATTCAGAGTCAAGGCCGGGGCTGGGCATTAACTGTAAGTGATCTTATTCAGGTAAGCTGGATACTGCTCTTGAAGAAAACCTAGCAGGAACTTTCAAAATGTCTTGTGAAACTTAAATCATTTGAAATAAAGTTTTTAAACCCAAATCCCAGATTCGTCAGGTGCAAACCTTGTGATCGTGGGAAATTTATCCATGCCAAGACTTGGTTTCCTGATATAGAGGATGGAAGTAACAACACCTACATCACAAGGATGCTAAGAGTATTGAATCCTCTGTAAACAATGTTTAGTGCTGTGCCTGATAATTACACTTGTCACATATCTAAGTAGACATTCCTGAGATTAAAACATGCTTCAGGGATGGGAGTTGTTACGGTTTATGTCTGAATGTTTCCCACGGGATCACGGTGTTTGAACACCTGCTTCCCAGGTGATAGTGCTGATGTAGAACCTTCCAGATGGGAAGCCTCACTGACAGAAGTAGCTCTGTATAATTCAGCCACTGAAGGTTAGAGCCACTCTGGTTCAGGCCTGCCTTTTCTGATTCCTGGTCTATAGCCACAGTGTGAACAAGAATTTACCAGACACTCCGGTCGCCATGAAACTTATTCCAATGTGATAGACTGTGGCCTCTGAAAGCATGGGCTAAAGTAAATCTTTCCTCTCTTCAGTGGCGGGAACATGTCATGGTAATGACATGTACTAATACAACAATTGTAAATAAACAAAGAACGCAAGTAAACCAAGGAAATACTTGGGACAATCACAGGTCAAATTTTGAGGAAAATGAAAGGAAACAAATAAGAGAAAGTAAAAAGATGGTACGATATAAACATGTTAAAATAAATAGGGAGAAATCCATAATTGTTCTCATTGGATTCCAGACAGTTGTACTGTTTGAGGTAGAAATAGACCTTAGTCATTGTTCTTATTTGGAGAGCAAGTATGTTTTAAAGAGATTGGAAAGGGTACTGGGTTGTCAAGGAGTGGTCCATGATGACATTTTGATATGTCAATTTAGGCTTCTGTCTTCACTCGTTCAAGCACTAGCTTAAGGGCTACCATGAAAGGGAAGTAGCAAATGTAACCAAAGTCCTAAACACTGGCTTAAACTTAGAGTTTGTCCTGCTGGACTGGCTAGACCTGGATTGACCACGTAGATGGCCCTGAATCTTTCCTTAGAGAGAGAAGGAGTTCAAGCCTGTGCCTGTGGGGTTCTTGCTTGCCCTTCATTATTCTTTCTTCTCGGCCTGACATATCTACAATATGAGGCATCACAATCTGTATCTAGCATCTTTTTTTTTTTCATTGTGCCGACTGAATTTCTTTTTTTTTTTTTTTTTTATTAACTTGAGTATTTCTTATATACATTTCGAGTGTTATTCCCTTTCCCAGTTTCCGGGCAAACATCCCCCTCCCCCCTCCCCTTCCTTATGTGTGTTCCCCTCCCAACCCTCCCCCCATTGCCGCCCTCCCCCCATAGACTAGTTCACTGGGGGTTCAGTCTTAGCAGGACCCAGGGCTTCCCCTTCCACTGGTGCTCTTACTAGGATATTCATTGCTACCTATGGGGTCAGAGTCCAGGGTCAGTCCATGTATAGTCTTTAGGTAGTGGCTTAGTCCCTGGAAGCTCTGGTTGCTTGGCATTGTTGTACTTTTGGGGTCTCGAGCCCCTTCAAGCTCTTCCAGTTCTTTCTCTGATTCCTTCAATAGGGGACCTATTCTCAGTTCAGTGGTTTGCTGCTGGCATTCACCTCTGTATTTGCTGTATTCTGGCTGTGTCTCTCAGGAGCGATCTACATCCGGCTCCTGTCGGTCTGCACTTCTTTGCTTCATCCATCTTGTCTAATTGGGTGGCTGTATATGTATGGGCCACATGTGGGGCAGACTCTGAATGGGTGTTCCTTAAGTCTCTGATTTAATCTTTGCCTCTCCCTTCCCTGCCAAGGGTATTCTTTTTCCTCATTTAAAGAAGGAGTGAAGCATTCACATTTTGATCATCCGTCTTGAGTTTCGTTTGTTCTAGGGATCTAGGGTAATTCAAGCATTTGGGCTAATAGCCACTTATCAATGAGTGCATACCATGTATGTCTTTCTGTGATTGGGTTAGCTCACTCAGGATGATATTTTCCAGTTCCAACCATTTGCCTACGAATTTCATAAACTCGTTGTTTTTGATAGCTGAGTAATATTCCATTGTGTAGATGTACCACATTTTCTGTATCCATTCCTCTGTTGAAGGGCATCTGGGTTCTTTCCATTTTCTGGCTATTATAAATAAGGCTGCGATGAACATAGTGGAGCACGTGTCTCTTTTATATGTTGAGGCATCTTTTGGGTATATGCCCAAGAGAGGTATAGCTGGATCCTCAGGCAGTTCAATGTCCAATTTTCTGAGGAACCTCCAGACTGATTTCCAGAATGGTTTTACCAGTCTGCAATCCCACCAACAATGGAGGAGTGTTCCTCTTTCTCCACATCCTCGCCAGCATCTGCTGTCACCTGAGTTTTTGATCTTAGCCAATCGCACTGGTGTGAGGTGAAATCTCAGGGTTGTTTTGATTTGCATTTCCCTTATGACTAAAGATGTTGAACATTTCTTTAGGTGTTTCTCAGCCATTCGGCATTCCTCAGCTGTGAATTCTTTGTTTAGCTCTGAACCCCATTTTTTAATAGGGTTATTTGTTTCCCTGCGGTCTAACTTCTTGAGTTTTTTGTATATTTTGGATATAAGGCCTCTATCTGTTGTAGGATTGGTAAAGATCTTTTCCCAATCTGTTGGTTGCCGTTTTGTCCTAACCACAATGTCCTTTGCCTTACAGAAGCTTTGCAGTTTTATGAGATCCCATTTGTCGATTCTTGATCTTAGAGCATAAGCCATTGGTGTTTTGTTCAGGAAATTTTTTCCAGTGCCCATGTGTTCCAGATGCTTCCCTAGTTTTTCTTCTATTAGTTTGAGTGTGTCTGGTTTGATGTGGAGGTCCTTGATCCACTTGGACTTAAGCTTTGTACAGGGTGATAAGCATGGATCGATTTGCATTCTTCTACATGTTGCCCTCCAGTTGAACCAGCACCATTTGCTGAAAATGCTATCTTTTTTCCATTCGATGGTTTTGGCTCCTTTGTCAAAAATCAAGTGACCATAGGTGTGTGGGTTCATTTCTGGGTCTTCAATTCTATTCCATTGGTCTATCTGTCTGTCTCTGTACCAATACGATGCAGTTTTTATCACTATTGCTCTATAATACTGCTTGAGTTCAGGGATAGTGATTCCCCCTGAAGTCCTCTTATTGTTGAGGATAGCTTTAGCTATCCTGGGTTTTTTGTTATTCCAGATGAATTTGCAAATTGTTCTGTCTAACTCTTTGAAGAATTGGATTGGTATTTTGATGGGGATTGCATTGAATCTGTAGATTGCTTTTGGTAAAATGGCCATTTTTACTATATTAATCCTGCCAATCCATGAGCATGGGAGATCTTTCCATCTTCTGAGGTCTTCTTCAATTTCTTTCCTCAGTGTCTTGAAGTTCTTATTGTACAGATCTTTTACTTGCTTGGTTAAAGTCACACCGAGGTACTTTATATTATTTGGGTCTATTATGAAGGGTGTCGTTTCCCTAATTTCTTTCTCGGCTTGTTTCTCTTTTGTATAGAGGAAGGCAACTGATTTATTTGAGTTAATTTTATACCCAGCCACTTTGCTGATGTTGTTTATCAGCTTTAGTAGTTCTCTGGTGGAGCTTTTGGGATCACTTAAATATACTATCATGTCATCTGCAAATAGTGATATTTTGACCTCTTCTTTTCCGATCTGTATCCCTTTGATCTCCTTTTGTTGTCTGATTGCTCTGGCTAGAACTTCAAGAACCATATTGAATAAGTAGGGAGAGAGTGGGCAGCCTTGTCTAGTCCCTGATTTTAGTGGGATTGCTTCAAGTTTCTCTCCATTTAGTTTAATGTTAGCAACTGGTTTGCTGTATATGGCTTTTACTATGTTTAGGTATGGGCCTTGAATTCCTATTCTTTCCAGGACTTTTATCATGAAGGGGTGTTGAATTTTGTCAAATGCTTTCTCAGCATCTAATGAAATGATCATGTGGTTCTGTTCTTTCAGTTTGTTTATATAATGGATCACGTTGATGGTTTTCCGTATATTAAACCATCCCTGCATGCCTGGGATGAAGCCTACTTGATCATGGTGGATGATTGTTTTGATGTGCTCTTGAATTCGGTTTGCCAGAATTTTATTGAGTATTTTTGCATCGATATTCATAAGGGAAATTGGTCTGAAGTTCTCTTTCTTTGTTGTGTCTTTGTGTGGTTTAGGTATAAGAGTAATTGTGGCTTCGTAGAAGGAATTCGGTAGGGCTCCATCTGTTTCAATTTTGTGGAATAGTTTGGATAATATTGGTATGAGGTCTTCTATGAAGGTTTGATAGAATTCTGCACTAAACCCATCTGGACCTGGGCTCTTTTTGGTTGGGAGACCTTTAATGACTGCTTCTATTTCCTTAGGAGTTATGGGGTTGTTTAACTGGTTTATCTGTTCCTGATTTAACTTCGATAC
This sequence comes from Rattus norvegicus, assembly GCF_021556685.1. Lineage (NCBI taxonomy): Eukaryota > Metazoa > Chordata > Mammalia > Rodentia > Muridae > Rattus > Rattus norvegicus. The sequence continues at coordinate 79,253,807 of NC_141542.1, forward strand.
CTGGTATCTGTCTGGGAAATTGTCCATTTCCTGAAGATTTTCAAATTTTGTTGAATATAGGTTTTTATAGTAAGATCTGATGATTTTTTGAATTTCCTCTGAATCTGTAGTTATGTCTCCCTTTTCATTTCTGATTTTGTTAATTTGGACGCACTCTCTGTGTCCTCTCGTTAGTCTGGCTAAGGGTTTATCTATCTTGTTGATTTTCTCAAAGAACCAACTTTTGGTTCTGTTGATTCTTTCTATGGTCCTTTTTGTTTCTACTTGGTTGATTTCAGCTCTGAGTTTGATTATTTCCTGCCTTCTACTCCTCCTGGGTGTATTTGCTTCTTTTTGTTCTAGAGCTTTTAGGTGTGCTGTCAAGCTGCTGACATATGCTCTTTCCTGTTTCTTTCTGCAGGCACTCAGCGCTATGAGTTTTCCTCTTAGCACAGCTTTCATTGTGTCCCATAAGTTTGAGTATGTTGTATCTTCATTTTCATTAAATTCTAAAAAGTTTTTAATTTCTTTCTTTATTTCTTCCTTGACCAGGTTATCATTGAGTAGAGCATTGTTCAATTTCCACGTATATGTGGGCATTCTTCCCTTATTGTTATTGAAGACCAGTTTTAGGCCGTGGTGGTCCGATAGCACGCATGGGATTATTTCTATCTTTCTGTACCTGTTGAGGCCCGTTTTTTGACCAATTATATGGTCAATTTTGGAGAAAGTACCATGAGGAGCTGAGAAGAAGGTATATCCTTTTGCTTTAGGATAGAATGTTCTATAAATATCCGTTAAGTCCATTTGGCTCATGACTTCTCTTAGTCTGTCGACATCACTGTTTAATTTCTGTTTCCATGATCTGTCCATTGATGAGAGTGGGGTGTTGAAATCTCCCACTATTATTGTGTGAGGTGCAATGTGTGTTTTGAGCTTTAGTAAGGTTTCTTTTACGTATGTAGGTGCCCTTGTATTTGGGGCATAGATATTTAGGATTGAAAGTTCATCTTGGTGGATTTTTCCTTTGATGAATATGAAGTGTCCTTCCTTATCTTTTTTGATGACTTTTAGTTGGAAATTGATTTTATTTGATATTAGAATGGCTACTCCAGCTTGCTTCTTCTGACCATTTGCTTGGAAAGTTGTTTTCCAGCCTTTCACTCTGAGGTAGTGTCTGTCTTTGTCTCTGAGGTGTGTTTCCTGTAGGCAGCAGAATGCAGGGTCCTCGTTGCGTATCCAGTTTGTTAATCTATGTCTTTTTATTGGGGAGTTGAGGCCATTGATATTGAGAGATATTAAGGAATAGTGATTATTGTTTCCCTTTATATTCATATTTGGATGTGAGGTTATGTTTGTGTGCTTTCATTCTCTTTGTTTTGTTGCCAAGACGATTAGTTTCTTGCTTCTTCTAGGGTATAGCTTGCCTCCTTATGTTGGGCTTTACCATTTATTCTCCTTTGTAGTGCTGGATTTGTAGAAAGATATTGTGTAAATTTGGTTTTGTCATGGAATATCTTGGTTTCTCCATCAATGTTAATTGAGAGTTTTGCTGGATACAGTAACCTGGGCTGGCATTTGTGTTCTCTTAGGGTCTGTATGACATCAGTCCAGGATCTTCTGGCCTTCATAGTTTCTGGCGAGAAGTCTGGTGTGATTCTGATAGGTCTCCCTTTATATGTTACTTGACCTTTTTCCCTTACTGCTTTTAATATTCTTTCTTTATTTTGTGCGTTTGGTGTTGTGACAATTATGTGACGGGAGGTGTTTCTTTTCTGGTCCAATCTATTTGGAGTTCTGTAGGCTTCTTGTATGCCTATGGGTATCTCTTTTTTTAGGTTAGGGAAGTTTTCTTCTATGATTTTGTTGAAGATATTTACTGGTCCTTTGAGCTGGGAGTCTTCACTCTCTTCTATACCTATTATCCTTAGGTTTGATCTTCTCATTGAGTCCTGGATTTCCTGTATGTTTTGGACCAGTAGCTTTTTCCGCTTTACATTATCTTTGACAGTTGAGTCAATGATTTCTATGGAATCTTCTGCTCCTGAGATTCTCTCTTCCATCTCTTGTATTCTGTTGGTGAGGCTTGTATCTACAGCTCCTTGTCTCTTCTTTTGGTTTTCTATATCCAGGGTTATTTCCATGTGTTCTTTCTTGATTGCTTCTATTTCCATTTTTAATTCCTTCAACTGTTTGATTGTGTTTTCCTGGAATTCTTTCAGGGATTTTTGCGATTCCTCTCTGTAGGCTTCTACTTGTTTATTAATGTTTTCCTGTGTTTCCCTAAGTGTGTTCATGTCTTTCTTGAAGTTCTCCAGCATCATGATCAAATATGATTTTGAAACTAGATCTTGCTTTTCTGGTGTGTTTGGATATTCCATGTTTGTTTTGGTGGGAGAATTAGGCTCCGATGATGGCATGTAGTCTTGGTTTCTGTTGCTTGGGTTCCTGCGCTTGCCTCTCGCCATCAGATTATCTCTAGTGTTACTTTGTTCTGCTATTTCTGACAGTGGCTAGACTGTCCTATAAGCCTGTGTGTCAGGAGTGCTGTAGACCTGTTTTCCTCTCTTTCAGTCAGTTATGGGGACAGAGTGTTCTGCTTCCGTGCGTGTAGTTTTTCCTCTCTACAGGTCTTCAGCTGTTCCTGTGGGCCTGTGTCTTGAGTTCACCAGGCAGCTTTCTTGCAGCAGAAAATTTGGTCTTACCTGTGGTCCCGAGGCTCAGGTTCGCTCGTGGGGTGCTGCCCAGGGGCTCTCTGCAGCGGCAGCAACCAGGAAGACCTGTGCCGCCCCTTCCGGGAGCTTCAGTGCACCAGGGTTCCAGATGGTCTTTGGCTTTTTCCTCTGGCGTCCGAGATGTGTGTGCAGGGAGCAGTCTCTTCTGGTTTCCCAGGCTTGTCTGCCTCTCTGAAGGTTTAGCTCTCCCTCCCACGGGATTTGGGTGCAGAGAACTGTTTATCCGGTCTGTTTCTTTCAGGTTCAGGCGGTGTCTCAGGCAGGGGTCCTGCTGCTCCTGGGCCCTCCCCCACGGGAGCCCAGAGGCCTTATACAGTTTCCTCTTGGGCCAGGGATGTGGGCAGGGGTGAGCAATGTTGGTGGTCTCTTCCGCTCTGCAGCCTCAGGAGTGCCCACCTGACCAGGCGGTTGGGTCTCTCTCTCACCGGGTCTGGGAGCAGAGAGCGGCTGCGGGCCAGGATCCGCGGGTGTGGTGTATCTAGCATCTTTATCGTCTCTGTGTCCCCATGCGTATGCCTATTTCTCTGCTCAGGACTAATCCTGTCTTTACCTGGCACGTGATTTTCATATACGAGGGAATTAGATGACTATTTCTGGGTCACCTCTGTCTCCTGCCCTTCTGCAGACGTGTAATATCTAAGAGGAATGACCAGAGATGCTGCTCCAAAGAATCATAAGGACAGTATTTAGAGAAAGAGAGAGTCTGTCTTTCCTTTTAAAGTGACCAAGTTAAAAAAAAGAAATCCACCTATAGTAACTGGGAGTGTTGTGCTGAATACTGAGGAAATGACAAGGGAGTCTTGTTTTGTTTTGTTGTTTTGGGTTTTTTTATCACTGCACTATTCATCTAAACAAATTTCCATTTTATCCTAATATAACCCTGGAAATGCCTAAGAGATTTATGACAGGCACAGGTAAAGAAACAACAGTTAGAGGAAGTGCTGAGTTGTTAAGTCACCGTGTAAGCAGCAGATCTGGGACCATGTATCCCAAAACATTCACACCTGCCTCTCACCTGATCTGTGGACATAAGGGCTGAAGGACAGAAAGCATTTATACTTCTCTTGCAGCCAAAGGGGGACTACTACTTAGCAGTAGATGTGAGACAGAAAAATGTAAGTAAGTCATTAAAATTCATGGTTAAAGAGTTTCTTGATGCGTTGAAGAGTTCCAGAGGATTGATACAGATTCCTATTATACTCTGCCTTCATTTCTGAGGTGCACAGGGAACATTCATGTTGAATTTAATGAGTGAATCCCATCCTGGTTTTGCTTCTTCCTGTTCACAATTTCTCTACTGATGTATGGGCTACATGTATGCATACATGCAGAAAAAAACTTTCCTGGTGGTGGTTATTGATCTGGTAAGATTCAAGAAAGAATAGTGAGACCAAAGGATCTAATGTTTTGACTCCTTCCTTGAGCCCAAGAATCCCCTTGGAACACCTAGTAAGTACTGAGCCCCTCCATCGCTCTCTGCCTTAACCTCTGCTATCAGAGACCAATGAGCTAAGGGGGTGATAGGGATGAGTGGACTCAGCTCACCCTCTGAGTTAAGAGAACTGGGTAAAGCCTCAGGCTGCACATCTCTAACACACTACCAAAGTGTGTCAGAGACATCTATAACCACCACGGGACAACTCTTTGAGGAGCCATTTGACAAGTGCCACTCCTTACCAACAAGAAATCACTATGGTTTCCGGGTGGGTTGAATAAAATGGCCCCCATAGGCCCATAAGGAGTGGCACTCTTAGGAGGTAGGTGTGTCCTTGTTGGAGGAAGTGTGTTACTGTGGCGGCAGGTTTTGAGGTCTCATGTGCTCACACTGCCTAGTATGGTAGTCTCTCCCTGCTGCCTTCAGATCAAGATGTAGAACTCTCAGCTCCTCTCCAGCACCGTGTCTGCCTGCATGCCACCATGATGATAATGGACTGAACCTCTGAACTGTAAGCCAGCCCCAATTAAATGTTTTCCGTTATAAGAGTTGCCCTGGTCATGGTGTCTGTTCACAGCAATGGAAGCCCTAACTAAGACAATTACAAAATAAGTTACAGAACATGAGTAACTGTAAAAACCAAGTTGGATGGTGGTTACCAGAGGATAAGGTGAGTGGGGATCAGGTACTGAGAGGCCGAATGGATTAAGGTATAGTTAGGTGGAAGTAAGAATAGCGCTGGTGTTCAATTGTAAAGCAGGCTGATTACAGATTACGATGTGCCATATATTTCAAAAAGCTAGAGGAAAGAATTTTAAAATTGTCTTACTATACATAAATAATAAATATTTGAGGTTAATGAGGAAACACTGATTTAAACATTGTATAATATCTACATGATGGTTATCAATATTTCACATATTACCCATTAGCATCATGATGTTTATGTCTTTTGTGTGCCATTTAAAATTAAGTTAATAAAGGTTAGATGTAAAAACAAGAAGAAAAAAAAAGCCATAATTGTTAACTTCTGCTGCCTTGAAAGAACGAAACGGTTGGTTGGCAATGCAGGGTTTAAACCCCCAGCAGGTATTTGGTGCTAGTGGAGATTTACAGCTGTGGCAATGTCCTGTCACAAACTTCCCAGAGAAGTCTTCCCAGAAACCCTTGAGAAGAGACTCTCTGCCATCTCTCCCACGCACCCTAAGCACGGGGCAAGCCACAGAGGCCTGGGGGAGGGGGTGTCTGGGGTCTGCAGGCCAGGTCAAGGCCACCCTTCCCGTGTGGATGTGTCTGTTGTCTGACTCAGCCAGCAACTTCCCACAGTGGCTTCCCTCACCCAACCAGCCAGAGCCCAGGGCCTGGGGACACCCATCAAAGCACTGCCCTGTGGCTAAACAGAGGTTGGGCTCCTTCTATTCACTTCCCAGGCCCCTCCCCCTAGCATCCTGGATAAACTCAGACAGCTTAAGTCATCCTTATCGTCACACAAGCAAATGTGGCCATCCGAGGGCAGAAACACAGGAAAAGGCCAAGACAAAAAGGAAAAGCATATAAAACCGGCACACCACACCCTCCAGTCTCTGCAAAGCCAGCCATTCCTTCCTCTCGCCTAGCAGGATGTAACATCTCTGGCATTCTCAGGCATACTTTCCCCCCTCTTCTTTGTCCTCTTCTCTCCCTTTCTTTTCAAATAGATACATTTCAAATGTCAGTGGACAGCAGTGGGGCCAAGTCAAATGGGAGGAGACCAAACAGCTGAAGGACTTGATCTTTACAGCAGTTACTTCAAGGGAAGCTGGAGTTCCTGCCCATGCAGAGAATAGAGAATTCACAAGTAGCTCAAGAGGGCATTTGAGAGTCTCTCTCTAGCTGACCTTCATTTACAGACCTGAACCAAAGCGGTTACACTCTGGAAGAGAATCCCTTCCTCCTTTCCCCAGTTTCCTTAGCCCTAGAGGGACAGAAAGAGGACAAGACAGAGGTTAACTGAAGGAGACAATACAAAAGGAGGGGGACTCCCATCTAAATCCACATTACTGACTGTGATCAGTTTTTCCTGCCTTCATTCCAAAAGCCAGAGAGAGAGAGAGACAGAGAGACAGAGAGAGAGAGAGACAAAGAGACTTAGGCAAATTGCTCACCACCTTACCAAGACTACGAAGTGGAAATCAGAATCCAAACACCGTCCTTTCCCAAGAGAGTCCAAGGCTTCTCAGGTATCTTCTCAGAGGGCCTAAATGTCCCGGGACACCCCATATTTTAGATGAGTAATACAGATTTACTTATCTAATGCCTTAATGAATCTTGTCATCACAGCAGTCAAGGGAAAATTATGTCTGTATGTTGTGCAAAGCCATAAAACCAAAGTGAGGTGACATCCTCAGTCATTCCATATTTCAAGGCAAGAAAGTTTATTCTTACAAGGCTGTTAAAAATAAAAGTGAATGTACAAGAAGAGGGAAAGTTTGTTTCTACCACCAGCCTCTCACGGATCCATCCTTGTGCCAGAGAATATGAGGCGCTTTGGGTAGGATTCCCAGTGGGCAGAGAGCTGATGCCCCAGAGTCTCCATTCACAACCTGGCCAGCTGCAAACAGGAGGGCCTTTAGATTTAATGCAACCACTGGAATAATTTAGCTTGCTGGCCAAGGAGGATGGCCTGGGAACTACCAATTAAGTGTTGGGGGCCTCCTTAGCTACAGGGACCCCATCGTGTATATAGTCTCCATTTCACACTAAGCTAAATTCTAAGAAATGGCTTCTTGCCCCAGGAGTCCCAGATGAACCTAGACCACAATACCCCACTCTATGTTCATTAGTTAGTTCTCAGCTCTTCCAGCATGCCCATGCCTCTCAAGGAAACCACCGGGGATAAAGAAAGCCACATGGAATACCAGCTGTGAGGTACCCAGTGTGTGTATAAACTTGATTGGACCCCTTACCCCCTCCTAATCTTCAGTTTTCTGTCTTAAAAAGGTTGTTCTGTCATCCCTTCCCCCAAGCCTCCATGGTTTGGATCCCGAACCCAGTTGTCTCCCTGAAATTTCTGCATAAAGATACTTTTTCTGCTTCAAACTTGGTTTTGAGAGTGGATTATTTCCAAAACTTTCAGAGCCTAAGATTCAGTGTCCATAAAAACAGATGAGGACGGGCTTGGGGTCTGGTTCCGTTGGCGGTTTGCCGAAAGCACACAAAGCCTAGGGTTCAGTCCCTTCTAGCACGTGTGCTGAGACACAGCTCTAATGCAGCACCTGGGCGGGAGGTCAAAGCCATCCTTGACCATACAGAACCCTGTTTCAAAGGGATGGAGACTCGACTCCAGGATAAGGGAGTCTGCCAACACGTTTGCTAACCTGAGCTTGATTCCCAGGAACCACAAGTTGTCCTCTGAACTCTGAAGGGCCACTGTAACACAAACAAATTTCTTTAAGTACTCTACCTCAAAAATAAATTAATATAAAATAGGGGAGAGGGGAGAAAAGTTTGGGAGACACTGACTGGATCTGAGAAAAGCTCAGATAGTTCTTGCATAGACTTGAGAGACCAGGTAAGCTAGGTCAGAATCCTGGACAGTCCATGGTGACTACAGCCTTTCCCGAATCTTGGCTGCAAACCAGGGCCCCTCCTACACTGGACTCAATTCCATTTTACTTTCTGGTCACAAGTGTCTCCCTCTCTCACTCCTCCCCATACACAAACATGTACCAGTCATGATGTTTATCCAAGTGTCTGTCTCTTCAAAACCTTGCCTCTGTTTCATACAAACTGGCGGTGCCCTCCTGTGCTCCCAAAACCTCTTGTTAAACTGAAAGCGTGCAGAGAAGGCAGTCTAGGGCCAGGGGGAAAAGCAGAGCCTGAGAGACTCATGGCTGCCCACTTACAAGCTGTGCTCTTGGGACAATGGGACAAGCTTTCTAGCTCATAGCACCAATGGAATGAGACCCACAGCAGCACCTTCAGTGATTAGGAGGGAGTTGCTTCTATGACTCACTTCAAGTTTCAAAAAAAAAAAAAAAAAGAATCAGTCAAATTGCTGATTGAAAATAGATTGTCCACTGGTGCCCCACTGTCAGGAAATTTCCATTTCTCCAGCACACAGAACTCCCATAGTTCCAAATAAAATCCAGGGAAACAGAAATTACTGTTCTATCATTTTCCCCATTCTCACACCTGGTGGTTTGAAATCCTTAAGTTTCTCATGTTAAAAAGGAGGGCAGTAGGTAGGAGGTGAGGAAGAGAGGGAGATGACAGAGAAAGGGAGGGAGGGATAGACAGGAGGAGGGAGGAAGAAGGAGGGAAGGAAGGAGGAGAGAGGGAAGGAACCCTACCTAACCTGGTATTTTCCAACTTTGTCAGACCATGAGGTTATGCTCACTGAATTGTTTGAGATTCCAAGGAATACACAGCAGCATTTATATTTCTCTCCTATCTGTTCTTTAAAACCCAGAGTGGAATATGTTGGTTTTCTTTTAAGGAGTGTAAGCACACACACATGTGTCCCTACAGGTCACATACATGTTCCCTACAAGTCACATAGCTCAGAAGTTTGCCAGATATCTATACATCAACTGCTCAGTTAGATTTTAAGAGCTCATTACTTTGCACAAAGATACAAAAAACAAGCAAACAAACAAACAAACAAAACCCATAACTTACATTTAGTTGTACACACATTAATTAATGTTCCTTCATGCCCCATTTAATCTGTGCATAGACTGTTTTGGAAGCTAAATGTTTAATTAAAGTCTTCTGTGTTGACCCTAGCTATACCTGGTACAGAGCTATGCTTAGCTTGAATGTCAAGGATGTCAAATCTTGCTGCTCTGGCCTGGCATTTTCCTCTCTCAGGTTGTATGAGCTCCCCAGGCCTCCATTCCCTCAGTGTGAAATAAGAGCATTGGACCAGATCACCTTAAAAGCTATTCAGCATCAACACTTACATTTCAAAACCCTTCCGCTAGCCAGCCTCACTAACCATGTCTCTCTCTCTCTCTCCAAGATCTAAATATTTGACTTGTAAAATGTGAACAGACTTCATTTACTAAAAGCCTCTAATCAAAACCAAAACCTTTTACTTAAACAATTAGAAAACAATTAGCTAGGGGAATAAAAACAATTTTAATTTGCTAAATGGTCTTCCTCCCTCCTAATAGATATGGACAAGACCCTAACTAATGCTTCTGACCACATGGAAAGCACCATCTCTAAAGCCATCTCTAAGTCTGTAGATGGAGGTGCGGGTTGGCTCGATTTCCTATCAGGAAAAGTGAAAGGCGTTCACATTAACCTCAGGCTAGCACAGTGATTCATGTTTAAACATGTGCCTACCGTTAGCACTGTTAGTGCTTTTTGTGCATTGATCTGTCCTCAAGCTGGAGCACAGAGGGATCTCACACCAGCCCAGCACCCTACATATTTCGTTCTCCGACATTGTGCAATGGCTGGGGACTAATGACCCTCTCCTGAGACATGATCTCCCTGAAGGCACTTTTGAGCCTGCTTGAGATGAACAACTGGAGTGCTCTTTTAATTAATGAAATGTGAGTGCAGTTAGCCTGAGTTCTAGTAGATTCTACCAGGGGAAAAAATGTCTCTATTTTGTAAGACACTCAAAGAGATCAATAAAGAAACCTTGGGTTCTCAACAGTACCCAATAGCAACATGGACTACATTTAATAGACTGCCTTTATTTGGTGGGAAGTAAATTTTTTAGTTCAGTGCACAGAGGAGTGATCTCCATTTGCAATCTTCTCATACAGTATTTTTATTTTTTAGCTTTTTTAGTTTTTTTTTTTTTAAATTTTCTTCTTAGCCTCTGACATCCACATATTTTATTCTCTGGCAGATTATTTCATCCCGCTAAATCATAGTTTTCTGTTTATAAAGCAAAACAAAGATCTGAGCCATTTTAATACTGGAAATTATTGGCACTTGCCTTTCTTTATCCTCTCAAAACAGGCTTCCTCTCACCTGAGTCACCTCTCTGAGCTCCAGATAGTTTGCCTCCTTCTGAAATGAGAATGGATTCAAGCACTTATAACTAAGTGAATTCACATGTAAATATTGACCACTGAGATCTCAGAGTCGTCTACTGGAACTACATCAGTGTAGTGCCATATGAAATAGTTTGAACAACAGAATTATGTTATCACAGTCCTGAGGGTTAAAGGTCTAAGGTCAAGGTGTTGGCCAGAGTGCTTTCTTCTGAGGACTCTCCTCAGCGTGAGATGGCTACCACCTCATAAGCCTGACATTGCTGTTCTTCAATCTGTGCTCTGTGTGTCCCGAATATTCCTCATTAGCACATCAGCTATATCGGATTCCAGACATTCATTCAGTCCTCATCTACCCTTAATGGTTTCTATGAAGTTCTGTCTCTGAAGAGCCACAATATTGAAGTTCTGACAGGTAGGATTTCCACAAAGAAGTTTGGGGAAGTCTACCTGCAGTTAACTTTCCTTTTATTTTTCTGTCCTTTACAGATTCTCTTGTATTTCCGTCCCCTCTTCCTGTCACCTCACTCCATGTCAGTCTAAGTGGGGTGAAGAGGTCCAGTAGGACCCAGACCTCCTGGATCTTACTAGTCTGACTCTGAAGCTCTAGAGACCATTTCTTGGCCATGAAATGTCAACTAAGACAATCATTCCCGTACTACAGAATTCTTGGGAGAGTCCCAGGGCTTCATTCAGATGAAGAGAAATAGAGTAAGGTTCAGTAAATGTTGGCTCTTAGCATTCCGTTTGTCTGGACATAAGGGTCCAACTTGCCCAGAAGAGATTTGTGACAGATTCTGGTTGAAGGAGCCTAACATGGGACAAGAAGAACATTCTGAGGAGGGCAGAGATCCAAATACTAGTGTTAAAATATGTCTCTCAGCAGTATGGAAGCCTGTGGAGAGAGATGGTCAGTAAGGACAAAGTGGCTTTAGATGACTTTCTGGATAGAAACCCATCATTTAGGGTAGAAAATAGAAATCTTTCTTCACAGCTTCTGCATAGGTCAAGAATCAAATCTTTTTAGGGAGCCCACAAGTAATCTAACCACTTTGATGCTCAGAAGAGTTAAGATGAAGGACACTAAGAACTGGGTGCAGACATCACCTTTCTCCAGGGACTCCAGACCTATGGCTTGTACCGGGGAACTAATGCCATCAGACAGATGAAAGTTATAAGTACATAGACCATAAAAAGGGACCATAAAGAGAGCTTCCTCTGACTAGGAAGAAGGCATTTTACACCAAGAGGAAGCTCTCCATTATTCAGGACAGAGGTATTAGCTGGTGAAATTTGGGTGGTAAAATGCTGTGACCATAAATATAATGGGAAGTTAGTAGTACTCAAATTTAGGTAACACTTAGGAGTAAAGAGTTGACTGGTCCCTGAACTAGATGCACATTTGCACCAGACAAGAAACTCCACCTCTGAACAGCAACAGTTGTCTTTCTTGAACAAAATCGCAAAATGATGGACACATTATGAGTCTAAGTAGGGAACAGGGCTTTACAATTATAGCCCACTCAGCTTGCTCTGCCCTAACTAAGCATGAGTAGTGTAGAGTCGAGATGTAAAAAGGTCCCCCAAACGCGGGTGTTAAAATCTTGGTCCATAGCACTATTAAGGGGTAGTTGAATCATGAAGATGTTAACTTCATCAAAAGATTAATCTATAGATAAAAACCATGTGCTTACAAGTAGTATTATACAGACTGAGCAGGTTATATCTATGTATTTAAGGATAGATAGATAGATAGATAGATAGATAGATAGATAGATAGATAGATAGATAGATAGATGAGGGATATGTATATATAGTCTCTCTATATATAATAACATTTGAAAAGGAGATCATGGATTTACAAGAGAACAAGGAGGTTATATAGAAGGGAAGGAAACAGGTACATGATGTAATTATAATCTCAAAAATTTTAAATCGATTGATGATGTTATAGCTCAATGGGATGCTAGGAAATAGGGTCTGGATGGAGAATGGAGGTGTCAGGAGCACTGAAGATACATCTTTGAAGGGCACATCTTTTCCCTCCCTCTTGTTGCTTTCTCTTACTACTTCCTGAACTCCATCTGGTACAGCCTTGCTCTAAAGCACTCTTCGACCATACGTTCTAGGTTGTCACAGGCTAACAGCAGCAGAGCCAAATGACCATGGACTAAACCATCTGAAAACCATAAGCCAAAATAAAGTTTGTCACAGTGATGAAAACTAACAGAACAGGAACAGCCAACCTGAGTGGGCGGCCACTGAGAGTAGGCCACTCACATCTGTTCTAGAGCTGAGGAGGTACAAATCTCCCCATGGGCTGGCAACCTGAAGATGAAGAGCTAAACTGAGCACCTCTGGTCCTAACTCTCAATCTATGAAGTGAAGGGAAGAAGCACAGTTTGGGTGCTACATGGAGCCTTCTCCACATAAAAGGGAGGAGGTGAGGCATCTCACACCTTACAAGGCCTCACCTGGGATAACATGCTAGAATACTTGTATGCATGAGTATATGCATGTCAAGAGTAGACTTGAGCAGATTTAGGGTCTAAGAAAATGATGGGGGATTAACCAATAGACTTTGCATTTAGGCTGCATAAATGTCTCTGCCCCATCTGAATGTCTCAAGGGTCAGCCCAGACTCAGTATCTGCTGGTCGTTGTAAGAATGTAGGTCTCAATACCAGCCAAGCTTCTGAATTGTGACTACTTTTGGAATGTGAGACCTGATTGATACCATAAATACTGACATAGGGCTGGGGATCCAGCAGGGCACTAGCCTAGCATGTACAAGGTCCTATCTTGATCTCCAGCATCTTAGCAAACAACTAATGAGACAGAATTTCACATTTAAACATAGCGTCAACATCACAGAGCTCACCCGAGGGTCAACAACTGTGCCCTATTGCCTAATAACCAAGTGGAGGCCTACGAAAGAGTGTATCTCAAAGACAGTGAACACCCCAGCACCAGACCTTTGCTCCTTCAGTTAAGGGCAGAGGAAAAACGGAGGTCCCTGGACAATAAGAAGGAATCCAGAAGGGCTTGGGACAGGAAGCAGGGGCTTAGAGGACTGTAAAGCACAGAGGATCTGATAGACAGCTTCTTAGCCCCAAACAGAATTATGGGCTCTTATTCATACACACAGGGAGATAAAGGGTTCTCATTGCTTGCCAGTATCTGCCTGCATCCCCCAAACTCACACCCTCCATTGTCCTTAGCCATTCAGATACTTTAAGGCAGGGCAGCTGAGAAGCTGAGTCACCAGTCTGGGAGGACATCCTTCCCCTTCCTTCCTTACTTCCCCTTTGCTCCCCTCCCTCACTAATTGTTTCCAGGGCCAACGCTGGGGGCAGAGTTGTCCAAAGGCCTGCTCTGTTCTCCACCCTGCCCCCAACCCCCTCTTGAGCTGGAACTAGCTCCTCACAGCCCTTCTAAAAGGGCCTTTCATCCCCTCCTTATCCACCACCAAAACCTCAGAAGGAAACGGACTTTAAAGTACTAGGGCCCAGTTTGGTTGCCAGTATGTGGCAGGTCTCTCACCAGTGGGAGCAAGAAGGAAATACAGGCCCACCATCACGGGGGTTCCTCCTTTTCTGCTCCTGCCCATGGAGTTGTCATCTGCTCATAGTGACACTGTGAGCTTCCCTTTTTGGATCCTTCCATTCTTGCTTCTGCTAGAGAAACAAAAGCTTCAAAGGAAGGCTCCCCTACAGCTCTGACACACCCTCCAGCTCTGTGGAGGGTCCCCTTTGAGCAGCACAAGCAGCAAGGCTGACTTGAGCTTCCTGTGGGACTAAAGACCAAGAAGTAAGTCCCTGGCACAGCTCCTGCATTTTTCCATCTCCCCTGCCCCTCCTGGGTAGAGCCCTGTTTCTGAAAACATACATACCTAAGGAGGGTCTCTTCCACAGGCCAGATGCCAAAGTGACACCTGAGTCAATGAAATGAAGACATGGCCATCGGTTGAGGGGAAGGTTTCCATTGCAAATATGAAAGACAGTGCAGCTAGAGGCATCAAGAAGAGAAAGTAGTGGACTGATCATGACCAGTAGGCTGACCTGGACCATGGAGGGTGGGGCTGAGAGGGGAAGAAAAGAGAGAGGGACCAAGAAACCAAGAGCATGTGTGGCTGAAATGGCAGGGTAATACAGGAATGAAAAGCTGGGGGAAGGACAGCCCATGGACCATACATATTTAGAATAGGGGATGGGGCAAGAAGAGCTGAGGGGAGCCACTGGTATTCAGTGAGCCAGAGGCCTGTCAGCACTGTGGTATGTTAATAGTCACCACAGTTAGCCATTTTCCTGAATTTCTCTTAGACATGGCACAAAGGTCATGTTGTTTTTGTTTGTTTGATTGATTGATTCAATCTGTTCTGTACATTGAAATTGAGATGACTTTGAGTTTATAGATGTCAAAAGAGCTATAGGGTGGTCCTTAAGTCCCTTCAGTATTACACACTGAATATCAGCCAAGTTTTCTTCCTTTCATTATCTTCTCTCTTTCTTAAGTGAGAGATTCTGCAGAATTGGTGGACAGAAGCATGCCCTTAGCCTGCCTGGACCAAGTACGAATGAAAAGCAATTGGCACTTCAAGCATAGGCATGTAGGCTGCTGCCGAACTGTGGCAAATTGGTTGGCTTTTTGAGCAATGAATTTCTGATCCATTTGGATCCATTCTTTGCAACATTGGTAACCTGAGGCCAGAAAGTGATCTGTCATTAGGAGTAACTGACCATCCATTTCATGAGCCAACCAGGGGACTAAAGACAATTCTTACCTTATTTGTTATTCCTGGGTTTTTTGTTTGATCCGTTTTTTGTTTTGTTTTGTTTTGTTTTGTTTTGTTTTCCTGCCCTAAATCTAGTTACTACAGTATGTACTTGGGGAAAAATCTGGTAAACTTGAAGAAAATGATGTAGCCCTTCCTTAACTCTCAACTTACTTCCTACAAGCCGGGCCATCTTGTCAATGTTGAGCTTAGTTACCTAACATGCCATTAACCCTACCATGCCATTAGCTACCCTACCATGTCTAGCAGACTTCTTGAACAAGGCCATGTTGTGGACAACTTTGCACACATCATGCCATCTCTCCAACCTCCAGTGCCTTGTCCAAGGAAATTGACCCAAGTCCAAGGACGCCAATCAAGCCTGACCACTTCCACGTGTGCCGTGTGCCCATTTCTTTACCAAATAGGCAAGGTTGTCATTTACCTTCTAAAACAGAGAAAGCAAATCTGGTGTTTAGCAAGGGTTGTACATTTTTAAGGTCCTCTTGGATGGGTCATTGTGAAGTGACAGTGGGCACCTGGCAGAACTGGTTCTGTCTTGCCCACATCTCCCCTCTTGTCTTTGCTAAGGGAAGCCACCATCTGATTGCTGGGCTTGGCAATGACTTCCTGGATGAGGGCAGCATTGTGCCATCAGCCCCTACCACCTCTCCTTTTTGTCCCTCGGTGCTGGTACACACTGAAGTTCCTTGGGGACAGTCACTGCCCAGGTCCTACCTCCCCTTAGGGGATCAGAATCGAGAGCTGGACATAGGTATTTTAATTTTTCCCCTTTATTTTTTGTTTTATGTGTATGGGTGTTTTATCGCATGTACATATGTCTGAGTACCAAACATGTGTCTGGTGCCCACAGGGACGGGAAGAGAGTGTCGGATCCTCTGGGTCTGGGTTACAGATAGTAAAAGTTGCCGTGTGGCTGTTGGGACATGAACTCTCAGGGCCTCAGGAAGATCAGTCAGTGAGCCTAATTGTTGAGCGATCTCTCCAGCCCGATGTAAGTATCTTCTAGAAAGCTCCCCTGCATGAATGGGTGGCGGCCTCAACTCTGAGTGTGGCCGCCACACTCAGTCTTCAGACTGAGCTCATGAGCTAGACAATGAGAAGGTTACATCAGTGCTTCTTGTTCCTGTGTACTCCTCTGGCGCCCAGCTAGTAATGAGAACAGCGCCTGCCAACATTTTTCATGCCATGACACACAAAGAAGGTGAAAATACTTGTAGAGCTTCCAAGGAAAACAAATGAGGAAAGGTGACCTTCTGAGGTTCGTCACCCATCTCAAGAGCAGAACCAATCCATGCATGCTTAACATTGTGTTCACGGCCTGCTGGGTGAGGGTTTAGCAGAAAGAGCAAGCGGGGAAATTTGTGTCAAATGTGTGTCTCATGGCAACCCAGAGCTAACGAAGTCCTTAGGAAATAGTACGCTTCCGTCTTCTCATTGCACAGAAGAAACTAAGGCTGGGCAGGTGGAGTAGCTCACTCAGAAGACCAGAGATTGGTATCAGGCGTTGCCTTCAGTCATAATCAAATGCAAGGTCAAGAGGCTGCCAGCCTTCCTTATGATCGCAGGCAACTGTGAGAGAGAACACTCCCATCCCTGTCAGAGAACTTGCTGCCACCCCCAAGGATGACACATTGATTCATTGGCACCACACTCTTGTAGCCCAGGAGGCTGGCCAAAAGACAGCTGTCTTGGAGCCCGGGGCATCTGTGGGGAGTGACAGCAAGCAAGTTTCTTTCTTCCTTTTCAATCTGGAAAGCTGCAGTGAATGAGTGTGTGCAGAATTAAAGCCAGGATACGGTGACAGAGGTATCGTCAGAGCGCCATTCAAGACAGACAAGCTAAGCACTCAGCATGTTGAAGTCGTCTGTGTGGCTGGAGGATGGTTTTCCCCCCTTTCCGTTTATTTCAGTTGTGAAATGGCTAAGGTTGGGGGAGAGCTGTTTGGGTCCTGACACTTAAGCTGCTTCTGCATCACTGATGGATAACAGAGCCTTCATGCTGGAAATGCTGGCTGGCTGTTTGTATGCAACCCAGCCACTACCACCACCCCCACATCCATCCCCAATTCTGTTTCCCCCATGCAGCATGGAGATGAAAAACCAGAATATAAAATATGAAATCGGCTGATGACAAAGAGAGGCCAGGAAGCCACCGGTTACATGGGTTTGGAAGTAGCAGCCAGGTGCACTCTCTCCAGTATGGCTGCAGACAGTCTTTGAAACAGATGTCGCCTGCCTTCCCCCCACCCCTCTGCGCCATTCTCTTTGCATAGAGGAGGCGCGGAGTTCCAGAATGGGAGACAATAGGCATTAATATCCATTGGAATGGCAGCTGCTTATGACTAGCTTTGCTCAGGACACGTGTCCCCCAAGCAAAGTGATTAGCGCTCCAGCAGAATACGGTATCTGTGGGTAATCAAAAGCGAATGGCGGATCGTTTGGACTAATGGAAAGCAGGGTTCACATCAACCTTTCTGGAAGTTACCACCAAGAATAAATATTAAAGTTAGTTCATGGCAGTAGCCTCCCTCCCACTCACAATGTGGTGGATTTGTTTAGTGTATCCTGGGAAAACGTACCTGCCTTGCCAGGGTGTTATGAGGATTAATTAATGTTTGTAAAGTGCTTGGAATTCCACTGAAGAAATGTACCTTGTCGATGCAAATTATTATCATTATATAGTGCCTTTCATCCCAGAATCTCAAAGTGCTTCCCCAACAATTAATTAAGCCTCACTACACCCCTGTGAGAGAGCTAAGCATCATTCTGCCCTCACTAATACGGGCAGCATCTGCACCTGAGTCACAGAATCTAATGTTCAAGTCACTCTCCAGGAGGGAGTGAGACTCCATTAACAACCATCCCTAAGTGCTTCATAATGCATAGTCACTAACAATGCAAGGCAAATCACTATAGGCTGAGACCTATGGCTGTAAGGACTTGTTTAATTTCGTTCAGTCTTTAATTGTCTGGGCTGCTTGTTTTCTTTTTCTCCCTCCCCTGTAAATAAGGTGCTTGTCGGATGAGAGCCCAATTAGTAGCTATAACCAGTTATATTGTACTAATGACACCTTCTAATCCCCATTCCTTAGCATCTGAAGCTCCAGGTATATATTCCACCCTTCCCTCACTGTCCATCCCCACCCCTCCAAAGGAGTTAACTTACCTTTACCATTTACAGAAAATTTTAATGGCCTTGTGAACGGAATGAACATTTGGATGTTTGTTAGCAATCTGGGAGCCGCACGCCTGCCTCACATGTGAGCATCTCAAGTATGTAATTCTTTTTCCAAGGCAAGTGCAGTAATTCATAAACACAAATCCCTTGTATTGGCTCCTCTAGAAGGAGGCTAGAAGTCAAGTGAGCATGTGTAGCACGCATTCCAGGGCGCAGTGTGTGCTGGAGACGAATCCGCTGCACAGTCTCCCAGATACATTTTGAAACAGAAACTTTTGGCATCATTTCTGGACAGGAGATTCCAGGGTAGAATTCGCTTTAGGGGGCCACCAAGCTAGTCGTAAAAACTTGGGCGGAAAATCACGACTTAGCTCTAATGCTACCTGAATGGTGGGGTCATCAGAGTCATCTCCTGAGCTCCCAGAAGCTCCCACCTTTCCCCTGGGCAGATCTGCACAGAAGTTCTGGGTTCCCAGTGGAGTGGACCATTTCTCACTCATGGTTCCTGGAAATCACTGACCTCCTTGAAGTCCCATTTCCTCCCCTATAGAGTGGGAGCAATGGCAGGGCCCCCGTATACGTCCCTTGTTGCCGTGTAAATGGAACATAATAATTTTTACATGGGAGCACTTCGTAAACCATGAAAGCTATAGTGGTTTATGGTTGAGAATAGCAGGAGTCGTGACACCATGAGAATCCCTCAGTCATAAGAAGACAAACTTGATCGTGGTCGTAACTTCCACTGAAGTAGACACCTCATCAGGTGGGCTTATGGTGGACACCGAACAACACTGAGAAGGCAAAGTAAGGGCTGAGGCTGAAAAGCTGGCTTGACAGTTGTGGTTGGTTGGCCTCCCTTCTCCCACCCCACCCTATCTAGTCACCTACTTTCATTAAGGAATCTCTCCCAACACCATGTAATTTGGTTGGGCTTTCAAGCATAGAATCTCACCTACTCCTTCAAACTGAATGAGTAGGTAACCTAGGTTAGCCAATCAGATTAATCTGTCCTTTGGTATAAGGACTGGGTATTAACCCAAACATTGCCGACTTGATTCTTTTTCAGTGATTTATGTGTAAATGTGAGTCGAAAGAAGCCCCATTTCCAAGATATTGCTAAGCTGGGAGAATGAATGTGAGTGGTTTGTCACTTGAACAGAATCTGCTTTGGAATGTTACAGAGCAGAGATAAGCCCCGGCAGGAGAGAGAGTTCTGTAGAACACATGTGTGCTGTGAGACACTGGCTCGATGTTTTAACAACATTATTTACATTCCTGGATCAAGCTTTGCTTTGACTCCCAATTCTCCAATTATATGAATCAATGAATCCCCCTACACTTAAGCTAATTTCAGCTGAATATCTATTCCCTCCCAATAGTGAAAGGCTTAAACACTACCATAGACCAGTGAACAACATATAAGACTTAACTGTTAATCCCAAACTTCTCTGTATGGTTCCAAAGTTCCTATGAAGCAGGAAAAAAAGTGGATCTGAAACCACCTTGTCTTTCAAAGGTAATATGGTAGAACACCTCACATTCTGGGATCTTACCAAATGTTTGGAATCAGCAGGGTATGACGGTAAATGCTTTTACTCTCAGCACTATGGAGATAGAGGCAAGTAGATGATCTCTGTGAGTCAAGGCTACCCTGGTTTACATAGCAAGTTCCAGGCCAACCAAAGATTCATAGTGAGACCCTGTCAGAAACAGAAACCCTGAGATGCACTCTTCCAGTCTGCTTCTTATACATAATCCATAGTGTCACCTACTAACTGTTCTCCTGGTATGAGAATGTCTGTTTGGATTTCTCTTCCCTGCTTCCATTGCATCGGAAGTCTACTCACACCTCAGTGTTCTACATCTCGAACCGTGATTCTGAGTAGGACTCAGTGCTGGTCCTATGGAATGGAAACTCTCTATGTACAAGGTTAGAAGTCCTGAATACTCAGTCTCCTACTTGATTGATAAGTGTCAATCAACTGTGTCTGTTTCTATTACTGTGGGAAAACACCTAAGGTCAGGTTTGACCTTAAGGAGAAATGGTTTCCTTGGGGAGTGGTGGGTTTCACAGTTCCAGAGGTGTCAATACATTGTCAGTCGACAACACTGAGTGCTTTTAAGCATTTGACAAAATAAAATCATCATGGCAGAATGCTGAGGTGGAGGAAAGTTTCTCACCTTCTGGAAGCCAGAAAGCAGACAAAGAGATGAACTTAACGTTCCTCAATCACCTCTCAGCATTGCCACCAGCTAAGGATGAAGGCCTCAGCAGATGAATCTTCATAGACGTCTTGTATCCAGAGGTAACAATGATCCATGGGGGAGTTGTGCATTTGTTACATTGGCATTAGTTGTAACGTGCTACTCACTATATATGTGTGTGTCTGTGTGTGTGTGTACACGCGTGTGCGCGAGTGTGCGTGTGTCTTGTTTGTTAACTCGTGGATTTTTGTTGACTGGGTTGTGATATGAATATCCCATGGCTATAAGCTCCCTGTCTATGCCCAATGCCACGACTTTTAATACTGGCAAACCGCGTGACTTTGGGCTAAGTAACAGCTCTGTGTGCTTAACTTTTCTTATCTATAAAGAGGAGGACAAAATTAAAACCCCAACATCATTATTGTGAAAATTAAATAGGCAAGCTCTAGTAGAGTATTGGAACAGTGCCTGGATTGTAGTAAATTCTCAATTGATGTAAGCTGATATGGTTATGAATGACATCCAGCTTGGTACAGGCACAGCATTCGTAAGTTCTTCTCTACCACACAAGATGCACTTCAAACTTTTTCTTATTCTTTGCCCTGAGAAATTCAGGTACCATTTCTACACATTGAATCACTGTCCTAAGAAGTTGGGTAGCATTTTATATGACTACCACGGCAAGTCACAAATGGTGTCCTGACACACGTACTGGAAACCCTCAAGATAAAACTGAGGGCACTGCTCACGAAGTGTCCATGAAGAACCACAGTGTTCTTTTCCTTTCTCTTTTTATTTTTAGCTTGCCAATAATTTCTCTGGCTTGCTATTTTGTGAACATTTGCTTTTTCTCACCATGCCCCGTTGGTAGATTTCCAGTCTATTTTTTTGGGCACATACATTCTTTTTCACCCAGTTCCCCACCAGCCTTCATTTAATCTTTGTTCACATCCCTTTTTGCCTGCATGAGAAACCTAGTTTGATGTGAGTGTCAAATGGATGAAAGGTTTCTCCTGGTAAGGCGAGTTTATGTGTCCTTGGGGGTCTCCCGCAAGGTACCTTCTGACCTACATGCACTTTATTCATAGAGCTTTGAAATTTGCTCAGCTTGCTAACAAGTCGGAGAATATTTACAGAGCAGAGATGAGTCAAATGGGGAACATGAACAGATGGAGAAGAGCCAGTTGTTCCACTTCAAGTACATTTCCCACGTTGGAATGTGTCAATGCCTGGCGGTGCACACTGCCTGCAAGTCACCCACATAGTATAAAAATGATTTCATTTACTAGCAAGTGCCTTTGTTTTGCCATTACATAATCATAAATGTGCCCCAAAGAGAAACCATTAGAATGTAAGCCAGGGCATGAAGCCAGCCAGACGTGAGTTCTAGCCCTATTATGGAACAGGACCTACCATGTTCCTACAAATCCTCCGTGGCCTTTCAGGACTAGGACAGGGACACGCCATGACGCCACTCTTGTCTGATGGCTTTTCTTCCATCTAATTGCCTGGTGAGCCAGATTCCCAACATGTTGGGAGGGATATGGGAGAGATAATTGACATTAGTGCCCTGAGGTGTCCAGAGCTATCCCAACCCGTATGCCAGGCCTATTCTAGCAAAATCACTGCTCCGAGAGCAGACTCAGCACAGCTTGAGAAAAGCCCGAAGAGGAACCCTCACCCAGTTTTTCCCCCAAGGCCTTGCTGTTAATCTCCACAAGCCAAAAGAGCAAATTGTCAGTGATCTACTTAGCAGACTCTAAACACCTCAGCTGCATCCATTCGGAGGAAGGAAATAGCTTTCAGGGGTAGAAGCATCTCAAGAAAGTTGGCTACAGAATGGATTTCTATAAACGAGAATTCCATTTTCTCTTGGCTTCCATTACAAAATTGGAAAATTTGTCACACTGGGGGAAGGAAACCTCACAGGAGATGAAAAAAAAAAAAGAACATTTGGGATGAAAAGGAAATTAAGAAAAAGCTATCGCGTTGGCACACTCTCCCTGGAATACACCAGAGTCGGCTTGGAGCCACAGGCGGGGTCTCTGTACCTCAGATTGTCTCCAGCATCGGGAAGAAGTGCTGGAGTTCGTGGACCTCATCAGAACCTTCCAGCTCTCCCCTCTTCTGTGGCAGGATATCCCTCAGGATTGGCTGTTGCATTTCCATGCTCTTGCCCCTCACACGGCCTGCTGTTGCTCCCCCACACTGGTTAGATGGAGCACTAGGCTGGAGCCAACATCTCAATGCTTACTCTCTTACTTATTTGGACCTCAGTTCATGACTGTGATAATGGGGCGTGGCTTACAGGCAAAAATGGGACATTTGGGTTTAGGGCTTAATTCTACCCGTTTCGTCTTTTCCTTGCATTTCAGGCCTAATTGTGCTTATTTACTCTAATTAAGTCAATTTTGACATTTTAATGTTATGAGCCATAATGCGAAATAATAAATAGTAATTGATTTTTGTTGGAGAGGTCGTCTAATCTACCTCTCACCCAGGTCAACTCCTAACATCCCCGTTCCTGGAAACAGATAGGCACTTCTACATCAACTCTGAAATTAACTCCTGAGAGCCTGGAACTTCCTGAGAGCCTGGGACTTCCTCCATGAACTGGCCCATGAGATGTCCTTATGGAAAACAAGTTCACTGAGTTTCCTGGCAGGCAAGGAAAAGCTCAAGTATCTAGGTAGACTCACCCATGACCTGGGTCATTCCCCCTAACAGCATCAAAAGACAAAGTTGGGGCTGGAGAGATGGCTCAGTGGTTAAGAGCACTGACTGCTCTTCCAGAGGTCCTGAGTTCAAATCCCAGTAACCACATGGTGGCTCACAACCATCTGTAATGAGATCTGATGCCCTCTTCTGATGTGTCTGAAGACAGTATACTTATATATAAAATAAATAAATCTAAAAAAAGAAAAAGTTATGTCCTTAGGCGAGGCTTCTCTTTCAGTTTGCCTCTAAGCAAGGCAGCAGCAGGAGTCCACACTCTGAACCCCAGTTTTACACCACTTCCCTACCTTTGGATGAAAACTGCTCATTCTTTGCCACTCTGAGTCAGTGGAAATTTCTGGACTCTTTCCACAGAGTCCCCCACCCTTGAGCTTCCTTTTCGCCATCTATTCTTACTTATTTCTGCTTTTTAAACATTGAATGCACAAGAAAGCACAGAGAATGTGCTCTGGGGTCCCTAGGAGTTGACTGCCGCCTCCCTTGAGGAGGGGAGAAATGTACGAGGCACCTGGCTAACAACTTAGCTTAACTGATAGTCTGATCCAGAGACCGCTCAATCACAGTGGAAATGGGATGAGATCAATAACCCTTCCTGCTGCTGGTGTCCCTCAGTAGAGCTCATATGGCACCTGTCACTTCGTCACAGACCACACATAACACAAAACTGGAGGGTTGTGCAATTGCTAGATCAAGATGGCTGGCTCAGAGGATCTCATCAAAGAGGTCTGTCTTGCTCAAAGAGTACATCAGCATGGTTCTCCTGCAGTCAGTCCCTGCTGCCAGCACCTGGGCGGCCTTAGCCTGGCAATTGCCACACTTGTGGGGACAGCACAGAGCAATAACCAGACTTCATAAGGGACCTTCAAGTGCCCGCTGACAGGTGGCATATGGTACTTCTATTCACATCTCACTACCCTATCACATGGTTGCTTTGATATCAAAGATATAGACATTAACATTACTCCATAGAGAAGGACATCACCCAGCAAAGGACAGGTGGAGCACATACAGCAATAATAAAATCCATCTCCATTGGTGACATTCTAACTTTGCAAAGTATCTCCTTCAGAGCCCAATTTCGCTTATGCCAAGTATACATAAGCTGTCAGGTTTGTCCATCCAGATTGCTGGAGCAGTAGCTTTCTTTCGGTTCTTCTTCACACTGCACCGTTCACCCTCCACCTCCCTGTCCCCTCTTCACCCAGCACTCGAGTCTCCACTGCCAGGCTTTCCTATGTGTGCTACCTGCCTGCCCTTCAAAGGCTTCCTCTCACGCTCAAAGGAAAAAGTAGAGATATTCTTGCTACCTTGCTACCTCCTGTGTCCTCTGCTGAGATAGCTAAGTCCTCTTGGTGAAAGGAAAAAAGGAAGGAAGAAAGAAAGAAAAAAGAAGAAAAGAAGAAAGAAAGAAAAAGGAAGGAAGAAAGGAAGAGAGAAAGAGGGAAGGATAGAGGGAGGGAGAAAGAAAAGTGCCTTATTTCTGCCCCCCCCTTCTGGCTCTGGCTCTCTTGCTCTCTCATTCTCTCACTATGGCCCACATCACGCACATGCATGTGCGCATGTGTGTGCATGTGCGCATGTGCGTGTGTGTGTGTGTGTGTGTGTGTGTGTGTGTGTGTGTGTGTGTGTTCTGTACTTGTTTTTGCCTTGGCCTCAGTGGATAAGAGACTTAGCTTCCCTGCTTGATCACTTGAGCATCCTTTGCAGAGTACCATTCACGTCCATTGAGCTGACTTGTTCCCTCTCCCCCATTTATCCTCCACATTTCCCTTCTATTCCTAAAGCGTACTTCTTCTTTATAACTTTTGGGACCATTCTCCCACCAGGAGAAGCCTGGTTCAGACAAACATCCCCAGGCACTTCTCCGAGCATTGTACTTGGCACAGCTCAAGACCCCAGTACACTCAGGTATCTACTTGTCTTGCTTTCCACCCAGAGAGGTTGTGACCTTTTGGCTCTCATGCTCGCATGCCTATGCTTGTGCCTAATCCAGCATCTTCGGGACAAAAGATGCTAACCTCCAAATTGCCAGGCTCCTTCTTCCAAAGACAGACAAAGCCAACCACTTTGAACCATGAAAGAGCATGTCCTGAGAGAAGCCTATTGATATAGACACCAAGGAGCTCAGGTCTCAGGGAACTGGAGTGAAAAGACCAGTCATCTGAGAAGAGCAACCCATGCCAGCCTCTCACTTTATAGATCAAGATAGAGAAGCCCAGAGAGTTAAGTAAAGTCCATTGCCCGCCTTTCTATGGCTGTGAAAAGATACCTGAGCAAGTCAGCACGGGAAGAAAGAGTTATTTTGGTTCAGTTTCACAAGATTTCATCCACAGTTGCTTGGCCTGGTCACCTTGGACCTGTGGAGATTGTGTGTCTCATAGTAGGAGCAAAGGGCAAAGGGAAGCAAAGAGAAATAGGAGAAGTTGTCAGGGTCACACAACCCCACAGGCATTTCCCCAGTGACTCAATTCACTTCCTCTAGACTCCTGCTAAAGGTCCCTCCACCTTCCAGTAGCAGGGTGGCTCCCAAGCCTTTAGCATGTGACCTCTGGGAGGACACTTCAAATCTAAACTAAAACAGCTTGTTGGCACACGAATGATACCCCACCTGATTGCCAAGCGCCTCTATAGCTAAGGACGGGAAAAGAAAAAAATTTTAATTAAAATTGACGAAATAACAAGCCACATGAAAACATCTGAGACATTCTAATCTTGAGTATTACTTATAAGCAACGGCAACTTTGCCCACGGTTGTAAGAGTTTATTTAACTTAGCTCCTATAGGAACTAGTCCAGATAACATCCAGTGGTTCCCTCAGCGACTGAGCACATCCCATCCGCTTGATTTTGGATGTGTCTCCCAATAGACATGCTGCCACCCAGGAGAGTGACCTTGCTGGTCTATTCATGTTGTATCCAGGATATCTGACTCTTGCTCACCGGTGTATCTAGAGGTGTTTATGCTCAGATATGCTCTTTGTCGTTCAAACCGCATCCTGGGAACATCTGGGGGTCACTGTCAGGAGACATGAGTGCAATATGGAGCTAGTAACTTCCTTCCTTCCTTCCTTCCTCCCTTCCTTCCTTCCTTCCTTTCTTTTGTCCTTTCTTTCTTTCTTTCTTTCTTTCTTCCTTTCTTTCTTTCTTCCTTTCTTCCTTTCTTCCTTTCGTCCTTTCTTTCTTTCCAATTCAATATCCCAGTGACAGACCCCAGGATGCTAATTTGTGATTATGTCGAAACATTTCTTTTAGAGTCTAGTACCAGGTTCCTCCGTAGGTGTGCACATGAATAGACTGTGTAGAAAAGTGTGAGAAGAGGCAGAGTTAGAGTCTGAACATTACCCTGTGGTCAAAGTACAGAAGTTTAGAGTTTAATTTCCTGCTCAGCCAACAATTCCTCGTGTGATAAATAAACCATGGTCCCTGTACCTGCAGGCAGAAGGATTGTCTAAACAGCAGAGCAGGGTGATCTGTTTATTTTGCAATTAGCTAAAGGTAAAGGGTCTTGTCTGAAACATTTAGTCGGGATTCCAGACTTGACCCTCATTCCACGACTGTAAGTGCCTTTAAACGAAGCTGCTACGGATGCCTTTTAAGGACATCCTAAGACTTACATCTCACTCTTGGCAAACACAGCCACACTGCTGCAAAGGCACCTGAGTAGAGCTTCCCTTTTGCTTCACTAAGCTGTCACTGCCAGGAGTTGCCTGAGTGTCACTCTCAGAATGACTGAGAACAGTTAACTTCAGCCACCCCCACTTCCTGCTTTATTCAGGTTTTAGCATCCTTCACCAGAGTGTCACTGTTAAATGATTCTAAGATTCTCTGAAAGATTCTGCGATGAAAAACAAAAATTCTCCAAAAGCTGGAATAACTTAAGGACTCGAGGGCAAGTTCTCATTTCTCAGGCCTTGCTGTGGGTAACGTAAAAAAAAAAAAAAAAAGCGTGACTGTACTGAATTTTCCTGACCTGAGCAAATTGGCTATATTAACAGGAGTTAGGAATAACAGTAACAATAGCAATAGAAATCATGCCACATGTAGAAGAATGCAGATCAATCCATGCTTATCACCCTGTACAAAGCTTAAGTCCAAGTGGATCAAGGACCTCCACATCAAACCAGATACACTCAAACTAATAGAAGAAAAAGTGGGGAAGCATCCCGAACACATGGGCACTGGAGAAAATTTCCTGAACGAAACACCAATGGCTTATGCTCTAAGATCAAGAATCAACAAATGGGATCTCATAAAACTGCAAAGCTTCTGTAAGGCAAAGGACACTGTTGTTAGGACAAAGTGACAACCAACAGATTGGGAAAAGATCTTTACCAATCCTACAACAGATAGAGGCCTTATATCCAAAATATACAAGGAACTCAAGAAGTTAGACCTCAGGGAGACAAATAACCCTATTAAAAATGGGGTTCAGAACTAAACAAAGAATTCACAGCTGAGGAATGCCGAATGGCTGAGAAACACCTAAAGAAATGTTCAACATCTTTAGTCATAAGGGAAATGCAAATCAAAACAACCCTGAGATTTCACCTCACACCAGTGAGAATAGCTAAGATCAAAAAACACAGGTGACAGCAAGAGGAACACTCCTCCATTGTTGGTGGGATTGCAGACTGGTACAACTATTCTGGAAATCAGTCTGGAGGTTCCTCAGAAAATTGGACATTGAACTACCTGAGGATCCAGCTATACCTCTCTTGGGCATATACTCAAAAGATTCCCCAACACATAACAAAGACACGTGCTCCACTATGTTCATGGCAGCCTTATTTATAATAGCCAGAAGCTGGAAAGAACCCAGATGCCCTTCAACAGAGGAATGGATACAGAAAATGTGGTACATCTACACAATGGAATATTACTCAGCTATCAAAAACAATGACTTTATGAAATTCATAGGCAAATGGATGGATCTGGAAAATATCCTGAGCGAGGTAACCCAATCACAGAAAAACACACACGGTATGCACTCATTGATAAGTGGCTATTAGTCCAAATGCTTGAATTACCCTAGATGCACAGAACACATGAAACTCAAGAAGGATGACCAAAGTGTGAATGCTTCACTCCTTCTTTAAAAGGGGAACAAGAATACCCTTGGCAGGGAATAGGGAGGCAAAGTTTAGAACAGAGGCAGAAGGAACACCCATTCAGAGCCTGCCCCACATGTGGCCCATACATATACAGCCACCAAACTAGATAAGATGGATGAAGCAAAGAAGTGTAGGCCAACAGGAACTGGATGTAGATCTCTCCTGAGAGACACAGCCAGAATACAGCAAATACAGAGGCGAATGCCAGCAGCAAACCACTGAACTGAGAATGGGACCCCCGTTGAAGGAATCAGAGAAAGGACTGGAAGAGCTTGAAGGGGCTCGAGACCCCATATGTACAACAATGCCAAGCAACCAGAGCTTCCAGGGACTAAGCCACTACCTAAAGACTATACATGAACTGACCCTGGGCTCCAACCTCATAGGTAGCAATGAATAGCCTAGTAAGAGCACCCGTGGAAGGGGAAGCCCTTGGTCCTGCCAAGACTGAACTCTCCATGAATGTGATTGTTGGGGAGAGGGTGGTAATGGGGGGAGGATGGGGAGGGGAACACCCATATAGAAGGGGAGGGGTAGGGGTTAGGGGGATGTTGGCCCGGAAACCGGGAAGGGGAATAATAATCGAAATGTAAAGAAGAAATACTCAAGTTAATAAAGATGGGGAAAAAAAGAAATAAAAAAAAGAAAGAAAGAAAGAAATCACGTCACAGAACAATGAAGGATCTTTCACAACTTTGCCCACTTCGAGAACAGTGGTTTGAGAAACAATTCTGAGATAATACACTTTTCACTCATTTCTTGTCAATCTAAACATATGGGTAGATCAACCAGAGACTCCATAATCACTTTAAAAATGTAGACTTCCAATTCAAACATGCTTTGGTTTACGTAAGTGTGATCTCCTATTTTACATCTCGAGTATGAGTGCATTGATTCACCAGTCAAGGTTGCCCGTAATGGAAGCAGGATCTCTGTCACCGACAAGGACTGGGTGGAGAGTTGTGTTGCAGCTGGCTGGCTGGCTGGTCTTTCCACACGGCATGGGTGTGCCCCTCTGCCCTGCTCGGGGAGGGCACGAAAGCATGGTTATAGAAGGTTGGGTACAACAATCCTAGCTCTGAGTCAATTTGCCTGGCCATGGATTTTCAGACAATTAAGGAAATGGACTTGAAAATTAACTCACAGAGATGTTCGTTGGGCTCCCCGCAGGGTCCATTGCCTCTTGCCTTTCTAGAGGATGATGTATCATTGGTTCCTCAATAGGATCTGCATGGTCCAGTTCTCCCTTCCCAATGGAGTCAACAAGGGTTTCCAAGAGGAAAGATGGTGGGCCTGGGTCATCTATTTCTAATCAAATGTATAATTTAGAAAACGATTCTGAGATAAAGGAAACATAACATAGGGTGTGGGATGAGGGGGTATGAAAAATAAAAGATTACATCTGCTCTGAGAAAGATGGCTTAAGAAATCATAGCTTGGGAGGTCAGAAGAATTTTCCAGAAGGCTGAATTACTTAGGTCCCCAAGGACAAGAAATACCTTACTAATTCTTTTCTTTCTTAAAACAGTGCAAAGGGTTTATTGGGTTGTAGTTATAACAACGTAGTTTGATCTATTTGAGGAAAAGAACATTTTTACGCACCTCTACCCCACTTCTAATTTTAACGTAGTTTCTGAAAATCCCAAGAAAAATGTCATGAGATGGTAGACCACTGTAATTCTGAATTTGTTTCCTATGGAACAATTTTATATTTATATTATATTTGAAAAATATAACAATTACTTTACTACATTGACTGGTAAGATTTTTAGTGATTCACATTAGGTTGCTGGGTTTATTATAAGGCCTAGTATGTAAATCTAATTTCCATTAATTTTAAAAACGTATCTCAAGTGTCAGTCATGATGCTTGAAACTGAGTTCAACAGTTGGATTCTCTGAAGAGCAATCCTATTTATTTAATGGGAGTAAAAATCAAGCAAAAACAATACTGTATTTGGCTCTTGCTATAAAAACTTAATAGGATCAGAAAAAAAGATTAATATCATAAATGCCATAAACTGTGGCAACCCATCAGAAGGAATACATCTCATACATGACATTGTGTGTATTTATGTGTGCATAAACTACATGCATGTGCATTTCTACATACATGTATATGTGGAAATGAGGGCCACAAATCAATACCCATATTCTGATCGATTGTGTTTTTTAAATGTGGATTGTGAACCTCTATACGGACTTTATGATCTACTGATGGGTCTCAGTTTAAGCCGTGACAAGCACAATTATCACAGAAGTCCTTACCTTAAGGCTATGGGTTCCTTGCTTGTTTTACAGCCTTGGTGAGTAGAAGGGCTAAACCAGGTTTCCTGCCCGCTGGTTTGCCGGTCTCCAGCACATTCTCTTGTGTTATTTTCTTCTTAGAATTCACTATCTCAGGCTGGAAGGATCCAGCTTTCTGTCTTGATTCTTATCTGACCATTCTGCCAGGAGATACTGTCCTTGACAGCATCTTCTCTGAGTTACTCCAAGGTGTTTCTCTGCCCCTGCAGAGCTTGGCATAGAGTAGATGCTCAACAAATACATGTTTTTAATAAACGAACGCTCTAGACTGGACACTGCTTTCCACTGAGTAAATTCAATTAAGGAGTGTTTGGGAACCATTGCTGAAGAATGCGGAAATGCCTTTTAGAGTAAGGAGACAGATTTTTTTTTTTTAAATTGACATAACTTACCACAAAGTCAGAAGCAGAAACTAGGTGTTTGGTCCTGGGTGCCCCAGGATATGTCTTCTCATACGGTTAACCTAAATATAACAGAACTAGGCTGGAGCACCCTAGAATAGTCCTTTGCCCTAAATGTCACCTGCCCTAATTTTGAGGGACCAGGACTTTTATGTATCAGAAACCACATTATTTCTGCCAAGACTGTCCACCAGTAATGCCAAAAGGAAAACCCACACCTACTTGTGCTGAGAAGTCAAAACTGTACTTCCTTCTAAGTTATTCGTAAATGAAAGCAAGAGGAAACAGGTTCTGTGTTTGCAACCTGTATCCTTGCCAGAATCTAACAGAGAGACACAAAATCAAGTCAACTTGTAATTAAGCCAGGACCTCGTTTAAGAGGGGTTTTGTTTAGTAAAAAACAAATTCAAAATTTTCTTAGAAATTAAACTCTAAGAATCTATATGATAGGAAAGGGGAATTGCAAAAAAGATTGGAGAGAATTCCTCACTTCAAGTTCTAGGGGAAACTCCAAATTCTGAAACACGGCCTGTTTTCGAAAGTTCACTGGTAACTTACTCTAACATCAGAGCTGCAATTGGACACTTGAGGATGGCCCAGCCCTCTCTCACAAGAGGTTTAGGGGAGCCTTATGGTAAGTGTACCCATGGAGTAGGGTTTCCCTATAACTAGAGCACACCCAACATGTCCCCTGGCCATCCCAAACCTTCAATAAAAAGATGAGTCCAACAGAGACGCTTGAGGACTAAGATTTTGATTCCAGATTCTAGATTCTCTTGGTTTTGAGAAGTGTGACCAGGTGAGAAGCTGGTCAGGGCTTGGGAGCAGGGGACTTCCTGAATCACATGTAGTATGTCATATGCAGAGGAGCCCCAGCACTGCAGGGTTTATCTGCTGACTCTAGACTAGAATTCCCTAATGTTTTTGTCTCTTTCAAAGTCAGGAAGAGGACATTGGATTAAAGACACAAAAACATTAACTAAAGAGATGGAATTTATTGGGCTCTAGAAGCAAGTCTCCATTTAATACCACCTCAGTCTAAATTCCATTTGCAATGCAAAACATCAGGGTACAAAACTCCCATGAGGGTTTGTTTCTGTTTAATGCACCCTGGGGGTGGGAGTGGAGGCAGGGGTGGGGGTGAGGAGGTGGGGGCCATGAAACATTAAAGCACAAGCCAGGAGCTTTAATAAAGTTAACCTGGCGAAACCTGGGAGCTTTGCCCGAAGTGCACCTGAAAGCACTTTGATTATGGCATCAGCTTCAAAAGAAACCATTCCTGGTGTCTGAGCTCTGCTGCTCTGAGAAATAGAATTACACCTTTATATTCAGGCTAATTCCACTGCCTGGCTGAGGGCTGCAAGCATTGTACAGAGGTGGGAGGAGGTGCTTCTCCCACCACTCCCCTTCCACAACAAACCCAAATGGACAGAAGATGTTCACAACAGGGTCTTAGAATGGAAGGTCTTAGCAAGTGTTTCAGAAAGTAGATGAGCCCCTGCTTTCTGCTAACAGTGAATGGATTCAGGTTGTACAGATTTGCTTTAAATGCATATCACACACGCATAGGCGCGCGCGCACACACACACCCATACCCCACCACTACACACATGCACACTCTCTCATACACACACTCACATACCCTAACATATAGACCACACACATTCACACATACCATGTACTCACAAATGCCATACAAACACATACACTTTCTCATGAACACACCCTCACACACAGCATACAAACACAGTCTCTCACATACCCACCCACACACCCTGACATACTCACACACAGCACACACAACCTCTCACACACCCTTACTCACACACTCACACACACCTCACACACTCACACACACCACACACGTATCCACACAATACAAACACACTGATACACATCCCCGTACACATACTTCCACACACACATGTACACACTTCCTTTAGCTTTTTAATACTATTATGTCACCCATTCCTTTCAAGTTTTGTATTGCTTCAGTTAATTTTTTCCTTTTTCCCTTTTCCTCTCTGGCCTTTCCTCCCTCCTTAGCATTCTGTTCATTTCCTTTTGCACCTCTTAAGATTTTAGCACTTTTCCTTTTCCTGTGGTTTCCTTTTCTGGTCACAGCTGCCCCCTAATGGTTTTCGAGGTCATTACTGCTGTGTGCTTTGGCAAAGGAAGAGAGGAGAGGAGCTGGAGAGGAAAAGCTGGAGAAAAATATCAAAGTCCCTTTGCTTTCGCTTGGAGTACATGCTCAATACCTACGAAATAGGTCCCTCTCAATAACTATGTAATGCTTCCATAGGCTCCATTACTAAATGCAAAGGACAAAAGGCAGGGCGCAGGATTGAAGTTCACATTAATTATCTTTTCAAGCTATTTGAATTTACTTAAAAAATGTGTGTGAACGGTGTATATTTTCCTTCCTAGGTTTAGAAAAGAAATCAAATCGCGGTATAGTATAGATGCTGAAAAAGAAGTTGCCTCTGTGTGTGTGTTCCGGGTTCCCGTAGAAAGCCAGCCTTCCAAGCCCCTCCCTCCCCGTCAGTGTGCTCGTCTGAAACTAAGGGTTGATTGGCAGCGCAGTAAACTGTGTAGGAGTGAATATGGAGGAGGAGAGTGAGAACTAATGACTTTGGTGGGTGTGGATTAACCCACCCTGGAGGACCCTCAATAGCAAAAGGTCAACTCCCTGACTCCTGCTTTTCCATCATGACTTTCATGCTGCAAATTAGCAGCTCTTGCCACCATAATGTAACAATCACCTGACATGTAGATGCCTAATTAAGGCTCCATAAGTCACAGGTTACAAATTTGAAAACAGTAATACCAAACAACGACTAAAAAAAAAAACTCCCTTATAATTCTGGGGGGTGACGAAGGGGGGCTTAGAGTGTGTGTGTGTGTGTGTGTGTGTGTGTGCGCAATTTCTAGCAAAGTGCTCTCAGGGATGCTGGGGGTCAAACTCCCAGAGAAAATTCGCCTGTGAATTTAATAAGAGATTGAGAATTTTCAGCTCCAAACAAGGAAACAAACAAACAACAACAAACCCTTCGGACTGTAACCCTAATATTTCCTGTCACATACACACTGTGCAATCACAAGTACATTCAGCTATGTCATGAATAGCCCCATTCATACTTAAAGATGAATATTAATTTCAGTCTATGGAATTGTTTTAAGTTCGTGAGGAATGAGATCAGGATTAGGAAAGAGCTGTAGACCAAATCCCAAACTAGGTAAGAGTAAAAGTCATTTAAACCAATCCTTCATTCAGCAGGTGACTCGCAGACTTCACAAGGGCACTCAAGATCCTCTGAGACCCCAAGGTTTTTGCTGTTCTACCTGCTTTCTTCAGTGTCTTCTTGGCCGGTGCTGCAGCCAGGAACTCACTAGGATAAGCCTGGTTTCCCATGAATATTCTGGAGAACTCATTTAAGAAAGCAGAACAAGGTCACAAGTCGTTAGACAACATGAGCCGCGCCTCTTAACAGACCCCTCCCTGCATTTCAAAGCGTGCTTTGGCAGCCAGAGCGGCTACAGATGCTGAGCTTCCCCTATTGGTGAACAAGTGTGGGAGCCTGCCTCAGAGTTATAAGGATGTGGAGTTTGCTGGGTTTCCATGGCAAATGGCCAGCTCCTTATCAAAGGATGCTCTGTCCAACATGGTAGGTGGTAAACACAAATCAAACTTAGATTAGGAGGATGAAAAATGACCTACAATTCAGTCCCTTGGTCATACTGTATGGAAAAGCCACTTGGTGTGTGATAATTTACTGGGAAGACTCACCCCAAATAGCAACTCAACAATAGATACAAACTACAGACACCACAAAGTCCAATTTGGTGAACCAATGAGTTTTACTGAAGGTTAAAATAAGAATTTGGGTGAGGGGTTGCTTACAGGAACAGAAATGACTCAAAGACAGCTGAGCTGCATCACCAAAGTTCACACCAGCTTCGGTGACAGCTCACAACGCTGGAAACCTGGAGCTCACGGTGCAGCCCGCAGGCAGATCAACAGGTTGGAGAGTGTCCCTTCCAAGTGATTCTGGTCTAAACCTCTTCCGGGCAGCTGGTCTGGTCTCAAGAGTCTTCTTTGCAGCTCAGCTTCCTTCATTCTTAGAGGGACTCTCAGTTCTTTTGTTTGCTTGGGCAGGAGAGGTTCTAGTGAGTCTGGTCAGTTTTAGGATCTTCCTGAAATTGTTTCCAGTTGTTTACTTTAACAACTAAAGAACTTCCCTATTGGGCACGGTAAGGCATGCCTGTAGGCCGGACAGACAGATCTCCATGTCCAAGGCTAGCCTGGTCGACAGAGAGAGTTCCACAACAACTGGACTGTTCCCATCTCAGAGGAAACTATTACATAGCACCGGCTGAAATGCACAGGTTTTCCATCATGGTGGGTAGTTACCTTAAAAAGGGCTCCTTTAAAGGAAGGCATTGGTGGGTTCAGTCTTTTTGACTCCCAAAGCTCCAAATGTACATAAATTAGCATAAAGGAGGGAACTCTGAGCGGAGGAAGCAGGAAGACTTAAGTTGTTTGTGCCAAGAGATGTTTGAATACATTTTGCATTTGGTTGCCTCTTGCATTTTATGTACAAGGGTCCCTCCTATGAAATTTAAGTCTAAGACTGAGTAAGACCTGAGACACAGAGAAGATTTCAACACTTCATGAAAATCTGCGAAGATTCTGGGAACCCACCAATTACGGTACCAAAAAGAAACACTTAAGTGGTGTTCAAGTAAGTTAAGGAAAACAAATAAGTAATTTCAAAGTATGTTGAGGGGTAGGGGGATGGGGAGGGAGACTCCTATTAATCAGAACCTGGACTTCAACATCAAACAAGAGAGAGAATACAAAATGAGGATCTATTACATTTTAACCAAAGGTTTGCTTCTGAGACAGATGCAGCTAAACATTAACTGGGACAGAGCAGTAAATTACAGATTAAGATGTAATTATGCCTCCTATCTCTCCCTTTCAGGGTGAGAGCTTGTTGAAGCAAGGGCCCTGATAAGGGAACACCATGTGACAGGTGGTGTCTATTGTGAAAGCATGAAATCTTCTGGAGCTTTTAGATCCCGAGTTCCCCGGAGGCAGAACCCCAGTGCCTGTCTGGTTCTCATGTCCCCCTGCATAGTCACGCATCTCTGAACATTTAATACAATTTGATGAACACAAATGGAAAAGCTACCTGAAGAAGCTGCTAGCAGCCACCACTGATGCTTGTCTGGGGGAAAGACTGAATCCAGCTCCAGACTCCAATAACTGGTCCTCTGACCATGTCGCTCCAAATCTCCCTGCTATGCCGGGTCAACTTTGAGGTGGTTTCCAAATAGGTTCTTTGACCCACTGCTTTTCAAAGTCACAAGGTAGCCCCACCATTCTGGCACTTCAGTGGATATATTCTTGGTGAGGCTCTTCTGAAATCTGAAACATCAGACCTCACCCAAAAAGTGTTGGCAGGGAAACTGTGAAGGGAATACTTCTCCACACATCCTTCAATAGAAGATATATTGAAGGCTGTACAGTAAATGGCACACATCAAAATTATTGTTCAATTGGTCAGGATCATCTAAAACATGTGTGGGGAAAAAATGCAGATACCCAGAAGTCATCTCAGACTACGAAATTCTACCTACAGGAGGCTGGTGAGCCAAGACCTGGGCTTTTAACATCTGCCCCTCATGATCCTAGCGCCCTCAAAGTTTGGGACTGAATAGCTCAGGATATCCTGACTTTCCTCAGGAAGTGTCTGAGGACAGCTTCCTTTTAACATCATCTGGAAACTTGCTCTATGTTCCCCTAGCCCACTCCTCTCCATCTAAGGACTGTAGGATATAATCATCATCATCATCATCATCATCATCATTATTATTATTATTATTATTATTATTATTATTATTATTATTATTATTTCATAATTGAGGACGATGATGTGGACATCCCAGCTGAGCAAGAGGTAAGTTCAGGAATCCTAGATTCACTGTGAGCTGTTTGGGGGCAGTTCAGTGTTTCCATTCATAAAACCATTGTTACAGAAATTTTCCTGGTCTTTTCATAAGCAAGAGGCAGGGTTGTGGATACACGTGGCAGTGCGGAGCCTGGATCTTCAACCACCTTACATCTGCTTTGGCTCTTAAAACCAAAAGCATGGCAGCAGACCCCTCGGATTCCCCTCCAGATTACAAACAATTGACAGGTCTGAGCCAGCCCCAGTTGGAAACGTTCCCTGAAGACCCTTTTTCCATGTGCCCCACAAAGGATTTTGTGTTCTGTTCTGAAGAATCCTTGAAAGTCCTAGGCGAAAGCAATTCTAAGCGCTCCGGAGGCCAGTGAGATATTGTTCAGGGTGGGCTCTAGCCTGCTGTTGAATTTCCCCTGGTCTGCTGAAGTCCTCTGAGATGGCAGGAGCTCCCCAGCACATATAGAGCCTTTGGTGGCATCGGCATTATTTATTGAGTGCTGCCCCCTAGAGGACTGGGAAAGCTCTGGCCGTTTTGAGTCCCCAGGGGTTCTCCCTCCCTCAGGCCATCTGCAGAACCTGAAGCCTTCAGCTGACTGCAGTGAAGTTCTGCAAGACAGAGACAGAGACTCCCAAGAAGCAAGTTGGCGCCCCCTTTAGAACACCTCTGAAAGAATGAAGTTCATGATGCCGGAAGCAGAATCCAGGAACAGAACACTGGATCTTACTGTGGCTTTTCCCAGAAGCAAGGAGAACCCAGGAAGTAGCCAGATGGGGACCCTCAAGTCTGAGGCCCCAGGCCCAGCAGTTCCGGGTTGTCATCCTTAGGGTTTCCCAATGGGCTTTGGGTTTCCTTCTCACTCTCTCCTGTCTTCTCTCTGTCCTCGCCTAAACCCTGTCTGTAGTGTACTCAGAAAGCTGCTGTGTCTAGCTCTAGTCCAAATTGGAACGGTTTGGTAGCCTGAAGAGCAGTGGGGTTGTGAAACTAAGTAACTCTTTCCTTGCAGGCCCTGCTAATGCAGATAGCGCTGTTTGTCCTTGGATTAGTGTTTTCTTAACAACACAAACCAGGATTTGAGTTTAAGGCCCAAAATCCAGACTTCCCCTCTTCCTTCATCAAATATTTGGGACTGGGAGATCATTCTTTACTATTGGACGTTAAGACAATTGTAACACTGGAGCTTTAGTGATAGCGGTTTTCTCTTAAGCCTAGGAACAGAAAAAAAAAAAAACAAAAAAACAGGGAAGGGTAAGGAAGGATAAAGGAAATCAAAACTAGCCCCTAAGAGTTTTTGAGGTGGTGTGTGTGTGTGTGTGCGCGCGCGCGCGTGTGTGTTTGTGTGTGTGTGTGTGTGTGTTGCCCTCTGGAAGAACTCAGGGGGCCTCTGACTCCTGACCTTTTCAGCCAAGCAGTAAGATTAACCACGTGACATCCAGCCTCTGGACTTCCACTGTAAAACCCCTCTATGTCTTCATTTAACTAGTTGCAAATCACTTCTGATTCAATTTTGTTTGGGTTTATCTCCATGTAAATAACAGTTAAGTGAGAGTTACAGATTTTTTTTCCAAACACTGACTGTGATAAACAAAGCTAATGGCAAGTCCAGATAAGAAAAGAAACGACCCAGAACCCATAAGTCCACTCCAAGGGAAAAAAAAAAATGGATAGTTAGATGTGCATGTCCTTTGTCACCCAAACTTGTTTCTTAATCTGCAGACTGCTAGGAGAGGGATTGAAAAGTTTGCCAGGCGTGTTGTATTGAATCTTGATCATGGTAAAGCAACGGTGCCTGGTGAATATGACAGCTGGGGATCATCCAACCACCCTCAGAAACAAAGATACAAGTGTTCCCGGGACTGTTAGCTTACAGCACCTTGAAACAGTTTTCATGTCTCCACTTAAAAATAGGTAGCATAATGCTATTCTCTTTCTGTCAACATTGTGACCACTTTCCTTGAGGAAACATGAACAGAAGTAGTTACAGTAGCATTCCAAGAGGCCTTCCTGTACCTGTACTATGTGCGGAAGCTTGAAGGTGTATTGGGTGGCCAGGGGACAATTTAATTGCCTGGGGAAATTCTTTATTCAATAAAATCGTTCCTCGTTTAAAGATAGTTATAAGTTAAGGGCGCAGGTTGAAGTAAATCCTAACCCAGACCACAGAGGAGCCTGTTCCGGACACAACAAAGGATCTGAGAAGTAAACCCAAGAAACACTAGAGGTTTGCTTCAAGGAAAGCTAAGGTTGCCTGTGTGTGTGTCGCCGCCACGCATTGCTGCCTCTGAGAACACAGGGCTGAGCCCTTGACTGGCTCCCTACGCCAAACACAGTCCGCCACCCAACTCCCGTAACGCCATGGCAGGTGGCATTGTGTTGGATTCTGAGTGTGTGGCTTCCGAGTCTCGGAATTTGGTGGGGAACAAGAATTTCCCGGGCTCCTCGGAGTTTCCCTGCGGCAAGAGCAGCGCGCCCTGAAGGGAGGGCGCTCCTTGCTCCGGGTGTGACAGACACACCCGCAGCCCGGCATGGAGCTGCGCGGGGCAGGAGGGAGGTGCGGACTGGGATAGGGGCGGCAGGGTGGTGTGGCACCTTAACTTTGATCGCGCGGTCGCAGGGTTGAGAGCCACCGCCGCCCCGCCCGAGCTGGGTGCCGCGGTCTTCGGCTCTGCGCCGCGCGTCTCCGCGGCTGCCTCTTTAATCAGGAACACAGAAGGGGCGGGCCCTGAGCGGGCGCGTAATCGGATCGCTCTGCCGCGGCTCTGACATCCACATGCTGCTCGGCCTGAAAAGGCGAGGGGGGAGCCGGAGGGGAGACAGAGGAGGCGAGCGAGGCACCAGCCCGCAGCCCGCCCCCGGCACATCCTCAGAAGCACAGACACTCGGCCCGGCGCTGGGCGAGGTGGAGGTGAGGGCGGGCGCCAGCGAACTCGGAGAGCCGCTCGCACACTCGCGGGCGATCTCAGCCGCCGCCGCCGCCGCCGCACCCGCAGCAGCACCAGCAGCACCGGCCACAGCAGCTTCCTGCCTCGCTCTCCCCTCCAGAGACTGGCCAAGCGGGTGTAGCCGCTGGGGAAGGCTCCCGCTTAGGGGAACCCGGAGAAGACTAAGAGCCGGGCGCCTGACTGCCTACCACTCCGCCTGTCCAGCGGTCGGTACCTCTGCCCGCGTGTGTCCTGGGTGCCGGCAGACCTGTGTCAGTTTGCGCTTCTGAGATCACACAGCTGCTTAGGGGCCGTGTGATGCCCAGGGCAATTCTTGGCTTTGGTTATTATTATTATTACTATTATTTTGCGCTTAGCTTTCGGGAAACCCTCGTGATGTTGTAGGATAAAGGAAATGACACTTTGAGGAACTGAAGAGACCATACACGCGTTTGGGTTTGAAGAGGAAACTGGTCTCCGCTTCCCCAGCTTGCTCCCTCTTTGCTGATTTCAGGGGCTATCTCTTAGTGAGGTGGAGATATTCCAGCAAGAATAAAGGTGAAGGCAGACGGACCTCCAGGACGCAGGAGGAAAACGCTGATCATTAGAGACCTTTGCAGAAGACACCACAAGGAAGAAAATTAGAGAGGAAAAACACAAAGACATAATTATACGAGATCCCACCAACCTAGCCCTGGAGAGAGCCTCTCTGTCAAAAATGGATATGTTTCCTCTCACCTGGATTTTCTTAGCTCTGTACTTTTCGGGACACAAAGTGAGAAGCCAGCAAGGTAAGCCCTTCAAAGTTTTTCTATTCATTTTTACATGGTTCCCCCTTTAAGGGCGACTGCTAATGCGGAGAAGCCACTCAGAACCGCTCAGGAGGAGGCTCCCTCAATACTCAATAATTTAAAGGGAGATCTCCGTGGCCTTCTTTATACCACCAGGGCTGCTAAACCCAACTTTTCTCTCTTGCTAAGGGAGTGTGTGTGTGTGTGTGTGTGTGTGTGTGTGTGTGTGTGTGTGTGTTTTGTAACAGAATTTGGCGGTGTTCAGATGTCACATATGGACTGAATCAAAGGTTTAAAAATACTACAAAGCCTTTGCATTACAGTTTTGGGGATTTTTTTTCCTCCCTGTCTTGAAGCAGAACACATCTCCCTTGAGTTTCCTCAACCTAGCCAGTGAAATATAAATCACTTACATTCCCTCTGCTTAGCTACATTGAGCAATGTTAGCTGAAGGGCTTGGGAAAAAAAGCTAGAGTCTAGCTTTGCTTTTCAGATGTGTGGATTCTTTGCAGAATGGGAGGATACATCTCAGAACTGTAGGGTTGAAGCTAGTGGAGCGAGCCAGCTTGTGGCTGAAATGGAAGCTTTCCCGTGGGCAGTTGATAGTCCCCGCTCTCTCGTGAATCTGTGTGTTTTCTGGGAAAGCAAATCATGTTCTTTAAATTTTTTTTCTTAAAAGATAAAACAAACTGCATGACCCTCGACAGTCTCCTCATGTGAAGTGGTTAGAAAGTTTTGAGTGGAATTTGTTCTCAAACACTGCCAAAAAGGGTGTGTGGACACAGGCTGCAGAGATAAGCACAGCAGGGCCTAGGAGAGGCCAGGGCCAGCTCTTGTGGAGTGCGACAGGGGATACTTCTCTGAAAACAGGTCTCTGGGAATGCGGTTCTTCCACTCTGGAACTGCTTCTGGGGGTGTTTCCCTCCGCTCTAAGACAGTGTCTGGAACCTGAAAAAACTCTTAGCGTTTGCTCCTACAGGTGACTGGGATGGGAAACCATCTACCAAGGAAATGGGGGATAAGAGAAGGAGGGAGGAAAGATAGAGACAAAAACTCTATTACCTCGAGGCACTTGGCGGAGACAGCCAGCCGCGGTGGTGGGTCTCCTTCCTCACAGCCACCCTGGCGCTCCGCACCGTGCTTAGCGGGTCCTGAGGAGAAAGCTTAGCGGCTACCAAGCTTCTTGTTCCTTCCCCAACACACACCTACACCCATTTTACGTGGGACATATACGGGTTTTATTTTTTGCCATCTTTGGGGATTTGGCAGAGTGGGCAATGCTGTTGAGACCCAAATCCAACAAGCCTGTGCAGCTCCCTCTCTGCGGTAACTGGTCCTACTGGCAACTGCAAAGCATGAACCAAGGAAGGGTTGGGTGCAGGTCCTTCCTGGGGAAAATTTCTGGGCCTAGCATTCCATCTTGCCTTTATTCTGAATTCCCAGCTTGAATAGAAATTAAATTACCTCCCACGGACCTGAATGCTGCGTAAATTATGTATGTGTGTGGTTTGTTGTATATGTGTATATGTATGTGTGTGTGCGCGCGCACGCGCGCTCCTTGAGAATGCCTACAGTATATTTTGTATTCAAGAACGGACTCCGGTAGGCCCGGGTGTGCGAGTGCGCGTGCACTGGTACACAACACACACACACACACACACACACACACACACACACACACAACTTCAGGTTCCGGTGATGTGCGAAGCGGTTGGGATTGTAAAGACTTGGGGACCATCTCCTATCCCAGATGTTCGCACATCTGTCCCTAAGCGCTGCGTGGAGCATGTGTGTACGACACCCGCTCGAACCCACTCCTGCTCTGCCACCTGCCTTCCGCGCTCTCTGCAGAGCCCCCTCCCATTCCAATCCCTGGTCTTACTGCGTCACTTCCAGAGAAGCTCAAAAGCTCGGGGTGCGAAGAAGCTCATCACCCACTAAGAGCCCCGCGGGCAGCCTTGGGCCGGGGGTGGGACCCGCCCGGACTAGATATTATCCGGCTCCCCGAAAAGGTGATCAATCTCCGGTCATGTTTTCAGTCCAAAAACTAATTGGTACCGGGAGACCTAGCCTGGGTGGCTAAGGGCGAGGCCAAGCTAGACCTCTGACTCACCCTATGAGCGCCCGCCAGAAGGTGGGTTGGCCCTGGCACTACGGCGGCGGCGGGAACCTATTCCGAGAAGGAAGTCAGGAAAGAAGGTGGCGGGCACAAGTGGGGGCAACTGAGCAAAATACCCGCAACTGAGCTGGTCCGCAGTAGCTGGAAGGCCCTGTGGGCACCATACATCGGCTCCCAGGCGCGTACCCTCCCGCCCCGGTCTAGTGGAGTCTGAGCAGCTGGGCTAGGCCGGCTCGGAGCGCCCCCTCCTACTCAGGGCGCTGTGCTTGGCGCTGCAAGCTCGCCGCAGCCCCTGGAGAACTGGCATGTAGAAGCTGGGGGCCTGATGCCGAAAGATTCCGGTGCTAGCCTGGCCGGGAGGCAGGAAGCCGGGGTGGTATTGCAGCACTGAGGGCGGGGAGAGGCGGGAAACAGCTTGGCAGCCTAAGCCGCAGGAATGCGCGCAACTCGCACAGTCTGCCCGAGCACAGTGCGGCTAGCGCCCGCCTGAGCGCACAAACAGGTGA
This sequence comes from Rattus norvegicus, assembly GCF_021556685.1. NCBI lineage: Eukaryota > Metazoa > Chordata > Mammalia > Rodentia > Muridae > Rattus > Rattus norvegicus. The sequence continues at coordinate 79,296,988 of NC_141542.1, forward strand.
AGAGCACGCCGCGCGGGCATCCACGTGGCCGAGACGTGGGCGCCCCCCAGCGCTCTCACCCCCACCCCCCAGCGCCGTCCCCACCGCCGCATCGATTTGTTTGGGCTACGCAGCAGAAACAGAGCTGAGCAATCCATAAACATTCTATTAGGCAAAAATATTCCCAGCAAAAGCAGAACCAAGGCTATAAGCCTCTGCTAAGTTGGCCGCCTAGGATTCCTCCAGGCCAGTCCCCTCCTCCTCCAGACTAAGGACACCCCTGATAGAAGCCTGCGGCGGCATTTCCCTGACGCTGCCCAATGCCAGAAAGTTAGGTCGGGCTGCGGCTTGTCCTCCAGATCAGCCACTGCAGCTGCCTGCAGGCAAATTGTATCCACCACCACCACCACCACCACCACCACCACCACCACCACCACCACCACCACCACCACCGCCTCCTCTCTGCTCCTGCCCACGTGGAATAAAAAATACAGTGTTCACGACCAATGCTTCAGTTTCCTTGATTGATTTCTTTTTAATACCAACACAAGTTAATGGAGGCGAGGCGAGCTGTGATTAAACGCCTGCCCCCACCCCTCGCCTCGGGCTGCCTGAGCCCCTAATGTGTCCCACCAGTCCCTAAGTAGCATCAGCGTGGAGGGCACGAGTGGAACGACTGTCCTAAGGTGGGCGTTGCGTGTGTGAGGGGGCGTGTAATGGATTGGGCAACCCTCTGGGAATCTCTGGAGGTTGGGAGCACTGGAATCTGCTTTCTAGATCTACGTAGCGGATACTCCCAGCTGTGCCGCAGCTTCTGCGGCTCTGGTTGAATTTCTGCTGGAAGGGAAGGGACTGGACGCTCCGGTTTATTGGCGTGGACTCCCTGCTTGGCTCTCTCTGCCTCCCTTCTTTTCAGTTTCTGACAGAGAGGAGAGCCCCCTGGCGCTAGTCGTTCCCCAACAGCGCCGAGCCACAAAACTGCTCCTCCGCTAAAGTGGATCCGCAGGGGTTTGCTTTCTACCCAGGAAATCACTTTGTCCCTGCCTTGGGTTCTTCAGAAGGTGGCAACTCCCAGACCTAATGTCTACTCCTCCTCCTCCCTCCCAGTCCCTTGAGACCCATGGCTCGGGGCCAGAAAGAAGCCAGACCCCATAACCATCTATCTCCCCCTTTCTTCTTACTCCAGGAGCACTTTGATCTGTGGTAGTCTTTAACACCATTGCCATGGACACGGGCCGACTCGGTCAATTCAACCTTCAGTCTGAGCTAGGTGATCAGATAAAAGGTGTAAACGGGCTGTGGAAAACAGGACAAACAAATCCCCTAAGGGAAGCAGTCATAGTCCGAGAGCTTGGTATGGATTTTGTGAGGTTTTGGTCAGTCTCCCCCAAGTGTCCCTGTGGCCGTGGATGGGTATAATCATTTACAAGTAAAATAGTAAACTCCAGGATTCTGAATAGCCTGCTTAGAGCTCTGGGGACTTGTTTCCTGCCCTCATTAAGTAAGTGCCCAGTCACCTTCTCCCCAGAAGCAAGTACTGGAGGTGGTGAGGCTGGTTTTTTTTTTTCTTTTCCTGCCAACTGAGTACACAGTATAAAACAGGGGAGAGCGCCCCATAGGGCTTCGCGGCAGGCTCTTACTTGTCCAGGATTCACCAGGTAGAATAGCAAATGCCCACAGCACCTCTAGGGTGAGGTTTTATGTCATCCCGTGGAGTCCTCAGAGCACTCAACTGGCAAAGTGTGAGATTTGAAAGCTGCAGGGACTGGAGGCTGGGCTCTCTAGACAGGACGCCCTGCTGTCTACCAAATGGCTCCAGCCCCCTGCGGTTCAACGGATAGTGGGCATTCCTCAGTTTCTAGGTATAGGAAAAGTGAAGAGAAGGAACACCAGTTCTTATGTAATGGGGCATGTATGCAAGCCACAGTTATTGGGCAGGAGAAGGTGGGGTGGGGGTGGGGCGCTGAAGTTCCTGTGTCTTCTGTATCTCATTCAACTCTTCATAAGAGCATTCAAAAAGAAAGAACTGACTTGGGGTGAACCAAGTGTGGGACATTTCTGAGTTGACAAGAGCCAGGCTCGCTGATAGTTTTCAGAAAATGTTCCCCAAAGATCCACTTTGCAAAGATCTTAAGGTGAGATTTTTCCTTTGTGAAAAGCACAAAGCATGCTAAGTAAAAAGGAGGGGGCACTGTCCCCTGGTTATGCCTTTTCCAGTCAGCAGATCAGACCTAACTAAACTGGAAGCCCTTGTGCTAAATGCTGGCCATGTTATCCAACTCTGCGCTGAACTAGGCCAATTTAAATATAAGGAAACAACAGAGTCAGTCACAGCAACCAATAGGAAGGAGGCCTCCTTACCCGAACCAGTCGGATTTAAAGTCCCCTCTGCCTTAATCAGGTGAGGAAGGTAAGTTGGAACAGACCAGCTCTTGTTTCCTCAGCCTTCTTCTCTATAGCAGCACCCCCCCAACACACACACACACACACACACACACGCACATACACACACACGCACACACACACACATACACACACACATACACACACACGCACACACACACACACACAGACACACACACAGACACACATGCACACACACACACATACACACACACACACACACACACACACACACACACACACACACACACACACACACGCACCCCTCCAGCTTGGCCGGGTCCTTCTATAGAATAGCAAGTTGCCAGATTGTGAATCAAATAGAAAAGCCGATTAGACTCAAAACCAAATTTATTATTATTTTGTCTTTTGACAAGCATAACACATTTGAAATTCCTTGAACTAAGTTAGGACTTTTAAAAAGTGACCTCGGAGCAGGAGTTCATGGTGGCATGAACATATCTAAGGTATTTTATCATCTGGCCATCACTTGCTACCTTGAGTGGCAGTTGTGCTGTCTTTGAGGCCCAGCGGTTTGCCATTGTCCTGTTCCTTCCAGGAACAGGCTCTTTTCTAGCTTTTGAAGAGGATGGTTAGTCCATTTCTGGAAAACACTACAGGAGTTGTGTGTCTCCCCACCCCAACTCTCAGTTCCTACTCATTTTCCAAGGCCTTATGTGCCTTGTAGAGAGTGGGGGGAGGGGAGGCAGCATATATTTAACCCTTTCATTCCCAAGCAGGTTTAGCAGGATTGGATTCCAGGACGCACTGGCCTTGTCCTGTGGCTGGCCCAGGAGAAAGCTTCTAAAGGTTTAGGAAGCTGTCAAGTTTAGATAAGACTGAGCCCCTATCCTATGGGACCTTGGTTGTATTAATAAGGAGAAATTAATTTTTAACCACTGGGAATGTTGCCAAATTATGTGACCTTTGGCAGACCAGCTGTGCTATAAAAATAAATCCCCCATTTCTGAAAATGCTGCTTCTTTCCAGTACAACAATAACAACGTGGCAGTTGGGACAGAGACGCACAAGCAGCAGGCAGGCTGGAGAAGAAAGGGAAGGGATGGGTGTTGACAAAAAAAAAAAAAACAAAAAAAAACAAAAAAACAAAACTGTGATGCTGTGAAACGTGACTGCAGACCTGAACATCCTGCCACTCTCCCCCACAACCCACCCAGGGCTCCCAGAATGCCTGCCGGAAAGAACAAGCACCCGCATGACAGGGAGTCCGGGAGCTGTGTGTATGCAGGCAATGGAGAAGGTGTTAAGTGTTTCCAGCCTGCTCACACCCAGCCTCGAACACATCCCTCATTGTTCACACTGGCCAGTGACTGGCATGGGCAGAGAAAGGGGGTATTGAAAGGGGCAAAATATTTATCTTTCCTTAAATGCCACCAATAAGTGTCTCTGAAGTCTGAGAGCCCTGGTGTTGGACTGCATAGCTTCTAAAAAACAGGCGCCAGATGGGCTGTCCGGGTTTGCAGGCCAACTCAGCCAGTTGCCAGCTGTCTGCTCTGTGTACTCCGTGCCACCAGAGTACTTAATGGCGTTGGGCCTCAGTTTCCCTATCTGTAAAAGGTGTGTTTGATAACAGTAGCTACCTAGGATGGCTGTGCTGCGTGGCTGAGTCTGTTCTGATGCCAGTCACTATTATGTGTTAGCCATCTCACGCTCATACAAAGCGCTCTCCAACCACTGTGGGAAGTTTATTTTATTTTTATGAGATTTATTCATTCTTGGCTGCTCTCTCACTAAACCTTTGTCTGTGCTCCATAAGCACCAGCTTATCTCCTTCACGAAGTTTTCCACAGACCCATCACTCCTGGGGATGCTCCTCTCAGCAAAGGGAAGTCTCCTCATTTCATTCCTTTTCTCCCTTATCCTAGTCTTCATGTTCTTGGTCCCACTCCTCCCCCATTTCAAATCTGTCTTCTTTTCTTTCTGTTTCCTTTTCCCTCCCATTCCATCCTTCCTGACTGAAAGTGTACTCAGCAGGGAGGGAATGCTGGGGTTAAGGCACTCTTCTGAATTTGCAATACTTCTACTCTGGCATTAAGTCCCCCCAGCAACTGAACTCAAAAGAAAAGTAGTCAGAAAGACAAAATGGCTTTTACCCAGCAAGATTCTTAATAATCTCATTTCCCTTTGGGTCTTCATGAAAGAGGCATAGTCTAATCCAGAAAAAAAGAGAGGGTGAATGGGAATAAAATAAAAGTTCTTCCCAGTAGCTTGCAGTGCACAGGACTTAAGAGAGAGAGAGAGAGAGAGAGAGAGAGAGAGAGAGAGAGAGACTGAGACTGGTAACCTGGTCCCAGCCCCTAAAGATGTTCTGATAACTAGCAATTAGATTCTGGAGAGAGTCAGTCTTCGAAGAAGATAAAGGGAATTGCAAATTACTGGACCAAATGATAGTAATAATTGTGAGAATAGATGGGGAAAAATAAAGCAGATGTTCCCTGAAGGCACAGTAAGAGTCAGAGATAAAGGCGAAGGAGAGATTTAGTGGACAGAGGCGAGCTGAAGTCACATAGGAGAAAATCCATTACTATCAGTGGCTCACTGATGACGTTGTTGTAGTTCAGCGTCTTGCAAGTGCTACTGATAAACAAATATTTTGAAGTTGCCCTTTTGAGTGAGGAGAAACAGCAAACAATAATCAATCAACCAAAAGCTTCAGAAAAAAAAAAAGGTTTCTACTGCTAGCTACAACATGTGTATCACTGTTCTTCTTCATCAGCTAAGGTTAGAGTGTCCATGGAGACCCAGCTCACACTGAGACCATCTTGGTCTATGGCTGCATGCTATTATCTCAGATAATTAATGCACCATTTTTAAATCTGTATTTAATAGCGGTTGAGAATAGGAAGGGAAAGGTGGTTGCTGGTGTTTTACAATGTGTGGTAAAATGAGTTTTGATATCTAGTGATACACTTGGTGTTATGTTAGTTTGATCTTAATTCATTAATTGCTGAAATCTCATTGACTGTGACTGGAGGGCAGGATTCTGGATTTGATCTCATAGGGCTTGCCAAGGATGGATGAGGAAGGATCCTTGGCCTCAGGAGGCTTGTGGATAAGGCCATCTGAACTCTTAATGTCCCTTAGAAGATGCTCAAGACTATTATTTTTAAGGTATAGAGAAGGGAGAGGTAGTCGTTGGCAGTCCTGGTGTGGAGGTGAGGAAGGGTTATATGTGTAGTGAGATGATCAGCCAGGAAAAGACGTTCAGAGAGAAAGGAAACAGAGAACAGAGACATCCTCCTTGGGTTTGTTTAGGAGAGCTGCAGTTTAGAATACATGGTTAGAAATAATTGCCAATAAAGTTAGAAATAGTGTCTTGGGCTTAATGCAAGGTCCAATTTGCAAGGCCAGGGGCTTCGAGTTTCACGTACTAGCCAAGGGGGACCAATTGACATTTTAACCTGAGTTCATCAAAATAACTGGGAAAAATATATATATTTTATTAGCCATCCCCCTTCCTTTGGCTTTTAGAGAGACCTCAAAATTATTCTTCTTCTGTTTCCTTTCCCAAATGTCTGGTAAAATGGTCAAGATTTGTAACCCCAGATCTCTCATCAATGGCATCAAAACAACATTTGCAATGAGGTCTGGGAAAGAGCGGACACAAATATAAACTAATGATATTATATCCGCTGCCCTATTGGAATTGCATTTGCTTATGATCTAACATGACAAATCACAAGGTTACCACAAGTGGCATGATTTTAGGTCAGGGGAGGTAATCATGTCAAACTTGTATTTTCTGATTAAATGAGGGTTTGTTTTAGCCTCCAGATAGTAGAAGGAGAGTTGTTCCTGAGGCCCTCCTTCCAGTCCCACCTTCCAGTTGTGTCCTAGGCAAGGTGGGGGTGTAGTGGAAGGCAGTTTGCTTTGTTTCTTCTTGCCTTCCTCCAACAAGAATTGACTTCTCCTGCTTCCTGTTCCTTGTCTTCCCTGCCTTCCCAGATGGTTCTTTTATTTAGATCTTGAACTTTATCAAGGCAAAAGTTCATGGAGATTCTCATTTACTGTACCTCCAGGAGTGTGTTGCTCACTGCCACCCAGCCCCATAAACTGAATAGATGGCACCCCCTCCTCGTTGCCTGAGGAAGTGGTCAAACTGCCGCATTCCTGGCTGATGGATTGGCTCGTTTCTCCCCAGCTTAAGCCAAGATACAGATTTTATGAGACTGTCTCGTGACAGGCTGAAGTCACTTTGAATAAAACAAAAATCTAGCCTCAACTCAAAGAAACAACCCTTTGAAGGAGCTTATCCTGAGCCGGTGAGCAAAACTTGGTTAAAAGTCCAAGCAAAGGACTTAGATGATGTGGGTGGGGGATTTGATGATACTTCTTTTGGGCTTCTCTTCGTGCATCCCTGTTCACATGCTCACACAGGGAGCTGTGTATTCATAATATTTATAAAGAAGCAGCCGCAGAGGCCATTAAGAAGCTCACATCAGTACAGCTAATGTGACTAGAAGAGACATTCGAATTCTCCATAATGGGAGACCAGCATGCTCACATGAAGCCCCCAACATTTTGTTTCAGTCTTACTAAGTGAATAATGCAGAAGGACATGCCTTGAGCAAGCAGCATATTGTCTCAGAAGGAGGACACTCCTTTGAATTTGAGGTCAGTTTACAAGTTCTAGAAACATCCTTCCACCTCATGGTATACTTTGAATTTTGGAACTGGAAATAACCTTTCACGGGAGAGGGCACAGTCTCAGCTTGGTGGCCTAAGTCACCCAAGGCCACATAGCTTGCCACTTGATTGTGGAGCTCTTCATCCCCACCCCACTGCTATTCTAGTCAGCTGTCCATAAACTGCAAGTGACAGTGACAGGGGAAGGTGGCAGCTTCCTCTGTTTTTAAGTAGAAGAAGAGTGTCTTCTTTGCCTTGCTATGCATAATTAGATGAAAGTAGTGTTGTGGGATGAAGGGCGGGATGGATTGTGTTGCAAGTAAAGAATACATTGTAAAAAGTTTCCAAGGGAAGTGAGACAGGTACACCGCAACCCCCAAGTATATAGTCACCTCTATGTGCCTGAGGGATTGTTCTGCACTCCCAGCAGATGGCTGAAACCATGAATAGTGACCAACAAAATAGATGACGCTTTTTCCTATGCATAGTACATGTGACAAACTTAACTTATAAATGACTCATACTAAAAGATTAACAATAGCTAATAATAAAGTATAACAATTACAGTGGCATTCCATAATAAAAATTATTTGGATGTACTGTATCCATCTATCTACCTACTATCTATCATCTATCTACCTATTATTTATCATCTATCTACTGACCATCTTTCTACCTATCATCTATCCATCTACCTACCATCTATCTATCTATCTATCTATCTATCTATCTATCTATCTATCTATCATCTATCTACCTATCATCTATCTATATATCTATCTATCATCTATCTATCTATCTATCATCTATCTATCTATCATCTATCTATCTATCATCTCTACCTATTATCTATCTATCTATCATCTATTTGTAGTTAATGTACTCTTCTTCTTGTGACACTTCCTTCACTAGTAGGTAATGAATGTAATGAAGTAAATGACTTAACAACAGTGTTAGGCTGCTATTGACCTCCTAACTATGTGTTAGACTGAGAATTTTCAAGGTACAGCAATGTCTTTGACCACTGATAACTAGATCCGCAGAAGGGGTAGCAACGGAAAAGTAGGGTTACCCACATAAGAAATAGATGTCTCTAATCTTCCCTCTTGTCTCAACGGCATGCTAAAACCACAGAGATCTAGCCCAGTGGGTTTCAACCAAATCCAGGAAGTCCCAGAGAATCCCCCAAGAAATGAGGGCAGAACTTAGAAGCCAAAGTGATGTTCTTTAGTTTCTGATTCCTTCCCTTTGAGCATTTCTTCTACTTCCATTGTACTTTGGAATTCTGGGTAGATTTTTCATCTAAGGGGAAAGAGTACCACTTCTTAAAACATAAAAACACGACACCTAGTACACATCACCTAATTACACAGCTAATACAATCCACACATTAAATAAAACATATAAAGTGAAACCTAGGAGGACCCTACTCAAGTAAGGAGTAAGTTTATCCCCCATGCCCCTCTCGCCAATGTCAAGTGCCCCCACACAGGTGCATGTAAGTACGCATGCGCACACACAGACACACACAGTATCTTCGACAGTTATCTCACTACTCCAGAGTCAGCCAGCTACCAAGGAACCCTGTTCATGATTTCCTTCCCTTCAATTAACGTGGGCTCTGTTTGCTTTTCACCTGTCACAGGTTCTGGCTGTTGAAGCAAACCTGCAGAATTCTGATTATTTAAAAGTCCTCGCCACAGGGGGCTGGAGAGATGGCTCAATGGTTAAAAGAACTTTGTGCTCCTACAGAGAGGACTCAGGTTCAGTTCCCAGCACCCACATGGTGACTCACAACCATCTGTAACTCGATGAGAGTTCCAGGAAATCTGATGCCCTCTTGTGGGCTCCAAGGACTCCATGAATATATGCGGTGCTCATTTTTCTTAAAGACAAAATTCTCACCAGGTTATGTCACCAAATTCAGGCAATATCGTTTTGCTTTTAAACAATTCCAATTAAATTTCCTAGATGGCAGACTAGATTTGTAAGGTTTCTTCTTCTTCTGCCCCTTCTTAATGCTTTCTAAAAATCAAATGTTTCCAAGGAGCTTGGTCTTAATTCAGGCTCTCTAGGAGGGCCTAAGCGAAGGGGTAGGAAATTCTTTTATCTTGGGAAAGGGATCAGGAAACCCACAGGCAGAATCAGCATAACTGTACCGAGAAGAACAGGGCCATGGAAATTTAGAACAATAAATATTTGGCATTTTATTTTTTAAAGGAAACCACCTAGGTATTCACTCCGAGGAAAAAACCTAAACTCTGTGGCTGAGAGAGTTATCTCCTACTTCCCCAGGAGTTATGTGTAGAGGCATCGCGTTGTGACCTCTAACCCACTGTCCTCTGACCTAGCTCACCCTTCAAGCTTCGCTCCCAGATGGATTTTGCTTCTTCACTTTGGGAAATAAGTTGGCCGGAGGTGGAAGGTGTGCACAAAATAGTTGCAAAATGAGGTCGTAGGTCAGCTCACCAAACAGGTTCAGTGACTTCCACAGTGTGGTATTGGCCTTGAGGAGTCTGCCCTTGAGTTCAAGTTTCTCTCTTTTCCTTGTCAGATGGTTCTGAAACAAGACAGAATACACTTATGAAGTTATTTCGGAGCACAATTAAGGCCTAAAAAGTAATGGATGATCTAATTCTTCACAAGAAATTCTAGCTAATTCTTACTGGGGCGAGCTGTACTTAAGACTTGCAAGCCCACCCCACTCAGAAATGAAAAGATCAGTTATCAAGAAGGATTTAGTGTGTTTTCTTTATAGCTTTTACCGCTGTCTTTCAAGAACTCTCTTCCCTCCAAGAAAAATAGAGACAGAAATTCTAGTATTTGTCTTTGTGGATATATGTCTGCGCAAATGATGGGTAATATTTTCTGAGGGCGTAAACGTGTGCACAGGACTGAAGTGTGAATTACTGATATGTATATGTAATTGATGGGAGTTCAGTATCTGTGTGTTTCTGAGTGTGAATGCAGTCTAGGCAAGAATGCCCATTTATAAATATGAGGGTATCGAGAAGGTTAACAACACACAACCGAGACAGATGTTAAGGAGTTCACAGATATTTCATTAAGTGGCTTGATTTTCTTCTGATAAAGACGTGATTGGGGAGGGGGCGGGAAGCAGGGGAAAGCAGTGTCTTGTCCTTTGTCTCTCCATTAATAAATTTCAGTCGCAGGAGTGCAGACTACTGGCTGCAGAGCGTAGCAGAGCTGAACGAAATTTCTTTTGTGGGGCAGTAATTATACTGAGTGTAGATAAGACAGGAAACCTTTCTGCGAGGAAAGTTTTGCTCCTGCCTCTACTGTGATCTGTGTGCATGGACTAATTGCTGAAAGCTCAAGAAGCTGAGGGGAGAAAGTCTTTGTTAAGAGTAATGGAGAGAAGCAGGGATGGGGGACTTGCCTGACTGGGGAACCATAAGGGTTACTAAACAGGAGCTCTGCTCAGGTTTCCTCCAGGAGCTCCAAGGGGTGGGGCAGGGCAATTTGGGGGTGGGGGGTGAGTTGGGGAGGCAGAACATTCCTTTCTCTGCTAGTTTGGTGCCAAAAAGAAAAAACCTAGTATATCTCTAAGTACCCACACATCTGCCTCTATAGAGGGCTACTCCCAGCCCCTTTCACCCACATAAGCCAAGACTGATGAGCCACCATATGACCAGCTGGAAGATACGGGTGCCCTGGGTTGGGGGAGTGCTTTTGGGTGCCCAGGCATGGACTGTAGAGGCAGGGGAGGGGAGGTGGCTGCATCTGGGTGGGAGGGATGGACCCATTGTCCTCTAGGCCTGGGAAGGATGCAGGGTCATTAGGTAGAGGATGCTATGATAGCTGTTAGCCTGAGGAAACAGCCCACTTTTGTTTTCCACCCAGTAGGGAATGGACCTGAATCCATTAGATTCTGGGCAGTTCAACCCGGCACAGTTTGAGCCCTTGGAAGCTAGATGCCAAAAAGGCTACTTGTGTGGATTTGTGTCCCAGCACCATTGTGCAGCATGCCTATCACTTATGCATTTAAAGACTGTCAGGCTGGCAGTCTGCAGCAGAGGGCTGGAAGACAGCAATGCCAACAGACACAGGGGATGGCAAAGTGCACCTGTAGAGTTAAAAATGCATGACCCATTCCCCCTTTGAGGGAACACAGGAGAAAGACCCCCGTCCTGGACGGTATCTGCTGAGCTGTAATACATAATTCACAGACCCATGCTGGTCCATGCAGATGGCGATATTAAATCGTGATTGATGCTCAGAGACATGCAACGCTCACGAAGGGCTCCAAGAGGCTTCAGAATATTCCTGTGCCCCCTGTGCCTCTCAGCTCTAACTTGGTATTAAGCAACCCACCCCCTTATTCCCCAGCCCCTGCTAGGGGTTTCGGGAGTTCCCTCCTGGGTAGATAGGATTCTTCAAATGTCACCACCTACCTTTTCTGCCTTTGAAGGTTGCCCCTTTCCCTCCTGGCCCACTGAGGCTGTTTACCTCCAACCAGGCACCGAAGTGAGGGGGAGCTGGCTCTCTTCCCCTGCCTCTGCCTTCCCTTTGGAGCATCTTGACGAGGCAGCAGCACACTCTGGTGGTGACCAAGCCAGAGGGACAGTGGGCAGAAATCGTAGGGAAAGCTGAGGCGTTTGCTTGCTCAACACAAAGCACCTTTGTGCAAATCCTGAGATTGGAGCCAGCAGATTCTTCGATTCAGAGTCTTCCATTGGGTGTATAATGAAATAATAAATCAAATTTGTGGTGTGTGTGGAATTAAATGTTTTGGGGGAGTTTCTTAAAAAAAAAAAGCTGAAATCACCCTCTGGGGCCTGTTCTGGGCCAAAGCTGAAAGTGCTCCTTTGCACCTCTCGTAATTGTGGCCAGGCTCCTGGCTTGGTACCACAAAACCACGATTGTTGGTTCCTGGAGCCCGGCTGCTGGCTGACAGGGCTGGGCTAAGGCACACCAACTAAAATGAAGGATTTATGAGACAAAGATAGAGATGAGAGGCTTGAAGGAAGAGAGGAAGATGGGCCAAGAACGGGAGACAGGAAAAGGCAGGGAGGAGTCTTAAGTGTACACTCTTGTTTTTATAATCTCCGGCCATTTAATCAAAACATTTATGACCCTTTTCTGAAGCGTGTGCGTGTCTCTGTGTGTATGTATGTGCCTGTGTGTGTGTGTCTGTATGTGTGTTGGTGTGTATGTCTATGTCTATGTGTGTGTCTATGTGTGTATGTCTCTGTGTGTGTTTCTGTGTGTATGTGTCTGTGTGTGTTCCTTGTGTGTCTCTGTGTGTGTCTGTGTGTTTCTATATGTGTGGTATGCATGTGTATGTCTGTCTGTGGCTCTGTGTGTTCCTGTGTGTGTGTGTGTGTGTGTGTGTGTGTGTGTGTGTGTGTGTGTGTGTATGACTTTATCTGGAGGGGGTTGGCTACAGAGAAAAGAGTTGAAATAATGTCTTCCACTGAATGAGTAAATAGATTAGTCTTCTGGATTGCCATAAAAGGTCCCTAAAATAGTTGTAATCAGCCACTGGGAGGGAGGAGTTGTGGAGGGAAGGCTATAGTAGCGTATCTGACATTCTTTGGTGTTCTCTCTTCCAGATCCGCCCTGCGGAGGTCGGCTGAATTCCAAAGATGCTGGCTATATCACTTCCCCAGGTTACCCCCAGGACTATCCCTCTCACCAGAACTGTGAGTGGGTTGTCTATGCCCCCGAACCCAACCAGAAGATTGTCCTCAACTTCAACCCTCACTTTGAAATCGAGAAGCATGACTGCAAGTAAGCACAAACCTTCTGACTGGGGACACAACCCTTCTGACTGGGGAAACATATACAGGGCAACTGCTCTTACACTTTGCCCTTTCTCTCACTGAAGGGCAGTTGTGGGTCCCAGCCACAGAGGGGCACTTAAACACGGCATTACCTTTCAGGAGAGGTTGGGTGGTTTTGATCCCATGGTATTGTGAAGAACCTTCTGGAATGAGGTACAGAAAGCAGTGGTGCCCTATCTGTAGACATTGGCAGTGCAGAATTTCCATGGAAGCAAGAAGCAGGCTACAGAACCCCACTTCTTATCTCTCCGATTTACCTTCCTTTGGCGGGCTCCCCCCATTTTAATTGTGGCCTTATCAGAGAGTCCTTCCAGCTTCCCTAATAAAATGGTAGCTGGATCCTCAAATATATCCACCAATGGGGATTGGCTTCTTGCTTTCCGAAGAGTCATTGCTTAAAATGAGTAAGAAAGACGGAGTCAATGAAGGAAGGGTTAAGGCTCCAATTGATTCTTGATGTCTACACTGCACAGGTTACTATCAAAGATGCAGGCGTGGATTCCTTCTACAAACAGTTCTAATTGCTTTACAAATAATTAAGCCACTCAGTTCTTGCCTCGGCCCCGGGAAGCCATTATGACACAAGAACACTAAAATAGAGAGGTTCCATCAGTTACTAACAGTGCCTCAGCTGATCTTGTAACAGGACATCAGTTCATCCACCTTGGAGATGCAGTCAGTCAGAGAAATGCTCTTGAAATGCTGTGTCCACTCGGGGAAACAGGCAGGACAGTCATGTCAGTGATAGAGATGGCTAAGTAGCCTCCAGAGCTCTGTCCTTCGTGTTTTCCTCATGAATCAAAAGTGAAAGTGTGCAGTTGGGGAAGAATGTGGCAATGCCATTTACAGTCTTTGTACCATAAATTCTGGTGAGTGTCCAGTGTTCACATGACACCCAAGCACGCTGAGCCTTCCTGTGACCAAGGCGTTGGGCGTCTTGGATAATTAATGAGGGGACAGCTCATGGGACAGGTATAAGAGAGCAGGCAACACTCCTGGCCTCTAATGTAGAACAGGCTCGGTCTAGCCCAGCACTTCCTCTGAAGGACTCAAGCTCCTCTGTAACTAGCACTAGACTCCGAGGCCTGGTAAACTGTCGCTGTTATTATTATACTCCCAGGACCAATTTGCACCTACAAAATGGTTTCCTTCCAACAGGAGGTAGTTTGTGCTGAAAACCAAAGAGTTCCCCGGATGGATGCCGCATGTGACTAAGAGTCACAGGATGGGGTTTCCAATTCCAGGGCCAATCTTGGCTGCCTGGATGACATAGCACATCAGTTCCTCCTTTGTCTGTGTTACACAGACACACTGGACTCAGTGACTCAGCATCCTGGGATTCCACTTCCCCAGCAGCAAAGTTTACAAAGAATTTGGGCGAGAACAGCTCTGTAAAAGGATTTTTGGGTCCGGGAGTCTTTGGCTAAGCCGCAGAAGGTTGGCGTCAACTGAAGTGTAATGCACCCCTGTGCTTGAGAATGCGCTCAGAGGAACTTGACTAAGCACCTCTCTGGACGGAGGGCCAAATTCGGTTCTGCTGATCCTAGCGAAATCTCCAGGGGAAATTGCTAAGAGGCCATTTTATGGATATTCACGATGACAGGGGAAAAGGGCCCAGCTTTTTAGCAAGTTGAATTCAGATGGCAGTGAGCAAAGCTCCAAATATATTGAGTAGAGTAAAAGGATAGCGAAGCAGGCTCCAGCCCCAGGATTCATCCCCCTGGGGTGGGGAGAACTTAGTGTGAAGCAAAAGGACACAAACCTCACCCTTGCTGGAAGAGAGGAAACAAGAGAGGCTACAGGCTGGCTTCCCGGCTTTTCAGCCCTTCCTAACTAGCTTCCTGTTTTCCTCCACACTCCCCATCCTTGCTGCTGGCTTCAACCTAAAAGGTCACAGGGGTCAGAAAGAAAATCTTTCTGGAATCTCTTTCCCTCTAGCGCCTTGCAGGCAAGGCTCCTCTAGGCCTCCTTAGCCTCGCTCTCAGTTCTCACCAACCCCGCCACTGTCCCCCCTCCCCATTCTCTGTGTCTCTCATTAATTTTTATATTTAGAAGGCCGTATCTGGTCCCTCAGCCTCCCGCTCTCGATCATTTGCATGCAGAATAAGGGGCTTGCCTCGTTTTACTTCATCTCATTAAATCCTGGAAGGCTTTTTCTTGTTCTTACACCCCCTTTTGACTCCTCTTCTGCACTGCATTTTTTTTTATAGTATTCGCTATCAAAGGAAATCAGTCCCCTCCTTCTTTACATTCTGGGGACATGCTCAATTGTTTACCCCAAAGTTTGTGAAGCAGATACCTCTCCCAACATAAAATTGCCTCTGCTGCCCATCTGTGAGTGGCAACAGCTTGAAAAAGAAAAAGGAAATGAAAGGGCACAGACTACATGCCTGCCCATGTTATCTCTTCTGCTTTCTGTGCATGAAATGAACTACAAAAGTGGCCCTCTGACCTGAGACCAGGGCCCTCATAGGGAGGATTATTCTGATCTGTGGTACCTAACCCTTTCCTCTCTGTACCTTAAAGTCTCCATCCTGAAGGTCAAGACTATTACAGAGCAAACCCCAGACAGCTCTTTTCCTGACCACTGCTTGTTCATTTTGCTCCACTGCTGTCTGCTTGGAAATTTTCACTCACAAGCATCATCTGTTCTGTGCCAGTGCAATCCAAAGCCACCCTTTCTCTTAGCTTTGCCTGCCTCCTCCCTTAGGCTACCCATAGGGAGCCAAGCCCTAAGCACTAGCATGCTGTCCTGGGGACTGGGTAGCAACTACAGGCAGAAGCAAAGGCCACTATGGCATTGGCAGCTACCTGTGTCAAGGGACAAAAAGACAGGACTCACGGCTGTCTGGGCAAACAGAAAGAAGTCACTTCAGTCCCTTGGGAGCAGAAGATACCTGGAGGCTGCTGCCTTGGCAGACAGAGAGAGGCCATTTGCTTGAGTCATCAGCCAGAGGCTTCCGTGCTACGGTTTTAGAAACATACACACAAGGCTGAGTAATTTTCCATTTCTAAACTTTGAACTGTATGCATTCTTTAAAACATTCACCAACGTGCCATCCTATACAACTTATTCACCAGTCTTCAAGCATGCATGTGCACACCACTGTAAAGGCCCAATCAAAGGTAACTAAAATCAAGATCAAGTTCCTGGAAAGAACAAGTACTTAGCAGATAGGGATCTTGAAAATATTTTGAGGAAGTTGGAAAACTAGGAAACTGTGAACACACATCTCTTAGGCCACCTCACGAGCAAGATTCAGAGCAAAGTCATCTCATTCCATGTCAACGTGAAGCCCACTGAGTAACAGGAACTCTGTAGAGTCCCTCCGTGGAGGTCCTGAACATCTTAAATCACATGCCTCACTTCCCTGTTTCCTTAACAAAGCCAGGAAACGTTGAGGAGAGTCATTTTTTGTTCTCGATTGTTTAGGATGGCAATTCTAAACTTCGCTTCTTCATGCACAATGAAGGGCCAGTTCATGTCCTCTTTGGATCTGATTTGCACTTGCGGATGTGTGCGCTTGAGTGCAGTACCGGCAGAGCTCAGGAGAGGGCGCCAGATCCCCTGAAGCCAGAGTTAACAAGCAGTTGTGAGCCTTCAAATGACTGTGCTGTGAACCGAGCTCATGACCTCTTCAGGAGCTTAACTACCGAGCCACCTCCTCCATCCACATTTGAATTCCTGTTGAGCTTTTCAACGTCTTCTAAGCCCTCCATCTATCTCTTCCCCCAAACCATGATGACAAGTGCATCGCTGTGCCTTGTTTGGGTTATCACAGTAGGTTAGCAAGCACATTAAGGGCTTGTCACGGGAAACCTGAGGCCATTTTCTACTCCTACTTCTTGCTTTCCCTTCTGGTTATGAGTATCCTTCCTCATATAGCCCCTGTCTTCTGGAGATATATATATATATATATATATATATATATAATCTTTGCCAAAGATTAGTTCCTGAGGTTCAAGATTTCAACCCTAAGTCAGTGCAAATTCAAGGCCAGCATTTGTTATTTGTTTCATTCAGCCAAGGCCACGACAGAGTAAGGACAGCCTGCAGCCTGACCCCCACCCCGACTGAGCGTAACACAGCACCCATAGTTCTCAGCGTTGGTTTAGAATCCTGTTTCTTCCCAGTCTCCTACACTCTGGATATGGGTATTTGGCCTCTTGCCAAGTGTTCTAGCTAAACAAAATGTGCTTGAGTTTACTTACTACAGAGGGGCCCTCTAGATCTTAGAAGATGTGTCTGTCCCTCTCACAGTTAGGTGACTATATTTTAAAACAAGAAGCAGATTCCTGGGTTGATAAATTAACCATGATGCTAAACAGGGGAGAGAAACCAGACTTCAATAACCTGGTCCCTTCATGTTGAGCAGTCAGGGCTTCCCTGTGCCCAATAAACAGCCAACGTTTCCAGCAACCAAACATAACTTTCCATCTGTGCGAGGTCTCCCTGAGCTCCCACAGCACGAGCTGTCCCTCCTTCCCGACCCGTGTTTCTCCGGGGCTCCTGGCTCAGTCTCCTTGTCCTTTATTGGCTCCTGTTCCAATCCACCTTGATTACACTGTCTATTCCAGTGTGGTGACCTCATGTTCTGAGGGGTAAGCTCTCCAATGGCCCAACCACATCCCCCGTCTATGGCCTGCAGCACCTAGCCTGGGAGAGAACTCAGTGGGTGTGTGCATATACTTCTCTTATTGATGTCTTGCCACTGATTACCTCAAGGGCATATATGATATGAGCTATGATATGAACAGAGTTGGAAGGTGGGCAGGTCTGGTTTTTCCCATTCTTCCAACCGACATTACAAAGAAATGGCAGAGATCATAGAATCTGAGCGATACGTGTCGCTAGGTACGCAGACTTGGGTTTGGCACCAGCCGAATGGCCACTGGCTGTTCACTTTGTGTCCAAGAAGTGCTTAAAAACACCTACTTAGTGCCCAGATTGATGGCCGGTTTTGAAAATATGGATGGTTAGTAAGTTGTACCCTTTGACCTGATAGATTTTGGGCCTCCAGAGTAGGAGGTAGTGAGGTCAAACTGTCCCAGCTGGTGCAGTACGTCTAAGCCTGGCAGCGAATTGGCACTTTTCTGTCTTTGTCTCAGTAGTGACAGGAAAGCATATGAAGTGGCCACCTCCCCCTGCCCCAGATGAAGAGTCTTGCTCTCAGAGGGCTTAAGCAAATGGCCCTCAGGCCCTGCCCTCTGAAGAGGCTGGGAAGGGATTCGAACCCTACTTTCCAGTCTGCCGGTTCTTCAATCGCATGCTGTCTGTCTTCCCTTCCCCAACACTGCATGTTATGACTGTGACAAGATGGGAGCCTGTTATCTGGGTCCACAGTACCCAGATCCAGCCTAGGCTGGAAGACCCGGGGAGGCTCCCTGGAAGAGGAAATACCTATACTGACCCTAGAGGACTCAGCCTATCAAAAGGAGATTGTGTGGCTAGAGGTCCAGGCAGAGGGTGGCACTCTGATCAACCTGAAGAGAGGACTGTAGCTCTGGGAAGTACAGTCATAAACATGGCTGACCTTCACTTCCTTCCCCATGAGTGCCGTAAGGGCAGGAGCAAGAGAAGGCTGCCCTTGTGACTTGATATAAATGCTTCCTGGCAAAAGGTGCCTGCTGATGTTACTTAACTCTATTTATCTTAACTATTTCCTGGCCAGGCGACTTCCACCACCTCCTTAGAATGGGGGCCCAGAGCAGGAAGCAGAAACAGCTGGGATTATGGGCAGTCTATGGCCCCGCCCTCCCTGCTATTGTAATGTTTCTTCAGCCTAGATCCCTATGTCCAGATGTTCTTAGGATAATGGAGAGTGTGGTTTGTTCTGGTAAAGTCCGGGTAACAATCTGGATTAAGTCCTCATCAGTTTACTCCTATCCAGACCCTGAATCCCTTTTTTCTTTTCTTTGAGAAATCAAATTACCCAATTGGAGGTGTGGCTTCAGCTGGGATCCCCTGAAGTCAAAACAGAGCCAGTCTCTGCAAGAGGATGCCATGTGCTGGCTCAGGAGGAGGGACTCTTGGGTTGATTACTCATGACATTGTGACAGATTTACTGCCTGCCCACCACAGAAATATCCCCATTCTCCAAGGATCCAGTGAGCATTAGTATTTTTTCTGTCTTGCAACAACCTCCTAATGACAGAAACAGACCCACCTTTGGGAGTTGGTGCAATAGTAGGGCCGGCCACATTAGCCAGAACCCAGCTACCTGACCCGCCCTCCACAACCTTGACCAAGGACTCCCTCTGTCCGGCAACTTCAGCTCTCCCGAGAAGTAGGAAACAACAGCCCACAGATTCTTTTCCTCCTTTTTCCAAGGTTAAAGAGCAGTTGGGACAACAGTTATTTCTGGCTGTTTGTTTTTTAAATATTCGATGTTGCAATCGCATTGCTCTCCGTGCAAGCGAGCTTCACTGTGGCTGTCTTTCTTAACAATGCACTTTATCTTCTGATTGAGAAAATCACTTGAGATTTTATCCTACACGATCCCCCTTGCTCTGCCTCTCAACTCTGGCACCTTCTTGAAGCCTGGAGATCCCAGAGGGCCAGCATCTCGACCCATGTAACTCCGTGTAACTCTCTCATCTAATTACACCGGCAGGCTGTCTTAAGAAATTCTGAGGGACTGTGAGACAGATAAAGGTGTGGAGGGTAGAGCATAGAAGGGGAGATAACATGTCAAGACAGTCTTTTCTACAGAGGGATTTGTGTTTTCCTGTTGTCATGAGTCCTGTAGAAAAAAATCCACACTCTTTGTTATCTGTCTTATTGGTGAGGAGATTTGGACCTTCATGAGAGATACTTAAGAGATAATTTAATTCCATTTTTTCCATTCGTGCCTAGATAAATTATCACACACACATGCAGCCCTTGTCTTGTCTTTCAAGAAAACAACTTCACAATCGTCCTTCGTTAGGAGACCTTTTGGCTCTCAACCTTCCCAGTTGATTTCGGAATAGATGGCTGTATTCAATTTACATAATCAAAAACTTTTTTTCCTAGAAGGAAAATCCCTGAAAAAAAAGTTAGCTGGGTCAAAATTAAATTTTAAGAAACTAAGGAAAAGAAGAAAGAAATAGACCCAGGTTTGGCTTGGGTTCAAGAGGACCACATGGTAAAAGAAAAAGCACACAATTGCATAATGCCTTTCCTGTGGCTATGAAGTCAGGCGTTGTGGACTGATGCGTGAAGTTTTCAGCTCTATATGTTAGAGGCCAAGATGTATGTTTGTGGGGGAAGATTATCAGGTGGGCAACAGCAAATGCTCATGTGTTCTCAAAGATCTCGGATATTAGCTACCTTTGTCTCCCAGAGCAAGCTGTAGGCTCAGGACCAGAATTATTCCCACTAACCAGAAGGGTATACTGAGGCTTTGGGAGAGCACACCTATGCTGCAGGAGGCCTGAATTGGAAGCCAGCTGACCCTCAGCTGCCTCTATATATCTGTTTCGATGTGTTGCGAGCAGCCACCTGCTGTGCTGGGCTCTGATTCCTGTAGAACCCCACAAGCCTTTCCTTTCCCCTTTTATTGCCTTGTTTGCCTCTTCCTGCCATGGGGTTACTTGTGGATGCCAGCAAGGCAATCAAGGAAAGAGAAGCCTTTCTATGCCTTAAATGATAAGCTAGAAACCCAATTCTGTCAAGTCTCCATCTGCCCCTCATCCTCTGCCCCCAACTCCCCTGGACTCCTACACACACACACACACACACACACACACACACACACACACACACCAAACCACATATACCACACATGCCACACACACACCACACATTACACATAAATACCACATATACCACACATGCCACACACATACCACACATTACACATAAATACCACATATACCACACATATGCATAACACACACACACACACACACACACACACACACACACACACACACACACACGCTCCTCACCACCCTCTCTGGGTCCCCACCACTACCACCTTTTTCTCCATCTGGAATCTGGAGATGAGAAGGCCAGTAATGGAGTGTCAGCGGAAGTAATTGATTCCTCACACACAGAGAATGCCCCTGCCTTTAGTGTCAATGGAGCTGAACCAGATTCTGGGCGGGTGAGCGAGACATGTAAACAGTTCATGGCTGAGCTGTCAGGGCCAAGCCAGACACAGTGGAGAGGGGCTGAGAGGGAGAACCGTGGAACAAATAATTGTTTTATTGGAAAAGAAAGCAGTAAATAATATTTCAGCCCAGGAATTGGCTGTTTGAAATGGACTCAGCCTAGGACCAGAAAAAAAGCGGGACACAGGTTCAAATGGAAGAGTTTTTCTTTGTCTTGAGGTAGGAGGATTCTTCCTGCTCCACCCCCTTTCTCCCATTATCATCATTAAAATAATTACTGTAACAATTACAGTTGATGAGACCTCAGGTTTATAGAACACCTTTCATCTGAAAGTTCAAAGTGATTTATCTGTGTATCATCCTCTGAGAACTGTAGGAGGGTAAAAAAGTATTATTATTATTATTATTATTATTATTATTATTATTATTATTATTATTATATCTTCTTGGAAAACCGAGGTCCATCCAACCCCAGAGAGGGCTGCTAGGTTAAATGCTGGGGTACGGACTTCTCTTCTGGGGCCTTTACTAGTGTTCCCTTCTCAGCAAGCCTTTTTTCCACATGTGGTTCTTACACCGTCCCTAGCACTAATGCTTCTCCATGCTATGGGGTCCCCACTGGCCATCACAGTATGGTGACCAGCCAGCCAGCCGATCCATACACACAACCAATGGTCTGCTTATGGCTTCCAGAGAAATAAAAGTCCTTTAGGTACCATTCAACCCATACTGTTTCCCTCTAGCTTGGAGACTTCCTGAAACCTGCTTCTCTTCTTATAGAAGCTTGTGCACTTTCTAGACATATTTCTTCATGGTCCAGGGAGATTCGGTCTAACAGCACCCTATATTCCTGAGTGCTACATCCATGCCCAGCGAACGCTGGATTTTAACACATGCATTTCCACCATGCAGCAAGGCCGAGGCTGTAACATGCATTCCTGACTGGGTCTGACTTTGCTCTGAGAGCCGCCACAGTGTTTCAGGATGCATACCAGGGCACAGCATCCAAGTAACACTTTGAGAGGAGGAAACAGTTCCAGCTGACTGGTCACCAAGGGCTACATTCAGAATCTCCACCCTGGCGTGGCTACAGCTCCTTCCTGCTTGGACATTAGTGTGTCCCTGTCACTTCCACACCTCGGTGCTTTCCACACAGTAGTGACAAGTTTGCCTCCAGAGCCAGGGGAAGCTGTGAGCTCTCTGTAACCTGAAACGCCAAGAGAACGGGATCCAAAATCTGGCTGCCACATCTACCACCTGCTCCCAAACTACCCCTGTCCTGGAATTCTTCATAGCACATTTTTCAGACACGGCTTGTGTCTCCCAAGCTCTGTGACAGAGGCTAGGGGAATATTAAAACGACTGGGAACCTATCCCCAGAAAACTCAAACGAACTTTGACATTGGTGATTGGTTCCCTGGCGCCTGGCACACTTGTTCCCAGCAGGCTTCCATTTTTCGGACAGATGGAGAGGCTTTGATTTCTCTCTTACAATTGGCTCCTTCGGGAGGCAGAGGTAGTAAGCTCCTCACCCAGAGGGAGCTGTTCTCTCAGCCAAGTGGAGGGATGCTGCCAGCACACCAGGGGCCCAGGATGACGTGCTCTGATTTCCCCTCAATGATTATCAGTTACTTTGTGCCCCTAGTTGGTCCCAAGAGGTGAAGAGATGAGCTCAGAGCCCATTTATGAGGGGAGGCAAACCAAGGCAGGCCAGTACGATAGACCTGGGACAGCATGATAGACCCAGGACAGCATGATAGACCCAGGACAGCATGGCCAGCATGAGACGATTTAGCAAGTCTTGGCTCTATAAGGTTTCGCTTTCAACATCGGAGTTTGAGTTGCTGCTGCTGCTGCTGCTGCCGCTGAGGAGAAAGTGGCCATAAACTATGGATCTTTGTTACCTACTAAGTACTCTAGCATCATTGCAAACCGCTAACAAGGGGCTCTTAAAGTTGAAGCTAAAGAATGAAGATTCTATAGTCATAAAAACGAAGCTCTGACAATCATGCTGAAAAGAGCCAGCCCCAAGCCTTCAACTTCACCAGTTGCCTTAAACTCACCCCTTACATAAGCAAATGTTTTCCATCCAGGCAACCTCTGGAGTGCCTGCTGGTACAGATCTGTTGGCTACATGGCTTCAGGAATGCACCTTGCTGGGGAGCCAGGACAGTGTGGGGGAGCCGTGTGCACCTCCAGGTCAGAGCAGGGGTGCCAGTGGCTTTGTTGTGTGCCCTTCGTTTTCTGAAAGTGACTCACAGAAGACTTATCAGACACCATGTCTGGAGCAGCCTCCTTCCTCACGTTGAGAGGGTTCTTGGCAGCCTGCAACCCAAGGAACAATGAGGTCCCAGGGCCCCTACATCATCCCGGGGCTTCTGCGGAAAAACAAGCTGCGATTATAAATAGATGGCATTTGCAGTTTCCACTTTCTTGCCTTCAAGGTTTTTGAGAATAATTCTTCCAGTTTGTTTTGGGTTATTCTCTGTGCATACTTCCTTTGCTGGGTGGTCAGATTTCCTCCCTTCTAACGAGCGTGGTGACCCTGGTTGGGAGGGAACCGCGAACAAAAAGCTGCAAACACCAGAGATTTGTGGCTTGAAGAAATGAAGGAAGAAAACGCAACTGCACGCAGCTGCTGTGGAAAAGGCACTTGGTCCCAGTGCAGACATACAAACAATCCTCCAGTGTTAGAACTACCGAGGTTTTACAGGTAGATGAATGATAACGATGATGATAGCAGTGGTGACAAAATCTGCTCACTGAGGACTGACTGTGTGTCAGCCAGTCTGCTGAGCTAATTCTGCGTCTCGGTTCAACAGGCTGACAAGAGATGAGTACCTCACTGCTCCAGACACAGCGAATGAGGGCTGGAGGTATCAGTCAGTGGCAGTGTGGTGTTCCAGTGTTTGGTCCCTGGGTTTAAGCCCAATACCATTTAAAGACAGACAGACAGACAGACAGACAGACAGACAGACAGATAAATGGTGGATAGATACAAATGATAGATAGATAGATAGATAGATAGATAGATAGATAGATAGATAGATAGATAGATAGATAGATAGAAAGAAAACTTTTCAAACTAAGTATGTAGCCCAGTTGATAGAATGTTTGCCCAGAATACACAAGCCTCGGGGTTTACCTCCCAGTACTACATACACTGAACATGGTAGAACACACCTATAATCTCTGAACTTAGGAGGTAGAAGCAAACAGATCAGGAGTTCAAGGCCATCCTTGGTTACTCAGAACATTCAACCTAAGATATGAGATCCTGTTTAAAAACAAGCAAACGAAATCCAGTAAATGGAAGATAAGTGGCTTTGAACCTATCCCTGGCACCCTGGGCTCAGATCCCAGGCTCAGAACTTCCAGACTGAAATAAATCTCTCAACAACTCAAGCACATGGATACTGTAAGAGGTAGATTTGTGGAAATCTACCCCCAAGATTGGCAGCACTGGGACTGTATGTAGCTAGGCTGTAGCTGTGGTTTCTTATGTCATCTTCTCTGTCTTCAAGATGCTCTGTGGGGTGTGTGTGTGTGTGTGTGTGTGTGTGTGTGTGTGTGTGTGTGTGCAGGTATGCAATTCATCCCTCACCACCATGTTTTGTTAACATGATGCCTATAATAAAAATAGCCTTCTTTTCCAAGGCATCTGCCGCTATGCTGGATGTGCCTTCCCAGTCTTTCTAACCGGCTCCGAGGGTAGAGTATTATTATTCCCATTTTATAGATGAAGAATTGAGACAGAGAGAGTGTAGATGTCTTATCTGTGGTTTCGCTAGTAGCTAATGCCGTGGACTAACTGGCTCTGTCCCCAAAGCTTCCTTCCCGGAGTTTGTTGTGCTCTCTTGGACATGGATCTGTGTAATAGTAATTTCAGGCGGGTTTTGTCCCAGAGCCCTTCCTTAGAGAAATAACCTGCATGGGAAGACACAAAACTCCAGTTCATGACTACACTGAGACTCCTTCGTGGAGCATGTTGGGAATTTGTGGACTTTAGAATATGTGGATGGTACTTGAAGCTCTTATAAATACACTGGATCCTATTTTCTCACTCGACGGGCCATATGTTCCCATTCGGGTGTACTCATGCTTATAAAAATACTGCACTTACAGAAATTAATGCGTTATCCCATCTGAACACATGAGCTGCATTTCCACTGGGCAAATCTTGAAGCCGTGCATTGCAAACCTCCTCCCTGTTCCCACTGGTGATCTGTCTATTAATTTTGGCACGTCCTGCGGGCTTTGTTTAATCAGGATGACTGAGAAAAAAAGGAGCAGGGTTCTGTGATGTCGCTCCATACTTCTGCCCACTTTGTAGAAGCCTGAGGAAGGAAGGTTTCTTCCCTGCTGGCCTCTCTCCAGCTTTTGTGCCATGGCAATCTGGTGAAAGGGAAGGAGGTGAAGCCTGTGCGGTAGAGTGAGGTCACCTGAGTTCAAATTCTACCCCTGACCTTTCCTGGTCATCACCTTGGACTGTTAACCTGAATCTCCATCTGTGCTTCTCCAAATGAGTGGTGACCCTGACCAGTCTAGTGTGTAGTAAGTTAGGGTTAAATGAAACAATAGCTAAGCTGGGGGTCTAGCTCCGTAGTAATTACTCAATAAATACGGTCACTTTCCACTGGTTTACTTACTAATGAGTGGTAACAATGGGCATTAGAAATTCAAGGAAACGAAACGTACTTCTTTAAAAAGAGCTAATCTGACAGCAAGCCAATTTCTCCGTAAAGGCTGGACCCAAGAAGCAGGTGGCCTGGCTCTGGGCCTGTGTTTGCCAGAGACCTCAACATTGTGCAGACCCACCCTGCAGCCTCCGTGTATCTCAGGCAGCTTCTTTGTTGGGAGTTTTTTGGGAGCTGCAAGCGACTGTGATGGCATTTCCTCCAATTTTCCCTGCAGGTTTTAATGTAAGGATTAATAAGACAGTGTTTGTAGCTGTCTTTGAGCTTCCTAGAAGAAAGGCACTCCGGGAGGTGGTAAATTCTCTGGCCTGGATAATCCACTCATGAAATATGGAACTTTGAAAGTGTGAGAAAAATCTCCAATCACTTTGACAGCATTTTAATTATAGTTGATTTGTTTGCCGCTAATAGTGAAAATGCTGTCAGCAGGATTTGAGATGTTTCTTCTCCACAAAATGTTATATTTCATGTCTTTGTGTCACGAAGCAGCATTTAGGTTTTCACACACAACCAGAATAGCTCAGTAGATGTGCTGGGGCGCAAAGGCAGAAGGTACACCAGGGACCGACCCATCGCCCTGCTAGAAAAGCATCATGCGAACACACAGCACCAACTGCGAATCCAGTCTTCCTTTATTCCCTCAATACACAGTGATCCCTGCCTGTGCCAAGGACCCCAAAATAGTCCAAATCTACCAGTGAAGAGCCAAGTCGGGTCGCATCCTGCTTCCTCCCTAGTACAAGAGACAGGTCTAAGCAAATAGACAAGTGCACAGGCTAACCCTCTCCAGAAGGGGATGAGTAAACGAGGGAATGGCACCTGACGGAGAAAGTCAGGAGAGGCCTTGGGAGGGGTGTCTGCACTTAAGCCTGAAAGATTGTACCGGCCATGGACAGAGCTAATGAGTATAAGAGACACAGGAAGTAGAAGGGCAAGGGCCCAGGAGTTGAGAAAGCTCTCAGTCTGTGTCCTTGACATGTGTGAGGGAAGCAACATGAAGGGAAGCAGGACCTGTCTGCTGGAGTCTGGTTTCCTGGGTGCAGGCAGTCCTCTGTGGAGACCCAAATGCTGAGATTGGGGATAATATCCTTCTAGGGACCCAAGGGTTGCACCTTAGATATAAAACTCCTCCTCACAGATATATGTGCACCCAGGAAGGCAGGCAAGACCCAGGGTAGACCTTAAACTGCTCTAAACAAGAGCGTTAGCTGGGGGAGTCTTCCACATCTTCGGCAGTAGCCAGCCTAGCCTGGGTGACCTCCTGGGAGAGTGAGATATGGAGTTTTTCCATGTTTGCCACGTGACGGGAGGGAGAGATGGCGCCACTCTTGTCTCTCTCTTTCTCTCTCCCCCTTGGACTCAGGAAATTAATTCCACTGCCCATATTTTGATGCCAACTCTTGCCTCCCCCATTCCCAGTGTGGATTTGGGGCAAAGAAATAAAGACTTTGAAGCTGAGAGAGTGGAGGAAGCATTCTCTAGACAAATGCTGCCCAAGCAGATGTCACAAGCCGTGTGTTGACAGGAAAGAAAGTACTCAGGGACCGTCTGAGCGAGAAAACAAGAGTGAGGGAAAGATGGCCACTTTGGCTCAGGGGGAAAAAATAAATAACTAAAATAAGAAGAGGTAGTGTTAAGGCTTCGAAAGGAATTTTTTCATTTGAGAGAGATTATGAATAATGAAATTCAAACACTGTAGTTAATATGTCTGTTAGCTGCTTCATGTTGGCTTTGGGGAGGCAGCCATAGGCTGGGAGAGGGCAGCTTTCAAGTCATCCATTTCACTGTCCTTGGGGTGAAGCTCGAGTCTGCACCCCAGATTTCTTGATCAAACAAACACTGGAGATTCAAGGCTGCACGCAAAGCCTGCGTTTACTCCAAAGCCACAAACTTCCTGAGCTTCCTCTGAGCCCTTCACAAATGAACTTGACAACACTGAAATTTCTAAGGAGATTTACTCCAGCTGCAGCAAATCCCTAATAATAAAAAATTTCCCCAAATGACTCTGTCACACAGGAGGTAAATGAGACATTCTATATGAAGTCAGTGTGTCACGGGGAGTGTGCCCTTTATATCGAAAGCCCTTCTAGAAGGCCACACGGTTAGGTGGGACTTGTCCACAGGGTGCAGTCAGGACCCAGAAGAACAAACTTGCGTGCCAACTTGTTACTCATGGTCTTGTCTCCCTCAAGCACATTTGCTAGAAAAACATTCGGTTTTCCTAAGTTTAAGGAAGGCCTGGTTATTTGCTGCACAAAACGTTTCTGGGGGAGAGGGGGGGGTCCCTTTAACTACCAAGCACAGAGAGAGAGAGGCTCATTGGCCTAGAGGAACTTCTGTGCAAGTACACCGCCTTCACCGGGTGTGTACAGATAAAGTAGACATGGGTTTGTTGCTGGCCAGGTTACAAAAAAGACCTGGGGTTGGTCTGGTCACTGAGTAAACTAAGGCAAGCCCTCGGCAATGGCATTTGTTGGTAACCCTGCCTTCTGGCTGATTCTGTCAGTCCTCTAAATGACTCCGAAAGGTGATTGGGCAACCTGACAAAACCCACCCACTTCTGAGGACTAGCCAGTGGGGTGGGAAAGGTCTCTCTGTCCTTTATATATAAATAATAATAAGTAAACATAAATTTAAAACACCAACCAAAAGCCACATACCAGGGGTTTTTATTATATTTTTAAAATATTATTTATTGAGTATGACATCTGAAATACCATCCTCCTTTAGTTTGACACACCATGACTCGCGTGGTCTTTGTTCTACTCCAACTCAGTGAGATGGATGGTAAAGAGCCCACACCTATCTGCTAATTTTCGTTTGTCTGTTTGGGTTTCTTGAGGCAGAATACTACATAGCCCAAACTGGCCTTGAACTCTGACCCTGCTTCAGTGCCCAGTAGATGGGATTTTCCCAACCATGTTCATCCCTGCTAAATCATAAGGGATTGTCTTCCTCAGCATTTCTACTTTGAAAATTTCTGGACTGTGGTTCTTTTTGTGAATCCATTTTTATTGAAGGAATGTGAACTTATAAAAATAATTCAAATAGCAGAAGAAAGCAAAGAAGGTGAAATTTCCCTGTTGGTGATATGTCTCTGCTAGTATCTTAGATGGAGTTTTTTTTTTCAACTTTGGTTTTCTCGTTGCTTAGGCAAAAAAAAAAAAAAAAATTCATGTGTGCATTTTAAGATGGACTTTAGAAATCTGTTCTTTTTACATTAATAGTATATCATGAACTTTTTTCCTGTAAAGCCAAAAAATCCAGACCTGCCACACTATTTTTCTGTAGCAGCTGAATACTTCATTTTATAAATATACCAGAATTGATTTGCTCGCCCTCTCGAGTTGGATTTTTCAACATGATGCTATTTATAAGGGAAACATCTTCTCACTTTTCATATGCTTCTTTAAAAACACTCATATACATCCTCACGCCACTCTCTGATTGTTTTGTTAGGCAGAATATCCTAAGGTTCTGACTTAAAGGCTACGTACATAACTACTCTGTCTCATTTTTGCCAAAAAAAAAAAAAAAAAAAAGTCGGGAGAGCTTATCTCCACATTCACTGTACTGCTACTCCTGGACCTCTATCTCTTCAGAGAACCATCATCTAGGTGCATGACTCAACTTCTTTGCCTCCAAAATGGGTGTGAGAATTCGACAAACCTGTTAGCTTTCTTAAGTACCAGACACTATAGTAACTCTTTACGCAGATGAGGTTCAGTCATACAAAGCTTCTAACTGAAGAACACGCCTCATATCTCACTGCCACTGTTATATCTTCATTTTAAAAGTATCCGATCACACACAAACACACACGGACACAAACATGAATGTGCTGCTGTCCCAGAGTTCATGTGTGAAGTCAGAGCATAATCTTGGGTGTCAGCCTTTGTCTCCCCCTTGTTTGAGACAGGGTCTAGCCAGCCTGCAAGCTTCCAGGGCATCTCCTATCTCTACTTCTGGTCTCACAACAGGGGCCATGGGATTACAGACACACTCTACTGTATCCAGCCTTACCTGGCTTCTGAGGCTTTTAGTCAGGCTCTCATGTTTGTCTAGCAAGCACATATCCTCTAAGGCATCTCCTCAGCACTCCTTCCCCTGAGTTTGGGGGCTCACAAAGAGTCAAAGCTTAATTTTCTCAGTTCTTTTAGAAGCCTTTAGTGGATATATCCACTAAATTTTATTTATGCGCTTTGTTTTACAAATATATATAGTCCGTGAGGAGTGAGGAAAGGCTGCTTGACTTGTGTGCACCCTGCCAGGCACACTGGTGCTCAGCTGACTGTGACTGCTGAGCGGTGTTTCACTCAGAGTGGAAGGGCGCAGAGGGGCTTTCCAGAGGGGTGGGGAATTTCCCCTCAAACCAAATGTCTTTTCACTTTTGTTTTGGAATTGAGGAAGCTTCCTTTCAAAGTCAGTACTATCTCCCACACTGAAAAATTCCAGACCTAAGCAGATTCCCCCGCCCTACCCTGGGGCCTTTATAGTCTGGCTATCTCACCGGAGCTCCTGTGGAAGCCCCTATCACACCATCTCCAGATCTCTCCAGGGATCCGGCTCCTGGCTCCCGTAGTTCTTTTGGTTACAGGAGGCTCTCCCTCCAGGGCCTCAGGATAAACTACACTCCTTAGCTTTCCTTTAAGGGCCTATTTATTCTGAAAGGGCGAGCAATCTGAAATATGGCTCCCAGAGGTTGATGTGAAGCCTCAGGCCTCTCTAACTTACTCCAACCACCTGTGCAGACAGCCAGCTCCCACAGACCAGTGTGACAAGAGCTGGAGGCCACATCCCAGGGAGGGCTGCACTGTCAACCTCTTTCCTTGACCACAAGTGGTCCAGTGTTATTTGTACAGGTTGATATAAAATTCAGAGAGGGAGAGCAGAGATGGGTAGATGGATGGCTTCTGACAAAACTGTTGTTTCTTCCTGTCTGGGAGGAAGTTTCCACTTCAGCTCTGTGCTTTAATTAGCAACTGGAAACTTAGAAGGATCTTTCGTTGGGCATGTGCTGAGGCTGAAAACCAGGTATCAGAAAGAAGAGGGACTACTTCTTCCTCTTTTTAATAAGTCTATGAACCTGGCCAAGGAAGACCTCGAGATATCTACACCCCACGCCAGGCCAATTGACTCAATCTGAAGGGAGCATAGGCTACAGCTTGGGGGAGACCAGGTAGCCCTAACTCTTAGAAGGCTACTAGTTGTGGGTATGCAGGCACAGTCCCCAGGGAGACACCAGGCTTTGAGGGAAGTTTTTATTGCCTTATCTGATTTAGTGCTGATGCCTTTTGAAGTCCTGTTGACTAGACAGTGCCAGTGGGAACTTTGCACATCTCAGGGAAGGAGGTGGACTCCAGATGAAGAGACTGCCAATTAAAAACAAATGAAAGAGGGGACGGCTCAGGAGAAAATTGAAACAGGCCAGGGGACAGGAGAACAAACACCTCTGAACCGTCCCCAGGGTACCAGCCTCTGGCATGTAATTTTTCAACCCATCTTCACGTCAGCACGCTGGAGCAGCTATTTTTCTCCTCCTGTTCCATTTGAAGACATTGATGCTCAAAGCATTTCAGTAACTTGCAATGACAGAGTTAAGGAGAGACAAAGATTTATCGAGGTCACAATAGAAATAAAAAGGATGCTACTGCCACCCAAGAGGGCAAAACAAAACAAAACAAAACAATGCTTACTTTGAGATCCTGATGGAATGATGCAATTGCTTGTTTGTGAACAAGAGATAAGGCCTCCCACCCATGCACTCATTCGCTATAGCTTGAACAAAGCAACTTCCTGTGGCTGTGTTTGCCCGTGTGCCAAAGCAAGTACGGTATCCTTTGTTGATAGGTCCCCTTTGTTGATAGGTCCATAACACCTGAAAAGACCAGGGAGAGTCAAAAGAGGATAATGGTTCTTCCCAGGTCTTCAGACTGGTCTTTTCTCATCTGTGTTCTTTTTTGCTGTCCCCACCTAGGTATGACTTCATTGAGATTCGGGATGGAGACAGTGAGTCAGCTGACCTCCTGGGCAAGCACTGTGGGAACATTGCCCCTCCCACCATCATCTCTTCCGGCTCCGTGTTATATATCAAGTTCACATCAGACTACGCCCGGCAGGGGGCAGGTTTCTCCCTACGCTATGAGATCTTCAAAACAGGTTAGTGGGGTCTAGAGTAGAGGCCACAGAGGGGTGTCTTACGGAAAAAGGTGGAACACAGAGGGAAGCCCTGGTCGGTGGATGGCATCCGGTGGTGAGGGCTTCAGTCATTTGGCCTAACTGTGGTGGCAGGTGAAGAGACACGTAAAGTGAGCCCAGGAAGGCCTGAGGAGAATCTGGTAATGCCGTGATAGTAAAAGGCAAGTCAAGTGGCTTCCAATTTGAGGGGAGAGGTGTGGCATCAGCATAGGAGGAGGGGCCCAGGGTGTAAATATAAGAACATCTCTTGGAAGAATTGGATTTTTGTGATTTTTAAATTAAGTGGCTCTTCATGGTTGAACTTGATTGAACTTCTTCCTAACCACTTCATGGTTGAGTGTGGTCTTTATTTGGAATTACATGGGGCTGGAGGATATAATCTTTTCATTGTTTAGAGTTTCTAAAGATCTGGCCATGACCTCCAGAATGAGGTCAGTCACTGCTTTCAAATTAAATTATGATTCCTAGACATTCCTCCTTGGCAATCCATTTTACCACCCCTATACACTGAACTCCTATTTCCCATATGCTAGGGAATCAGACACCCTGAAAAGCTACCGAAAGTTAGGGGAAACCAGGGCAGAAAACATACCACTTCTTTGAGTTGACCGCTGGGGCCCATGCATCTCATTAGGTACTCTGGGCCTTTATGGGCAGGACTAACTTCTGAGGCTCAGTAGAATAGTTCTCATCTGAAGGTGCTGCATTAGGGCCACACTCCGCTCTCCCTGTGATGTGTCCTCTGTCCCATGCCAGCCCTCACTGTGGCTGAGGAAGGAGTGGCCCTAATTCTCCCTCGCCTTGCCCACTCAGGCAATCGTCCCACAGAAGATCTGCCTCCACATTTGAGTGTTTTCTTTCTTTGGGAGCCTAACTTCTGTAACTCCACCATGGAGTCCGATTCCAGGAGAAGTTGTCATCCTGTCATTGAGAAACCCAAGTCTGACTCTTATTTAGTTCAGTGCAAGGGGAATTTGCTTCCTTTTTCATTCGGCGTTTCTTGGGAGGAAGTGGTGGAACAACCTTTATATCCGCTCTAAGTATTTGTTGGACTTGTCTGCCTGGGAAGATGGAGTCAAACGCAGGAGTGTGGTCAGCAGTCAGAGTGAGGACCTAAGCTCCGAGAAGGCATGGACATGAGATGGCCCCGTCTGCCATGCGTCTTCATGTCTCTGGCCGTGGTACACTCTCAGGAACTGATCTGTGTCCTGGGCTGGGGGCTGCCGTGAGCCCCCTGCATAGCTGGATTCACGAGTCTTTGATTCCCAGTGCAGATCAGTGTACCCATGAGCATCCTCTTCTAAGAGTGTGAGGGAAAGAAGGAACGAGGCAGATTTCTTGTCCTTGACTTGTGGGAAAGACAGGTAGACAAACCCTCATCACTCATGTCACCATCTGTATTTCTGGCCACATCAAAGGAAACTGTACTGTGAGTGTTATGGGGAGGCACAGGTCACTGTCACTGTGTTGGAAATGCAACTGAAAAAGGCTGCAACCTGTGACGAGGAGTCCCAGGGGCCAAGCCCATTGCTCAGCTCTACCACAGAAGGAAGTCAGCCCATGCAAGACCTTCCAGGGGCCTTTAATCTTATCTCTGGTCTTATGGCTCATATCTCAGTGCTCCCCAAACTCTCCAGAAAGTCGCGGACAAATTTGAAAGGAGGGCATTAAGAGATAAAACCCACAAGAGAGATCTGTGACACAGCCTGCTATTTAGATGACATGCAAAGGTAGAATTTTAAATAGGGCAGCAGGTCTGTGAAGAGCCTAAAAGAGAGGCTCCAGCTAAGATAGGTAGGTGGCTTGAGCCTGGGGCAGTGAGGCAGCCCACTTTAAGGACTGAGATGACCACTGGAAGAGATACTCTAGTGAGTGACAGCCCCAAACTACAAGGCTGAGAGTGTGTAAAAGAAAGCCCAGGGCCCCTTTCAGCATCCTCAGTGGTATGAAATTCACTCCTAACTCCTATAAGTACCAAGGACAGGATGCATAAGAGAGTGAAAGTCAAAATCAAGGCGTTTCGGAAGGTATATATTCTTCTAGGTAGGTGCCTTGCCTTGTGTCCCTATTTCCATGGTTGCAGTCCTGTGAGAAAATACACAGTTTACAAAGTTTACATCATCCTCAGAGCATGAAAGAAATGGGTGGACATTCAGAAGAAACCCAAACAAACATAGCTATGTTTGCCAGTCAGATTCATGAAAAGAGAGGGGGAACTGTAAACACAGATACACAAACAGCCATACAGAAAGCTCTGGAAGCTTGCCTTTCTGCAAGCTCTGCTACAGAGTTACATTGAGAAACGTGCACCCAAAAGACTGGGACACACAGAGCATATGGCTGGAGTGGAAGGTCATGTCTACCCTAAAGGAAGGATGAAACATTGTATATTTTTACCAGGCTGTGTCACCTGGAAAAGGGTAAGCCAAGAAAAAGTTGCAAACTGTAACGACCCGAAGTCACCAAACCTGGAACAGAATAAGGCAAGGAAATTTTTTAAAAGTTGAAAGGTGACACAGGAATCATAATCAGTTGGAAGTGTTTGTTGCTTTTCTGATGTTCTTTTAGCAGAAGTTTAAAATCTAGGTTTATCTCCTGTGTCCATTACTTGGTGGCATTTCTGAAAGTAAAATTGTGAGGCTTGCCCCCTGGAAGAGGAATGCCCAGTACTCCGAGCCCCTAAGATAAAGGCCTAGCATCGCTACCTGTGGTCAAGTCAAGCTTGACTTCAGGCCCTTGCGTTTTAATATCCTTGTATGGTTAGGTTCCTCCTCCTCAGCCTCCCTGTTATAAACTGTCCTGTGTGCCAAAGCCCTTTCAGAGGGAATGGTTCACAACAGTCCAGCCTCCCAACTTCAGATTTATGTTGTTTTATGAGACAGAGACTCACTCTGTAGCCCACACTGTCCTAGAATTCAATACATAGTTCATGCTTGCCTGAACTCATGTTGGTCTTGTCATTGAACTGACATAAACATTTGTCTGCTGGGTATTTTAAAAAATTTTGTCCTTTTAACATGTTTCAGGAAAGGATTATGAATTTGTCAGATTTCTGCAAGATGCAAATTTGTCTCCATTTCCAGGATCCCTTTTGACTTGGATTTTTAGTTACCACTCAGGTGCTTTGACCATGGTAGGACTAGAGACAAATAATAAAAATTTAAAAGATGCCAGATTCTTTTCTGCTTACAAAGGATAGAACAATAATGTTTTCTTACCTCATTCAAAACAAGCCACAGAATGTATCCATTTCTAACAATGTGTCAGACATGAACTGTTTTTTCTGTTTTTTGTTTGTTTGTTTTGTTTGTTTGTTATTTGTTTGACTTAACAAAGTACTTAACATTGAAAAATCCCTTCCAGTTACATGCTAAGCCTGGGGATGCTGAAACTGAACACTTTTGAATTTCACATTTCTCCTGGGCCCATATTAGGCGCTGTATGTCCATTGTTGAAACACTTTGATTCCCCGTGGATGACAAGGATCAAAGATTCTATCATAAATTCTCAACTCCCAAGGAGGTGCCAAGTCCCCATGCCTTCTAAAGAGTTGACAATAGAGCCAGCTCTGGGAGGGGACTCTGAAGAAGCTAACTTTCCAGTCAGTTGTGAACAGAGTCGATTTCCATCCAGTACTGTGTGAGGCTCCATATTTGCACTATGAAGAAATCTGCATAGCAGCCTTAAACTCTAACCTTTTCAAAATTCTTCTTGGCCCCCTGAAGATCAGCCAGCTGGCCCGGCTTTCCCAAATCACATCATCCCAGGCCACTGAGGAAGCCCTCAGGAGTTTGCTGCCTGAGGAAGGGAGGGGGGCCACCCCAGCTCATCCCACCCAAGCTAGCTGCCCACTGGCCATGCTGGGACTTCCTTGCTGCCGCTGTGCCATTGAACGAAAGGCAAAGTCTCTGAGATATGGCGCCTAGAGCTCCAAATAACCCAGGAAGGTTTGTTCTTGCTCCTACAACCCAAGATGCAGCAATGACAATGGAGAGGAAGTGTTGATGGATATAGCCGTAGCTACTGGGAATTTCCTATGCTGTTCCAGC
Source organism: Rattus norvegicus (assembly GCF_021556685.1). NCBI lineage: Eukaryota > Metazoa > Chordata > Mammalia > Rodentia > Muridae > Rattus > Rattus norvegicus. The sequence goes on from NC_141542.1 coordinate 79,332,865, forward strand.
TACAGAAAGTGATGTGCTTGCCCCAAATACACATAGGCTTATTTGCATGGTACCTTCTCCAAGTCAGACATTTGCAGCTTTCCAGAAAGTCATCATCTATAAAGAGACTTGCAGAGGGTCCTGCTACAGGAGCCCCAGATAAAGATGCCGCTGCTGGCTAAGATGGGCAAATTGACATCCCACAGTTATATTTCAGTGTGATCCCCAGAGGGTACTTCCTGCCAATAAACACCTGGCTTATTGTGTATTTCATTGTTGTTGTTGTTGTTGATGTTTTCTTCATGCTTAGAGTGTCTGTTATCCCCTTTGTAAGTCCTGCTTCCTTTACTTATTTTAAAATCCAAAGGCAGTGATTAAAAACCACTGTAATTGCCAGCATTTGCATCCACGTCATTAGCTTGTACCCATTCTTGCTCTGTGTACATGCGGGGTCTCTGTGTTTCCAGGCTCCATTCCTGGCTCGGCCCAGAAGAACAGTTACTGGGTTTAAAGCACAAGGGCTCCTTTGCTCTGACTCCGCCTCGAGGTCTGGGGTTGTGGTGGCTGTAATCCTCCCACTGCCCCTGCTGCTGTCCAAGTTTGCAGCAGGCTGGGAGTGTGTGTCATGTTCTATCGGGATGCGTCCCCAGAAAGCTAACCCAAGAGCTTAGGAGAGAAACAAGGCCATCCCCACCACAAAGGCACCAGAAGACTTCCAAATGTCAATCCACTGCTGCATTTTTCCAGACTCGCCGCCCTAGCGGCCTTTAACATCCCAACGCCCTGCTGTGATCCACCGGCTAAAAACCGCGATTGTTAATTGTCCCACCACTACAGAGCAGCCCGTTTTAATACAGTCAGGACATGAATGGGGCTAAGGCTCCCCTTTGCCCCTCCCCTGAGGCACCTTGGAACTTGGAGGGAAAAGGGGCACTTAGCTGGCTAGGGTACAATAGAGGCTAGTGTTGAGGTCAGCAATAAATAAGGGATAACATTGTCTTCTCTGCTGGCAACCAGCAAGCCTTCCTTAAGGATTGAAATAACTTACATTCTGGAGTGAGCAGCTGAGTAATTGAGAAAGAAGACTCTGTTCCTCTTTCAAGATCTCTCTCTCTCTCCCTCCCTCTCTCTCTCTCTCTCTCTCTCTCTCTCTCTCTCTCTCTCTCTCACACACACACACACACACACACACACACACACACACACACACACACACACCTCTTTACCTCTTACCCTCAACTGTTGCTCGTATTCTAATATTCAAAGCAATTGCCCGCTCTGCCCTAATTCCTGTCCAAAAGGGAGGCTGGCTAGAGGGCTGGAAACTTAGAGGGGAAGGGTATGTTGCTCCAAGGGCCACTTGAGAAGAAATAGAAACCTTGTGAGTAGAGGGACATAAATGCAAACATTTAAATAACCCAAAGCAGAGGACACAGCAAAGAAAGGTTACTCTCTAATGATCTCTCTCTCTCTCTCTCTCTCTCTCTCTCTCTCTCTCTCTCTCTCTCTCTCTCTCTCTCTCTCTCTGGTACACAGGCTCTGAAGATTGTTCCAAGAACTTTACAAGCCCCAATGGGACCATTGAATCTCCAGGGTTTCCAGAGAAATATCCACACAATCTGGACTGTACCTTCACCATCCTGGCCAAACCCAGGATGGAGATCATCCTACAGTTCCTGACCTTTGACCTGGAGCATGACCCTCTACAAGTGGGGGAAGGAGACTGTAAATATGACTGGCTGGACATCTGGGATGGCATTCCACATGGTGAGTGAATGCTCATGCTCATCTCCCTTTCTCCTTCTTATAAAGGTCAGGACTCTGGCCTAGGGAATAGTAGCACCCAAAGTGGGCAGATCTTCCCACTAAAATTAACCCCACCAGGGAAATCCCCCCACAGATATACCTAGAAGACTATCTCTAAGGTAATTCTAAATTTCATCAAGTTGACAACTGAGATTAACCATCAGAGATTGCAAAACTATAGGTGATGTTCCTTTCTACACCAAGTTTTTTTTTAATAGAAGGTAATCAATATCGTATGCTGTGACCATGTGGAAGGACTAGCCAGACTGACTAGACTTGAATCTCTCTGCTGTACAGCTCAGCCAAGTTATTGAACCTCTCAGAATCCTGACTGTGAAATGATCTATCCTCACTATTATCACGAGTACTATTTATTATTTCATTACTATTAATATAGTCATGGCTATTGAAAAGCAATCATTTATGGCCAAGAGGAACCTGTATAAATCAGGTGAGGAACCAACACGGATCATGTAATTAGTACTGGAAAGAAAACAAATTGTTCATCTTCGTGGTTGCTCTAAGGATTTTCTAAAGTAAAAGATTCCTGGTACATAGGAACAATTTCATCTTGAGAAAAGCGTAAGATTTGGGCAGGCAAGCAGGGTTTGGGTTCCAGCTCTGCTATTTCCTAGTAATGTGAACAGGGAAATGTCACTGACCTTCCGAAACTCAATTTCTTCCTCTGTAGAGCAGGTACTGTAATGATACCTTCTGGCCCATCTCTCAGGGATGGAGGCACAGAACAAAGCCAGCTCAGGGAAAGTCCTTTTTAATGTGCAGGGGAAATATCAGACATTATTCTCCAAGCACGCCTTCAGTTTTTACATCAAGGCGTTGGCAGCAAGGTCCGCAAAGTTGTAGAGAGAGAAAACATTGAAAGCCATTTGAGATTTTTCTGACTACTCTTTGTCTCCTATATCCAGTTGGGCCTCTGATTGGCAAGTACTGTGGGACGAAAACACCCTCCAAACTCCGCTCGTCCACAGGGATCCTCTCCCTGACCTTTCACACCGACATGGCCGTGGCCAAGGATGGCTTCTCAGCACGTTACTATTTGGTCCACCAAGAACCACCTGAGAGTGAGTTGACCATTTTGGAATCCCTGTCCTGTCCTCTCATGAGGGACATGTGTGGGTACAAGTAAAGGGCTCACCCCTTCGGAAACAGTTGACAGGAGTGCTGAAGACTTGGCAGTGTTATCTGAGTTCAAGGAAAGCCGTTTTCCTTCCCAGCAAAGATGAATGGGAAAAGGACAGTGTCCATCTGGGGGTCTCATTTCCTTATAAAAACCAACCAAACAAAGAAACAAGTAAGAGTTATTCCCAGAGAAAGTCACAGGACTATCTCAAGCCTCGGTTCCCTCGTCCATCGGTGGAGAAGTGGTGCATATGGTGTCTAACTTTTTCAGGTCTAGGTCAGTTCCTCCAGACCTCAAACCCATTGTCAAAAATCAGCCCTGTGTAACTCAATATTACATAAAGCTCTGAAGCTCCGAGTAGAGTTTCTCTGGCTTCCCATGACTTCCACTTCATACATGCAAGATACACGGTTTCGGGAGCTTCTACTGAGTGCCAGGCATTTCACACAGCATCTGCAAAGAGCTGCGGTGAGCCCAGCTGTTGTGGAACCTGCCACCAGAGCCACTGGTCTCCCATCCTGAAGGCCCATTTTCAAGCCATCTGCTCCCAGCCCTGAGTTTCAGACTCACTGCCATGGCTGCTTAGAGACACAAATGATTTCCCAAAAGGAAAAAAAAAAAAGAAAAAGAAAAGAAAAGAAAAAAAAAAGCAAGCACTTTCAGACGATGAGAACTGAGGAACTTCTGCCACTGTTGTAGACAGCTCACTACCCATGTGACTACAGACGCAGCAGCCTGATCTGCCAGGAAAATGAATGGGCTCTGCTCTGAGTGCTTGCTTCTGTGTTTTCCAGAGTTCCTGAAGAGTGCATGAGAAACCACGTAGCAAGCTATAGCTGGCTCAGTAAATGGCCAGTGCAGCCACAGTGCTGAAGAATAGATTTGATACCTCAGAAAGGTGGCTGGGTTTTATCAAACACGTGTCTTCTGCAAACACTGGTCATTGTCCACAGCATCCAGCTGAAGGGTGGCACTTTCTCTGATGGCGTCAGACCAGGGTCAGAGACTCCTGGATCTGTTCGCCTAGTCGGTTGGTGTAGGGGAACTCAATGGGCTGTGTATGTCCTCACGGAGAAGTTTCCCAAAGATGGGTATTTATACTTGGTAGTGTCTGTCTTCTATGCCAGAAATCAGGAAACACTTGGTTGAGAGAGACATGCACAAGTGCCTCCTGGGTGTGGGTTAATAAAGCAGGCTCCCCACAATGGCTCAGGCCACCCAAATTGTTGTGTTCACCTGTGTCATGGCTGGTGCATCTGGCACCTCAAAGCCTTCATAGCCCGAAGCCCTCGTGTTTTAGATGGTGTTTTTAATTTATATGATGATTCTTATTTATCTATCATCTAATTTCTTTTTGGTCCAATTTAGTTCCTTGAAGACCCAGAGGGGTTGTTAACTATGTGACTTAGCGTAGTTGTTTTTAAAATGTGAGCGTATAATTAGATTCGAGATGAGGGAGTGCCTGTAAGGACTTGTCCCTAGAAGGAAACCGTGTCTGGGGGCCCCCAGCAGTTGGATGTTAAGATGCCTAACTCTACCCTTGACCGATCTCTACTCCCCAGACTTTCAGTGCAATGCCCCTCTGGGAATGGAGTCTGGCCGGATTGCTAATGAACAGATCAGTGCCTCATCCACCTTCTCTGATGGGAGGTGGACTCCTCAACAGAGCAGGCTCCATGGTGATGACAATGGCTGGACACCCAACGTGGATTCCAACAAGGAGTATCTCCAGGTGTGCACTGGGATGCTGGTGGGGAGGAATGAGAATGTGTGTGTTGATGGGATAGTGGTGTGGCCCCTCAGCTAGAGTCAAAAGAGGATGCTAAAAAAAAATAGAATGCATGAGGATTGTATCCATCCATCCATCCATCCATCCATCCATCCATCCATCCATCCATCCATCATACGTCCGAAAAGATACTGTGCTGTGTGCTGGCATAAAGTGATGAGTAAGAGGACCACTTGCCCTTGCCCCTATGCCCATTAGTGGACCTGAGGAGAGTTGATTGGCCAGGATACTGTTTGCCCTATCAGTAGCAAAGGAATATTCTATAAATAGTTCCTGATCTTCCTCATTCTTGGCACGGGAAGGCATCTGAGATGTGGGGAGAGTTTTCCTGAAGGCAGGTTTGTTGGGCGCTAGCTGAATATGGCAACTTCTTCTGATCTTTGCTATCTGGAAGGAGCCTGCCAGGAAGGTTTTACACATAGCTATCAGAGAACACATGGGAAAATGTCACTACGGGGAACGAAACTCAAGCTACCCAGATGCTCGGCAGTGTCTTTTCAGACTATTGTTTGCAGTCTTCCTGAGCAAGTCTTGCAGCTCATGTTGAGTAATCTTCCTGCACAGCATAGGGGTCCAGCTCTGATCCCCTGGGAATAAGTAAACGGGAAGAACAAACTGCCAGTTCTATACTAGGGCAATGTCTGCTTTTATGACACACACAGACAGCCTTGTGACCCATTGACAAGCCTGTCCTGGCTCTGATGCGACATGGTGACCTCTGCTCTAAGACAGATACTGCTTTGCAGGCATCAGGGAAGGGAGAGAGACCACTTAGAAACTCCAGGGAGCCACAGAGGCTCTAAGAACACAACTCTCAGACCATTTGTCACTGTCTGTCCCCTCTGCCTCTCCAAAATTCCTTTCATCTTGCAAAGCTTCTAGAAAGTTCTTTGTTGTTACAGTCTATTTTCTATATCCTTTTTTTTTGCCCCTGAATAGCCTATTTTTCGTTATCGCTCTCTACCTTTTCTCGTGTTATTGTGGATTTCTTTTGAATGTGTCATAAGGCCACACACACGTTGAGCAGCCAAGAAGTGCTTACTAACGTGGCTTTCATCAGTCTGCACACAATAACGCTCGTACAGACTGCCATTAAGAAAGACCATAGCCAGCAGAGGAGCACCATCCAGTAATTTCCAAATGGGTTTGGCATCGTCGGAGGGAAGATACCTCAACTGCTGGCTGTCCTCCTCGTAGAGTGAAAGGTCAGGACTTGGTGCATAAGCCTAATTACTTGGGCAGACTCTGCCTGTCCTTTGACCCCTTGGTGACCCGAGTGATTATAAACACAATGGAGTGAGGGAATAAAGGTTGAAAAGGCAGCTGTGGAGTGTCACTTCTGGAGCATTACAGTGGGTCGCACTGGAACAGAGGAGTTTTGCCTTTCAGCCTTCCTTCAGGACAGTTCTGCCTTCACGGTCTGAAGCAGACCATAGGTTAATGAGAGGTCAGAAGTCTGAGTAGTCAGTAGTCAGAAGAAACTTGATATTATCCATTCAGATCTGCAAGTGAAAGGGAAACTTAAAAAAAAGTGAAAGAAAAGAAAGAAAATCAGTTTTCAAGGGGAGATGTCCATAGTGGTAAGGACTAGTTGACTTTCACTGTCCAGTGGAATCAGATTAGTGATTCACACTCAGGTTTGTGAACTTAGCAACACCACAGTGTCCTTTGCAGACTAGGCCAGATATTTTCAGATTGTGGTCCCCTTACTCTCTGACTTCTCTTCCCAGGTGGACCTGCGCTTCCTAACCATGCTCACAGCCATTGCAACACAAGGAGCCATTTCCAGGGAGACCCAGAAGGGCTACTACGTCAAATCGTACAAGCTGGAAGTCAGCACAAACGGGGAAGATTGGATGGTCTACCGGCATGGCAAAAACCACAAGGTAGGTTGGGTTTTCCCCCAAGTGGGCGGGAGAGCTTCAGGTTGACCCCATGTTGGGGAAGAGCTATTGTTTAGTAAGGCTCTTAGAACTGTTGGAGGCAAGGGATACACTGGCCATGATAGTCTACTTTTTCATGTTAAAATGATTGGAAAACTACATTTCTCCAGCAATCTGGCTGCTGAGTTTTTTTTTTTTGTTGTTGTTGTTGTTGTTTTGGGTTTTTTTTCATGTTTTTTGTTTGTTTGTTTGTTTTTTGTTGTTGTTTTTGCAAAGCTGAGGGGGGAAGAAGGAGGGGGACTTACAGAGCGTTACCTGAGTGTTAATGAAGGAGAAAATGCCTATCTCATCCTGGCCTCCCCACACACCTAGCAGGACTCATTGAGCATTTGTGGCCTGAGTCTCTTCCCCATGCTGGGTTAACAATCACAAAACTGCATGAAATGCCAGTTGAGGAGTTACTGAGGTCTGGGAATAAAAGGACGCAAACCCTAAGAGGGAGTCCCGGTGTCCCGGAGAAGAACCAGGACAATAAATAATGAGAAGAAATCCCTTTGTCAGGGTTGGGATCTGAATTGGCCGTCATGATTAGTGGGAAAGTTGAATCCTCTGGGCCGGTGCCTTTGGTGTCTGCAGCTCCCAGACATGTGGTCCACGTGGGCGATGGGAGGCTTTTGTTGTATGCTGGGATGAGTGTCTGGCACTCGGCACTCTTAAAAACACGTGGCATTCTGTTTCTGCAGCTGGCGATGAGCTGCATTTGGCATATGGAGGGCTCAGTGGAGATGCTCTGTCTTCACCTGAGTGGAAACAGGTGCCTCTGTGATGGGAGCACAGCCCAAGGTGATCCCTGAAAGCCCTGGTAAAGGAGACATCGCAGGGATCCCAGAGGCTGCTGACCCTCCCCTAGAAGGGAATCAAGAGAGACTTAAAAATAGGTCCATTTCTCTTCCTTTGCTACAGTCCCACCAGGTTCTGGTCTGCAAAGATGTAAGTTATCAAAATAAGGCACCCACAACCGATAAGCATCTCCAAAAGGGCATCTCTTTGGCCCATGCCACTGTCCCATAACCACACATACACTCAGAATCCTTGGACCTACAAAATTCTGCCCTATAACGTTGGCAGTCTCACTCAGGAATTGTGGGGTTTTTTTTTAAAGGAGTAGCTTTCTTTTTAATAAAAAAATCGCCATAGTAACATGGCACCATTCATATGAAAATATGGTTTCTAGATATTACGAGGGATCTCTCTTACATACAAACATACATTGCTTCACGTGCCCAGTAAATAAAACGAAATGTTTAGCAATAGAAAGATATCCTCACCTTTACCCATAGGTTAGGTCTGGTCTCCCATTGCCTTAGTTTGGAAAGGCCAGAGACTGGTTAGAAGCAGGAACTGAATCAGCACTGGAGACCAGGGGAAGTCCCAGGAGCTGAGTCCTCATCTCACCCCATTCCCGTTCCACCCACGTTTCTCTCTCCACCCACATTTTCAATAAGAAAGTGCTAAAACCTGAGGGCTCAGCGAGTAGGTGAGGGCCAGCAGCCAGGTAGGAGTGGGTCCCGGGCAGAAGCATGAGGCTCTCCTGACTGTCTCCTTGTCCAGGTTCAATGACTAAGCAGTGCTGGCCAGAGGGATGCTGTAGCATAAGCTGATTTTAAAAGCACACAGATGGACTGGGATGCTATTTAAAACACCATTTGTAGGAAATCTGCTTTTGGAAATACCTTAGCACTGCACATTTTGATAGAACGCTGTCCCGGCTTTATCCCTGCTATTCACTTTCGCAGGGAAGATATTCCTGAGAACTGAATTGAGCTTTCTAGTCTTCAGACCGATCCTTTTCAACGTTCCCGTGTCAAATACATTCTCACTGTCGTCTGCACCCTCTTCCCACCTTTGGCAAAACGTCTCTCCCCTGTAACCAATGGGTAACTTGGAGGTGTTGTTTGCATTTCTGTGCTAGAGGATCGGTTTGGTCCGCACAAGAGGAAGCAGGACCGAGGAAAAGCCCTCTCTCTTTCTATTAGAAAGACATTCTCCTGGTACTCAAAACAAGGAAGGAAAATGGAAACCCGGCCAATTAGTCTCCAGCTCCCTCACCCTGTTGTGCATGTGGTGGGAGGCCAAGGGGCCTTCCTGTCCTCCTCCCCTGCAAGGCTGCTCTCTGCAGCCTCCTCACTAACAGGTCTCCCCCAGATAGCTGTGTTTAATGTGCAGCTCCCCGGGCTGCTCAGGTTGAAATAGTTGAGTGAACCATGCCAAATAGATTTGTCAAGTCTGCCGCAGTTTGATTTGATGCCATGACAAGGAGGCTGCAGGAAGGAGGGGACTGGAGGGCAGTGAGGCTGGATGGAGGAGCTCATCCACGCCGGCATTACCGCTGAGTTTCTCTTTGTGGTTTCTGGATGCTGGGCGCAGCGCCAAGCTCTCTGTGTTACGTGGTGGGCTTGAAAGTGAAATTCAGACAGCAGGACTTAAGGAAAAGGCAGAACAGAGGAAGAGACAGCCGCTTGCTGGGCTCTAGAGCTCTGGGAAAGAACTGGAAAACACCTTCCCAGTGCTTAGGAAGTAGAAAGCGGTTGTGACATTTGGGCACAAATTTGGAAACTCAGTCTCAATTCCCTGATCACTGTCAACACCAATGGAGCATACGAGAGACCAGGGAACTGGAGAATCTGGAGAAAAACAAGATTAATGGGCTCTCAAGGTGGTGAGGGATGGTCGTGCTCTTTCATGGTAATTTTCACCCAGGCTGGACAAGGTCTAAGCCTGTGAGTATCTTTCTTCTTGCTACCAGGAGGTGTGGACGACTGTAAAGAACTCCTTTCCAGCCTCCCCAGTCAGTGAGCAGCCTCTGCCTAGTCTCTTTGTGACCAACAGGTATTCCTGAGGTTCCCGGGGAAAGCCTGATCTATGTGGTTCATGAGCTTCTTCCTGGCAAAAAACACAGCCCGCGTATGCAGACCACATGTACAACACATCCCCCAGTCCTCACCCGGCTTCACATGCCATAAATATGGAACCCATGATTTTTATATAGGCGGACCCTCCTTATGCATATTTATAGTGTGACCACAAACAGGGAGCTCCTCCACCCATTAGAACCCATAACCAACTCATGTGCTCCCTCAGATTATACAAATGACTTCACATGCGTCCCTTCAGAAACCGCAGCAGAAACTGATGCCTTTTGGTTTTTCCAGCTGTGAGTAGCATCCCAGCCATAGGCATGTTGCTGTCAAAACAGGGGTAAGAAGTTTCACAGGCTCCAATGCAAGTGTGTATAATTACAGGTGCAGTCATGCACATACACACCGAGTGATGTGCTTGGAGAACAACGGGAACAGCTTAAAGGCACTGCCGGTCCTTGGTCACAAGCCTTCCCTCCTCTAAGATTCATATCCCATAAGTCTGATACCAAGTGTTAGTCTATGACTGAGGAATGGAGACATGACTGTTGTTGGGTCAGTGGGACAATTGCCAGCTTTTCTTTTCCTTATTGGGATAGTTTTGGACATCTTTCCCTTATTTTTGGTGTTGCCGGGCAGGCTTTTTCTATTTGAAAAAAAAAGAAGAAGAAGAAGAAGTCAACACAAAAAACAGTTGTTCTAAACCCCAGTGGCCAGGTTGAGGATAGAAAGGATGGAGAGTAGAATCAGCCTTAGGCCCATGATTCTGCAGGATTACCCAATAATAAGTGGGAGGGACACACCAAGCTCACACTGGTGTGAGGACAAGTGCTAAGAGGTTCTACAAGCCTCAGGCACCGACTTAGCTGCTTCAGAATTTCATGTTTCACAGGTGGAATTGCAACTCTCAAGAGCATAAGCAACTTGCCTCAGGGACAGGGGGACCTTGGAGTCCCCAGGAGAGGCTCCTGGTCACCAGGCTTGAGACAAAGAAGCACATGCTCTCAACGGTCTGTCCTAGGCCTTGTTCCTTGCCTTCCATCCACAGGGAAAGTGGTTTCCTGGAGGCTGTGAAGCCGAGAGGCATGCATAGCCTGGGGTCCCTGTTTACTGAGGGAGTCTCAAAGAGGACAGTGCAGTTCAGGATTCAAGGCTGAGCTGTATGGGGCTCCACCACGGGATCCTGAGGATGGAGAGTTGAAAGGAGTGGCTGTTTATTTGGTTTGGCTCTGTCCCTTCAAAACAAGAGCCCCTGCTTCCAAACGCCTCTGTCCTGTATTTATTTTCTTAATTAAAACAAATCATTTTGTAAAGCAGGGAGCCTCGAAGGGAAAGAGTAGCCTTAGAAAGCCACATTGCCAGTCCCCCCTGGCAATGCGTTGGAAGCACAGGACATCTGCTGCAAATCTCCCGGGACAATGGGCTGCGTGGCCTTGGATATTCCCAGCTCTGTCTTGGTGTTCCCAGCGGAGCACTGAAGCTTGCTGTCAGAGGAGCACCTGGCCATCTGCAGACAGAGGTGCTCCACGGATGCAACCAGGATTAAAGCGCTCCTCGAGCAGAGAAGCAATTTGTCAATTTATAAAGTAACAGGTCCCCGAGGGAGGGAGGGGTGTGTGTGTGTGTGTGTGTGTGTGTGTGTGTGTGTGTGTCTGTTGTGTATCTGTGTGTGTGTGTCTGTATGTGTGTGTATGTGTCTGTGTCTGTGTGTGTGTGTCTGTGTCTGTGTGTCTCTGTGTGTATGTGTCTCTGTGTGTGTGTGTCTGTATGTGTGTCTGTGTCTGTGTGTGTATGTGTGTGTCTGTGTGTGCATGTCTGTGTGTGTGTCTCTGTGTGTGTGTCTCAGTGTGTGTGTGTGTGTCTCTGTGTGTGTGTCTGTGTGTGTGTGTCTGTGTCTGTGTGTGTGTGTGTCTGTTGTGTATCTGTGTGTGTGTGTCTGTATGTGTGTGTATGTGTCTGTGTCTGTGTGTGTATGTGTCTGTGTGTGTGTGTCTCTGTGTGTATGTGTCTCTGTGTGTGTGTGTCTGTCTGTGTGTCTGTGTCTGTGTGTGTATGTGTGTGTCTGTGTGTGCGTGTCTGTGTGTGTGTCTCTGTGTGTGTGTCTCAGTGTGTGTGCGTGTGTGTCTGTGTGTGTGTGTGTGTGTCTGTGTGTGTGTGTGTGTGTGTGTCTGTGTGTGCCTCTTTTAAAACACTGACCTGGAAGGGACAGAGAGAAGTCATCCAGGCCTTACACTTGAGCAAATAAATGTCCCCTCTCATTTTTTTAATTGGGGGATGAATTATTCCTCCAATTAATAATTTGAAGATTTAAAAAAAAATTCTTCATGAATTCTTGTTGCGATTCATTTCTCTTGTGGTTGGTCATTTTGCTATTTTTGTTACTGTTGTATAAAGATCAGAAGGTGACTCAGACCACAAACTGGGATAGGGCATCAGTGTCCAGAGAGGTGGATACAACCGTATGATCTAAACATGGTTACATGTGCTCTGAGGAGGGCAGGTGCCCTTTCCAAGTTCAGGTCTCCCGGTTTGTGCATCTCCCTCCATTAGGACTGAGAGGAGTCCAGTGTGCTGGGTAATTCAGTTTGTCCCTTATCCATTTGTCGTGGGATGAGCTCAGACCTTTAGCCTCTCCACTTAGGAAGCTCGAGGGAAAATTTCATTATACATGCACTTGAACCGTTCTATGTCAGGCTGCTGTTAGCCAACTTCACTGGATCTCCCGGGTGCTGAGCTGTCTCAGAGCTGAGGCCAGCCTCCCTGGCGCTGCCAACCTTGCTGCTGGATTCTTTGTACTCCTAGGCCAAGGCTGTGCACAGAGATTCTGGGGAAGAAAGGGAAACAGACAGAACATCGGTGTGGCTGCGTTTAAAAAGTCCATAGACACTGGTATCAGGAAGCTCTCAGAGGCAGAGGCTCTGATGAAGCATCTGCATTCGTCCCTCCCTTCATCTTCCATGAACAGTGTATATGATTCCTTTCCAGCCTGTTTTTTGAGCCACTTCTCCAGCCTGGGTCCCCAAGTGTCCTCCCCTCCTGTCTTCCCTGATGCTTTCCTGTCTCAAATCCTGAAACTCTAATCCTGTTAGTAGGCTATGTTCCAGGGCTCAGTGTCTCCATGGGAGTAACATAATCCTGCATTAAATGTAGAGGCCCCACAAGGCACACACAGATGGGGTTGCACACGACCCACCCACCACCATACTCACTCCCAGGAAGAAACAGCCTGATGACAAAAACAGCCTTACAGTAGGGGAGGGGGTCAGAGGTCATCACAGGCACAAGTGAGCATTTGGTTATTAAAGAGCTCCTTGGTCCTCCCTCTTCCCCTCCCTTAGAGAGGATACGTAGGTAGGTAGGTAGGTAGGTAGGTAGGTAGGTAGGTAGATAGATGATAGATAGATGATAGATAGATAGATAGATAGATAGATAGATAGATGATAGATAGATAGATGATAGATGATAGCTAGATAGCTCAACCTACACACACACACACACACACACACACACACACACACACACACACGAACAAACCCTTTTGACTGTATCTTGCTGAGTTCCCACATTCACTAGAATGAAGGCAGCTTGCTTTAAAATTTTTGTTATGGCCTTTAAGGAAAAGTTTTAAGAGAGAGAAATGTTAAGACTATGATTTACAAACATGACAGGAAACAACAAAGCCCATTACCTCAACATCATTTTCCCCCAGTGCCATGGCCCCTCCCTCCACCTTGCCTGTTTGGTACAGCAAATTAATTAAATGGGATGCCATTCATTGATTAACCATTTATTTTTATGGGCAGATGTGAAGGCTGGCTTAGAAAGAGAATGTGAGACAACCGGGGTGGGGGTGCCCTTGTTCCCACCTCAGGATAAGTTACTGCCGTTCCAAGTGACTGTGGCCTCCCAGTTTCCCCCACCTTCCTCTTCTGCCTGCACTGCTCTCCTCAGTATCTGCACCAAGCACACTGAACAGAGAGCTTTGGATGCAATGAAACATTTATTAATGGGGAGAAATAATTTTGAAGAAAGAAATCCTCTGCATAAATTCTACCTCAGGGCTTGAGCATAGAATCATCTTTGAGAATTGTTTCTGCTTCCTTGGCAGTCCTGAAGCTTAGAGAGTTCAGGTGTTTACAGCCACACAGAAGTAAACAGTAGGCTGAGGCATATGTAGAGAAGCATCAGGTAAACTACAAAAGCCCTTCTCATGCTGCACACCACACTCGTATAAAGAGTAGGTTGCCTACCAATGGGCCATCCTCATTTAGGAAGCTTGCACAGCTACTAGACCTGAATGGTGTCCCTGTTCTCAGGTGCTCAACGGCCTTTCCAAAATCTTCTCCTTTGTCCTTGAGGCAGGCAAGACGACCCATAGCATCTATACCACCCCAGACACACGGATGATGCATAGCGCGTGGGATGAGTCTTAGAGTAGACCGCAAAACTCTTGCCCGTACTTTATAAAAGAAATCCAGAAAAGGTGACTAAAGCTAGAAGTGGGCAGATATAGGGAGAGATTAAAAATCATCAGTGATCCTGTCTTGTTAGAAGGATGAATTTTTTTTTTAGTATGTAAGAAGTGATTTTTTTTCTTCTGCATTATATTATATTGTTCATAAAATCCAAGCCTGGGCATCCTGAGTCTAGCGGATCAGTGTGGACTGTCTTTTGGGGGTGTTAGACGACAACCAATCTGAGGTTGGCTAGCTTGTAGCTGATTTACTTGGCAGGTACCTCCTCCTCCACCTGAGGAACACATCAGAAATCCATCCCATGCTGCTAGGCTTCTGCTTCTGGCCTACTGGAAATAAAACAGAGGCCTCAGGAGTCGATCTGAAAATGCTGGATTATGTTCAGAATTCAGTGAGGCACCAAATGGATTATGAAGCCACTTTGTGCCCTGGACTGGTTTTTGGACTTGGTTTGAACAGATGCTCTTCAAGAAAGCTCTTTACACGACGTAGCTCTTTTAAAGAACAATACACATGTAGGTATTGAACTAACAACCTTCAGAAAGGTAGAGTCAGCTTGAACACACTCCTGCTTGTCCTTTGGGTAGTGTAGTAGTCTCTTTTTCTTTTAAAATGAATAAAACATATATTCTCTTCAACTTGTTACTTTTTAAACAGTTGTTAAAATTCTATCATGCTTGGATGTTCCTATCTGGTATAAGATACATGAGCAATCTATTGATTTTTTTCTTACCATTTCAAACACCTTACTGCCAAGGTTTGGCTTGATAGTTTTTGAGCACAGGCAGGAGCTAGGAGTGAATGGTCTCTTAACTCTCCCAATTGTTCAAAGGCCCATTTACGATTGTGACTTTGTTCCTGTTCTAACGTTTGGCCTGGGTATTGTGCAGACACTGGAGATGGTCACAAGGGCTGGTAGGTTCTAGTATCTACCTGCAAGCATCTAATGACTTTATCTTCCTAAAGGAGAAATTAAAGTATCTAAGGTTTATTGATCTGCCTATAGTGATTTAGTGAGTCGGCAGAGAATGGGGAATAAAACCAATTTCCTGGCACCATTTCCCAGGCACACTACCCCTTACTTTCCGATGCCTAGAATCCATCTCAGGGAATTTGATCAGAAAACGTATGACGGGTGATTCTAAAACCACAGAAGCATTGAGAAAGTCATAAAGATGTATAATATATGATAGCATTTACCAGCTATAAATAGGGGAGATGCAGGGAGAAAAATAGAGACCTTGTAAATCCATTGGGTCAGGAGAAATAGAAACTGCTTAATATTTCATTAAAAATGGATTTTCATAAATTGTACTTTGATATCTTTGGGCCAAAGGCAGTACATGAGGACTAAGGCGTTGTTATTCATTACTCTCAGTTATTAATAATTTGAACTGTTATTGAACCAACACATCAACAAGGTATATCCTGCCTATGAATGGAGCACTCACCATGTGTTCTGGGCACTATTTGGATTGAATTAAACATCCACAGCAATTGCCCACAAAAGCACTTAGATTGTAAGGAACAATGGGTCACTCAAGTGCCCTTTTACAAAGTGGATGTTCTGTGAGGAGTTCAAACCATGGAGAATCTTGTGGAGAAACGCTTAGAATCTGCTGGCCAGCCGGGGCCTAGCAAATCAACTCACGCAGAGCCCCCACTTAACAGTGAAGGACATTGTGGCCCCGAGGGAGACGGAGACATTTGCCTACCTTATGAGCTAATTAGCATCAGAGCCCAGCTCCAGGCTCCTGATTACGTGACAGGCTTTGTTTTATTCTCTCTGCCACACTCTGAGTGAAAGGAGTGCAGAAGTTTTCAGAAGGATGAATCTTCCTCTGCAGAGAGTCTGGACACAGGGCAGGCCGAGGTACAAGGTCAGAAGCCAAAAATGCAAGCAGGAGGAATCTAAACTTGAAAACGTGAAGATTAGTCAGAACCCAAATTCCAAATGGGCATTGTCAGCTTGCAGAGATTGGAGAAGAGCGAGCGAAATTGATCAGCAGAATAGAATCCCATTCGAGACACACAGATCAATCATGTGCTTGTCTCTCATCCTGACTGAAGGTGCTGGAGGTGGAGTTTGAGGACCTTCATCCAAAGCTCATGGTCCCATGCGTTCGTTCACGGGAAGATCAAACTCTCGCTTGGTGGGTGCTTCTGAGCTCGTGCACTCCAGGCCCCACATGTTGCACATCGCTACCTACACTGCCCACCTCCAAGGATATGCCAGCTATTCAATCATTTTTCTAAGAAGGGAGGGTCGAGAGTTAGGCACAGAGGCATGTGCCTGCAATCCCAGCGCTCAGGAAGCTAAGGCAGGAGGATCTCAAGTTCAAACCTGACTAAACTACACCATGAATTGCGGGCCAATATGAGCTACAAAGTCAGACCCTGTACCAGAAAAGGCAGAGGAGAAAACAAAACAAAACAAAGGTTTTCTGGAATTATATGCCAAGGCTGAGAAATCAGGGGGTTCAGATATGATAAAAATTGGATATTAAAAATGCATAAAGCATGCTGTGTTTCTAAACGGTACCAGCATGGTGTATGTGTTGTAGATTAGCAGCAGTGTGCAAGTTCAAATCCTTCCAGCTCTCCAATTACGGGTTCATGTGCCAACTAAAGCCACCTCCAATAAGGCCTGCTTAGTGTCTCCTGATGAAGGCCACACAGTCACCATCACCATCCACGGGGAACATCCAGAAGTGGCTCCCACTGCTCACAGCCCTGCTGAAGTCAGCAGAGTGCTTCATTTGCTGCTCCCTTGCCAAAACAAAACAAATCAAAGTCTCTGTTGTGTGCTAAACTCCATTCATCTCTTCAACTCGGCCAGCCCCTCCAGCCCTTTCCTCCCTGCTGAAGAATTGTAGTCAACAGAAGGGAGAAATGTGAATAACAAGGCCAGGTCCTTCCTGGACCTGATTATCCACACAGTGATCTGAAAGGGTCAGGTGGCTCTCCCCACAGGCCTTCTGCCAGGTGCTGGCTCTTCGATGCTCCCAGTCGGCAGCCATTGTAGAGGCGGCAGCAGGGTCAAGCCTGGGCAAGAGGAGTGGCCCTTCTCCCTGTCGTTAGAGAAGCTGCAGGAGGGGCATCAGTTGCCTTAGGATCCAGCCCTGGAGAGCTACCTAGGGAGAAGAGGGATCGTGGAGCAAGGTGGTTGAATAGGATTCTTACAGATGTGGTGGGTTTCATCTTGTGGGTTTAGCACAGTGGATGGACGACACCCATTTTGTTGTTGTTATTGCTTTGTCTTGTTTTTGTATTTGTTTTCTGCGTAGAGCAAGCTGTTTACCTAACTTCATTAGGCTACAAGGGTGTGAAGCCTCTGTCCTTTTCTCCTTTCATCTGTGGGGGGTTCTTAACTGCCTCTAGCTAAGCAAATAGAAACTGTGGAGCGGTTGCAGTTGCCAAATGGTAAGGTTCCCAGTTTATAGAGCACATCGTCGGTCATCTATGAGCTTATCATGATATTCTGCTCTTCCCAAAACCACTCCATAGTGGGATTGAACACTCATTGGGCCACATCACTAGTCTGTGACTTTACTTCTATTTAAACCATGATGGGAATACGACTCCTAGCCACCATCTGCATGCTGAGCTAAGGGTTAACCAAGGAACCATAGATCTGAATGTCACAGATCCACAGAGCAGTTCCCTTGTAAGTGTGGTACCCGGTCATTGTGCTAAGAGCGTCCGGCTTCATAGATGTTCAGATATACTAGTTTTCCATCTCTCTTTTCCCCAGCCTGTCTGTGCCTAAACACAGCATGAGAAAATGCTGGTCCAGGAAGACTGGCCATGAGTAAATACCCAATGTTCTGTGGTTGTTAGATGTATGGCAGACAAGATTTAGAAACGACAGTCGGCTGTTTGGTTTTTTTCCATCCACCCTTATCCGGGGAAGCTAAAGCCACATATTCGTGCTCTGGTTACTTATTTTTAATGAAGAACATACAGATACACGAGGTCCATATGGCAATTATTGATTCGAACCATCTGGTAAGCCAGGGCTTGTGCCTACCATGTTAGGTCAGAAGCTACTCCAAAAAGCCTTTCCTCCCATAAGAGAGGCCCCGGTCAGCTGGGGACAGGGATGGATTTCATTACAGGCTGGGGGCTACACTGAGAGGAAGCTGGAGCACAACTCTTAAGAGGCTGTCTACAAGCCTGACCCTACAATAAAGAGCAGAGAGAACCAAGGAAAGTGTTGACTGACAGGAGGTACAGGGTAGAAGGCGCCCCTCACCTGCTCACTCTCTCAGAATGGGGAAGTGTCTAAGGAACTAACAAAAACAACAGTGAAGGGCCATGCAGCTAGCAACTGCCTGTAAGTAGCCCCGAGTGCCTCCCACACGAGGAACAGGGTGTGTCAAGTTCAAGCTAGTGTGTGAGGTCTGCTGGCCCTGACAGATGACTTGTCTACCTCCTCTGTAACCACTGTGCTTTTTTCCCCTTCTCCTTATTAGCTTCTGAAGTGTTTTCTTTTTCAAATCTCCTTCCTCTGTTTGTTCTCAGCCCAGAAGCAAAATATCCCTACCTTCCAAAACTTTTTTGCAGAGTTCATCCTTTGTTATTCAGTTGGAGCAGGATGAGAAACTAATTATTTTTCACAGTGGTTCTAAGAAGCCCAACACAACAAAGCCACTGGTGATCTTTAGCCATCGGAGCTCTCCTGCCCCTCTCAGTGACTGCTCGAGTGCTGGCATCATAGCGAAGGCTCTCAGTGACACCGCTTTGCGTGTTTCTTTGCAGGTATTCCAGGCTAACAATGATGCCACCGAGTTGGTTCTGAACAAGCTGCACACGCCGCTGTTGACTCGTTTCATCAGGATCCGCCCGCAGACGTGGCATTTGGGCATAGCCCTTCGACTGGAGCTCTTTGGTTGCCGGGTCACAGGTGAGGAGGGGAAGGGCGGTTCTGGTGAGGCCTGGGAATCAATTGCATCCTAGGCTTCTCCCCTCTCTCTGAATCTATAAGGTTGTGCCATGTGACCTTCCCAAAAGGAAGTGGCTCAAAGTCCTACCAGACTTATTCTCTTCATGTATTTCTCCATCCATCCAGCCGATATGTTCGTATTAAGCCTGCGTTTATTTCTACTGGTTAAAACGTATTGAGCGATGATTGACAACAGATTGCAGCCCCACCCTAAGTGTGCTATCTTTTATTATTCCTATGTGTCATAGGTGTTGTCATTGTCCTCACTTTGCACAATAGGAAACCAAGAGTTAAAGAACTTAGTCCCCAGTAAGTGATGGTACCATGGTAACCTAGGTAACTTGAGTTTCAAATAATGCTCTCTGCTACCTCATGTACAAACCAAGATCTAGACACGTCACTATAGACACAACGGGAACATGCCAGACCCAGGCCAGTGTGGGCGTATGGACGAGTTAGATGGACGAGTTAATAGGAAACAAGATGGTAAATAAATGAAAATCAGAAAACTATGAAGAATATCTGGAAACAGGATGGGCCTCATGACCCCTGAAGTGTTCTACAGAAGACTTGACATAGCCTGGCAGGTCAAGAAATTCTTCGGTGACAATGAGTTACCGAGGTCAGAGGGCAGACAAACCAGACAGTACCTGCCGAAGAGTGATTAGAAAACAGATACTCAGTGGTGATCGCTGCTTGCTTGTTGGCACTGTAGCAAAGGAGTGGAGAGACAGTGTGTGAGGACTGCATCTGAAGGAACAATGGCACTCGCATGGGCTAAGACTCATGGGCTGCACAGGAGAGAGCATCAGAGTAGGATCAGAGGCCTTTGGTAGACCGGTACAATGGTATAGTTGTGAGACCATGGCGATTAGACCAGCAATAGGTGAACATTTACAGGTCAGTCACTTCCACTCTGAACTCCACCTAGAAAGGCAAGCTGATTCTCTGACATGGAAGGGTCCTCAATGTCCATCCACCCTCTTGCCTACCTCGCCTCACTCCATCTCTGTCTAAGAGCACACCGTGGAATGACCCTGCTTATGGCTTCTTGTTCGAGCACCCTGCATCTGCGCCTTCTCTGCATCGTTCATGACTCTCTCCTGTACATTATGCTGCCTGTTTATTACACCAAAGATGACGCTGGTGAAGTTATTAGATTCTGATAGGCAATAACTTAACCCTGGTCACCATCCATCCAGAAGGTGATGGAACCAGGACCTGCACCTAGGAAACTATAAGCCCATCTTGTAGGCAAAATGGTCTTCCACTGTGCTCACTGTCCTTGAGAGAGTCAGTGGGGATCAGGTGTTGTGGATAGATGTGCCAACACACATTCTCAGAAGCCCTGATCAGAGCCATAAATACAGCCACTGTGTACTTAGGTGTACCAGGCACTGTTCTAAGGCCTTCGCTGAGGTGAGTCCTCACAACAGGTAGGCACTGCTCAAGAGTACTCCTTTAGACTTGGGGGGCTCGATGCATGGAACAATTAAATCACTTGACCAAAACTGTACAGCTAAGTAAGCAGGAGGGTGAACATATAACCAGGCATTCTGAGTCCAAGTTCAGGCTCTGAATCACAGCGCTCTACAGCCTCAAAATACAAAATAAAATAAATAAGCACGTGACCTGATGGCCTGATAGCTGCTAGGGGGTGGGCTTCAATTAGTGGGTCTCAGCCACGACTTCTAGTATTCTCCTTGTCTCTCCTAGATGCACCCTGCTCCAACATGCTGGGAATGCTCTCGGGCCTCATTGCTGATACCCAGATCTCTGCCTCCTCCACCCGAGAGTACCTCTGGAGCCCCAGTGCTGCCCGCCTGGTTAGCAGCCGCTCTGGCTGGTTCCCTCGGAACCCTCAAGCCCAGCCAGGTGAAGAATGGCTTCAGGTGGATCTTGGGACACCCAAGACGGTGAAAGGCGTCATCATCCAGGGGGCCCGAGGAGGAGACAGTATCACTGCCATGGAAGCCAGGGCATTTGTACGCAAGTTCAAAGTCTCCTACAGCCTAAATGGCAAGGACTGGGAATATATCCAGGACCCCAGGACTCAGCAGCCAAAGGTAGGCCATTCACAGAAAACTCTGCTGCCATTCTAAACAGAGAGGTTCAATGGGGTACAGGGAGCTGGGGTACTGATGTCCCATCTAGTAGATATCCATCAAACTCCATCAGCACAACAAAACACATACCAACCAAGACACAATGTTGCCCAGGGCCTGGTTGCCTAATTTAGTTAGATTCATTCATCATAACCCTCTATGAAGTCTACTCTTTGATCACTCACATTTCAGAGATGACAAAACTGAGGCTTAGGTTATTCCAGAGTCACACTGTATATCGGTGCTTAAGCCATGATTCAGAAACCAAAAGTCAGATTCCAAAGCCCAGATACCTATGCAGTGCTTATGAAGTTTGGTAGCCTTCACAGTCCCTTCTGGATAACGTTTCCTTGAAACGGGCCAGACATCCCAAGGGGATGTGGTTGTTGGAGGCCAAGCTATAGACACTGGGAGTTACTTCCAAGAATAACTGTTTTTCTGAACGTTACGCTCCGTTGTATTTTCTTAGTCTTGAATGCTCAGATCTTTTCCCGCCTGCCTCTTACACTGAGTTTGAAAGAAGAAAGAGAATCTTATGCTGGGCCAGAAGTTCAGGCCAGAGCAGCCCATCCCAGCCATGGGAGAAAGGAAGGCTGACCTTCACCCTAGCATGCAAGGAGGCTCGGCTAGAAAAGGACCCCATGCCTCTTCCCTCTCCAGATTCATCTCCTGGTAGGCCAGGCTAGCTGGTCCTCATTTCTACGTTACTTTCAACTGCAGACAAGCAGGGTTCTCAACAAGAAAGGACTCCTCCCTGTGATAACCAAGGTTTTGCTTTCTGAATGCATAAGCAAGGGCTAAGTTGGTTACAGTAATATGAACTTCCAGATCACAATCCCAGGGCCTTGAAAAGACCCAGGGTCTGGGAACCAGAACCTTCATTGAGAAGCCCAGGAACTGGAAATTTCCCCAGCGACAGCTAACCATGACTCTTAGTGAAAGAAATGATCTTGGCCCTGCCCAAGGCAGCACCCTTACTTTGAAAGCTATCCTGAGCACCTACAGTTGGCTGACACCCAGACATCCCTGAACATCACAGCTGTCCTCTCCCTGTGTGAGGGACCCCACGGTGGCTCTGGATAGGATCCCTACACAGCTTTTTACACATTGGCAATCCAAGGGAGGTTTCTTTAGGTGGAATTGCTGCTGATAGACAAAGCTCTGGAAGACTATCTCAGGCCATCAGTTTGTAACCAAGAGGACGCCCTTACTATCCTAAAGAAGGAGCAGCCATTTTTCTTTCTGACTGTCAGTATACTTGGAATTGTTGGCCCCGTGCTTCTTGGCATTGAATAACCTGAAAGTTATTCATCCATGCGGGCAAGCATCCCGCCAACTCTACCCCATCCCATCCAGGTACCCAGACTTCCAGGCATCAGGAAAACACTTTTCTAAAAACTAAAAAAATAAGACAAGGAATCTGGGATGTTTGCTCGCCTACTAGTTTTTATTTTAAAGATAGGAGTCTTTTAAAAGATGGTGCATCAACCTCAAAAAGATTACTGGATCTCCGATTATGGTTTTAATTTTCCTTTTTTTTTTTCCTTTCTGGACAAGGTCAGCTTAAATCTCATTTGCAGCTCAGACTTCCCCTGACAATGGCCATTCTAATGATACCTGATTTCCATATCCCAAGGTCCCTCGTGGACTTTCCAAATGAACAAAGACCTTGGTTTGAAATAAAGCTTGTAGAGGATAGTGCCCCCATGAATCAACCATGAAGCTGACTTCTGGGTTAGGTGTGGTTGGGAGAGGTACTCGGGGAGGAGCCCCACATGGGGGCTGAACAACCTGTCTCCCTACAGCTGTTTGAAGGGAACATGCACTATGACACCCCCGACATCCGAAGGTTCGAGCCAGTTCCAGCACAGTACGTGCGGGTATACCCAGAGAGGTGGTCACCAGCGGGCATCGGGATGAGGCTGGAGGTCCTGGGCTGTGACTGGACAGGTAAGGAGGATTTGCTCTCCATGTCTTTCTCATTTGATCTTGGTATCCTGGGAGGGGGAGAGAGGCAGTCAGCCTTCGGGAAGCAGACATCACTGTGTACCTGCTATATTTTTGGGACCACCTCTGAACTTGGAGAAATTTCTCGAGGGAAGCAGTTTGTCCTTGGTCAGGGATCACTTCAGTTCTTCAACGGGAGTCTCTCAAAAACAAATCATAACCACCCACCACCCACCCAAATTCAATTAGACCCCAGCTCTTCAGGCCAGGGGGCTGTGGCTGTTGATTTAGGAAAGAAAAACCCTCTCATGATAATAAAGTAATCCGTTTATGTCTGAATCTGGCCTCCAGATGTCAGAAGCTCAGAGACAGCATTTTCCTTTCAAAGCCACAGCTGTAAAAGGCATCTATTTGCTCAGAAGGGACAGCATGGTGCAAGGGTGCATCTTCCCAGGCTACAGCTGTCCTCCTGCTCCTTCCGGACCTTCTAAGAAGCACAGCCCTGGGGCAAGGGCCTCTGGGAATTCTCCCTGTGAGGGTGAGGCCCAGAGCTCACTCCTGAGAAAGCCAGATCCCTCTGAATCAGACTCAACCTAGCCTCTGGCCACTGGCTCTACTTCTTCCTCAGAGCTGGCACAGACTGTCAAAATGAGCTTTGGGAGTCACCTGGAGCTCAGAGCCCCACCCAGTGCCAGCAGGAGCCGCCAGTAGGCTGTGCTCTCCTGCCCCTCCCCACCAGGGCCCCAGGTAATCCCATTTTCCTGTCTGCTGTATCTGTCACTGGCAGGATGGCATGAAGGATTAATAAGGGCATGTCAGAGAAGTGCTCTGGGCTCCCAGGGAGAAAAGTGTTGCCTGTGTGGGGGCTACAAGTGCACAGAGGAATCCTGGGCAGACGTGCTGGCCAGGAATGGGGCCCAAGTTCACTTCTAGGCTTGGAAGTGAAGACACTATCATGGAATCTATACTAGTTGGGAGACTCTCTTTCTTTCTCTCTCTCTCTCTCTCTCTCTCTCTCTCTCTCTCTCTCTCTCTCTCACACACACACCACACACTTGTAGGACTAAAGCTGAGTCCCCCAATGCCTGAATGTATGTCGATTGTGCCTCACCAGTACTAAAAACCCACCTCAGACATGAACTAGTTTCATTTACCCCCTTAGGCTTAGAACTATAGAGAATCCAGAAACTCCTAGGCTAGGCTACTGGATGCTACATTTGATCACGTGTCTCAAGTTAAACCAAATCTCCATTGCAGCCCCTTTCATTGACAAGCAAGCACACACATGTGAACATATGGGGACGTTCTTGAATTCCAGAATGATGACTAAATTCAAGTCCTTCCCTGGTCATCACTAGGAGTAGAGCCTAGGACCAATGACTTCATCTTTTACCTGGGAAGTAGGGGTGGCATCAGTCTGTCACAGAGCCCTGCAGCTGTTAGGAGATGGCATGGAGTAACAGTGGGCAGTATTTTGGTTGCTACCCAACACTGGCAGGCATGTTACAGGCAAATGTAACAAAGAGGGGATCCCCAAGCAGTGCTCAACCTGTGTGCATCTCAGCTCAGACATCTAAAAAGCTATCATAACCCATTAAATCGATTCTGTAGTCTACTGATGAGCACGATACATGGTTCAAAAACAAACCAGAACTAAGCCTACTGCCCTTTCACAGGCTGGGAAACTGAGTCCCAGGAAGGTCATTCAGCGGGCTGAGGGCCAAGTCACACTTCCCTCTGACCCCCTTTCCTTCTGTGCCATGCCTCATCCAGTCTGGCCTTGCTTGATGGACAGTTGCTGATGTCCTCTTCCCTCATTGCCCCTCCAACCCGAACCTGCCCCAAATTGCCCCGGTGACAGTAACAGGTTTCCCATTTCAAAGCCCAACCCTGCTCTTGGAAGATCAGAGATGGGGCGTGTTTCCCTCTGCCCAGCCTTCGAGCCTTTGAAGTCTCTGACATCTGGTTTTAATTTTGAAGGACCACTGCTGTTTGGTGAACAGTTACCTCAGAGCACCCAGGACAAACAGTGGGCACAAGACAGGCTCCCGTTTCCTCGCTTTGCCTCACACACTCTGCCCACTTGTCCCGTGATCAGCCCCTCGATGCCCCTGGGTTCCATTCCATCTCCTCCCACCAACTGCCCGGCTTTTCCTGAAATTTCCAGTTTTAGCACACATTCTTATAGTTTTTAAAATCGTCATCTCTGTTGGCCACTCACCTTTGGTTCCCTTTTTTTCCCTTCCCCAAAAAGGATAACAGAAAAATTAAAGGGCTGGGCTGAACCGGTCCGACTAAATAATTTAGCAGGCCTGCTTCACCGTTAGCCAGTTTGTTTAGGTTTCGAATGATTACTTCTTGCCTTGCCGCCCATAGTTTGCGTTACAATTGAGTTTGAGACTCGATGACACAGTGACAAATTTGAACTCACAAATTAGGACGCTTCGAGGTTATTTGTTATTTACTTTGAGCAAAAGGCAGCCACGGCAATGGGAAACACGAAAGGTTACATGCGCAGTGTTTAATAGCAGAAAGGTGGGAAGTCGACCATGAAAAAGCTTTTCAGTGTATTTACCCGTTTCCTCAGCTCCTGGCTTTACTAAACGGTATCCTGAAAGGTGCCCCACAAAGGCACCTAATCACATGCAACAGTGCAAAGGAGTGTGCACCCAGACGGGAGGGACGGTGCCCTTGCTCCTCCGGGGGCATCTTGTTGAAGGACACCTCTAGGACACACTCACCGCTCCATAACACAAGCCTTTCCAGAACCCTTCCCACCCCGCCCAGGGCCTGAGTCACAACCTCATTCATTCCCCAAATAGTTGATGAATGAGTGAGCGGGAGCCACTAAACAAGTGAATGAGCGGATGTGTGACTCGCCTACCTGGCCCAGGTGGGAACCGACAGCCTACAGCGTAGGCTAGGTTTATTGTGTCCTCCTCATTAGAGCTTATGAGCTGCCAACACTGGAGGTTTCACTGAGGGATGCTAGGCTTGCCCTTGCTGGGGGGTGAGGCTTTTGGAAGAACTAGCAAGAGTAGGCTTTCTGCTCTCTGGGTCTCTGTCTATCGAATAAAGTCATGGTGCCTTGGTGGCACCTTTGCCCACCACCCCTATCTCCACCGTGCCTGACTGGTTTGGCTATACTCAGCTTCCCTACACAATGGTAGCTGTATTCAGTGGGTGTTTTAATTTGCCATACCTTGGCCAGAAGGTGTGGCCCGAATTACTTTCACCTAGCCAGAGTCTCTTTAAATCCATCTTCCCATCTGTCCGTGTCCATGAAACACCAGCACGGTCTGGACTTAGGCCTCTCAAATTGCTGTTTCACATATAGCTTTGGCGACAAGTGCTCCTGACTATTTTGTCCGTAGGTGGGCCCTGAGGGTCAGATTGTTTTATAGAGTTAATTTCGATTCCAAATAAATCCTGCCTAGCATAGTGAAAGGGTGTGTTTTGGGCAAGCAGGACCAGCGAGACCCACCAGCAGCCATGGAGCAGCCGAGCATTGGGGCCCATTTCCCTTGTAACCAGAATAATCTTCATAACGCATGGAGACATTTCTGTTGCTTTCGGTGGGCAACATTCATTTTGACTGTGTGCTTTGCCACACCGCCCTCTTAACAGAACACCCAAATGCAGTTCAGCTCCACTCTGGGACCAACATTACCCAATCCCTCCTCCATGGTTGCTGCTTTTGTGCTGCCCTTAGAGCCTGCAATTATGAGGTTCATATCCATGCCTCTCGCAGCTTCGTCCAACCGAAGTGATCCTTGCTCCACCAACGGCTCACAAGGGTGAATTCATGACTGTGCGCATCTTCCCTTTCCTCCTCACAAGACCACACCTTGTCGCCTGCTGGGTGGCAGTGCGGCCTGCTGCAGCAATTTTCTTTCTCTGTTCCCCTTCACGCAGACTCAAAGCCCACAGTGGAGACGCTGGGACCCACCGTAAAGAGTGAAGAGACCACCACCCCATATCCCATGGATGAGGATGCCACGGAGTGTGGGGAAAACTGCAGCTTTGAGGATGGTAAGGGTTGGGATGGGCATCATATTTCATCTTGGATGGCACGGGTAGACCAGGCAGATGGCCCAGGATCAGGCAAGAACTTGGGATCCCTTGGCTTAGAAGTCCACACAAACTTTCAGAAGGATTCGGGGGGGGGGGGGGCTACAAATACTCAGAGGTCTGAGTCAGTGGCTACAAGAACCACTCAGATATTGTAACAACTAGAGTAGCCCTACGGATACAAATCCAGGGTTAAGAAGACGGGCTGAGTTCTCATTTAGTTAAAGGAAAACCATTCCCGGCTTTAGAAGTAATAGCAGTGTCAGCTTTTCCTGCTAGAACGTTCCTCTGTGGTACAGTCATAGGAAGACCTGATGTCTGTTTTAGGGGGGCAGGGAGGGGTACTGTCTGTGATATCCAAGGGTCAATCTCACTTCCCTGTGTCTTGTTGTAAGCTCAATTTATGAAAGCATAGCAGGGATGGTTCTCCCAGACAATATCACATCTGCAGCAATCACACAGGCAGGGGCAGGGTGTGAGGGTTCTCAGCCAGTGCTTTGGAACCCCAAGGGATCCTAGTTCTTGGCTCATCTCTTCACCTGGAAAATCTGTATCCCCCCTCATTTTATCTTCTAAACACATCCAACTCTGTAACGGAAAGATCCCAAATGTAAGGTCTTTTTTTTTTTTTTTTAATCCTACTGTTCAGCTCCCTGTGTGTTGATAAAAAGCCACAACTTTTACTACACCTGGCATTTTTGGCTGGACTTTTAAGTTTGACAGCCTCGATTGACAGTAAATTACTGATCGTTGTTAAATGTTCATTAAACAAAATGAGGGAAGATTGGCAAGGAGACTTGAGAAGGGACACAAAGATGTTGATAGCTGGTGAAACCACGGTGCCTGCTCACAGCCAGGAGGCAACATGGGAAACTGCCCGGAGAGTATGGATGGCTCCAAAAAATAGCCACTAAGAAGAATGGGATGAAAGCCAAACATTAATGCTGAAGTTCTGGAACTGAAGAATGATAATTTAATGCACATGCTTTGGGGTGTGTGCTTGGTAGATTAGAATACTGTTGGTCAGGGTTAGTTGAATACAAAATCTTGACGTTTTAATGAACTCGTTTTAGCTTCATAATGAGAAGTGGAGAATCTTCCAAGACGTGTCTGAGACAGAGAGCTGAAAATGAAACTTACAGGAAGTTAATGCATAACTTTGAATTCACAGAGTTAGCATGTCAGGAGGCTTGGGAATGGGGAGTCTATCTAAACGGCAATCCAAAGGAAAATTTAAGGGTTCTGCTGCAAAATTTCAGAAGTTTATTTTTAATATAATTTTACCGTTTACAGCGGTTTGTTTGATTTGAGGTTTCTTTGATGGTTCCCTCCCTTCTTTTTCGTCAAAGATCTTTTTTGTGGAATTTGGTTCCTGAGATATTGTATGTGTATAAACATTACAGGGGAATTATGGTATATTGAATTACTCTGCATTTTTGAATGGAAAAATAGACATGCAGAAATTGTGGAGAGGAGGGCTCGGTGAGGGTTGGAGACTGACTTTCCCAAGCCACAGGTTGATGCTTCTGTGATGGCTTCCACGTGTTTCCTCTCCCCTCCAGCTGACTTTGGCCAAGGGTGGGCAAACACTGAATGTTCCCTCTTGGGAAGGGGGCACACCTTAGGGTCTGCTGGTAACTACATCCTGCTGCTGAGGTCAGCAGAACCTTCTCTGGAGCCAAGTTTCCTCCACCCCACGGTGGGCAATTTGTTTCTACCTGGCTGATGTTGCCTTTAGACATTTTAGCCAGACTTCTGAGCTTCCCTGTTGAGATTCCTCTCTGGGAACTTGGGAAGGGAAGTGAGAAGACCAAGGACCCCACTTCCACCCTGCTACCAGCTTTGCCAAGGCTTTTCCTCTGTCGCTGGCTGGCAAGTGTCCACATTTGGTTCCCCATTTTCTCTTTCCCCGCCTCCACACCACCCCCATTTAATTCAGAGATTAGTATTAACTCTACTGGGTTTTCGGAACTGGGCGGAACCCCAGCAAAAACCCACTTGGTTTCACTTTTGGGCTCAGTTAGGTAAATCTCCAAAAGTAGATAGGGCGGAGGTATTATGTGGTCATATTTTAGAGATTTGTGGAGAACATGTTCTTCTCCTCCCTGGGATCCCAACCCAACCTTCAAGAGCTCAGCATAACATACTCCAAAGTAACTAGGATTATGGGCCCGAGCCGCCATGCCTAACATATACAAATACCCATCTCACTCAGCACTGATCTGGGTATCTCCTTCATCTTCACTCTTAATGTGTCAGATTCCCCACCTGGCAACGCCAAACTAAGCAGCCCTCAGAAATAAGGGCCGTGTCCCAAAGAGGCGAAGGAGAGCGAATGAGCCAGCTTGGTTTCCGAGGTCACTTTCCTTGCATCGGCCAGAAGTTCCCGGGCATTCAGGTCTCTCTGGGTGCTAATGGGCTGCCCCATCTCTTCTGAGAGCCAGGTTGGCAGGAGATGAGATGAGCCTTTTAAGGAGCCAGCCTTCTACTTGAGGCACTGGGGAGACATTCTTCTCTGGCATTTAGGGAACAGCAATTTTCACATTTGTCTGCTCTCCGAGGTAGAAAGAAGAGGCTGATTAGAGCCTGAAGCCATTTGGTGGCCTCGTTTATAATTGCTTACTATGGGAACCACTGGCAGCCTTGGCTTTCACGCCTGGGAAGGATGAGACCAAAGCCTGACCCGAAAGTCAGCCATCGCCAAGATGTCTGAAATGCATGAGCAAAGGGAAGCCCTTCTTTCTCTGCCTCCTACTCAGGTCTTGCCAGCCATTGAAATAGCACCCCGTGGCTATTCTCTGGAACTGCTTCATTTGCCTGCCTTTTAGTTACTTTTCTTTCCCTTTTAGACAAAGATTTGCAACTTCCTTCAGGATTCAACTGCAACTTTGATTTTCCTGAAGAGACCTGTGGTTGGATGTACGACCGTGCCAAGTGGCTGCAGAGTACCTGGATCAGCAGTGCCAACCCTAACGACAGAACGTTTCCAGGTAAGGCAGTGGAGGCAGCCTATGAAAGATGGAAAGTTGGCTTGCACATGTTTGGGTCCCAAGTCCCTTGTAAGCTCAGAAGTTCCCACTGCAAGGCAGTTGTCTGCTCTTTCACCACAAACCACCACAGACACCAGCACACACACTGGCTGGTTAGTGGTTCCTAGCCCATTGAGAATTGCAGCACAGCTTGAAGTTGCTAGGGAGAAAGAGAACCAGGATAAAAGAGAGAAAGAAGAAGCCATTGAGAGGGCCCTGGGAGATGGGAGGAGTCCTCTAGAGTTCTCCTGTTCCCCTAGCCAACACTAGCTACTACTGTCACATAGCCTCTTGTCAACAACAAGGTAGGTATTGTTTCCAAAGCTGTTCACTGGGAAACTGCTGACTTTGATTCTGACTCATAGTTCCGTGAGTACTACCTCTCTTGGAGTCCATCAAGGCAAAGAACGGAAATGCTGCCACGTACAAGGCAGGACACCACAGATGTGATGCCGGTGGGTGTGTCTTAGCAAAGAGCCCAGATACTTGGCCTGTGAAGATTTGCAGTCAGACCTTGGCATATCCGTATATCATCTTTTGACTCCAAAGAGCCAGATCTCGGAAGCCCATCCTGACACTGTAGATAGGCACTGCTTTTAGCCCCTGTGAACAAAGAGAAACAAAAGGTATCTTCTGGTTCTGCCCTGCATGCTTTAGCAATTGCCTTCTGAAAATACTTAACATGAGACTTTCCAAGGATTGAAACAAAGTCCCAAACTTGCTTGACAAGGTGTGCCACATTCAATGGTAAAAATTCTCTCCCCACAGTAGCCACAGACTTGGAGGTGGAGCTGAGACAGGCAAGAGGAGGGCTGGGAGAGTGTTTTTCCATTGTACAGATACCAGGAGCATAAATCACCCCCAGAGCTAGGGATACTGAAATAATTAGGAAAGGTCGAGTTGGGGTATTTATTATTTTCCTTTTTTAATGTAATTTAATACAGTTTTACGTGATTTAATTTTTAATAATGACTAGATTTAATTGGCTTGTGAAATTCTAGAAAATTTAACAAGTGGCCCTCACAAGCCAGTACACATTGGTCTAAAAATACTTTTGTTCCCTTTCAGTTGCCATTCACCTCCTGCCGGGACCTCAGGTGCCCATTAATAAGGCTCTGAGAGAAAAGAGGGTTAATTCTGAAAATTTAGCAGACCAAAGAGGGTACTGGGGGCCGACTAGAAAAGGGAAGGGGGGCTTCCCTCTTACTGGCTTCTTCAGAGATGCCCTCACCCCAAATGCTGATGGTGCCTCCTCTGGTTCCCAGGAGGAGGGGGTACTGGGGGATAAGCTCTAGAGGAACCGTTGGGGCCACTTTCCTGCCACAACCCACACTTGCTTTCCCAGAGGGTCACAGCATCTGCCCTGAAGAAAACGATTTTCATATTTCAAGTGTTTATCTCTTTAGCATTTGAGTGCTGGCTCAGAGAGATTTGTATCTGAGGATCACTACAGCCTCGGGCACAGGAGAGAGCACTTACCCCAGTCCCAGCTCCTGTCCCCCCTCCCCCTCTCAGGCTCTGCAATAATGCTTAATTAATATAATGAGCCTCCTGCACGTTGGGGAAAAAATTACTTATTTTTATAACCCAGCCTGGATTCTTCATTTCATTTCCTCTCCTTTGAGACTGGGTCCAATTAATTGGTGGTTTTTCCCAGCCCCCGTCTTTATCTGAATGTAAGAAAGGTGAATGGGGTAGATGGGTGTATGTGTTTACATTTTGTCTGCTTGAGAGATTGAGAAGCTTGGCTTGGCTGAGGCACTTTAAATAAAGGGCTGTACACATGAACACTGAGGGGTGGGAGGGTTTATCATCTCTTA
Source organism: Rattus norvegicus (assembly GCF_021556685.1). NCBI lineage: Eukaryota > Metazoa > Chordata > Mammalia > Rodentia > Muridae > Rattus > Rattus norvegicus. The sequence continues at coordinate 79,364,773 of NC_141542.1, forward strand.
TCCAGGGTCCTTTCTAATCCTCTGGCTCCCCCTCCCTATGCTTCTGAGAGGTTTCCTCTGATGGTGTCTAAGGCTAGCCCTACTTAGACCATGGCCACCAGTGAACTAGTGACAGTTCTGCCAAAGCTTCTTCTGCCTCCCCTCTGCCATAGCCTGCTGTCCTTTACTTCCACTGGCTTTATTCAGATCCCACCCTCACCTGAGTGCCTGCTCCCTTGACCCTTGCTGCTGGTTGGAAATGGTAGTCTTTGCTTTCATTTCAGCTGATTCATTATTACACTCTGGAGCAGGGGGTTGGGGGACACTTTTCAGAACAGGCCAGGGAAGTTGGCAGAATTCCAACCTCTGGCAGAACAGTTGGGGACAGAAAGAAAATTAGGGCCATAAGGAACCACTGGGCTTAATGTTGTTCCTGTCTTAAGACGCTGAGAAGGAAAATAATTATTTTCCTTTTCCAGAGGCGTCACTGAAGTTTGGGAAAGGGACACGTGCAACCTGACTCCGGGAAACACAATCATAATACTGTTCTCAGAACCCTTTATCCTCAGATGATTCAGAACCCCATCTTCTCTGGTTTCCCACTGTCCTGCTTACAAAATACTGAATCACATTGCAAGCAGAAGATAGACACCCCTTCTGTTTGGGGTGGTCCCTTCTTGTTCTTTAAAAAAATGGGGCCCCAAGGGAAGCAGTGAGGAGAATGGAAACAGCTGTTGCTGGACTCGGGGCTGAGAGGATGCTAATGGGCACAGAATGCCGGGCGCCTGGCCCCAAACCTGTAAGGCACTGTGTCACCCTACTTTGCTCTTCCACAAAGAGACCAGCCCTATGGCTCTCTAGAAGGATGCTCCATGCTTCATCCCCTCCACAGTGAGTGTGCAAACGGACGTCATTACATTTTGGAAAGGCGGTATCTCAGTCAAACACGGAGGGGTGAGGATGAAGGGGAAGGGAGCGGGGTGGGGTGGCCATGCTGAAATTCAACACAGACAGTTGATCACAAGTGTTCATGGAAACTACTTACATTGCTGAGATATTTTCTGACTGAGTTGTTTTCTCCTGTTTTCTTTCCTTTCCTTGCTCCCTTTTAAGTCAGCAATTAGTTCTGTTCCTTTGGCTAGTGGTAATGGCTGCTCCAGGCTGACAAGACACCCACTGGTTTCATTCCACTGTTTTTGTTTTTCAACATCGCCTTTCAAGCCACTCAGAATTTCTTTTTTTAGCTCTTGTGGCTAAGCTGCCCAGAGTGTGTTCACACCACCCCCACCCCGACTGTGCTCCAGATCCAGTGACCCCTGGTGGTAGCGGAGGAGCCCGACCCGCCCTCCCTGACAAGCCACTTTGTCTTCTCTCTGAAGCTACAATGACATGGGGTCATTCTTAGGAGAACAGGCCTATTTAGAATTCTGAGAATGATCAGTGTTGGGTCTTTAAGGAAAGACACAAGCTCTCCTCGAGATGACTCGTATCCAGTTCTCCAACGTTGAGTAAGGAACTCTCCACCACCGCCACAGCTGTTTGTGGCTATTTCTAATTTAATTTTAATGAGTGAAGCTTGTTCCAGCTAATGCTTCAGTTCTGCCGTGGCACTCTTATTCTGTGATGCGGAGGCCACAGTGACCATGCTTGGAAGCAGCATCACGGTAATGTGTTAGACAATACTGCTGTACCACCTTTGGGCCATAGCCGAAGAACGAGCTTCCAATCCTTGCCGATGCATGGGCCGCTTGGTTTATTGAGAACCATGAAGTGGGGAATTGGGGAGGCGGATTTGCCTGAGCCCGTTCTGCAAGTGTTGCTATTTTGATTTTCCATCTATGCCACTCTATCTCCCTCAGCAACTATGGGACAATGCATTAAGGACAACATGGGGTCACTATCTATGTATAGAAATAGTATACTAAGTAAATAATAATACTAATAGTATCGAGACTTGTTATTGTTATGATCATTATTGTTGTAAAGAATGAGATAAGACCTAGGCCTGGTAGTGCTAGTATAAAATCTCAGTTACCAGAGAGACTGAGGCAGGGGGATTGGACATTTAAGGCCTGCCTGGCCTACCGAATGAGTTCAGGACCAGCCTAAGCAGATTAGCAAGACAGCCTCAAAAATAAAAGGAAAAAGGAGAGCTGAGCTGGAGCAGTGGCAGAGTGCTTGCCTACCATCTGGGAGGGTCTGGAGTGCCTAAGTCCAGTCTCTAGCTCCGCTGGGGTGGGAGGGAGAAGGAGGGGGAGAAGGAGATAAGGCCAGAGGTAAACAGGATTCTGCCCAGTCAGCCTCCTGATCGAGATCCAAGTGTGATCTGGAACACTCGATTTCACTCTGGAATGTGTGTGTCCTTTTACACATTGACTGACCATGTGAAGCTTGACTACAAAGCTCCCCCACTTTGGTAACTAAAAGTTGTGGAAGCATCTAAAGAAAACAGGTAAAGTCTACATTGTGAAGGGAGCTTTGCCCAGCTTACAGGAGGCTCGAGGAAAGCTCAGGGGGAGTACACCAAGAATGTAAGCACTCAGGTTTTATCCACATTGGTCATCCCTTCAAATGTAGGTACAATACTCTGTTAACTTTTCACTGGGGTTGTTTTGCTTCAGACTTGGTTTCTGATAAACGCCAGCAGGTGGGATGGACACACTTAAGACAGGCTTGCTTTTTGATTGTAGGCTAGCAATGACTCTGAATTAAAAAAACCTCCCTCTGTGCTCAAAAGATCAGGTGACAGCTTTCAATTCAGACACTGTCAAATCAGGTTCTCAGACCTCCTGATGCTGCCACCCTTTAACACAGGTCCTCCTGTCATGGTGCATCCCCCCCATCATAAAATTATTCACATTGCTATTTCATTACTGTAAATTTAATACCGTTATGAATCAGAATGTAAGTATCTGATATGCAGGATGTCTGATACAAGACCCCAGTGAAAGGGTCATTTGACCCTCTGGAGGGATTAAGACTCACAGGTTGAGAACCACTGCCTCAGACCGAACCACCTTGGGAAGAAGGTGGTTATAGTTTGGCTAGGGCGTAGCCCTTAAAAAATACAAAGCCAGAGAACTGGGGCTCTGGACCATGATAGATAATGAAAGGACAGGAAGAGCTGAACTAGAAGCAAGCAATAATCAAGGGATAATTTCAACTAGAACAGGAAAGATTTGCAGGGGTGGGGGAGGTGAAGGGGGTTTGTAAGACAGGAGGAAAACAGCCCTGTTTGTGGAAAAGATGAAAACAGAGAGAAGCTGTTATCTCCTTTTCTTGAAAACCATGAGAGACTGGGGTGATAATGAAGGGGAAAATTGAGAACAAACTATCTAGATGGTGGAGCTTTCTGTAGAAGCTGACACATCACATCAAAAAATACCTCCAGGTACCTAGCAGCCTGCAAGGACTGGCCCGGCTGAATCCTTAAATGCCTGCTGAATGTTCTATCGAAAACCTCCTGCTGAGTTCATCCAAAGTCAATGTTTCCCATAACTGGTTGTTAATTTGAGGACCTTAGCAGAGATAGACTGACCTTGGGAGGCCAGCGGAGTGGCTGACTCATGTTTTAAGTATGACCTATACTAAGAGACTCCATCCCCTGCTGCAGTAAATATTCTCTCAGATGGTTGTTCTAGTAGGAGGGCAAGATGCTAGCCAGGAGATGCATGTGAGGGACAGATGGCATGTTTGGCTTTGCAATAGCCAGGAGGATCAAGCAGCTGATTTATTTTAGGGTTGGTTAAAGGGAAGTAGACACGATTGAATCCATTGCTATTGGACCAACCTCAGTCACGTGTCCATAGGACACTTAAGCAGCTGAAGCCAGATGGGACCATAAATCGCCAGGTGAAATATCAAGAGGCCCTTTTAGAGACAGCATCAGGTGAAGCGCATGAGTGACCCTTTCTCTGCACTTCCTCTCTGCCCTTCTGAACTGGAGTTGTTCATTCCCATGTGATTGTTTGCTCTGTATCTTTGGCAACAGCACACATTCCGAGTCAAGGACACAGCAAAACGCTTCCTAAATATGTCAGGTCCAGGAGGACAGGGATTTTGTATCTTAGGGACATTATTTCTTGGTTCTCTCTCAGCAGCTGAGTGGATTTCCTTTTTGTCTTTTTGTTGGAAGCTATCTACTGCTGGTATCCTAGTTATCAGTCACAGTGGAGGGCAACTTCCAACCCACAGGGCTGGGTCTTAGCTGGCTGGTTGTCATATTAGGGCAACCTCTTGCAGTCCAGTGGGTTCCTTCCTAAGGACCAAGGAAATTCATAAAGCAACCTGTCCCCGCCCCGCCATGCCCACACTTCTTTCTATCAGGTAACCCACAGCTACTGTGTACTTGGCCTTTCTTAGTATCTAGTGGTGGTTGGCCCTAAGCTGGGATATTCCGGAACAACCTTCACTTTCAGAATACATCCAAGCTCAGCGTCTTGTCTGAATGTCAGACTCTTGAGAGCTGAAGCACTCTATAAACAATAACCCAGAAAGGAAGCATTTAAAGATAGTAGCATTGTATTTCCTGGAGAAACACAGACTGAAAGTCTTAATTTTCTCATATTCTCTCTCTCTCTCTCTCTCTCTCTCTCTCTCTCTCTCTCTCTCTGTGTGTGTGTGTGTGTGTCTTTTTCTACTCCTCTCCCTCTCTTTCTTATTCTCTCTCCTTTTCTCCTTTCCTTTCTCCCTTTCTTCTTTCCTCTTTTCTCTCTTTCCCTGTCTCTCTCCCCCTTCCTCTCTTCCTCTCCTTCTCTGTCTCTTCCTTCCTTCCTCCCCCTGTCTCTTCCTTCCTTCCTCCCTCTCTCTGTCTCCCCCCTCTCTGCTCGTGTTTGTATGCACCGCAGTGCAGAATCTCTGATGTCAGTCTTTTGTATCTTGTCTGAGACAGTGTCTATTTGTTTGCTATAGTGTACCTCAGGCTAGCCCAGAAACTTCCATTCTTTTTCCTGTATCTTCCTCCCATCTCCCTGTCAGGGTACACTACAGTAGGTTTGCAGCCTTATGATGTTACTTCAGTCCTGGGGTCATCAGGCTTGTGAGGCAAGCTCTTCACACACTTAGCCATCTGCCCAGCCCCCTGGATTTCTTAATTCCTTATGAATAAAATGCTTCCAAGTCATAGAACAGAAATGAGCTGTGTTGCATCAGGGGTAGATGGAGGAAGTGTGTCCGCATGACAGCAGGAAGGTGTTACACTCAATTTGAGATGTTCTTGACAGCTGGAGTTGTGGCCTGGAGAACACATTGCCATTGTGGCCTGTGGAGCCTCTTTTTGAAAGGAAGGGTGGACGGCATAGTGTCAGGATGTTTCTACACGCTTCCTCTGGCCAGTGCTAATAGTCACACAGAATCCTCTCATGACCCAAGATCATGATCACATTTTATTTCACCCTCTGTAGATTAGCACAGAAGACATGTAGCGTGGGGTGCGTGATGGAGAGCTGGTTCCTGAAGTTGAGATAGGTCTGGAAAGGTATCTTAATTCAAAGAATGTCAATACCTTCCCCAGGATAAATCCTACTTCTTTTTGTATCTTGCACTGGCTTCCCAGGTTTATAGTGGTCTTCAGTCTGCATGGAAGGCAGTGTGTGGAGTGACATCAATCGCTTGACTGAGCTCTTGCTATATCTTTGTATACCTCATGAAGTAATATCATTATTATACCCACTGTACAGATGGAAAGACTAAGGCTTTAGAGCCACCAGCCAGGATTCCACCCCAGGTGACAAGGAACCAGCTAGTTACTCAGTCCCATGTGGGTCAAGAGCCTACTTCTATCACTCTGTAGCACTGGTCCTGGAAACACAACCTCCTATCTCTGAGCTTCAGAGAAGGGGCATCTCTCTAATTACAGCACTGGAGAGCGTCAAGCAGGAAGATCGTGAGTTCAGGGCCAGCCTGAGCTACTTAGCAGGACCCTGGAAAGAGGGTGGAGGGGGAGAAAGAGAGAGGGGGGAAGGAAAGGAAGGAAGGAAGGAGGATAAAGAAGGAAGAAAAGAAAGGAAGGAAGGAAGGAAGGAAGGAAGGAGGGAAGGAAGGAAGGAAGGAAGGAAGGAAGGAAGGAAGGAAGGAAGGAAGGAAAACAAAGAAAGAGGATATTATTGGTTGCACAGGGATGGGTATGAATCATAACTAAAGGTGAAGCCATGGTGTCTGTCGTCTAGTATCCTCTCAATGTGACCATCCTCATCCTCTGCTTTTTTGGTTCCCTTCCTTGTGCATTTCCCAGTCTGAGTCTTTCCTTTGTGGTGTTCCTGGTTCTAATCAGGCCTCTGTCGTGACAGGCAGGGATGTTTTGCAGCTCAGACTCCCTCTGACTGATGTCCCTGCTAATTCCTTAAATTTACATATCATCTTTCTTCCCTGGAGTTCATAGCACTTAACAGACAAGTGGGGCACAAATGATTTAACTAAGTGAGATCCAGAGGCCTGCTCGTCTGGAGACTCTGCAAACCCGTGGATTAGCTCAGATGTCAGCGCTGAGTTATGAGCCTTCAGCTCTCGTGCTTAGCACGCCACTAGCATTAACTCGATTCCTGCCACGGTCCTGTAAATCATGCATAGTGATTATCAGACTACTGTGAGAGAAGGAAGGAGAGAAGAAAGGAGAAAGGCGCGGGCTCGGGAGACTCTGGACCAGCTGACTGGGGAACCTTTGGCCTGGTTGAATTCTAATGACAGCGTGGATAGATAAGATAGACCCAGATAAAAACCCGTGCACCCCGCCATCTCTCCCCCCAGACACATTTGGCTTTCCCGGTTGTAACCATTCCGCTGTGATTCCTTTGCTTAAGAATGCAAATTCACACAAGTGACAGAATTTCTGCCAAGCAATTCTCAGGCAGCAAGTGGGTCTGATTTGCGAAGCTGTGAAGGGAGAGGCTGAATAAGAAGACTCTCAGATCCGCCTTCCTTTATAGATGGGGTGGAAAGAGGAGGGGCGTGGAAGGTACAGGAACACAGAGGATCAGGGGGACCCTCGCTGGTGTCTCAATCTACCGGGAGCCTCCACAGGTGACCCTGGGATTAGGCTACCTCATCTTTAAAAGGGGTCTCCTGGCTCAGGAAAACAGAGTCTGTGGCAAAGGGATTGTGTGAACTGAAGGCTTGGCAGAGGCTAGCAGATTCTCTCTCCTCGTTACATACCATTCTTTCTCATCTGTGTTTGCCATTCATTCATTTATTCATTCATGGAATAAGATTCCCCTGGGTAGTGTGACAGGCACAAACTAAGGAAAGGAAAAAAGATGCTAAACCTTCTGTGTGCAAGACAACCCGGGATAGGGGATTGGAAGATGGCTCGCCTGGTAGAGGTGCTTGCTACCAAACCTGATCTGGAACCTACATGGTGGAAAGAAAAAAAAAAAAAACAACTCCTGTAAATCGTCCTCTGACAGGGGTTGGGGATTTAGCTCAGTGGTAGAGCGCTTGCCTAGCAAGCGCAAGGCCCTGGGTTCGGTCCCCAGCTCCGAAAAAAAGAAAGGAAAAAAAAAATAGTCCTCTGACCTCCTCATGTGCACTGTGGCACACTCTTGTGCACAAGCACATGCACACATGTGAGCATACACACACATATTAAATGAATAAATACTTTTAAAAAATCTGAGCTGTAGGAAAGACCCATGACCCAGTTAAGAGTGACAGGTAGACAGTCACTGTAGCAAAGTCTAAGCTCCCTTTAAAGGTAAGTAAGGTCAGGTGTTTTGAACAAATACTGGAATCGTTAGGAAAGGGAAGGTTCTATTGTGCGTGCCAGAATGGTTGAAAGGAGAGGTGGCAGAAGAGTCAGGCTAGGTGGAGGAAAGGAAGAACGGGCAGCTTCAGGTACGGTGAGGCTGAGGCAGTAGGCCCAGGGGGAAGCAGGTTTGCCTCAGACAGAGAGGGATTGCAAGGATTTGGGGCAAGATGCTTTCGGGCAGCTGAAGAGTTTACTGTAGGAAGGTGTGGGATCCCTCAGTTAAGTCTGGGGTCTGCTTAGCTCTGAACTAGCATTTCCTCCTTGGACAAGTCTCTTTAGCCTCTCTGTTTTCTCCATCGTGTTCAGAGTAAAATTGGGATGACTTAGCTCACAGGCATACAGTGAGGACGAGGCAATATATTGCATACCAGAATGCTTTGTAACCTGAAAGGCATTATGCAAATCTGAGTCGTAATTATTATCATTAATAGTGATAGCAGGAAGATCTGATGTGCAAACAGAGGGCTAGAAGATCACCGAGTGACTGGTGATGCTATCTGCCTCCCCTCCTCACCAGACCTCATCATTAAAGCTCTGTTCTCAAGGCAACCTCCTCTTCCTTATCTCTGCCTTGAACAGGCCTGCCGGGGGAGGCTCTGTGGAGGCTGAGCTCTCACCTAACAAGATAATGCCAACAGGTATGACAGCAGTGAATAAGAGATCCCCATCCCTGAGAGGGTGCTGACCCAGGCTTCTGGAACACTAGCCTGTCCTTCTCTGACAAACCCACGGACTGAAAAACCTCTGAGCTTGTGGCTCAGACTAACATAGCATCAAATTAACAAGACCCTGAAGTGTCTGGCCTGCTCGCATTCTAAGTTGGTTATACAGTGGATATGTCCCTGACCCACTTGCAGAGTTTAGCAGACCATGACCTCATGCTTCAGGGCCCAAGATCGTGAGAACTCCTCCTCCTTCTCTGAGCATTTGCTCTCCTCACACGAGCTGGAGTTCCCCATCTCCATACCTGTGACTGTGAGGTATAGGTGCTGCCAACCATAATAAGAGCTCAGCCTTCTGCATAACTATGGGATGGATTTAAACCCAGTCTGCCAAGAAGGCCATTCTTGAAGCATTTGGACAGTGAGCTCTTAATTTCCCAGAACACGTATGTTCTTTGCTAATGATAATGGCCTTACCTTTTTAACCAGTGGAGCTATATGTGTGTGGCTGCTTGAGAAAAGCCAAGTCCAGGAACAAAGTGGGATGGCCGTCTACTCCCACCCTGATCTGCTTAGAGTTGACTTGAGTGTCTGCATAATAGTTACTGAGGCTTAGGCATCGTCTAGCAACCCTGGCAGAGACAGAAGGTTTTTAATGTCTTCCATTTGGACAGTGCCCAGCCAGACAATACCTGGCCAGTCACACTCCAATCCGGCAACTACCACACCCTATAAACTGCTCCCTGTAATTCAGTTCACCAGACTGCATTGGCCCTTTGGGTAAGTCAGAGATGAGTAAGACATGGGTCAGGCCTCTTCACTCTAGGGAGAAAAGACAAGTCTGTACACAGCCAGGATTTGAAATTGACCACCCCAGGGGCTGTATACGAAAGACATGACACAGAGAGCTAATGCGGGGCCAGTGTGACTCAAGGATTGAAGAAAGGGCTTCAAGAGAACAGAGCATTTGAATCAAGAGTCTGAAAGGGCCTAAGAGAAGAGCACAGCAGGCCCAGCATGGTGGCTCACACCTGTGGTCTTAGCATTCAGGAGGCAGAAGTGGGAAAGTTGTAAGTTCAAGGCCAGCCTGAGCTACACAGCAAGACCCAACATGTTTCAAAACACTGAAAACAACTCAACTCCTCTCTCTCTCTCTCTCTCTCTCTCTCTCTCTCTCTCTCTCTCTCTCTCTCTCTCTCTCTGATGGAGAGGCCACAGTATACAAAGTGGTATACTTCCCAAGCATTTACCACTTCCGTTTGGATTGTCTCCCTTAGATGACAAGAACTTCCTGAAACTACAGAGCGACGGCGGACGAGAGGGCCAGTTTGGGCGGCTCATCAGCCCACCAGTGCACCTGCCCCGAAGCCCTGTGTGCATGGAGTTCCAATACCAAGCCATGGGCGGCCACGGGGTGGCACTGCAGGTGGTTCGGGAAGCCAGACAGGAAAGCAAACTCCTTTGGGTCATCCGCGAGGACCAGGGCAGCGAGTGGAAGCATGGACGCATTATCCTGCCCAGCTATGACATGGAGTATCAGGTGAGTCGGGGAAGAGAAGTGGGTGTGCAAGAGGCCAGGGGGTCACCGTGATCCCCATTCCAGTATTTCAAAGAGCTTGCCCATTCATCAGTAAGGGACATGGTTAAGCTGCGCTGTTTTCATTGTGTTTCTTATGTTGCCATGGCAACTAAATGACACTCTTATTTGTTATTCAGAATGTGCCTATCTCTACGCCCAGACTTGGTTCTTTGTTCCTCCTATTGCCTTTTATATTGCTGAAATCTTCTCCAACAAATGTTTCTTCACTCCATTTTATTTGAGATTGCTATCGGGTAGGCTCACAAAGGGACCCAGAAGCCAGGGAAGTAAACACAAATAGCCCCCCTACACCCAAGGTAGTGGAGGGCTCCGAAAGGAGGAGACTGTGGCCGCGCCCTCCCAGACCTTCTCCAGAGAGCATGGATCCAGAGAGGGGCATAGATGGATAGCATCTGTCTGTGGCCAGCAGACCTGAGAGCCCCAAACAAGTGGCTTCTCTCTCAGCTTCTATTATCTCTGTCCAACGGAGCAAGAGACTGAGGCACAGACGGGCCCACACATCTGTATGCGCATCCTGGGTAGGAGTAGACACACTGTGGACGAGGTGACTGGGAACCAGCCAAAGCATTAACCTGCTCCTCCCCAGATGAGGAGCCGCAACAGATGGCTGGTGAGGCAGCCAACTGCTCTTTCAGTTTGCCAGAGGACATGTGCTCGTTTGCAGAAAGAACCTGTGGAGGGCGAGAATGAGGAGTGATTAAAGACCACGGAGCTGAGGGGCTTCTATGCGCAGGCTGTAGCCACTCACTCCTGAGACTACAATTCATCCATCCCTAGACCCTCGCCCCACAACCTGAGTCCCCCGCTTATTAACCTTACAGCATTAGAAGAACCTGTTGAGGTTCCTTTGTCTCAGTGTTTGTCTTTGAGTTTCTCCAGGCAGACCTGTTACCTCACTGGATTTTGTTACTATCTCATCTAACGAATAGTAGATGCTCAGTAAATTGTTGATAGAGGAGTAAATTATTTCCCGGCTGTTGTATTAACACATCTCTAAGTCAGAGTGCAAGGAGAGGTCATGCAGAAGGCAGTGCAAACCTAAGGGCTGTGTTTCCTATATTACTGTCACCTGCTCATGTCCTCTGAGTTTTCAAATACCTGCGCTGAGTGTTGAAGGACACACGAGAAAGGAACCTCTGACATAGCTAGGGAAATTTCAGCACCCTTCTCCCTCAAGGATGCTTCCACTGTGGTCCTTTTAACTGCTATATTCTCGTTACTAGACAACAACATCCGTCAACCTGTTATATTTTCTTATCCTCTCAGATGTGTAATTGATTTGAACCAACTCTTTTTAAATTAAGATCTCAGTAGATGTAGCCATGTGGGCCACAGATGTGTACCAGGTACAATAAAACACGCACGCATGCACGCACGCATGCACGCATGCGCGCACGTTCTTCTGTGAAGAGGAAATTGGACATCTTTACAGTGGATGAACCAGGAAGATTGGCTAATCATGGCTCTTGTCTTTCTGACTCTAGATCGTATTCGAGGGAGTGATCGGGAAAGGGCGATCCGGAGAGATTTCCATCGACGACATTCGGATAAGCACCGATGTCCCACTGGAGAACTGCATGGGTATGTGACTTCCTCAATGACTTCCTCCCTCTTCGTGGTTGTTTCAAACATGACATTAGGGACTGGGTTATGCAGAAGGAAGCAACTGTTGTCTTAACACTTCCCAGTCTGTGTGGGAGGTGAAGCATGGGCTTGGTTGAAACTTAGGCTGTAGGTGGGAGGGTTCTGATATGAGGTGAAGGTTTATGTATCCATCACCCAATCAGAAATAGATGTGCACTAAGTATGTGAAATTTTGGGGTGCCGAGACCCCATCATCAGACTCCAATTTTTAAGCAAAGAAAATGCTAGAGGACAAGAGTGCCTGCCAGTCAGAATTACATGCTGGAAAGGTTTGATGGGTTTAATGGAAGCCTTCAGTGATGGGCAAAAATGGTACACGTGTTATATAAGAACGATAACACAATTACGCACACCGTTCCTTCACATGAATGAACTGCGGGGGGGGGGGTTACGGCATAAAAAAACCCAATGTTACATTTTGTTTTCAAGCTAATACTTTTAATGCCCAAGAGTCTAGAGTTGTAAGATTAGGCGTGGCGCACCTGAGGGCCAGCATATTAAGGACACCCCTTACTACCTCTTTGGTCAGAAGTGCTAAGAGCCAGCTCTCCTGAAATGCACACAGTTCTGCCCAAGGCTTCATCCTGAAGCGGGGGTTTCCCTAAGGGCACCCTGACCCCCTCCCATCCTCGCCACAGATCTTTCCCCAGACTGGGAAAAGGACTAGGACTTGATCCCAGCCGGCAGAGTTGCTGTAATAAGTTACCAAGTGCTTTTGTTGGACCTTGGGTGTCTGTGCCTAGTGATGTCAGAAGCAACAGGGACTTCCCTAGTCCCTCAGGCATCTCTCAGGGCTTGGGCATCTAAAACTAATCCCAGGTCTGAGAAAGTAATCAGCGGTAAGTGGCTGATTACAGTGCCTTGGGGACCTGTTACCCTATGAAGGACTTTTTGTTCCAAAGCAACTTGAGCATTCTCTCTACTCACCTCAGCCCCGTGATGATGGTAGGCACAGTCTAGAAAACATGCAGGAGGTGGGCCACATTCTGTAGCGTATTGCCAAGTGACCTAACCGACTCAGCTGTATCATATTCATTCATTCTCTTTATCTGACTCAATTTTTTTCTTTTCTTTTCTTTTTTTCTTTCAGAACCCATCTCGGCTTTTGCAGGTGAGGATTTTAAAGGTAAAAAAGAGTTTGCTTTACATGGCTTTTTCTCTTTCCATGGGATCTGAATTTGGTGGGTTGGGGCAGTAACTCCCAATTTAACAAAGCCTGCAGGAGAAAACAAGTGCTTCACTTTCTCACCACTAGGTGGCGACGGCGACACCCATAGATTCTGGGGATTGAGATCCTCAACGTCTCTCATTTAATTAAAGTTTAGAAACCTGTAATAGAGACAAATAGGTTACAGATAAACCTTTGAGCCTTGTACTGTCCACTCGGGAGCAATGAGGTTTGAAAATGCAGGAGTGGTGAGAAAGAAGAGGCTGTGGGAAGATTAACCCTCAGTGAGACTACTGTAGTACCAGGCATTCTAGTGTTGATGTTGGGAAAAAAAAACCTGAGGAGGGCTGTGAAAGGTGCTGAATTCAGAAGCTGGTAGACAGAGCAAGGAGGCACATTCTCTGACCAGAAAGGGACGCTTTCTCCCTAAGAAAGCAAACAGAGAACAAAGCAAAGAAGAGGGAAATTGGCATGCTCTCCTCACTCAAGAAAAGAAGCAAGGGCTTCCAGCCCGGAGCAAAGGTTATGTTTGTGCTTTCCAAATGCAGCGGGGTTTACGCTCACCCTCCTCAGTCAGTCTGGATGCTGATGCTGCCCAAGTTCTAATGCTGAACACTCGGTGGCCCCTCTAAGTGCGAAGTGCTCCCCTGCAGCTGGCCCAGCTACAGCATTGCTCACAGACCTCGCCCAGTGCTTAGTCCCAGGCAACTGTTTGGTGCCAGCTCTGAGAGGGCTGTTACACCCTGTTTGTGCCGACTGGGCTTGACCCTCTCAGTGAGCATTTTGGAAATAAGCTCCCGGTTTTATATACTCCACATCTCCACATTTCACCTTCGCTCTCATTAACCTGTCCAACTCCTGACTAGAAAGAGACAAGTCCTTGGCTTGACACCTAGATAGGCTCCCTGAATCCAAGTCATCTGGCCTAATTTGCCACTCACCCTTAGCTCTAAGACAATCAATATGGGGGACGCAGTAGAACAGAGAGGGCTGCAAGTGCAAAGCCCTACCAGGAAAGCTAGTGTGCAAACTGAACGGCTTAGACTGCCTTCGGGATGTAGCATAATGTTTACACTGGGGAAGAGAAGCCTGCTCCTGACTCTCTGTGGGCTGTTGAGCCTGAAAGCTCCCCGAAAGGCCGGTTCAAGACCGTCTGGCAGCTACTATAAAAGCTGTGCACGTACCATGTCTGGTCGTGACTGACAAGGACAGCAGCTGAGGGCGCACTGCTCTAAGAGAATAAACAAACCAAGCACACATGCTCCCTCGAAGTCCTGTGCAGCACGAGGCTGCACACCCAAGCCTGTTCGCCTGTAAAAACATATATAAATAAAGTCTCAACTGAGTGGCAAATGTGCACTTAGGCTAAATAAACACTGGGCTCATGGCTCGAAGGTAAGACTTCCCAGGATGCTCTTGATGCTTTCGGGCTGTGCAGACAGGGCTCCGCGGTGGCCATCATTGGCTCACGGATGCAGACATGGCAAGGAGGCAACCAAGTCTTAGGGGGCAGAGACTTGGCTGAAGAACATAGAGAGCCAAGAGCACAGTGGGAATTAGAAGTTTCAACCACACTGATGCTCTGTGACGCTCCTGGGTACTAACTAGCCAGCTGAACCTGGGACCAGGTGTAGGACCTCCTCTCAGGTCTCTACCTTTACTCAAACAAATGGTCTCCACTTGGGAGACTCAGCTTTTGTTCTCTTCCTGGGTAGGACAGTAGGAACATAAAATCTCAAAACAGAGAATCAGAGTAAATCAGATTTGAGCAGGCCAGGTACCGAGAGCTGATGTAGGGACACCACTTACAATCGCCATTTGTGCTGCTCCTATGCCTTTAGAGTTAGGGTGGTTTTTCTTTTTATTATAAACTAGTCATGCAGCAAAGGTAATCCTATTCAGTCCGGGAGATCAGTGTGTTCTTGGTGGATCTTTAGGGAAACACAAAAGTGGCCTTTGGACGTGTGCTGGTGGGTGCTCTGGGTCCTTCTTAGTTTGAAGTATCTTTCATTTTCAGCCTTTCACTGGCTTCCTGCCACGCATCTCTGTCTTTTAAGTCTAATGGCATTGCGCTTTCTGCTTCGTTATGTGCGTGTAGACTGTGTACCTGGATGTGACTTAGTGCAGCAGAGAAACTGTGCAGAGAAAGAGGAGGCAGAGAAAGTGAAAACACTGTGTCATCGTGCCAGTCTTTAAAAAGATCTTTCTGTCGTTGATGAATCATACTTTAAACAATATAACTTGGGTGTGCTTACTTGCTTGCTTGCTTTCATAAGCAGTGGCTATAAACATGGTGGCGTCATGTATCTTTGTTCTTAAGGTCTGAGTTTTAACAAATGAAAAACCGTATATAAAGGGAAAGGGGAGAAAGACTGAGAAGCGGTATAATTAAGGTGATGAATTGTTTCCTCTTACTTGGTGCTTTTTTTTTTCTTCTTTGTAAAAGAAAAGGCAACAAGCAAGAAGTCAGTAAAAAATATATAATGCCCACAATCAGAATCCTGTGGCTCTTGACCAGGTGAATATTCTTAGGAGCTTGTGGTAGAGACAAGAGTTGTTGTTCCTGCGGAGGCTGTGTGTTCTGAATGCAGTAGGAGCAGACCACATCCAGAAATCATGGAGACCCAGGCAGGGCTGCACTGTGAAGGTGTTCTTGGAATACAGTCCTCTGAACCACCCTCTTACTAAGGGCCCTAAGAGGAGTATCCATATGTTCTGAGTCCCATGGTTGTGAATATGTCTTCTCCAACCATTTCTAAGGCTGCTGTACTCCATCTTTTGGATTCCACTGTGTGCCTTCCCTCTGTCACCCCCACTCCCCAATTTTCATCCAGATACAACCAGGAGAAAACGATCATTAAAGGCTGTCCTTCCTCTGGCTATGGCTGGGAATTGTTGTAAGGGGGACACATGGAGGGTAAAGCTAGCACCTGACTTCATGCCTCAGCTTTTGAGCTAATTTATTTGGATCCTACAAGTCGATCTGCCATTTTTTTACACACATCTCTTTTTCCACCATCGCTGTAACTCTCATGACCTGCCTTCCACCCCAAAACTTTGCCTGCCAGTAAGACACCCCATCCCTGGCTGCACACAGGACTGGATGGCCCCATCAGAGAATCTTTCTCATCGGCTTCCCTGTTTTCTACAGCGCTGTCTCGTTGGAGCGATTTCTAAGGAAGCAGAGAGAGTTCATGCACATAAGTCTCAGATGAAATCAGAAAAGCACACTAAATCCCCGGAAGCCGCCAGGGCTCCAGATAGACAGCCATGATGGGAGGGTCCTCCCCATTGCCCCGCCCCCACCCCAGCTGCCTAGCTGAAGCTAGGTGTTGCAGAGCGGAGGACAGGAGAGATGTGTGAAACCACTGTGTGTTGCTTGACTCCCATCTCTGCCCAAAGGACACCGAGGCACAGTTTGTGAAGTTTGCTTGCACACCCAGCCTCTTCCGTCACAGAAGCGGGCACATCCCCTCTGCGCTAGTGCCTCTAAGCAGCTGCCAGGACAGTCTGTCAAAGGGTGCAGCAAAAGGTGTTTTTCCCCACATCTCTCTCCAACAACGCAGCCTTGCAAACCTCAGTTTTAAGATGTAGCCTTAGTTCCAAAAAAGGAGAAGTGTCTGCTTCAGTCAGTAAGGGGTTGAATGCAGAGGCATTTTACATAGGCACAGGGAGAGGACAGAGTGGAGAGGCCCCAATACTGAAAACCTCTAATGAGTCTACCTCTGCAATTGCTTGTCCAGCAAATGGAAAGACCTTTTTCCAGGGGATACTTTGAACTCTAGCATCCCCTTAAAGAGCACAGGAGACCTGGCCACATTCTTCCACTCGCTTCCATAAGCTTTTCTAGTGGATCCAAGCCTTTTCTTTGTTAGCGTGATCCCGCAGATGAAACAGTTCCCCTGAACTGTCCCTTCTGCTGTATTCGTCCTCAGCTGGCATGGAAAGGGCCCCCACACCTGCAGCATAAACCAGCATTTAGGTACATTGGTGTCTTCCAGAACATTCTTTCAGGGATGCCGGGTAGCTCCTCCAGGTCCCAGTGACATTTCGTGAACATAACTGTGAGAGACGCTTGGGTTTTTTGGGGTTTTTTTTGGTTTTTTTTTCTTGGTGAATCTGCCTCATGCCAATTCTCTGACAGGTTCAGACAGAGTGGGAGGCAGAAAGGAAGAGAAGGCTGCTTTCTGTTCCTGCCTTACTTGTTTAGAACAAAATCCTCAAAGTTGTACTATGAAAGACTAGATAATAAATATTCTAGGCTTTGGAGCACACACAGCCTTTCTGGCAAGCACTCTGCTCCACCCATGAAGCACAAAGGCAAACCCCAAGTGGTGTGTAAACAAATGACAGTGTTCAAATAAAACTTTATCTATAAAAAGGGACAATGGGCTGCAGTCAGCTGAGGATTTTGTATACCTGGTTTCAGTCACTCAGCAGCAGTAAGCAGTTCTTCAGGCAGCCTAGGATTTCCCTCTGTGTTACTTTGCCTTCTTCCTTAGTTTTCAAACTGCTCATCCTCTTAACCCCTCACATCCCCCACTTAAGACTCATGGAAAATAAAGACTACTCAAGTAAAGCCCATGAACCAAGGGCTGACATGCTGAGAGCTTCTCACAGCCACATTTCCTAATTATTCAGTAAGCCAGTGACACTGTTTTACAGATGTAAACAGCCATGGAAGGCTCACAGGTGATTTCTTTTCATTTTTCCCACGTGTGACTTCTCGGAATTTCTTTCTAAAATCCCAAATTCTTAGCCTTCACATCTCTCTCCTCCAGGGAGTTCAGAACTTTTGCAGATGGGAGCCTGCTCAACCTTGCAAATGCACTTGGAGTTATTGACTGTTTAAGTATCTGTTTCTCATTATCTCAAACAATGAGAAAACTTTGTGGAGAATTGGGGAGGGGTGAAATTAATAAAAAAAATGGTTGAGGAATTAAAAACATTTTTTTTCCAACTGAAAAGAAAAGAAAAGAAAAAGATTTGTGAGCAAATGGTCTAAGACCAGTCACGGGGAAAGTTGGGACAGACATTGCAGCTCTGGGCAAGGTTGATGGCTCATCCAGTGTTTGCTCACAGGCTGCTGTAGCTAGTCCAGGACTCTTTATTTCTGAAGATATAGGCTGGCCACACCATGGGGTGAACAAGACAAAAGCCCAGCTCCTCATGTGCTTGTCTTTTTCTGTTTTCTCATGTGACACTGTGAGAGGGAAGCCCTTCTAGTACCTTCCGAGAGGTGTTCCATGAAGTCTAGTGGGAAATCAGCATTCCCCAGGGCATCTAAACATTGGTCCAATTCCTATACCATGCTATCCATGTCTGTCTATCTATCCATCTGTCTACTTGTCCATCCATCTGGCATTTATTGGATTTCTCCCGTTGCTGGAAAGATGTTTTTGAGTACAGACTTAACCCTGCTTGATTTATTACCTTCCTTTTCTGTAACTTGCAAACCACAGCCTAATGAGCACATAACCCCTCAAGGCTGTGGCAGAGCCTTTTGGAATTAAGTCTCTAGCTGGAGAATGTTCTGAAACCTTCTGGGTGCCTACAAACTCTCTAAACTCCCTGTTGGGACACAAGGAAGGTACTATTGCTTACAGCCTCTCTTTTCTAAGTCCTTCAGGTTAAAAGCATAAGTTTATATAGTATGTTTCCTCATTTTTCCAAACACATGACCAAGGAAAACGTTTATCTCCCGTCATTCAGATTATCTCATGGTGTCATGCTGATAATATCAGGCAAGAGGGCTCTGGTGGGAAAGGAGGAGTCCTTTTTTCTTATTCACTTTACATTCTGCTCACTGTCCCCCTCCCAGTCACCCCCTCTCACAGTCCTTCCCCCCACCCCCTCTCTCCTCATCTGAGCAGGTGGGGGTCCCCTGAGTATTCCTCCACCCTGGCACATCAAGTCTCTGTGGGGCCGAGGCATCCTTTCCCACTGAGGCCACACAAGGCAGCCCACCTAGAAGAACATATCCCACAGACAGGCAACAGTTTTTGGGACAGCTCCTGCTCCAGTTTGGGATACATGAAGACCAAGCTGCACGTCTGTAGAGAGGCCTAGGTCCGCCTATGTGTTCTTTGGCAGGAAGGAGGAGTCTTGTGGCATACAGTGGGATCTGTCTTCCACAGCACAGGACAGCTCTGAGGTGATGAGATGACAGCTCACACAGCTGATTCTGAATGCTAATCCCATATTATGACTTAGCCTCTTACCGAAGGAAGGAGCATCTCCCCACTACACCATCAGAAACACTCTCAAGGCAGCGTGAGGTTTCCTCCCTCCCCAGCTCTAGTTCTGAGCAGTAAACTTTTGTACTGAGGCCAGGTGGAGGCAGAGGGAACAGAAGTGGCTGTAACTGTGCTCCTTCCTATCCATGTGGTCAGGCACCTCAGCGAGGGCTTTGTTGTCTAATTTGCCACCTGCCTTTTCTCTGATGGGCAAACTGCAACCTCATTAGAGGATGGTCCCATAACGCAGCAAACCAGAATCAGAAGCGCAGCCATGGAACACTCTACGGGAGAAGAAAGGTGGCTCTGGTAAAATCTAAAGCCTCTTGCACACTTAGGCATTTCCCAGCATCGTTCTGAGTTCACCTGAAAATCCAGAAGCAAGGTGGTTTCCAAGCAGCAGACACTCTTGGTGACCTGAATCAGGACTTGACATCATTGACATCAGCTGACTGTGACTTGTGACCTGACCACTTCAAGGAATCGTTTTCAATACTTTTTTTTTCTCTTGATTTTTTTTTTAATACAAAATTCTCCAAGGAAAACGTTTATCTCCCGTCATTCAGATTATCTCATGGTGTCATGCTGATAATATCAGGCAAGAGGGCTCTGGTGGGAAAGGAGGAGTCCTTTTTTCTTATTCACTTTACATTCTGTACCAATGTGGGGGAGGAGGAAGAAAAGAGGAGAGGAGAGGAGAGGAGAGGAGAGGAGAGGAGAGGAGAGGAGAGGAGAGGAGAGGAGAGGAGAAAAATGAAGGAATTAAAAGATGGAGATCAGAGTTGGGTGTGGTAGCCCCACCACTTGGGAGGCTGAAGCAGGGGGATTGTTTAAGGCTAGCTACATGGTGAATTATGTGCTAGCCTCTGCTAAAAAGTGAAAACCTGTCTCAAGATAACAGACAAAAGAAGATGAAAATACTTTAGGGGAAAGGGAGTATCATGCAGTCACATGGGAGAGGATTAGGTAGTAGAAACAGCCTTAGGAGTCGTAGGATAATGGGGTCTTTTTCACCCTAAAGACACAGATATGGCTATCAAGTTGTGTGCTAAGCAACTTGTCTTGGTCAAAGCTCTTCCAACATTGTGGGACTTCTGGTGGCCTACAAGGTACCAATGAGACTGCGCCCTGATGGAAGGGGATCTCTAAACTGAAGGAAGGAGTAATTCAGGACTAGCAAGACAGGCTTCATCGGATTTTCCCAGAAAATTTCTCTTATTTTTCTCTCACTTCTGAGGAGACATGGGATCTGGCATAACTCAGCTATCTGGGGATCAGGCTGTGGGAACGAGAGAACATTGAGAACTTGGGGTGTGGACTTCCGTTCAGCAGTTGCTTCATAAGGCATTTAGGGCACCTTCACAGCATGTCTTCCTCGGTGGAGGCTAAGTCTGGCGTCCTCTACTTCAGGAGCTCTAAGTCTGGTAGGGGCGGGGGTGGAGAGAAGAAAAGTAGCCTGCTTGGTGAGCAGAGGTGGGTCCACAAAATAGATGCGGTGAATAGGCAGCTCGCCCCTCTCCGGTTAAGTAAAGGAAACAGGTTTTAGCCACCAGCACGTGGTGCGAGCAGCTTGGGAAGCATTTCTCATAGGTTAAGCATACATCGTTTTTCAGAAGTAAAGATCATGTCTGCCTTTGGCAAGCTCAAAAACGCCTTAGTCCCTTTCAGGGCCAGATTCTCATCTGATGTAAATCTTTGGGAGAATCAAGTTGTAGCACTGCTTTGCATGGAGTGGGAGTCAAGCCAGTCTTTCCCCCCCGAGTTACCCTGAGCTTAACTCTACTACAGTGTCTCCATGGCAACCAGAGGCTGGCCAGTAAACTCAGTTGCCTCCTAAATCTCCCCACCCCCTGCTTCTCCCTGCTCTTTTCCACGGTTAAGAATGAGCCTCTTTTCTTTTACCCTCCCTCGCTCCGTCCCTCGATTCTCACTCTCCTTTATTGCTTTCTGCTCATATTTTTCTTTCCTTGCAACTCCTTATCCAATCTGCTTTTAAAATCCTCCATCCAATTAAAAAAATGAAGACGGGTTAGTCACTGCTTGACAGTAGTAATTGACCTGTTTAGACATGACCAAGCTTATTTCAATGGGCACAGAAACCTTGGCAAACCAAAGTGGAATTTACCTTCAAGTCTAGCCAGCCTAATTAATACATTGTTGAGAATTCTGGTCAGCCATACCAAATATGGTTTTTCCACCCACTTGAAGAATCTACCAATCTGAATACCAGCAGATAGTGTAGCATCGTTGTGTGTGTGTGTGTGTGTGTGTGTGTGCGCGCGCGCGCGCGCGCGAGACTGAGAGAGAGAGGGGGGGGGGGAAGGAGAGAAAAAATATAATGCTTTTACACATGGTAAAGTAATTCTGGTTAAATAGTAAAGAAAGCTGTGTAAGGGTAAGTAGGACTCGTGGTTGAAACATATTTAATACCAGGTGAGCAGCAATTGTAAATTGAACCTCTCTAAGCCTGTTTCCTCATTTGTAGAATAAAGTACCAGATACTTAAAGGGACCAGCAGAAAGATAGCCAATTATAAACGGCTTGGTATATATGAAGGCCAAGCACTGCCTGAGTCCCTGGACCCCTACTATATGGCCCAAAGCATGAGTGTTTCTCTCTCTCTCTCTCTCTCTCTCTCTCGCTCGCTCGCTCGCTCGCTCGCTCGCTCGCTTCCTTTTCTTTTTTCTTTATTTCTTTTTTTTTAATTAATTTTTTATGAGTCCGCATGCTCTCAGCCTAGCAACACTCTCTGTGTCTCTCCCTCAGGGGGCACCCTCCCGCCAGGGACCGAGCCCACAGTGGACACGGTGCCCGTGCAGCCCATCCCAGCCTACTGGTATTACGTTATGGCGGCCGGGGGTGCCGTGCTGGTGCTGGTCTCCGTCATCCTGGCCCTGGTGCTCCACTACCACCGGTTCCGCTATGCGGCCAAGAAGACCGATCACTCCATCACCTACAAAACCTCCCACTACACCAACGGGACCCCTCTGGCAGTCGAGCCCACCCTAACCATTAAGCTAGAGCAAGAGCGGGGCTCGCACTGCTGAGGGCCGAAGCAGGAACAGCGCCCCCCAAAAAACCCAAGAAAGACTGCAAACACGTTGCCTCGATTTTGCACTTTTTTTCTCCTTGCCTAGTCTCTGCGTGAACCCTCAGACATCTCTCTCCAGAGTCCCCAACCCTGAGCGCTCTTATCTAGCCCCCACCATTCTCTGTGGTCCTCAGTTCCCGTTTCTCCTTGCTCTGATATTGTTTGTTTTAACATTATCTTTCCTTTTTATTCTTTCCTTTTTAATCTTCTCTCTTTTATTCCTTTCTCTCCCACCCCCTCTTTTCTAATGATTTTAAACCCAACTCAAATGCTGCATCTGGAATCCCAGAAGAGACCCGCCCCTAAGCACTTCACAACCCAAGGCCCTGTTGGTTTTGTTCCAGAGACAGGCCCTGTTGATTTTTCCCCTTGCCTTATCCCATCCCTTCTCTCCTGGGCAGGCTGCCAGGTGTCTTGAGGGGAACCTGGTCCTGTATGTATGTACACAGTACACTCCCATGTGAAGAGGGGTGTGTGTGTGTGTGTGTGTGTGTGTGTGTGTGTGTGTGTGTGTGTTGGATTTGTGAGAGAGAGACTGATTCACTGTGGAGGGGGGGAGTGTGTGGGTGTGTGTAGAGAGGGGTCCCTTCCCTCTTGTGTTACTTCTTCTGGGGTACTTTTCAAGAAAATAATATACTGTACACATTTTGTTTACTTGGAGAAGAGATTGGAGCTTTTTTTGTTGCCTTATCTAGCTCTGGCTGGGTTTCTGTTGGCTGTCATTGTCATCTCCAGGTACCTAGAAAAATAGAGGCCATTCGGAATACAATGTGGCTGCACCCTTCCTTATCCCCTTCCCAAGTCACCCGACCCAAGACTATGGTTCCTCCAGTGTACTCAGACATGACCCCCTTTGTTGTGTTTCCCGGTGTCTTTGAAGTCACAAGATAACAGCCATTGGGTGCAAGGAGTCATCTCTACTTCCAGCCCTGAAGCAAATGTGTCTCATGTTGCCTTACAAAAAGAAAAAAAGAAAAAAAAAAGAAGAGGAATAAAAAGTTCATAATGAATGTTTAGCTCTGACGGTCCAGTTGTGGAATAAGTCATAAAGAATAACACACCTGGGGTGATGTAAACTCAGTAGTCTGTTTTAATTGCAAGCAGGGGGGCACGATAGGAGGGAGGAGATGGAAAGACCCAAATGTTGTCTCCTCACCCCCCGGGGCATCATTGCATTGAGCCTAACGTGGGATAGGGTTGAGGAAGAAGGTATTCTTTGGTATTATTTTGGTCATTGTAATAGCATTTGTAAAATATGAGGGAAGGGGGTTTATTTGCTTTCCTTTCATGGTGTTAATGTGTGCCTGAATCTATAGCTTCTGAAGTATGTGGCTTTCCTCCTGACTTTGTTAAATATTATGAGAAAATAGAAAGGAATCATTTGTTGAAATGAACCCACGTGTTGCCGGTTAAAGCACTAGGGGCATCTGGCTAATACACCCCAAAAGGCTGCTCTGACATCGGCAGCACTAGCACGGGCAGAGAGAAGATGCTGTGGGAAAGGTCCACCCGTAGCTGCCTACATTTCCTCCCCGAAACTATCCTCTGGGAGAGATGTTAGAGAGAAGTTGCCCAATGATACTGCACTAAGGCTGCATTAAATAGCAAAGTCACTTCCGTCGCAACAAAGTGTCTATTTGAAGATTCCAAGTATACCAGGCCTCAGTCTTGAAGCCATTTGTTTTCTACTTTCCAGCTAAAAAAGCTTCTTGGAAAGTGAACAATTCTCTCAAGATGGTTGCCTGGTCACATGATTCTCCAGACACCTTCTAAGAACAAAATACTAATGATTCTTTTATTTTATTCTTTATTTTTTTATTTATTTTTATTGCTTGGGAGAGAGCCGTTCAGCATTCTGTTCAGCATTCTTGCAGAGTAGCCAGATTGGTCCCTCCAGCACACTCTCAGCTTTTGCATCTGGTTCCTTTCATCCTCCGGAAAGGACACTGCTCTCCCACTCTTACTCTGTTTCAAAGAGCTATTCTGTCTCAACTACAGCAGCCCTGCCAAGAAAAGAAAAGATGAAAGGCTAGTGTGTGGCTACCTTGAGGTGTCCTACCTCAGCGGAAGATGGAGAAGGAAGGGTGAGCTCGAGGTGGGCAGCAGCCCTGAGTGCTGAGAGCACCGTGCCTGTCACCAAGGGTTTTTGTTGTTGTTGTTGTTGTTGTTGTTGTTGTTGTTGTTTAAACAGAGTTGTTTATTCACCACTAGCTGAGCATTTAGGGCCAGTCATTCCTTGCAAATGATTGACATTCTTACAGGTGCCCTGTGGAAGCATCAGAAAACCACAGCTAGAAAATCAATCCAGTATAGCAAAGAAAATGGTGGCCACTTTGTGAACTTGCTCTATGCTCATCTGATACCCCATGTGGCATCATCTTCATGCACATGTCACAGATGAGAAGATAGTGGTGAATCCCATGATACCTTCAGCCAGGACTCATGCTTAAACACTCTTCTCTCTCTCTCTCTCTCTCTCTCTCTCTCTCTCTCTCTCTCTCTCTCTCTCTCTCTCTCTCCTCTCCCAACCCCCTTTCTCTCCTGCTTCCAACTCCAGCACCTTTCATAGTATTATCTAAAAGGGGCAGCTCATGTGTAAAATGCCATGCCTTGATGCTTTAGAAAGCAAAATTCTATATCCTGTTAGGGAGGAAAGCGGCACTCTCTTCTAAGAAAACTGGACTGGACAGATGAATACGTGCATGCACCAGTGTAGCGTTGCTTCTCAGAAACAAAGCAGTGGTGGCAACTGTTAAAATGTGGATGAGTGTTTGAATGAGGTGAAGGGCCAGCTGGGCTAGAAAGCATTCGCCTTACTAGAGATCTCACAAGAACCCTTCCTTGAGTGTGCTAGCAGCTGCTGTCTCCTATTGCTGGCAAAAAGCAGGCAAAGAAAAACAAAATGAAACAAGCAGAGCATTGCCATTGACAAACAAGATGCCCAAAGTGAAGTCATCCCTTCCCCGTCCCACTGCTTTTGATTAAAACCATAATCAGAGATCCAGTAATGTTTTTGAGGTTGGTGTCCCATCTTTTAAAAGACCCCTATCTTTAAAATAAAAACTAGCAGGCAAGCAAACACCTAAAAGGTCAAAATCTACCAAAGAACGACAAAACAAGAAAACCTAAAGATTTTTACTTCCTGTTCTTATCCCCTCCCTCTAACTGTGACACTCTTTGCATTACTCAGTTGCCTGTGTGTCAAAATAACTTGTGGATGTTGGAAACTATTTGAAAATGTATTGTGTGGAATGTAATAAAATGATATTTTTATACAAACATCTGGGTTTTTTTCCCCTGCCCCTCTGCCTGTGAGAACAAAGTTGACATGTAAGCTTTGAAAAGAAAAGAAGAAACTCAATGTCTCCAAAGTTTATACTTTGCCTTCTGAACTGTGGGGCATTTGTGTGGGAGGGCGGGATGTCCTCTCCTTAAGGCTGAACACCAGCGCTCCTTTCTTTGTATTTCCATAACTGCTTGTTAGGACGTTCAGCCAATTTGTACAGCTGAGCCAACTTTCATGATTGGTGTGGGATTTTGTGAAAGTTGCTAAGAGCTAAATTGCTCAATGTGATTCCACAAAATTTCTCTTGATGTCGAATCCCTGAACACTGGAATCTCCTTTCAAATTAGCCCACAGGGAATGGGTGTAGCACTCAGGCATGGTGTGCTCAGTTCCACAGAGCCAGGGCCCTTCCTCTGGAAAAGAAATGGTGACCCCTTGTCCCACACCTACCAAGTTATTACTTCCTGAGGGATGTTGATCTCCAGCTGATGAGTGATGTCCCTGGAGTGAGGGAAATAGGAACACGTAGAATGTTCAGGGCTCAGAAGTGGTCAAGATTCCACTTTTGGACAGAAAATGGAGGTAAAGGAACAAATGCCACGAACCCAAAGCTGTTCTTTTATAAAAGGAACATTCCATAAAAGCATCGAGGGTGAGGAGACTTACTCAAGACTCTGATCTCATTCTACAAGTTTCTTGCTGTTTGGTTTGGTTTGGTCCACCTCTGTGAATAGTCACTGATGTGGTTGTGGTAGCTGTCGGAATCTGAGAGACATCCTGTAGGGCAAGAGGGTTCTATGTAGGAAAGTTAACTTCCAAGGAGCTTTGAGTTTTTAGTAAGAGGCAAGAATTTGTCACACGAGGATTTATACTGCATCACCCCAGAGACCTTTCTAAGAAGCTGAAACATCCTAGACAGCCTTGCAAGAAAAGACCAAGCCAGAGGACCCTCTTTTTGCCATGGTCCTGACTTCTCCTAGGTCCTATCACAACCTAGACCTAGGATTCAGCACTTTTCAGATATAAAACCTGTCCTAACACTGCAGAGGGAAGCATGGCTCCTCAGGTCTCACAGGAGACGACTAGTACAGATGGCTCAGCGTTGATGTCATTATCTGTCCTCTGCAGGAGCACGGAGCTGAATGCCCACGATTAGAACATTGTCTGCCTTCCCTGTGCCAGGCACAATTACCCATTTTGTCTAAGTAACATTTGGCTGGCCTAAAACTGTTGGTTCCTTTTAGCAAAAGGCAAAATGGAAGCCTCTCAAAGTGTTTATTTCCAACAAGGACCCAGACTCAGTCCCCATTTGTCTGCGATGACCAAGGAGGACCATATGTGCCATGCTGAATTAAATTAGTCAGAACTTATGTTTTGTTAGCATTACTAAGAGTTTTGGAGCCAGTTGTGGGAAGTATTCCACCTTGACCCTAGTGCCAAGACTTATTTTAGGGGTACTCTTTCTCCCAGGGAGGATGGCAAAAGTTATGAGTCAATTTTACACGTTGCTCACAGCACTTTTACCAGTAATACATTCCTCCGTGTCTTGCAGACTTAGCCCAGTTATAAATGTCTCAGAGTTATGTTTCCATGAATCACAGGTAGCAGGTGTCAAGGCCCAGTGTGTCCCTCGCTTGCTCCTACCTGGGTCTTCACTAAGACTTAAATGTACGTACGCTCTTGCTTCAACCCTGGTCCGCCTAGTACAGACCACCAAAGCCTGGCCAAGCCAGGGTTGTGTGGAGTTTGTTTTCCTCATGCTCTTCATGGACTGGTTATTCTGCACAAACACTGTAAACTATGGTGAAAAGAGGTTCATTTTGAAGTTTTGATTTGTCTGCATTGTGGCCGCACATCTGAGGCAAGCTGCAGATCGCTAGGTGTGGGCTTGTTTTTGTTGTTCTCTCTCTCTCTCTCTCTCTCTCTCTCTCTCTCTCTCTCTCTCTCATTGTGCAGAGCATTAGAGCTCTCCCAGCTGTAATTTGCCTTTCATCCACTTCAATGATGGCCCCAAAGAAAACACAAAAACTAATCCTGCCAGAGAAAAAGGAGGGGAGAGGGGAAGATGATCATCTTAGAATCAGCAGGGGTGAGAGGATGGTCCTGTAAGACATTAGAAACTAGAAGTGGTGGGGGATTTAATTAAGCTTCACCTCGGTCAGGTACACAGGAGTTTGTACTGAGGTCAACTCCAACTAGAAAGCTACTCCCTGAAGAGCCATCAGACCATAAGCTGCAGCCCAAGGCTGTGTGCACTGACCCCTTTGCACAGTCATTCTTTATGGCACCAATTCTAACTGGAATGATCCAGGATTTAACTCTCCACAGAGCAGGATCTGTGTTAGCTAGATGTATGTGTGGGGGTGGGAGCGGGGTGGGGGTAATAAATCTAGGAGCTTCAGGTGACCAGCAGAAGCCATTTCTTCCCCAAATCCTATGGACAAGAGACCCACAAACATATCTCTTCTGGGTGATGTCACTGCTCAGGGATTGTCCATCATGACCTTAAAGAGCCACATGATGTAATTATAAATAGTTAATGATAATCTAATGTAAATTCTCATAGGCATTGGACCGAGAAATGAGAAGCATCTTCAGAAGGGCTGAGATCCAGAAGGCCTGGGGACAGGGCTGGTGTTAGGTGGGAAAACATCTTCCCTTAGTTATTAACACCAAACAAGATTGTTGGGGGAATTTTTCAAATGGTAACTGGCAGCTCTCTCTCTCTCTCTCTCTCTCTCTCTCTCTCTCTCTCTCTCTCTCTCTCTCTCTCTCTTTCGGTGTCTGTGTCTCTGTCCCTGTCTCTATCTTCCTGTCTCTGTTCTCTGTCTCTCTGTCTTTCAGTTCACAAGTATATATGCCTACCTTTCAAAAAATACAATAATACAGAAAAGGCAATAATTCATTTTATTATTGACCAACCCCAGTCTCCTCCCCGGAAATGACCACAAAATGGATTTGAAGCCACCTCTTTATACCTTCATAGATACACAAGCTCATGTCAAATTCTGCGGTTTGATTTAGCTGCAGTTCATTCTGTCTTACACCATAGTATCATGGTGTTTCTTCTCTTGGCTGGACAGCCTGCTTCTTTTCCTATGCATCCTGAAGATCCCTCAGTAGACATGGTCAGGTTTATTCCACCCTTGCTGGTCATATTGTGCTGATACACCATCGTTTATTAATTATCACCACTTGTAGTTGTCCATGTTCAGGTTCTGTCTAGTTTTCTTTTGTTGTTTGTCTTGCTTTTTACTGTTACCATTGATACTGCAATGGACATTGCTGAAGTTGCCTCTTTAGGGATTCCTGTTTGCATTTTAATAAACATTGCAAATAGATAGTGAAAGGTTTATCTCTGAAGGAATCAGTCTTCATCGGAGAGATTTGCAGAAACTGGAAAGCCACCTAACCTCTGTGACTCTCTAGAGTAGGCATCGTCCTTGACAAAGAAGACTTTGGCCAGTTTTAGGGAATTTGAAACTCAGGGAGTACTGCTCTAGGACTTAAAAAATATTTTTTAACTGCCAAGTTGTAGAGAATACGGTCCTTTCTAAAAGTGGCAGCTGTGGCCCAAGTTAATTCTGTCCCTGGGTTCAGCAAAGAGTCCTGTTGTCCATGATTAATGAGTTCTGCTTGGTTTCTCCAAAGAGCGACTGTGCTGTGCCTCGTAGTTATTTATTTATGTTTTCTACTGAAAAATTCATGTAAAAATATTCTTTAAGGTCATCGCACAGCATTGTACTGCAGACCGAATGATTCCAGCAACCTCAGGTAGACCCACATGCCAAGAGGAAGTCTCAAATCCTAGATGCTCCCCCAAGGGGTGTTGACCTGAGAGGGACAGATCTTGTGGGCTGAGAAGAGGCACTGATCTTTCTTCCAGGGAGGCCCTGGGCTTTGGCAATAAAAGAAAGACGCTGGCAGCAGGGCTGTTCTCTGGTGGGATGTCTCGATATGTAGGCAAATCTGTTTACCACACAGAGCTCATGCAAGGAATAGTATCAGGAGGAGAAGCCAAGAGACCTGAGTCCAAAACACTATTTCTAGCAAGAGCACTGTCTTGAATTCCATTATATGTGAGACAAGAGAGTCATGATATCACATTAGCTCTGAACACAGGAAACAGTATCTAGGACCATGGGCATGCCTTGCAGGCCTTTTCTTATCTGCCAAAGATCCAGGGTCCCTTCCTCGTGGACATGGGACTTGAACACTTGACTCAGGAAACAGTGTGAGACCTGGTGAGCTCCAGATACCAAGTTCTGCGCACATTATTCTATTTTGTCCTCTCTATGCGGTGGTACACTCTTGATCCCTTTTAATAACATTATCACGACTCAAAGCAAAGACTCCAACCCAGATGGAGAATACATCTCTGCGACTCACTAGAAGGCTACCAGCTCCAATGATGGTAGGAATGTGCAAAGCACTTTGAGCTGGATGTGTCCCTGACCAAAACCCTGTTTGCTGAATGTCTGCTAGTTATTGAAACACATTTTAGCACCAAGGACCTTTTTGCTCTTTGTATTTCCTTATATTCCGGAGGTCTTCTAAGAGCTGTAGTGAATTGGAGAGGCTATCGTATACCTCTCAATCGCTCCTCTAGGAAAATCCCAACATAAGGAACTGAGAACAAGAAGATGGTCATTGCATTGGAACCTAGACCAAAGCTAACATGGGTGCTCCAAAGGTGACACCTCAGTCCAAGCCAACTGTAGACCAAAAGTGTGACCCTAGCAATAATGTTCATGGAAACCGTTGAGCCCATCATTACTTCCTGGATCTGAAATTCCAGGTAGGGCTGCACTGCCTCTTTATCTCCCCCAAGGAGGACCCAATCTCGGCCCCTACCTTTGTGCCAGGTGCAGTTCATCATCAGACTCACTTCCCCTGACTTGGTGGTCCCTTTCCTTCTCTGGTGTCTTTATAGTCTCTCTACCATCCTTCCAACACCTTCTCCCAGAAAAAAAAATCATAGACCAGAGGACTCAAGTGCTTAACTGATATTTCTACCAAAGAGAAAAGTTCTTCTCAGAAGACAAATCTAAAGGCAACAGAATCTTTCGGCTGGGATTATGGTCCCCGACCTCCAGCAAGCATCTGGAGAGATTCATCTTACCAATGGACTGAGAATGATACCTTATTAGCCTCTGTAAAAATTATATTATTGAGTAACTCATTCTTACTTATAAGAATGTCTGAGCAGAGCCCAACTTATAAAAGGACATGTGTGGGGACAGAGTAGTAGAATTTGTTAACCTTTTAGAAAATACCCATCTAGTTTTGATTCTTCAGCCTGGTCTTCCCTCTTGACCAAGCTTGCATCAAACCGCTCTACCTGAGTGATGTTTCTTCTATGTTTACTTTATGGTTTGGGTAATAAAATGTCCCCAAAGGTTCATGTGTTAAAGGGAGAGATGACTGTCCGAAGGCACTGACTTTATCAATGGGTTAAGTCATTGGTAAGGAAATACTGAACAGGCTATTAGGATGTGGAATGTGGTTGGGAAAAAAATGTGTGTGCCCCTGAGCGGTGTATTTTGTCCTTCACCACTTCTTGTGTGTGTCTCTTTCTCTGCTTCCCAATGGCTACCACGAGGTGAAGAGTTTTACTCAGCTCTTCCTTTCTTGACATGTTCTCTGACTCGCTGAGAGCCCACAGTGATGGGACCAGTGACTGCCAACTAAGTCCTGTGGAACCATAAGGCAAAGCAAACAGCATCCCCCACACTTTGTTTCTCTCAGGCATTTGGTCAGGATTGACAGGCTGACTGGCCTAGTACCTCTTGATTACTGGAACTCATGGATATAAGAAACGTCAAAAGTCCCACTAGAAAAAGAAAAAAATCTCTGGCACTTAGATTTAGAAGAATTATTTTCTTTTATATCTCTAGGAATGTGGGGGGGGGGGAGAATGGTTTTCCCCTGAGCTTCTCTGTGTCTTCCCCCACCATCTTTTCTTAATAGAACCTAGCCAAAGAACGAGTGCAGAGAGCCAGTTGCTTGTTGACACACCTATTTTGGGGGATGGAGAATATCTGGGTTTTCAATGACTTAGTTGGTTTTTTACAAAATATGCCTTGTTTTGTAAGCCCATCCCTGTTATAAATGTCTCGCTGGCTGCACTTTTCTTATTTCCATGCCATTGGAGACTTCCTGGGCCTCTCTGCTCATCTGTCTCCGTGCCTGAAGGTGTTACTAGATCATTCTACAGCCTTCTCATTTGCAGTCAATATTCCCAAGCCTTTCAAGGGTTTCCTTCCTAGTTTTTAACTACAAATAATAGAAAATAATGACTGCATGCAAGATGGTACTCTCCCAATCAACTCATCCCAACCACCTTTGTCTTTTCCTAATGGAAACCACATGGAAAGATTCCAAAACTTGTCTTTTTCTGTGACCCTCCATACATTTGGTTGTACCCTGAAAGACTAAAAAGAAAAATTCCGTGCTAAAGGATCTTCTGGTGGGCTCCTAAACTCAGGCCAAACCCAGTAAGAGACGAACAGCTCTCAAGTAGCCTGACTTCCCAATGCAGATTTGGCAAAGGCTGTAGAAGCATCTGAACTTCTGGCTTCCTCACTGCAACTGGGGATGAACAAACTGAATTAGGGAAATTAAGTGTGGTGGGGAGGGAGAACCCTCAGCCAACACTAAATTCGAAACCAAATTAAACATTTTGAAGCGCCAAGAAATATCTCTTTAGTCCTCCATTATTTCTGGTTTATTGAGATCTCAGTGTTGTGCTTCCTGCTGGGAGAAAAATAGAAAACAGAGTGGCCGAGAGAATTTTCTGAAGGCGACTTCTACCTGAATGACCCATTGATTTAGCTGGCTGCTGCGGGGTGGGGAGGGGGGCTTCAGGAACTTGGAATCAAATCCAACAACAGCTCTCAGCAGCCCAGAGCATCTCCCAGATAAATCACCAGCCGAGAACAAGGTGCTGAAAATCCTTAGCTTGCTTTTGGTCTCAGGATGATTTGTTCAGTGGCTTCCTGCATTTTTCTACCTTCCTCAATCCACTTCATCTGTAAAAGGGAAATGTTGACACCTGGTACCTCCACAAATGAAAGTGTCCAGAGGTTTCCTGTAAGAGGCTCTTGAGTTCTTTCAAAGCTAGTTGAGTGTAGCTTCAGTAGACATCAAGACCAGCTTTCTATAAGACGTTACTGCCCAGCCGCAGTTACGGTGGAGATGTAAGACCAGGCAGGCCACTGGGTACTCACTTCATCAGCTCCCGCGTGCCCAGTAACAGCAGCAGTTCCCAAGGCAAATGAGCAGGTGTTGAAAATGTGGAACTCTGTGCTCCCAGTGCTCTGTGCTTTCCATGTTCTTCGAAATGACTTAAGAGAAGGCAGGGCTGGGATAAGAAATGATCAGGGGTAGTGTGAATGACAGAACTCTTGTGTTTCGAAGTCTCCTTGTGTATGTCAACCCTCACCAGAAAGGCAGACGATGGGGACTGAAGAGACAGATAGTTCAGCTGTTAAGAATGTGTACTGTCTTGTAGGTGTTCACAGCCACCTGTAGCCCCAGCTCCAGGAGATCCAATACCCTCTTCTGGCTTCTGTGGGCATTCGCAAACACGTGTATCATGAACTCATACAAGTACACATTAAAACAAAGCAAAATACATCTTTTTAAAGAAATGCTACTGATGGGATTCCAGAGAAGAGGGGCACAGAGTGAACTCAGGAAGACAGGATAGGGAGGGGCTCTGACACCTAGGACCAATCAGAGGACCATCTGCTCCTGACCTGGAGCTCCTGTATGCCCATGCCACCTCTGTCCTGGTACAGAGTGATGCTTATGCAAAGTGGTTCTCTGAATGTATTTGTCCCATGCATTGGGTGGCAAGTCTGATCTCATAAACCCCTGCCCACAGTTGTCATGGAAGGGCCTTGTGGAAGAAAATCAATGTGTATCATGTTCTGAAATCATCCCATGCAAGTGACCCAGGGATGGACCGTCTTACATTATTTATCTAAAAGCAGCCAGCAGTTTGAAGCAGACTGCCCATTCCCCTGGCAATCCTGTGAAGTTCCTCGTACACAGAACGCTGTCAAGGCTGATACTCTCACAGTAAACCGTAGCATAACAAGTGGAGAAAGCGAAGGCTGAGAATTTCCTGTTAGAAATTGCAGAAAGGCAAACTAATGAAGGTGTGCTAACCTCCTCAGGGAGGGAGAAAGTGGGGGGGCTACTGGAGAGGTCGTTGGGGGTTTCCCAGCCTCAAGTAGGAGTGTCAAGGGGTGTCCCCCCCTAACTAGCATGGGTCTGACAGTACCAGGCAGTATCCCAGGCCCCTTTAGGGAGAAACACTTTCCATTAGAGGAGGCTGCTTGTGACTGGGCATGGCTGCTCACCATTTGTGCTACAGTGCACAGTCTGCTAAGCCGGACACTACCATACTTGACCCTTCTAGGATGACTCTGGAGCAGTCCAGAGAGGTTTTAGTAACTAGCTACAGCATCTCTCTGTCTGAAACCCAGCATAACAATAGCTAGGCAAGATCTTGAGACACTCTGCATCTTGTGACTATGGGCTCTTGACCCTGTAAAAAGAAGGGAGACCTGAGGAGACAAGGTGACTCCTGGGCCTCAGTCGGATTTCCGTTGCAACGTCAATGCAGCCAGGGTTTTGTTAGTTGGGTTGTTTTCATTCTGAAATGGAGGCAACTCTGTCAGTGCTACCTAACGGCTTTCAGTCCTCTGAGTTCGTCTCTTCATCTTACCACACTGGTCTTCAGCCACTGAGAGTGAGCAGAGCTCTGCCTCACTCGTAGACAAATGCAAGGTAGGAAATTTGTGGGCCACGGAGGATTGCAAACCAAAAAGCCAAAAGACAAATGTGTGGGTGAAAAGGCTGAGATGTGATCCTGACAGTCAAACAGATGGGGACATGGAATGTCCCCAACCCCACCTTGCAATATCCTGAACTCTGCAACATCCAACTCCCACATCTTCCTAGCTGATAAGGGCCCAGCTTCATTTGCCTAATTCCTCCCCTGGGCTCCAGCAGCACTGTGGAGTTCCCTTTACAAATGCTTCATTTTTCCCTCATGCTATTCTGGTGGTTCTGTTTCCCAGTCATACTGATGCATCCTAATGGTAGAGACCAGATTCCACAGGTCTTTACTACCCAAATTTCTTAGTGTGGTCTCTGGCCACCTAGTAAATCTTTATAAGTGATGGCTGCCCAGTTGGTTAGTTGAGACTGTGCTTTGAATGTGGTTCAGCCTCCTCTTTCTGGGTGATGCCTATCATGGAAATCTCGAAGCTCCAAACTTCAGATCACAAATAGAAAGTCCTTAGAAGATACCAGCAAAATATGAGCCAGCCATCCAGCCAGGATGCTTGGTTTCTGTGGGATAGAGTGGAAAGGCCAGGATGATGACTCAGTTGGCATCACAAGTGTAAGGACTGGAGTTCAATCTTCAGAAGCCACGTGAAAATGCTAGGTGTGATTATGTATGCTTCTAATCCCAGGCACTGGATATGGCTAGACAGATCTGGGGCTCACTGACCATCCAGGCCTGCTGGACTGGCAAGTTCCAAGACAAGTGAGACTGTCTTAAAAACAAAAACAAACGCCAAGAAAAGCAAGGTGGAGAGCAGCTGAGGAGTAATAATTGAGAATCCTCTTGCTTCCATGTGGGTAATACACACACACACACACACACACACACACACACACACACACACACACAGAGGATAGGATAGAGTAGTAGAGATGTGTGTGGTAATACAGTGTACTCCCTAGAGAAACTGAACAAGTCTCAGGGTTCCTATTAGTTCAGTGCAATTTGAGTGACCAAGTGAGCAGGGTAGCCATTGAATTAGCCCTTGAGAGTTAGCGATCAGGCTCTGTGGTCAGACTGGCCTCAGGTTGACTCCACATTTGTCCAAGAAGAAAACAGAGTCATGGGAGCACAGAGGTTGGAAGTGGAAATCCTGTGGTTGGTGCGATCTCTTCCTGACCTGTCCTGCTGTGCGGGGTGGTTCATTTCATTCTCCCGAGCTCACGCTCACAAACTCACCTTACCACTAATACAATTTTGGATCATCTTCTCCAAACATTTCTCCCACTGCGATTAAATTCTAAATCCTTGTCATCTCCAACCTGTCCTTGGTTTCCCAGCTGGCACAGCATCGTGAGGCTGACATTTCTTCCTCCCACACAGCTGCTACCTCACTCCCTGCCTGGTGTTCAAGCTCACCCTTCTTCCTGTCTCATGTGGGAGCCAGGGCCCCTCCTTCTGGACTGTGTGACAGCAACTGCCCATCCTTCTCTTACTTTGTCTTTACCAGAACTCCAGAACCTCCTATACTAACCATCTTTTTCCAGCCTTCATCAAAATAAATAAATAAATAAATAAATAAATAAATAAATAAATAAAAGCATCCCCCGTTTTACCTAGTGTGTGCAACTGAGAAAGCAAGTGCCAGTGAAAAGCAAAGACAGTTTTGAGAGGAAAAAAATCTCTTAATCAAATACAGATATCAAGAACATGAGCAAGGGGACTAGAGAAATTGCTATCAAAGTAAATTGCTTTTTTGTACAAATGTTCCTTTTATTTGGGTTTTCCCCAGTGTGCTATTCTCTCTTTAAGGCTTGGCGAACAGATGTGCTTTTGAAAATGTTGATTAACTTATCCTTTTCTTGACCCCTTCCCACTCACCCACATTCCTGGGATGGTGATTATTCCAAGAGCAGAGCTGAGCCGCTCAAGTGTCCCTTACCTTAAGTGGCCTTTGATTCTCCAGGTGCGGAATCTCAGCCGGGGTTGAGCGAGGGATTCCACTGAAACTAGGAATGGGCCAGTTCTTCGGAAGCTGTCTCATCCAGTCCTCTCCCTCTAGAGAGGACAGGATGAGTAGGAAATGTCCTCACCGTCACTGCCATCCATGTGCCCTTTCCCTTCAAGACCAATGTCACATCATTCCTTTCTAGTCCATGATAAGAGTCTATGGAACAAGGTGGCACTCCAGCCTTCAAGATTTTTTTCTGGTCTTTAACAGAGACCAAACACCTAAATCAAGTACAGGGCTTGGCCCCACAGCCACTGGTAAGAGCCTCCAAGGTTCTTGCCCATGTCTGACTCACATAGTCTTATCCAGTATTCTGTATCCTCTGCTCATGAAGATGTTAAAACCTATGAGCATTCCATCAAAGTGATTAATTGTCAGGAATGTGAGCTTTTTCCAGCTTCCTCTTGTTTTTTCAGTACATAATCCTATTTTTAAAAAAAGGCTGGGTTGACTTTCATAAGCTCGCTGTGATCCCTGTGACAGACACCACCTGTGTCTTGTCCAATCATCTTCACATCTTCATTCCAAAGAAGCAGGCTGCTTTGTGGGGGCCTGGAGAATAATGGGCATCGAGGTAGGAAAGCTGGCATAGCCCACAGGTGCCAGTTGCTATGCTAAAAGCATGCCAGGAACAGGCTGGACTCACAGAGGACTAGCGCCACATGGCAGCGGCTCTTTTCTGCTGAATCTTGGCAGGTGGTTCCGGTGTCCTTTTTAGAGGCCGAGGGGGTATGAGTATGCTTTAGCACTCTGGCCAGGAATGAAGAAGACTTTTAATATGATTGGAAAAGACTAGATTTCCAGGGTGACCATGATAGATCCATCCTCAGTTCAGTTTACGGTCAAGGATACATGATATCGATGAACAAGACATTCCATGTAGTCTACAGTTCCTCTCATTGCTACTTCGGCTCCTAGACATTTTAGGTGTCCTAATCAGCTCGAGACATGGGCAGAAATGAAAAGACCCTGCTTATTATCACATCTCTTTTTAGATGTTTTAGCATTTTAGATGGGTAGTTTTCGTTGGTTCTGATTTCTACAAGTTGGACAGTTTTGTGCATAAAATCACCCATCTTGCACATCCCTCAAATTATCATATAAAAGAAAGAAGATAGGCAATGATCATACTGGAAATTTTCAGCACCAGTTAACTCTATTCAAGCCTGGACTAGTCAGATTGGGTACCTATGTTTGATCTCTTGGTAAACAGTGGGGGAGAAAACAACACAAAATTAGCCTGGGATAGCAGCACACACGTGAGAGGAGAACACTGAGACGTTCTTCTAGTTCTTTTATATTAAGCCCTCTAATGATGAAGCATGACTTTTTTCAGTTGTCCCATGACTTCTTATGTGCACACCTATGGGGAGAGGCAGTTTGCTGCCCTAAGTATGTCACATTGTAATGGTGGCTGGGGATATCCATAGTGCTGAGGGGCCTTCTTAGAAACCTCAGTGGGTAATGAATGATAGTTATGGAAACAAAGCCTACTTGCCACTGAAGATATGACCTTTCTTAGTTTGTTTTCTGGTCACTGTTGAAAGGAAGCTCCTTCGTAGGAGAAACAACCTAGCAGCGTGCATGCGAAATGATCTTACAGTGCGTGTGATTCTTTAGACCCTCACCACAATGGGAGCTGGGCTCAACAATGGTTGGCTCTTTGCCTTTTAGCTATGATGATAGAAAAATCTGATAATTTGGTGTGTTTGTTTTCCTTTTTTTTTTATTTTAATAGTGGACATCCCAGAAATCCATGGGGGAGAGGGCTATGAAGATGAGATTGATGGTGGGTATTACTATGATTTAACAGATAATCATGAAATTCAAACTTTGGTTATAAAAATGTCAACAAAAATAATGCTCTGGGTATTGGAGGACCCGAATTTAGAACTATTGGTCAGGAATACAAGTGGAAAGGACTCAGAAAAGAATGAAGGAGACATTAATTACTTTGCCAGGGTCAAAGCTCCAGATTTAGAAAGCTTACCGGATCCCCTTGGCCTAATCTGAAACAGGCCCCTATTTCAGGCAACTTTCTCTACGGATGGACTTCAAACCTGGAAAACCCCTTCAGAAGTGTAAAGTGAGCCCCTCTCTGCCATCACTGCTTGACCCCCATCCTCTTTGCTGTCACTGATTGACCCCCATGACCTCCTCCACAGAAAGGCCAGAGTGAATTATCTGAATGTGAATGGTCTCAGGCTAGCGTGTGCAGCTCATCCCACTGCATACAGGAAACTTTGTAATACTATCCAAGATGCCAGAACTTGCTTATTGAAGATTTAGGGGTTTTATCTACACTGCCCACCTTATATTTTCATATTTATTCCAAGTCCTAGCTTTGCATTTTAAATGCACATATTTCTGGAAGCTAATTCCAGAGTCTTGGGAGGGGGCGCAAACACATAGGTGTTATTTCTGCCTTCAATGAAGCAGTGAAGCTCTCCTGGGCTTCTGGAAGTGCCCGGCCTGATCTCTGGGATCCTACTCGCAGAATGACTTGAGACCAAGCCTGAACATTTAGGAGAACAGTTGCTTCTTACATGACCTTAACCAGAAACTTCAAATGTCATTATAGAAACTAGAGTGACAAACCCAAACAGCACCTTGTCAGCTGGCTGCAGGATCTCCCTGCAAAACCCACTCCAGTTCTCCTTTTATGGGCAAAAGCGTGCAACTGGCCTATACGGGAGTCTGCAGAAGATCAAACAGACGTGCTAAAGAGCAAGGCACGGGGTGGGTGGAAGATGCAGAACGCTGGCTCCTGGCCCTGTGTTAACTGCTTGTTCCCTGCCTGATGCCACTTACTGGTCACCAGGTCTTTCAAACCTCAGTTTCTGTACCTACTAATAAAAAGGAAGTGCCCCTCTGCTTTCCTCCTGGAATTCTTTGGGGACCCAGAGGACATGAGTTCCACATGCAGTCATGCCTTGTTCCTACACTAGATATGTAAGGATGCCCTTTTCCTCAGGTGACTGTAGTGAGGCCACAAGCTTTGTTGCTTCACTCACAGAAATTTATTTTCTTACAAGGCTGGTTCCTTCTGAAGGCTATAAGGATCTCTGTCTCTCTTTCTCTGCCTCTCTGTCTCTCTGTCTCTGTCTCTTTCTCTCTCTCTCTCCTATCCCCCTTCCTCCCTCCCCTTCTCCTTATCTAGATATCTCTATTTCTCTATTTCTATCTCTCCCCCTTCTTCCTTCCCTTCTCTCTATCTCTATCTCCCTCTCCCTCCCTCTCTGCCTTCCTCCCTCCCTTCTCCCCCCCCTTCTCTTTCCTCCCGCCTTCTCTCTGGCCCATGTCTATGTTCTCCCTCTCCATAAGGGTACCAGTCAGATTGGGGTTAGGGCCCAGCCTAATGGTTTCTTCTTGTTGCTCAGCAAAGGCCTTGATTCCTAATAGGATCACATTCTAACAAAGCACTAAGGGTCTGAACTTAAACAAGAATGGTGGGGGGCAGTTTAACCTGTACCAATAAAGTATACATATCAGGGGAGGTCTGAGGGCCAGAAAGGAGATCGGCTACATATATAGCCAGGAGTGCTAAGTGCAGAAGCTCACGCCATGAAAACAATCTCATCCAGTCCTTTGATTTAACTTGAAGCAGTTGGAAATGAGGGATGAGAAGGCACACGACGAAGTGTGCCTGAGACACATGGCCATCCTGGGCATTGCCAGGTGACCCCTGGGAGTCTGTTAAAACCTGAGGGTTGCAGGTACAGCCTAGTGGTGATAACACCTGCTTAGCATGCATAAGGCCCTGGGCTTGATCATCCCCAGCAAAAACAAACAAACAAACAACAACAAATCTGAACTTACATAATGTAAGTTAGCTTACTTAAGTCTCAGATACTTATCTATCTATCTATCTATCTATCTATCTATCTATCTATCTATCATCTATCTATCGTCTATGTATTTTATAGTACAGGGGATTGAATTTAGGACCCCATCCATTTTAGGCAGGTGTTCTGTCACCAACTATATCACCAGTCCTTAAAGAGCAAATCTGCAGGGGCTGGAGCTGCAGCCAGTTGGCAAAGCGCTTTGCTAGCATATGCTGAGCCCTGAGTTTGATCCCTAACACTACATAAAACTGGATATGCTGGTGAACGTCTTTAGACTCGCTACTCATGAAGTAGAGGCAAGTTCAAGGCCAGCC
The DNA here is from genome assembly GCF_021556685.1 of Rattus norvegicus. Classification (NCBI taxonomy): domain Eukaryota; kingdom Metazoa; phylum Chordata; class Mammalia; order Rodentia; family Muridae; genus Rattus; species Rattus norvegicus. The sequence continues at coordinate 79,405,156 of NC_141542.1, forward strand.
TAGGATACTCTTTACAAATAAAGTGATATAATATATGTAATTATTAGAGAGAGAGAGGGGGGGGGTAGAACAGAGACACACAGAGAGAACTTACTCTGTGCCTTGGGTCTGGGAAGCCTCACTTTTGTCTCCATGCCTACAGTCGTGTGTGTTTTGTGCCGTAGATGACTATGAAGGAGATTGGAACAACTCTTCCTCTACCTCAGGGGCTGGTAGTCCCTCATCTGGCAAAGAAAAGAGCTGGCTGTACACACTGGACCCCATCCTGATCACCATCATTGCCATGAGCTCGCTGGGTGTCCTGCTGGGGGCCACCTGTGCGGGCCTCCTCCTCTACTGCACCTGCTCCTACTCTGGCCTGAGTTCGAGAAGCTGCACCACACTGGAGAACTACAACTTTGAGCTCTACGACGGCCTCAAGCACAAGGTCAAGATCAATCACCAGAAGTGCTGCTCGGAGGCATGACCGATTGTGTCTGAATCGCTTCTGGCGTTTCATTCCAGCGAGAAGGGCTAGGGAAGATTACTTTTTTTTTCCTTTGGAAACTGAATGCCATAATCTGGATCAAACCGATCCAGAATACTGAAGGTATGGACAGAACAGACAGGCCAGTCTAGGAGAAAGGAAGATGCAGCCGTGAAGGGGATCATTGCCCACAGAGGACAGTGGTGGTCAAGTTAATGCAGGAACCGGGCCCGTGTTCTCTGCCGGGACACAGACAGGAGCGCATCTCCTCGGAGTCAACAGTTCTGTTTCGCTTGTGGGTTTGTTATGATTATGATTGCTATTGTTATATTTTATTCTTATTTTTTGATCTGTGAGCAACTCAAAGAGGCAGAAGAGGATGGCTTATCTGGGGCAGAAAGTGGAGAGATCATCACTGGTCTCCATATCTCTTTCTTGAAAAGCGAAGGGGCTTTTCAGCCCTTCTGTCCTGAGAAACGGAACCTAAGAAACAAAAGCTTAGCTCACCCTCAGATGGCCTCCCAACTCAAGAGACTTGCTGGGGAGTGTTCAGACCCTGCCAGCCAACCCTGGGAGCTGCCATTTCCGGTCCTAGCATATTGAAGTAGGGTGTTATTGCCTTTAACTTTTTTTAATCCAGGGGAAGATTGCCATTTTAGGGTCAGCTCGAACAATTTTTTCTTATAAGATTTTAAGTAAACCAGAACAGAAACTTCATACATCAGAATCCATAGATACACCTCTATGGTTAGACACAGACAAGCCTTAAAGTGCTTTGATGACGGTGCCATTCCTTAATCTAGACCCAGAGTTCATGGCTGTGGGGTGTCCCTTGTGGGGCCTCTGCTGGTGGCTTTGCCTTTTCTTTTCGCTCCTATTTGTTCTTCTTCAACAAATACATATATTCACATGTGCACACAGCGTGCTCATACACGGTTCATGTGTGCTCACACCTGTGCACTCGCGCATGTGCACACACACACACACACACACACACACACACACACACACGGGAAGGGTAGAGAGGGAGGGAGAAAGGGCAGTATTTTGCAAGTCTCTATTCTTTGTCTCAGAGCAGAGGGAAAGAAGAGCAAGGGAGGAGAGAGAAACACAGCCTGTACTGGGAAGTGTGGACAGTGACATTTTGTTGAGTCAGTCTCCTTGATAGGTTAAGAACATTGATTTCTTGCGGGGAGACTACATCCTTACAGAGACGTGAGTGCAAGGACATGCACTTCTACCCACAAGTTTGCATGTGCTATGGATGGAGCTTCAACCTCAGGAGACCTCAGTTCTTATTCATACACATATGTGCCATGTACACAGAGAAAGACACACACACACACACACACACACACACACACACATACACACACACACAGAGCAGTTCATGTGTTTTTTATTAAGTGCCTTGAAAACAATGAAGAAAAATGTATTTTCCTCTAGGTAGGAATCACCACTGTCTCACAAGTTAAGGCATTCCGCCTGCGTCTCTTGCCCAAGTGACTCCATTCCCAGCTCCCCTACCCACTGCTGACCCACAGCAGAATGAGTCTGGCTACCCTAGATGACTCCAGAAAGGGAGGCATCAGGAAGAGAATGAAATTGCGTGAAGGATAAGATTGTCCTGATTAAGATCCAAATCTTGACTCTGTGTTAATGCCTAAAGATTGTCTGTGCCCTAGAAATACATTCTAAGCCCCATCAGTGTGTCCAGATTGTTGCTTATCAGTGGTAAACTGTCTGACCATTTCTGCTGCTGTGATCACCCACAATTTCATTTGTCTTGTACACAGGCAAAAGGGGGAGGGTGAACGGGACTGGCTGTGGTCCTTTAAATGTTAACTTATGAAAACCCTAGTTCAGATGGTAATGTCGCAGTGTTTCGTATGCAGAGAGGGAACAGTCATACTGACAGCTATTTATTCCCATGTGTGTGTGTGTGTGTGTGTGTGTGTGTGTGTGTGTGTGTGTGTGTGTCTTTCGAACCCTTGAGTTCTCTGTATCTACTGTGTATGTGAGTGGTAATGTGGAACTCAGTGCTGGTGTTGTGACTTTGACCTAGAGCCTGAGTGTTACTGCTGATCTTGGCACTCGTTGGCACAGTGGTAGAGGTGAAAAGTTCATTTGTCAAGCCCAGGGGCATAGCGTTAGGAGCCCTCTGAGTTGGGCATGCAGTAGAAGTTGGTATTTAGCTCGCCCTCCTCTTCACCCTCCCGTGCAGCTAGGATTCAGAAAGCTGAGGGTTTCTAAGAAGGAGAGAAGAGCCCACTCTGCAGGTCCTGGCCCTCACATGCCCAGTGGACCATTTTACCATAATTCCCCCTCCAAAGACCAGCCCTGTCTAAAGTTATGTGCAACTCAACCTGGATCCCTCTGCAAGTCCTGAATCTACTTCACGTTGGTTGATTTGAGGCTCTGGGTGGGCCCTGAGGGCCAAAGAGAAGCAGGGTCCCCAGGGCTACATGTGGATACCTCAGCAAGGCTGTAGGCTGGTCTGTGGTAAGATGTAAAGAAGGATAGCTGGGTCTGACTAACTTAGCCAGGGGACACCTTGGCGCATTTGTTATCTCCATCCGAAGGTAGGCTAGCTGGCCCATCTCCTTGAATTGTTCCCTTTGGGAAACTTAATTCACAGTATTGATCTCCCTTTTTGCCTTGTACTGAATGACACATTACCTCCACGCTCTCCTGGACTAAGCGGTCCACAGGGCCACAGGGTTGCTTTCTCTCTTTTGTGAGGATGGGGAGTTGACAGGAATGAGGGTCCAAGGAATGAGCATGAATGACAAGAAAACAAGGGGAACACTAAGCTTTTCCAGGGTGTGCGGTTAAAGGTATTTGACCATTTGCTGGCTAGGCCAGATCACGGGAACTCGAGAGCTTTTACTGTGATTCTTCAATGTAAAAAATAAAACAATGTCAGACTGTGTTTATATGATTTGTATAAAGCCTTTTTAAGATTACTATTTAAATAAACATTATACCAGAACTATTTTTCCTGCATTGTCTTTATTGAGGACAAAGAAAGCTGAGACTTGAGTGACCAGATAGTCTCATGTGCTGGAGACTTTTCTGGATTTTACCACTCACAGTTTTGTGTCCTGGGAAATACTTCATGTTAGTCATCTCCGACAGGATACTATAGATCAGGTGACTTAGACTTAACCATTTAATGCTCTCAGTGCTAGAAGTTGAGATCAAGTTCAAGCAACTACTTGGTGTCTTTCTAACTTGTAGACATGCCTTCCCTTATGTGCCATCTGGCCTTTTCTTTGTTTCTTTGTTTCTTCTAAAAGTATTAACCTCATTCTTGCAACCCAGTCTAAACCGAACTATTATCTAAGATCCCACAACCTCCTAATACCATGTCAGAGGAAGTTAGACTCTCAATATATGAATTTGGAGAGAATACAAACACCCTTGATTGTGAATGAACTGAGATGGTTGGTCATTCTCTTGGGACAACATCACTTGATGCTGGAAATAGTAGGTTGGACAACTTGCTGGCATTTTATAAAATGAAGATATTCTGAAGTCAACCAGCCAGTTGGAACACCTAACTAACGGTAGGTCTTACCAGGAACACTTCTGGAGTCTTGATCCCTCCTACTAGGCTTCCTTTCTTGGCTCTGCCATCTCAGATTCCTTGCTGCTCCCTTTCTTCTCTGATTTGATCCTCAACCTCTCTGATGGCCTCAAGGCCTAGGAGAGGTCTCCAGGCACGGCCCTGGGCCAGCAGCACCGGGATCAGTTGGCACTTCCTTGAGATGCATACTTTGGGTTCTATCCCGGATCTAATGAATCAGAAGCTCTGGGGACAGAGTCTAAGCATTTTCTATTTCAAAAAGCCCACCAGGGAATCCTGTTGCTCTTTCTGTTTTAGGAACCACTGGTCTCTAGTCCGGGTATTCTTCTCTATTTCAATATATGAGTTCCAAATGTTTTCTTCCATTTTATGAGTTGTGTTTTCATTTAGTTTTTATTTTTTGATTATTTCTTTTAGTCTTGAAATTATAGTTACATCATTTCCCCCTTCCCTTTCCTCTATGCTCTCTTTTAGATTTATAGTCCCTTTTTTATTAACTGTTGTTACATGCATATGTGTACATACATATATATTTCAAATATAACCCACTCTGTCTGTATAACGTTACTTGCATGTGTGTTGCCAGGGCTGACTACTTGGTATTGGATAACCAATGGGTGTGCTCATCCCAGGGGAAAACTATTTCTCCTGCTCTCAGAATTCCTTAGTAACTGGTAGTTCTCTGTGTAGCATTTAGACTGTGTGTTTTTTTTTCCCCCAACCACATTAACATGTTTATTGGTGTTGTCCTGTTCAGATCATTTTTAAGGAGTCGTGTTGCTGAGACGTGATGGGTGGAGTTTCTGACACTACTAGGAGATAACGATCCCACAGCAAGCTCTCCCTGTTCCTCTGGCTCTTATAATCTTCCTGCTGCACCTTCCACAACATTCCCTGATCTTTGGGTGCAGGAGTGCTTTGTAGAGATGTCCCTGACTGAACTCCACAACTCTACATTGGGATTGGTTGTGGTTTTCTGTAATGGTCTCCATCAATTGCAAAGGGCAGTTTCTTTGATGAGGGGTTTACGCTTCCCTGTGGATCCAGCGCCCTCTTCTGACATCCTCAGGCACCTGCACACATGAGCACACAGACATCTCCACATACATGTGGAAAAAAAATAATGGCAAACCTTTAAAGAGGGTTTAATAAAATCCTGATGTGCAATTGAATAACTGAAAAGACTCATACAATATGATTTGGCCCAAAAGGGAATAAAATACCAGCACATGGCAAGGCAAACAAACAAACCTACCACATGTCTAAAGGAAGTGAATATCCTGGGTCAAGAGGTGGAGGGCTGTGAGGAGCTGGGAGATGACTCAAGAGGCAGGGGCAGACGCAATGCCATGCTTTATCCATTCTGGATGAGAGCACATGGTCTTCATCCTGAGAACATTTATATAGAATCACACAAGTGACTTCTCGCCGGAACAGGTTACAAAACAACCATGGCTATCGATTTACTTTTTGTTCCCCCAGATATCCAGCAGCTGCCATGTTAACTAGGTCATTCTGGATAGCACCATGTTGTCTAAACCTTGATCCAGCCCTTAGGCTTCTAGTCCCTGCAGCCTACATCTATTAGATGCAGGCACTGTCAGAATGGGCCCATGGGGGATATTCCTGGTGGGAAACTGTAGTCTGTGGCAGCAGGAAAGGAAAGAACATGTGGCCTGTAAACCGGCTGTATACCTATGTAGGTTAGCATGGTCCGCTGTAGAGCTGTGGAGCTGGCCTTGACACTGTTCTAAGGGCTCTCCAGTCAGCTTTGGGTCGTCTGCACCTCACGGAAGTAGATGTTGCATTTCTTTGATTACCACAGGTAATATCTTATACCACCTGTCCTCACAAAGGGAACCGGAACAACCCAGACTTTGAACAACGAAGGCAAAAGGAAGCCAGATACACTCCAAGGCAGTACTGTTAAGTTCCCACAGAGGATGATTCACCAAGCACAGCCAGGTAGAGTTTTACGATGACCCCCCCCCTCCCTGAGGAAGCTGTAAACCAAAGCTGAATTTGTCTCATCCTAATGCTTTTTTCAGACACACACACACACACACACACACACACACGCACACACACACACACACACAAAAGCACACAGAGAATCAGGATCACTTACGGGAGCTGCAGCAATGGCAATTAGCAGGTGCCTCTAACAGGCAGGATTACTGTCTCTAAATAAGACATCAAGGAAGGCCTCCGAGATGCTGCTGTTTATGCTAACTCCTTAAGGGAGGGGGAGGAGCTAGGAAAAATGCCTCCCAGACAGCTGCCCAGATCCTTCTGAAGCAAAAGAGGTCAACGCCTTCCCAGGACACAAAGCAGTCAATTAAGAGTTTGATTCCAGAGGGCATAGATCACCCTGGAGCCTGAGGGTCAGACTGAGGAGACACCCTCTTATCTGAATGAGTCTGTGGCTTCCTTCATCTTCAGAAGGAGCAGTTACCCTCTCACTCCCAGCCCTTGGAAGGTCACCTCAGCCAAATCTGCAACTTCTCTCTGGGCCCCTCCTGTGATCTTCATGGATTTCACAAGCCTCCTGAGGCCTAGGCTTCCATCAAGTTACTGACCTCTGTAACAGGAACAAAGAGTAAAATGTAAGCACATCTCTTTCTTCCTTTAGTCGAGCTTTGGGTATTTTTAAAATCTTAATAAACTAATAACATCTCCTGGTTGCTAGCCATCTAGTGTTTACAGAAGAACTTTTTTTCTTATCTATATCCTTCTGGAAATGTTTATGAGATCCACAGAGGAGGCAGGCCAGTAAAATGCAGTTGGAACAGGCCTATGCTTCAGAGAACAGGACCCATCTGGACGCTGAGGCTGTCTCTTTCCTACACATTGATGGTGGGGATGGAGTGTGGGAGGGGACCTAGAAACGGCAGTGGCCTGAATCTATTCCCATTCTTACAGGCTTTAGGCTGTAACTCCTGGCCCAGCTAATCAGAACCCCTTCCAAACAAATGTCCCTTAGGGGATAGCATGTGAAGTGGAGTTAGGAACAGAGAGAAGAATTAAGAACTGCTACCTGTTGTGGGTCCTCAGATAGACACTGTTGTCTTGCTAAGGGACTCACAGTAACTACAATGCCCATTCGCAACAACAGTTAATCAGGGTCCTAAGTGTGCAGGCAAAGGCCAAGCTTGGCCCCGAATTCCCACTTCTCAATACTCCTAAGCATCTCTTGTGATCCCACCCATGTACTAGACCAGTCCTCCTGCATTCCCAGGCTTTCTCTATGACTATGAGAAGAGGCTCTTGGCTGAAAAAATAGTCCTTCCACGTCCTCCCTGGAGACCCCAGCAAGAAGCCTCAGAGGGAGCCATGATCCAACTTTGTTTCTGCAGCTTATCCAGAAAATGACACCTGCTTGCTTTCCCTTCCCTGCCAGGGAACAAACCTGGAGATCACGTGTGTGTGTGTGTGTGTGTGTGTGTGTGTGTGTGTGTGTGTGTGTCTATGAGGATGCTCATGTGTGGAGAGGCAGCCTTCCTGTCCTCACCGGTTTTCAAGGGCTATAAAAAGTAACAAACAAAAGATAGGCTCCTTTGCTAAAGAAACGTGGGGGCCTCCTTCTTACCCCTTCTTCTAGCACCCTGCAACACCAATGCAGCACATTCAGTACTCAGTGGAGAACCCACAGGGCAGGACCAGAGCAAACAAGCCCAGACGCTGGTCCTGTCTGATCCCATGCACACACAGGAGCCCCAGCCTCTACAGAGAGACCGTAGTCTCTGGAGAAAGTAAAGTCCTGGGGTCAGGCGCTGGAGATGTGAGAATCTGGAGAGTGCCCGTGGGAAGCCCTTCACCAAACTCCTCACTGAACCAGCATTGGACCATGGACCCACCTCCACCCCAAGCTCCGTCTCTCATGGAAGTGTGAGGCAGCCTGCAGCCTCCCTGGCCCTCTGCCTGCCTCCCCGAGTCTCTCAGAGATGTCTGCACAGCCAGGTTGCAGTGGTTTGGAGAAAAGATCCACTAATAAATCTCCCCAAGAAGCCGGTGACTGCTTCCACCTTGAACCAAAATACAGCTTTCCCCTGCATGCCCTGTCTTGCTGACTAGGTGTGCAGGTGGCCACATGCAGCTCTGTTACCCTGGCAGTTCAGCTTGACCACGCCAGCCTGCTTATCTCTTCTTCTTCCCTTCTCCCGGCCCTCCTCTTCTCACCCCTGCTTGAGAATTCCTGTCTTTCTTTGGAGCCAACTGTGTTCAAGACCCGTGGGAGTTCAAAGAACTCTCCTAAGGTTTTGAAGTTCCCAGTCCTCCCCTTGAACTTGGATCTGTTGAGATGGTAAAAAAAGAAAACACTGTTGCTGGGATCTTAAGCGACCAGGGTTCAAGATTCAATTCCGCCTCTAATTCTGTAACCTTCCAAAGCCATGACTCACTTGCCTTAGCTTGCTAGTCTGTAGGCTGGGATTTGGGCTGAGTGAACTTTGATCTCTGACTTCCAGGAGTGTTTGGGTGTCTGAGCTATAGAAGCCAGAGAGGAGAAAGCTTCACAGATGCTGTGTGTAGACCTCTGAGAGTTTGGACCTACCATGTTCACGACTCCCTACAAGGAAGTAGTCACTACTGGTTTCTGTTTAGCCACGGTTAAATAAAATATTCAAATTAGAATTCTGTTGAAACAGCTGAAATGTTGCCAGAGTTAGCCAATCACAATGGCCCATGGCCCAGGCTTGCTGCCTACCAGGGACCTAGTCACCACATGTAGACAAATGCAGATCTTAGCCCTCATCAAAAAACAAAACAAACAAAACAAAAAAACGTCTTTGTACAGCAGAAGCAAACAATTACAGAAAACCACAACCGGTCAAAATACAGAGAACCAATCATGGGGTGCCCAGCCCCAGCTGATACATCTACAACACACCCCTACACCTCAGGAAAGATCAAGGAAGGGGGGTGTGTGAGAGCCATAGAACCAGGAAGTGTGCTGTAAGGTTTTTGTTCTAGCTATGACAGGGATGCTGTACCCATGAAATCTCAACATCATGGCTCTAACTAAGACCTTACCAAGTCTAGCACTGGTTGACAACCCCAGGTAGGTGGGGGAAAGCCTGTGGGACCTCACCCTAGATGAATACCTACAAGCAATTAATAACTGCTGAGAGAATTAGACTGCTCCGGGGACAAGCCCCTTGGTTGCTTATCCAATACCAAGTGGTCAACTGGAGACCCATATACACACAGGCAGTGAGTGGAATCTGATGGAGTTTGTACTTATGCTTTTATATGCATTTGTAACAACAATGGCTAAGAAGAGGAGACCATGAATTTGAGAAGGGTAGAAAGAAGGAAAGAGAGGGGGTTTAATGGTGTAGTTACATTTTAACTTAATTTTTAATGGCCCATGCAGCCATTAAGGAAAACAGTACAGCAATTCTTCCATATGTTGAACAGAGTCACCACATGGTTCAACAGCTCTACTGCCAGGTGTATATCCCCTCAGTAATCGAAAGTCCAGACTCAAGCAGATCTCCTGTAGCTATGTCCAGGACAGCATCATGCTCTATGGCCAAGGGGTATAAACACACACATGCCCACAAACAGGTTAAAGATTCAACTATTATATACAGTGGAATTTTATTCAGCCTAAAAAGAATGGCATCCTGACACATAGTACATGAATGGATTTTGAAAATATTGTGCTAAGTAAAATAAGCCAGGCACAATAAGACAAGTGCTTGAGGTTACTTACGTAATGCTAGAGAGCTCTAGAGGTGGGGAGAGAGGAACAAGCATTTACCGTTAAGGGGTATAAAGTTAGCTTTGAGAAAGCTCTGGAAATGGGTCATGGTTACACAACACTGTGAGGGCTCTTAATACCAATGAGTTGTATATTTCAATGGTTAAAGCAATGTAAAAATATTGAATTATGTCTTTTTATTATTGTGATATATGCATATCCTGTGTGGGCACATAAAATGCATGTATGTGGGTGTGTGTGTACATATGTTCATATGGTGTTTGTGTTCATGTGTACGTGTGTGTGTGCGCACGCATGTGCATGTGTATGCATGTGTGTGCTGGCCTGAGTATACTCACTCCTGTGTGGCACAATGCAGATTGGAAATCAGAGAATAACTTTCATGGGTTCCAGAGATGAAATTTCAGCAGGCTCAAATAGCAAATACTTTTACTCCATGAGCCATCATGCTAGCCCATCATATTTTTTTTCTAAGCATCTTGCCTCAGAAATTGTAACACACAGGATGTATTTCAACTAATCTTTGTTCAGGAGAAATTCAGATTTAATTGGGTACTTCACATTTTATCTGGCAATATTGTTTCAGGAGCTTCCATTCTACCAAAGATTTCTCTAGAACTCAAGAGCCGAAGTATTAAAACAAGCAAACGAAATAGTGTTGGTGGTCTGATTAGAGTGAGTGTATAAAATCAGGGCAGAAAACAGGGTGGGGGGAGTAGTGTTTACCCTAATTATAGACAACCACAGAGAGGCCACCAAGTGACTCCCTCAGCCCTGCTCACTCCCTCAGTGGAGAGGTAGAGATTAGAAATCTTGGTTGGTTTCCCATCTGTTGTTTAGGCAGCATGATCCACAAACGCAATAAAAGCTGGTTATAAACCCCTTCTTACAATCTGACCACGTGGTTAGAATTACAGTTGCAGATGGTGACACTCACACATGTGACTCAGACGATAGCCTCGTGCCCTGCCATCACCCCAGAGTCTGTAAGAACCCATGGGGTGTCCAGATGTCTAATGACACTGCCATTTGCACCCATGCCTTCAAGAAGAAAGACGCCGTCTGCGCAGCTCACTGTGCTACAGGAAACAACAGGTGCAGAAGTCAGAGGCCACTGCGAAGCCATTTGGACCCAATGGTGGGGCTTAACATAGCAAGAGTGCCACCGGCTTGGCATGCCTACGATAATCTTCCCCGGGAGATGGGCCTGGAGTCACATCACAGCCCCCACTGCCGTTCCAGGTGGTCCCACCTACTCCTTCTCTCAACATGAAAGGCAGCTGGGGAGGGCATCTCTCAGAGATGGGTCATATCCAGCTCATTTTCCCTAGGTGCTGACAAGTCACTGTGAAAGTCTGGAAATGTGTAGCACAGCAAAAATACGCAGGTCACCATGCACTGGTGAATGATTACCAGAAGAGAAATTCATTATGTGGGGCTCTTGGTTCCCATCACGGAAGGGCGTGTTACATTAACAAGATGAAAGGTCCCCGAGGTTCTCTCCCCAGTGCGGACTCCACTGCTTACCACGATTTCAATTTCTGTTGCATCGTGGGATCAGAGCCCAAAGGCGAGAGAAGGTAATTTAGCTATACTAATCAAAAACAGGGTCACTGATAGCCAACACCAACTGAAGCTTATAACTTATAACTATGTGCGAGTCTTTCTTCTGACCAGCACCCGCTATGACCACGAAAGTCAGGCACTCGTACCTAGGTCCAGGCAGAGAGGGTTTTTATCTTTAAATGTTCAACTTGCTTTCCTGTCCAGGGTGCATAGACCTCCCTGAAGATGAGCCCAGACATCAGAATATCATTCCTGAGGGTATACAGGGTGGGGGATGTGCTTTTTCCCTACACTGATGTAGATCCCGGCAGGCCCAACATGTAAACTGAGCTGAGGTATGCCAAACGTCAAAGATGAGGAAGATACACCAGGCTTCCCTCGGCTCTGGACCAAGTCTGGAGGTGCTGAAGAGAGAATCCTCATTCTGGTGGCTAGAGGAATCAGTAAGTTTCACATCCTTGCCTCTAGGAGCTGCACATGCGATTTTAGTGCCTTTCTATCATCTAGTCTCCACTTTCTACCCTATACATAAGAAAGTAAGGCGCTACGGCTAGGTTAGCCAAGAAAGGTCCCACAAAAAAATGAATGGGTCAGCAGCTCTCCCTAAGTCATCTTTCTACCTCTTCTCAAACATGGTGAGGCCAACTGGAGCAAGCTCTCTAAAGCTGAGTGTAGAGCCAGGCACAGGATACACAGTGCCTTGACTAGGACAGGACTCCCAACAGATGCCTTCCCAGGCAGACCCAAAAGCCCAGTAGGAGGCTTGGCCTGGTGTCCAACCTTTCACCTCCAGACACTGCTGCTGCAAATGTCAACCAAAAGTAAATAAGCCAAGCTGGGCACACTCACCAGCCAGAACAATGTTAAATATTAAATGTCCTCAGTAGCAGCCCGTCCTGCAAGCTGCCATTTTGTTCATTATGTGGCTTTCTCCGGGCTCAGGAAGAGAGACTGCATCTCCCAGAGCGCACTGTGGAGACCTGCCCTCCTCCCGCTCAGCACTGGGGAAGCCTTCGAAGCTCTTCAATTTGTCTGAACCCCATCCATCTTTAATGTCACACTCTGCATTTTCTCCTCTCTTCCTTTCTCAAAGCAGCCAAAAGAGAAAATGTCACTGCATCTGGGGCCAATTCAAAAACCAGGCTTAGACAAAGTTCTGTTTCATTCTCCTGGGGCCCCCATGTTTTAATCTCCCAGGGAACCTTTAGGGGGTACCTCAGCATGCCCATCCCTGTGTCCACATCTCTCCTGGGACTGTGTCCTTCACTAGCCCCCTCCACAGACTTCTGTGTGACTTCAGCACTCATGAAGAGGAAAACGTATTGGTGTTTACGGAGAAAGGGCAAGAAGGAGGGGACCACAGGCTAGGCTGTCACCACACCCATCAACTCCTGATAGAGATTGGGAGGTTGAGCAGCTAATGCAAGCACATATGCCCAGTGCTTCCTTTTAGAAACTGTATTCCCCAACTTAATCCAAAGCACAGACTCCCTGGCTGTGGAAGGAACGCTTGGGGCCATGGTCTGGGCCTCCTGTGGTACCTCGTTTCCCTTCCGGGTTTTGAAAAGCCCAGTCGAGCTGTGCAAAGGCAAGTGACAGCTCAGATGAAGATGACAGTCAGAATGCATTCATGACAACCCCTCTCCCCTGCCACCAGCCTTACCCAGGAATAGAAAGCTGATGCTCTTGACTGATACTTAAGAGGGTGGCTGTCATCACGGAGGACATGGGAGGAAGATAAGGGACTCCATCAGTGTCAGCCCAGGCCCGACACAACACAGTCATAAATCACTTTGGTTAAGATTCTCAGCTTCTAACTCAGAGAAGGGCAAGTAGGTAAGGGTAAAATAGGAACTGTGTAGACAGACAACATGTTTGGTCTCTACCCTGGGACAAAGGGCAGACTGTTAGAGCTTTGCTCATCCATTCTCAGGCCAATCAGATACATGTATGCACCAGGCAAACCTAAGCACCTGAGTTTGATCTCTAGAACCCATGAAAGCTGTCCTCTGACATCCATACATACACTGTGGTACCCAAGTACACACACACACACACACACAAACACACACACACTATACATATATATACACATACATATACATGATAATTATAATAAAATTTAAAATGTGATAAAATCCACATAATGTATCATTATTACATTAGGAGATAGATTGATGATGAGGTAGATAGGTGATTGATAATAGATAAATGATAGATTAGATATAGATAAATAAATGATAAATAATGATGATAGATGGATAGATAGATGATAGATTGATAGATGATAGATTATAGACAGATGATAAATAATATGATAGATGATAGGCAGGTAGATAGATAGATAGATAGATAGATAGATAGATAGATAGATAGATAGACAGACAGACAGATAGAAAAATGGATGGATGATAAATAGGCCAGCATCCCAGGATGACTGTACGGACAGCTTTCTTTCCTCCTGCTCCCACCCACGCCATCCAGACAGCGGTGGATGCTCTGGCTCTGGTCCCCTGAATGATGTGGAGCTTGTGGACTCTGGTGCTCGGCATTTGCATGAGAAGGGATTTCTCCAATCCCAAAGCCCCAAGACCTTCAGCAACACTCAGCCATACTCCAATGAGGTTAGTGCTGGCCAAACCCATTTTAGAGGTTGTCTTTCAGAATTTGTTACTTAGACAATTAAAAAGAAAAAAACGCCTTTGTTTGTGTGGGTTTTTTTGTCCAGGGTAAAGAGAATCTTAAGTTGCAAATAATGAAGGAATTAGCGATTAATTGTTAACAGGTGTTGGGGCGAGGCCATCTACGGATTCTTAGCCCCTTCCCTTTCTCTCTTAAGATCATTCTTTCTTACTTTAATTAATTTTTTGCCACCTTAGCACTTCTCTTATCAAATATTCTTAGAAACTAAACAAATAGAGTGTACTGAGACCAAAGTACTCAATATGGCGTTTAATTGGAATTGTAGCCTGTTTTCCCCCAGTGTTTTTCTCAGGGTACCTGAAAGTTTTCCCCGGCAATGGAATTGGATGCAAGAAGCGCATTTTTAGCATCTAGTTAATCTTCCTTTCAGGTGCCAAGGGCATGGCTTGATTGAATCAAGGAAACATAAGCCACTGAGTGGTTTGTGGTTTCTCGTGCCTGCAAAAAGAACAGAGGTGCTAAGATAGTGCTGTCGATCTTCTCTCTGCTCACTTTGCTGTTCGTGTGTGTGTGTGTGTGTGTGTGTGTGTGTGTGTGTGTGTGCAGGAGCTGCACACATGTCATGGACCGCCTGTCCATGGATGGTCAGGTTTGGAAACTGAGGCGTGCCCCAGCTTTCTGAAACCTATTGCATTACTGCTCGCCACCATACAAGTGTGTCAGGGGGAGGTGTGTGTCAGTCTGCATATATCCATTCTAATCCAAGACACAGCAAGGGAGGGAGACAGCCTGGTCACACACCCATGCTGAGGCCTGCAGCACTAGCCGCTCAGGGAATGGGGACTATCTGTTCTACCCTTCCTGCTCAGAATACCATGGTGCAGCTAAATTCCCAACACACAGAACTAGTTCCTGAGTGAGTGAGCTGCCAATCAGGAGGGACTTCGGGGACTCAGGTCTGTACCAGAGCCAGAGCTCTGGCTGCTTCAAAATGAGTTTCAGGTTTCGGGATGCTGCCCTGGTACTGTCCCACGGTCCTGAGATTCCTGAGGAAGGAGGGCCCCCATTGTCTCCCCGAAAGCAGAGGATTGTTCGGCCATGACCACAGACCCATCCAGAAATGATGATTTGTAAGAATGTACAGGAATGGAAGAGGAGTTTTCAAAATGTGTCTCTGGTGGCCATTGTATCATTTGGCCCGAGGCATTTTCTTCCAGATTGGAGTCGACAGAAGTGATGTACTGTGACTGATGGAGCCCAGATGGCATCACACCAGCATGGCAGGAACAGGACAGGGGTACCCCAGTGTGGGACGACGGGAAGGAGACGTGAGTGGCAGGGCTGTGGCTAGTCAGTTACTTGGTAGAGGGACAGGATGGTATTAGAGGGCATCTAAATCTGCAGGTCACAAGAGACATCCAGCCAGGGACGGGATTCCCTGCAATATTCCTCCTATTTTCTTTCTCACAAGTTTGGAAACATCAAAGGGTAGAAAGTGGGAATTGGAATCTAGTGAATTCACAACATAACTAGAAATGGAGCTTTTAAGATTCCCCAGGACTACTTCAGGGGGAATCACTATCCCTGAACTCAAGCAGTATTACAGAGCAATAGTGATAAAAACTGCATGGTATTGGTACAGAGACAGACAGATAGACCAATGGAATAGAATTGAAGACCCAGAAATGAACCCACACACATATGGCCACTTGATTTTTGACAAAGGAGCCAAAACCATCCAATGGAAAAAAGATAGCATTTTCAGCAAATGGTGCTGGTTCAACTGGAGGTCAACATGTAGAAGAATGCAGATCGATCCATGCTTATCACCCTGTACAAAGCTTAAGTCCAAGTGGATCAAGGACCTCCACATCAAACCAGACACACTCAAACTAATAGAAGAAAAACTAGGGAAGCATCTGGAACACATGGGCACTGGAAAAAATTTCCTGAACAAAACACCAATGGCTTATGCTCTAAGATCAAGAATCGACAAATGGGATCTCATAAAACTGCAAAGCTTCTGTAAGGCAAAGGACACTGTGGTTAGGACAAAACGGCAACCAACAGATTGGGAAAAGATCTTTACCAATCCTACAACAGATAGAGGCCTTGTATCCAAAATATACAAAGAACTCAAGAAGTTAGACCGCAGGGAAACAAATAACCCTATTAAAAAATGGGGTTCAGAGCTAAACAAAGAATTCACAGCTGAGGAATGCTGAATGGCTGAGAAACACCTAAAGAAATGTTCAACATCTTTAGTCATAAGGGAAATGCAAATCAAAACAACCCTGAGATTTCACCTCACACCAGTGAGAATGGCTAAGATCAAAAACTCAGGGGACAACAGATGCTGGCGAGGATGTGGAGAAAGAGGAACACTCCTCCATTGTTTGTGGGATTGCAAACTGGTACAACCATTCTGGAAATCAGTCTGGAGGATCCTCAGAAAATTGGACATTGAACTGCCTGAGGATCCAGCTATACCTCTCTTGGGCATATACCCAAAAGATGCCCCAACATATAAAAAAGACACGTGCTCCACTATGTTCATTGCAGCCTTATTTATAATAGCCAGAAGCTGGAAAGAACCCAGATGCCCTTCAACAGAGGAATGGATACAGAAAATGTGGTACATCTACACAATGGAATATTACTCAGCTATCAAAAACAATGAATTTATGAAATTCGTAGGCAAATGGCTGGAACTGGAAAATATCATCCTGAGTGAGCTAACCCAAACACAGAAAGACATACATAGTATGCACTCATTGATAAGTGGCTATTAGCCCAAATGCTTGAATTACCCTAAATGCCTAGAACAAATGAAACTCAAGACAGATGATCAAAATGTGAATGGTTCACTCCTTGTTTAAAAGGGGAACAAGAATACCCTTGGCAGGGAATAGAGAGGCAAAGATTAAAACAGAGACTGAAGGAACACCCATTCAGAGCCTGCCCCACATGTGGCCCATGCATATACAGCCATCCAATTAGACAAGATGGATGAAGCAAAGAAGTGCAGACCGACAGGAGCCGGATGTAGATCGCTCCTGAGAGACACAGCCAGAATACAGCAAATACAGAGGCGAATACCAGCAGCAAACCACTGAACTGAGAATAGGACCCCCGTTGAAGGAATCAGAGAAAGAACTGGAAGAGCTTGAAGGGGCTCGAGACCCCATATGTACAACAATGCCAAGCAACCAGAGCTTCCAGGGACTAAGCCACTACCTAAAGACTATACATGGACTGACCCTGGACTGTGACCCCATAGGTAGCAATGAATATCCTAGTAAGAGCACCAGTGGAAGGGGAAGCCCTGGGTCCTGCTAAGACTGAACCCCCAGTGAACTAGACTGTTGGGGGGAGGGGGACAATGGGGGGGAGGGTGGGGAGGGGAACACCGATAAGAAAGGGGAGGGGGGAGGGGGATGTTTGCCCGGAAACTGGGAAAGGGAATAACACTCGAAATGTATATAAGAAATACTCAAGTTAATAAAAAAAAAAAAAAAAGATTCCCCAGGACTACTGGGCAGCTATATACATTAGTCCTTTATGTGAGAATATGAAAAGAACCTTCAGGGCACATGTTTAGGCAAACAAACAAACACCAGGAGAAGTACAGGCTATATATTTGCATGGTCCAAGGCAAAATGAAATTATCTTGTTCAAAATTATCCAGAATTTTAAATAGCCAGATGTTATGGCATGGACCTGTAATCCTAGCACTAGGGAAACTTAGGAAGATGACAGTTCCTGGCTAGCCTAGGCTACATAGCCAGATTCTGTCTCAGAAAGGAAAAGGGAGAATTTCAAGGACAATATTAACCAAACAGTGCATTCCAAGCTCCCAGGAAGTCAGGCCTCCTGGTTCTCGTTCCTGCAGCCCTGAAGTGTCGTGTAAATAGTAAGGAACAAGGCTTACCAATGAAGGCAAGGAGGGGGAGAATTTCCACCAAACATCTACTTAATTTTTTTTTTTTAGTATTTCTACCATTGTGAATGAATTAGCTATAAAAAACAAACAAAAACAACAATAATCACAATTAAATAAGAAACCATTGTTAGGGCTGCAGAGAGCCTCGGGTTATGTGTGGCTGTATGCTGGATGGAAAGAAGTTCATTAGGTTATAATGACTAAAGCAGAACCTGCCCTCCCATAAGGAATTGCCAACGGATGTAGATTCTAGGAAGCCCAATGAAACAGAAATTGTTACCTATCAAGTTTCCCTCTCCCCAGGAACTTTGCTAGGCTCAGGCCAAGGGCTGGCACTTGAGCTCGTGGGCTAATGCTATCTCCAAGTCTCACTAGATGCAGGACTGGGTGGATGTATTAGAGATAATAAGGTACTTCAAGTTTATACTATCCACAAACTCTGCTGCATTTCCAGCATAGAGCAACCTAAGGAAGAGAATTAAACAGGCCGTGCTCCCAAACCACAGCAAGCAACCAGCATAGTACTTGTACTAATAGCCCAGGATGTGCTAAACTAATTGCACATTTAATCCTCCCAGTTCCCAAAAAGGCAGGTTGCATTTGTTACTTTTCTATTCCCACGATAAAACACCACGACCAATCATGACCAAGGCAAGGAATAGAAAGAAAGGGTTAACTTGGGGCTCACAGTTCCACAGGGACAGCAGTCCATCATCACAGGGGTAGCAGGAAGTATGGTAGCAGGCAGGTGTGATGCTGGAGCAGCTGAGAGCTCACATCCCGATCCACAAACAGGAAGCAGAGAGGGCACAGTGAGGATGGAGGGAGGCTTTTGAAGATCACCCCCAGGATCATACCTCCTCCTCATGTCCTCAGGCATTCAAACAACCACCCACGGGGAGTCAAGTATTCAAATATCTGAGACTCAGAAGACACATTTCATTCAACCCACCACACAGACTGCACCGTTTTTTCTCATTCTATAGATAAGAAAACAAGTCTAAAGTGGAAATGAAACTTGCTCAACATTATCCAGTGAGTAAAAGACAAAGGCAGATTGAAACAGTCTACTGCCCAGCCTGCACCCTGAACAGTTAACCACAAAGCCCTTATTTTAATGCAAATGATCTGTATAGTATCAAGCTCTGCGATATGTCTTCTCAGCTATTCTCTTCCACAGAACCTTCTGAATTCTAGAACACAATAGGGCTGATTTGGAAGTAAGGGCTATTTTCATTTGATTAGATACAACTACAAATTCTTTTGTGCTTTCAACTCAGATGAACATGAACGCTGAGCTCATCATTGTTTGAAGTTCACAGGAATGCTCTGGGTGGCCCCAAATCCTCTTCTCATTGCTGGTGTTTCTAAAAGTATGACAACTTAACAGTTCTCAGGAATACTTCTCTTTTCCACATAAGAGGTTGAGCCAGTTAAGGAGCAGGAAGGATACTTATATCCAAGAGGACAGAAGTCAGAAAAGTAATTCAGGGGCTGAAGAATGTCTCTACGGTTAAAAACACTTGCTATACTTCCTGGGAACTAGGGTTCAATTCCCTGCAAACCTTCCCCCGCCCCCATGGCAGCTCACAATCATCTGTAACTCCAGTTCCAGTGGAGTCAATGCCTGCCTCTGGCATCTGAGGCACCAACCAGGCTTGTACACCGTACATAGACACTCAGATAGGCAAAACGTCAATACACATAAAATATTTTAATTTAAAAATAATAATTCAGGGTCTGGAGAGATGACTCAGTGGGTAAAGCATTTGCTATGAGCAAGCGTGAATACCAGAGTTCAAATCCACAAAATTAAAAAGCCACGTACATGGGGTGACCTCCTACCTCTTGTAATCCTAGTAAGTGGAGAGGCTAAAACAGGGAATCCCGAAGCCACCTTACTAACCAGACTAGCTGAAAACTGTGAGCTCTAAGTTAAGCAAAAGAACCTTCCTTAATATAGGAATACTAATATTAATCAATAGTGAACTAATATGTTTGCTTTTCTATTGCTATACTAAAACATCATGACCAAAAGCATCTTGGGGAAAAGTGGTTTATATGACTTATACTGCAGTATCCAGGGAAGCCAAGGCATGAGTCTAGAGGCATGAACTGAAGCAGAGGTCATGAAGGAACACTGTTTGCTGGCTTGCTTTCTATGGCCTGCTCAGGATGCTTCCGTACACAACCCAGGATTACTTGCCCAGGGGTAGCACCACCTACATTGGTCTATGTCCTTCCACATCAATCATTAATCAAGAAAATCTCCCCACATACTTTTACCTACTGGCCAGTCTTATGGTAACATTCTCTCTTCCAACATAACTCCATATTATATCAAGCTGACCAAAAAACTGACCAACACAATTGACTCCTTTTCAATTTGACACACAGATAGATTGCCATCGAACAATCAACTTTCCCAAGTTCTCATGGTAATATTACATTATAAAACATAGTGTAACTTTAAAAGCCCCTACAGTCTTTAAAAGTTCAGTCTCTTTAAAACATCAAAGGTCACAGACAGACATCATAATACAAGCCTTTAATCCCAGTACTCGGGAAGAACCAAGGCATAGTAACAAATAAAAATAAAACTCGGGGCTGGAGAGATGGCTCAGTGGACTGCTCTCCCAGAGGTCCCAAGTTCAACTCCTAGCAATAATCTCATCTGTAATGGGATCCAATGCCCTCTTCTGGTGTGTCTTAAGACAGTGATAGTGTATTCATACAAATAAAAATAAATAAATCTTTAAAAAACAAAAGAGTAAAACTTAACTCTAACAACTCGGTGTCTGACGTTTGGAACTCACTCATAATCTTCTGGGCTCCAAAGGGCTTGGGTGCCTCCATTTCTAGCTCTTTCGTTTCTGGCATACACAGCTTATCTCCTAGGCTCCGGGCAGCTCTATATCACACCTGCTACTGTCCTTTGATAATCATCTCAAGGTTCTGACACTCCAAAACACTTGGGATTCACAAGCTGCACCTTTATCAATGGCTTCCTGGCTTTCTGGCCTCAGTTCAGGGACTCCAGCCCTGCCCTGTGGTGTCAAATCTCAGTTTCTCTCTGTGATCCTCTCAAATTTTCACTGTACCTGAGGCTACACCTTTATCTGTGGCCTCTCTTGACTTCTCACAGTGACAGCCTTCACCTGTTCTTCATGACCTCACCCTTCAAAACCGCAACTGAGTGGGAGACTCCTACACTGCACCAAGTTCAGCTGCCAATATGAGATGCAGCCTTGGTCTCCTCTAGACCACAACTTCTGTGTCCAGACCCTGAGGAAACACTGGTTTCACCTCACTGGTACAGATCTCTTCTTAATCACAGCTAACTTCTGAGCCACAATTAGCCAGCATCAATTTTCCCTGTAAAGGTTTCACTTCAGTGGTGGGGACCTCTTGTTAATCACAACCATTTCTTCAGCTCAAGCTGACCAGGAATGATACATTGTTTATTCAAAATGTCACACAAGTGGTCCCTGTAGAGTCAGCTTCCTTTCAAAATGTCACAAGCCGTGCTTCTGTCGTCTGCATTGCACTTAACATTTCTGTCTTCCAAACTCCCACAACAGCTCATTCATCTCTGAGCACTCTTGGATTTTCTAGTCCTAAGTTCCAAAGTCCATCCACAATCCTCCCCAAAACAACATGGTCAGATCTGTCACAGCAACACTTCATGATCCTGGTACCAATTGTTTTAGTTAGGGTTACTATTGCTGTAATAAGAAAGGTTTATTTGGCTTACAGGTTATATAGTCCATCATTCTGGGAAACCAAGACAGGAGTCAAAGGCAGGAGCCTGGAGGTAGAACTGAAGCAGAGGAAATAGAGGAAGGGGGCCTACTGGCTTGTTCTCCTTGGCTTGCTCAGCCTGCTTTCTTATGCAGCCCAATACCACTATTCACAGTGGGAAGGGTCCTTCTACATCAATCACGAATCAAGGAAATATACCACAAGCTTGCTTATGGGCAAATATGATGGTGGCATTCTTGCAGTTGACGTTCCCTCTTCCCAGAAGACTCCAGATTGTGTCAAACTGGTAGGGAAAAAAAAAAACAACCTAACCAGCACACTGCCTCAACATATAAGGCTGAGAACAAATACATACCGTTTAAAACAGACCTCCATACTACAATTGCACACAAGCATGTATGTGAGACCACATGCGTGGACATACATACACACACACATACAATATGCATTTTTTAAAAAGCAATCCAGAATCACAAAAGGCCACGTTCAGCTGCATATACTGGTGTTGCTCGAATAAGAAAATGACTGGGTTCTAACTGGCCATAGGTAAACTATGAATGTTTAAGCAAAGCTCTACAGTCCCTTGGGACATTTCCCCTCCTGAACTGCCCTGAACGCCAGGAAGAAGAGCCACAGAAGAGAACCGTGCAAACATTGGTGCCATCTGCCCTGTCTTGCTCTTATTTTCTGCTAATTTGAAAAGTCCATTACAGATACTGTGTTTCTTTTCAGAACCAGAAACACAAGACACAAAATGGGTCTCTAATAAATGTTTGTCGAAATGACAGATGAATGAATCATCAGCTAACTGATACAAAACCTACTCCTTAATGGCCATGCTTACACACAGTATCTCGTCCTGATGATTCAAGCCCTTCCTCTAGCCTGCCAATAAACTATTCAAATGACTTTTATTCTAATGATACATTGAGATAATTGCCAGAAACTCTATTCTCAATGGGCAAGAGATGGAGATGGAGCCAAACTAATATCAAATTTCCCCCTGAAAAATCAGGACATAAAAGGGTGGAGACATGACTCAGAGGTTAAGTACACTTGCTGCCCTTGCAGAGGACCCTGCTCAGTTCCCAGCACCCACAGGACTGCCTGTAACTCCAGCTCCAGACCTCTTCTGATGGCACCGGCATGAACATGTGTGTATATATACACGCAGACAAAACAGTCATACACCAAAGTAAAAATAAAATGAATATTTTTTAATTGAGATGTGTAAACAAAATAACTCTAACACAATAAAATCAATCAGCTTAATACACTCTTCTTGCAGTGTCTAACTGTGCTGGTGTGATGTCACCTGATGACTCTGTAAGTGACTGCAAGCTCATTGGACTTGCTCAAATTAAAATATTGATCCGGGGCTGGGGATTTAGCTCAGTGGTAGAGCGCTTACCTAGGAAGCACAAGGCCCTGGGTTCGGTCCCCAGCTCCAAAAAAAAAAAAAAAAAGAACCAAAAAAAAATATTGATCCAATAATCAAAGTAAGAGGCAAGAAACAAAAGCAGCTGGGATTGGTGCAGTTGCTAATTTAATTGGAGACTAATCAGCCACTCCATTAAAAAAAAAAAAAACCTCATCGCTTCTCGGCCTTTTGACTAAGATCAAGTGTAAAAAAAACCTCTTCTGCCACATCTGGAGAGAATGGATAGGATAGACAAGAGGGAGTGGCTTGGTTGCCAAAAGTTTTTTTTTTCCTTCTTAGAAAAAAACTTTTTAATGCAAATTGACATAAGATTGCTCTCTCTCTCTCTCTCTCTCTCTCTCTCTCTCTCTCTCTCTCTCTCTCTCTCTCTCTCTCCCTCACTCACTTTCACAATGCTGGAGCATAGGGAGCAGGGAGCTGGTCTAGAGCTTCTGAGCTGAACCTTGACCGAGTGCTGGGACATCACAGGGAGGCAAGCACTTCAAAGGTACCCAGGAAAAGCTTCAGTGGAGCAAAGGCTGCTGGGACTTTGTGAGGAGAGGTCAGGAGACTCAGATTTCCAAACTTCTCACAGGAGTTAAGAATCTGCAACTACTCAAAGGAAACGTATGAATCACCTTCACACAGAAATAGATAATAAGAGTTGGTGTAGCAGAGCTTAAATGTGGATGTAGATTCTTCCGTCATTTCTCCCAGCACGTTGCTAAAGGTTGACCTTCACTGTCTATACTGTATTTACTGTTTGAAGAGTTAGACTTAGGGTCAGGGAGTAGCTTAGTCAGGGACATTTTACCTAGCAAACAAAGGGACCTAAATTCAGATCCCTAGCACCGACATACCGCAGAAACACATGTACCCATACTATATACATACACATGCACCCATATACTATACATATACACATGCACCCATATACTGCACACACACAAGCACATGTACCACATACACACATGCACATGTACCCTCATACTACACACACATACACCCACATACTGCACATACACAAGCACCAACAACTGCACACACACATACATGTATCTACATACCACACACACATGCATCCACATACTATAAATAACATGTACCCACATACTGCACACACACATGCACCCACATACTGCACACACACATACACCCATGTACTATACACACACACCCATAAATTGTACACAAATCAATGCACCCACTTACTCTATACATACATACACCCACACACTACACATACATGTACTCACATACTGCATACCACATTCACCCACATACTGTACACATACACACATGCACCCTCATACTGCACACACATGCACCATCATACTACACACACACATGCACCCTCATACTACACACACATGCACCCTCATACTACATATACACATGCACCCACATACTACACATACAATGTACTCCCACACAATGAAAACTATATATACCTGATTTTATTATTTGCATTCCTGTTTTGAAATCTCACTAGTGATCTTTAAAGCTTTCTCTGTTATCAGAATTTACTGAAGGCTTTTTGAAGCGGAAACCTCTGAATCTACCAAGTTGATCAACAAGACATTGGAAGGAATTTGGATTTGACCTGGAGGTCCCAAGTTGTTGGTGGCTTGATGCCAATCTCTTTTAAGAAGCTTCTCTGTGACATGTCTTGGGTAATGTCCTGACCCTGAAACAAGAAGTCCCAACCTCAGAGAATTCACCAGAGTTACAGCTATGATGGAAGAGAGACTCTGGGGAGTCGGTTTAGTGATTTGGCACTAAACGGCAGTGCCAAATAGCCACTCAATAAACGTTTCAAATGTCATCAGGCTTTAGAGAATTATGGCTCAATTATTCTTATCCCAGCACTTTGGAATTAGAAGATCAACCACGGAAGGTTATCCTTGGCTACATAAGGAAGCCAAGGCTACCCTAATATGCACAAGACTGTCTCAAAGAAGCAAGAGAGTGAGCTGGTGAGATGGTTTACTGGGTAAACGCTTTTGCTTTCCAAACATGAGGATTTCAGAGTTTGTGCACAAAGTCATACAGGGCAGGCCACACCTGAAACCCCAGCACTATGTTTTAGATAGCTCAGGCTGCCTTCCAATACTCTATCAAGACGAGGATGACTGTGAACTTCTAATCCTCCCGCCTCCAGCTTCTTAGTGCTGGGTCACAATTGTGTGGCACCGTACCTGGCCTCAGAAACATATTTAACCTCCTTTGCTGCATCTCTCGGAAAGGGATGCCGGACAACAGACTTGAAACCCATGTTCTAAAGATACTCTTAAGTCATCATGACTGTTGATCTCTGCTTGACTAGCCATTCCCTCCTGGGGACGTTTTTGACTAGGAAAGTCAGAGTTAACATCACACTGACCTCTCACCTCCCTCCTCAGTGGCAGCAGCAGATGGCATGAGGCATGAAGCCCTTGTAGGAAGCAGCTGCCTTACGCTGTGGCATAAGTAAGCTTGGAGCATTTGGCTTGAGTCGGTAATTTGCATGACCAAGGACAAATTACAGAGCCTATCTGGGCATCATTTTCTTACTCCATTAAAGGGCATCCCTACCTTCCAGGGTTGTGAGGGCTTGAGCTAATGAATGCAAAAGGCTTGGAACATAATAGGTGTTCAATAAATGTTAGTTATTACTTTATGCATGAGTCTTGGGCTAATGTATGTATGAACGTTTAGTTATTAATTAGAAGGTAAATGAAAACTGGCTGGAGGGAATTGCTTTCAACCTTTGGCAAATTATTGCATTTAGATGTGCTGATGCAAAACTATCACATCTTATGAAGAAAGACGAAAATAAATCCGGCTGACAAAGGATATTTTAATAAATACTCAATCTCCCTCCAACATGCTCCCAGCCCATGGCCACCCCACTGTGATTAGTCTGCTGCCTGGGGAGGCTTTTGTGCGTCTCTCTGCTGTTATAGTCAATCACTGGATCATCGGAAGCCAGATTCTGCTTTTTTTAAGAAAGGGGGAAGGAAGAAAGAGAGAAAACCTTTTAAAGCACCTGCATCTAGTGACTCCTGCAAAAAGGTGAACTTCTAGTGCCTTTCCCCCTCCAAATAAGCTTTCCACACAACAAGCTTGGGTACCCTGGCATTAGTAGAACTTTCTAAATTATTCCTAGGCTAGCCGTTATCAACCAATGCAGCATGACCCCCCTCCTAAGGCTTTGCCCTGTTATGTGCCCATTTTATTGGCAGACAAAGAGAACCTGTCAGACTCCATAGGAAGCATCTGAGGAGAGGCCCATGGGGGTCACTTTGCTTGCAGAGCTGTGACTTCTCATTAGCAGATCAGAGAGTGTCTGTTCCAGTTGAGAAGAAAAGAAAAAAGAGGAAGTGATAGCCAGAGTGAGAAGAGTCACATACATATGCTTCTAGACCTTACTGTGATAATCCTTGGAGCCCACTTAAGGATGCAGAGTCCCAGGCCTTGATAGATGGCTACAGAATTGAGACAGGAAGACCGTGGAAAGGGCCAGGATCCACAGGGAGCATCTGCAGTGGGGAGCAGTACTCGATGGAGGACAGCTGCAAGAGATGCTGAGGCTAGACTTCCACAAGAGGGCCAGGCTAGACCTCTGCAAGAGAGTCAGTGACAAGCGACAGAACTGGAGAACAATACAGAACCTGCTACATTGTAAAGAAAAAGAACTAGACAAGAAAGTGGCACGAGGAGATCACTGCAGGACTTTGGGAACACTCCCCTGTTGGAAAAAAAATGTCAGAACTCACCACTCAGGGATGTGTGAGGTTTCCGCTAAGTTCTCTCACCCGAATAAGCCCGGGATAAGTGGTACCATCAGGGGTCTCATCTTCTGTGTCTCTGAGTCCCAACCTACGGTGAGAATGGATTAGACAGTCCAACCCAATGAACTTTGTAAAAGGGCTGTGATTAGCTTCAGAAGGCTCCAACTGTGCAAAGCAGCCAATATAATAAGCTCACACGTCAAGACTGATTACCCCCATTACTGTGCCTGCATATTTCTGCCTTCTAATGCCCATAGCAGAGCAGGACAAGGACTCGGGCAAGCATCTTCAGGATGCTTCTATTAAGCTCATCTTCCAGGCCTTGCCCATTTTGCATCCCGAGAAGCCATCAAACCCTTTGAACTTAGCATTTTCATTAGAAGCCATCAATTTTAGATAACGATACTGTGAATTTTGGGGCTGCCTTTTATCTAAGGACTGGGAAATACATTACTGCTTATTGCTGCCAATTCTCAGCATTTGGTAGATGATATTCCATTAATTTTCCAGATTGTTAAACTAAAGTACCTGATGGCGAAGTGTAACAATCAGCCACAAAGTCAGGGAAATCAGTTAGAGAACCGGGGTGGAGCCTTTGATGAAGGGAACCAGACTTGTACATGTGTCAAGACCCAGACACAGAGTGAGCAAGGAACAAACGCAGCTTCCTGACTGTTTATAGAGGACCCTGGTCATGCTGGGCGCTCCCTGGCAGCTTTTTAGACCTGCTTGCTCTATTTGGAGAGTTGAATTTCCCAGGCTCTGTGGCAGCTTCTTCATACTGACCGCCAGGACCAAGTGTGATTGCCAGTCCAGTCACTGCAGCAGATTACAGAATCAAGTCCACAGTGGTGACGTCATCAGTGATTACGATCTCTCCCGTTTATTAAGAAAAAAAATCTACAAAATCAAAATTAGTTTCTGTCATTTGTGACTTAAAATTCTTCGCAGCTGTTAACTTAATATCAACGAAAAACAAAAGTTCACTAGCCTTCTTCAGACTGACAACTGATGACCACTCCCTGAAACTGAACGTCAATTAACTCAATATTGTTTAGTACCTACTGTGTGAGAAGTCCTTTGATAACTATTGTGGGAAATACTTTACCTGCTTAATGCTTTCTACGTGCTGTAGTGCAGAGAGTTGTGGGGAAAATGAACAAACACAGACTAGTCACCACGTATAAGAGCTCAGGGTCTATAGGGCCAAACAGGCAATAATTGAAAAATCCCACCGGAAAAAATGCAAAATTGTCACCATGACAAGTGATAGTAAAGTGCAGAGAAAGCATTCCTGAGTGAGCGTTTAGTTACAATGATTGATGTCTCACTGTAACAAAGTCCTTGAAAAGAACACTCCAGCCTCAGCTTAAACACAAGAAGGAAGGCGAACTGGATGCAGGGAGCCCAGCTGGGAGGTAAGTTAGTAATTCTGGAGTGGCAACTTGCATTAGGAAGTAAAGCACCAAGACACTGGTTTTAAAGAGATGCACCCGAGAGATACTTAAGAGGTTAGGGCAGTGGAATTGATATGGAAGAACGTGATGTCTTGTTGGGGATTTGGCTCAGTGGTAGAGCGCTTACCTAGGAAGCTCAAGGTCCTGGGTTCGGTCCCCAGCCCCGGAAAAAAAAAAAAAGAACGTGATGTCTTACAGGTTACTCATGCATCTCTGACTTGAACTACTAGGTTCGATCTGTCCCCAAAATAGCACTGGAAAAGCAGGGCGTGATGGCACATGCCTGTAATCCCAGCGCTCTGGATGCAGAGGTAAGAGTACATGAATTCAAAGCTAGCCTGTGCTACATAGCAAATCCCAGGCCACCAAGAGGTATATAATTAGACCCTATCTCAAAACAACAACAACAAAACATGGGAAGAAAATCAAATTGTGAAGGCATTGTTAGGCTCCATCACAGACATAGCAAATAAATCTTCTTCAAGCCTCCGAGAGGGGCCCGCGCATTGTCATGTGACTGGGATCCAGACCAGAGAAATGGCTGAAGGCTTGGACGAATCCGAGGTGGCTAGTGTTAATTATCAATGGAACAGAACCTAGAATCATCTGAGAATTGGTAGTTGAGCCTCCCTGGGATTGTCTTGATGTCATTAATTAAGGTAGGAAATCTCACTTTAAGTGTGGGTGGCACCTGGACTGAACGAGCAAGGCAGAAAGGAGCTGAGCTCCCTCATCACTCTCAGCTTCCCAAGATGCAACCTGATGAGTTGCCTCACAGCAGGTTGCTTCTACCGTGAAGGACCATTTCCCCAGACTGTGAGCCAAAGACCTCTCCTTCCTTAAGCTGTCTTTTTCTTTTTACAGCAATGGAAAAATAACATCCAATAATGCCAGAAATATTATGAATCCAGGAAGGAATTAATCCATTGATTAGGTCAGAGCGTTCAAGATCCAATCACCTCTTCTGAGTAAACAGCTGACCACTCAGCCCCTAACACACGAGCCCTTGAGGAATAGCTCCTGTGGAAGCCGGTAGTCTGCCCCTACGTTGGGATACCAGGAGAAGTGAGCAGCTAGACGAGAGTTATGTCCCAGCAGCACAATTAGGAACATAAGAGAATTCTGTCTGAGGCGAAGAGACAGTCCCTAGAAGCCAGTGACAGTAGTAAGGATAATGGGGTTTTGGAGTGAAGTTGAAGGTAGCCTAGGGCTGAAGAAAGAAAGGAAGAAAAAATGAGAAAAGAAAAAAAACTAGCTCCAGGTGTTAATTAATTCTAGCCTCTGGTTTCTGTTCCTTTTCGGTACTAGAATATTTACCTGAAGGTCTAGGAGAGGCTTTTCATCACATGCCTTCAGCTTTGGGGGGGGGGGAGCTTTTTCAATATTCCTCAGTAGTGTTACATTGCATGTTCTAATTATAACTGCCAGCATTGATATGTAGTTAAGTTAGACTTATTTCTTAGCTTAGTATTACGAGCGCACGCACGCACGCACGCACACACACACACACACACACACACACACACGATAGTCAAGTCCCCCCTTTACCCTACTTAAACTGTAATTATTAAGCCAAGAGTCAAGAAATGCAGGCACATCCTCAACACGCTTGTGGTAAAGAGCTATTGTGCTTACTGCAGCTTCCACATCCACTAGGTGAGTCAGCTCCACAGCTCACCCTGCCCTGTAGCTGCCAAGACAAACCTCCAGGGAACATTATGCAACACCTGAACGAAAACCACAGTTAAATCTATTGGTGTTTCCTGCAGATCCTTGGTTGGTATTACGAGCTTGCTTCATATTCTTATTCTGTTGATATTTGTCAGGCTTTCTGTCAACAAAAATTACATCAACCTACACCTTGTATGGTATCTGACACACATCAAATATTCAATATTTGTTTTCTAAAATCTGAAGAAAATCAAATGAAAGTGAACAGTGTCTAACTCATAATAGTCAATAGAATAAAGTCATTCATGGTCAGGCACACAGTGAGGACTATGTAACTATTAGCTATTGGTATTACGACCATTAGCTAGAGTCATTGGCACTCTTCATTCATGTTCAGGAATCCAGAAGGGTCTTTCCTAAGACACTGTCCCTCTATCCCTTTTTCTTAAGTCTTATCACAACTTTCCAAGAAATTTAAACCCTCTATTTTCCCCTTTCTGTCTCTCCCTCTCCCCCTCACAAATATACAGGACAGGAAACCATCATGCATTGCTGATGAGAAGGGATACAGCTCCTACAAAGGAAAGCTCAACAACTGTTCAAATTGCACAATACATATTTTCCAACCCAACAATCAGACTAGAGACGTTATCCTAAAAGTCAACTCACACATGACCTGCAATATGTGCGAGATTATTCCTCCATGCACTGATGTTCAGAATGGCAAGAAAAAGACATGGCCAAGCACACGTGAGTAAGGAACTCCCTAACATTGCCGCAACATAGCATCAAGTTTAACATTAACATAGCAAAGAAGTTTAACATTTCCACGTTCTTATATGAGGAAACCCCAAATGTCTTGCTAAGTTGAAAACCTAGGCAGCAAAGGACAAGGTACAAAGAATCCTAAATTTTATGTAAAAGGGTGAGGTTAAAGATAGATAGTTGGTCTTCCATATCAATAAATTCAGTCAGTCAAAGAGCAAAATATTTGAAAAAAAAAGTTTGTGCTGTGAAGGTGAAGGTTTCTTTTTCCCTATAATTATTCCCTAAATAATCTGGAAGAACAACTTAACATTTCATGTAGAAATGATTTGAAGTATGTTGGGCATACAGATTCCATTATTTCATAAGGTATAGAACATGGCTATTGGTGTCCGTAGTGGGTCCATGGGTTCTGAGGGAGGGACGACTACTCTTCAATTTGCCTTACATTAAGAAATTCCTGACAGGTACGGAGGAGACCAACAGGAGTGATTATCATGGAGAGTTGAACAGGTAGAGAGGAGATGGTGAGGTTGGAGGGAATGCATTTTACCATAAAACTTCTAATTATCTACTCAGATGACACAAAGAAGAGGGAAAGGCTACAGATAGAGACATGATAACTAGGCAAATGATAGATGATAGACTAGATAATAGACAGACAGACAGAATGATAGAAAACAAAAGAGAAAAAGGTGACCTCTGACCAACCAAGGAGCTTGCTTATTCAAAGCCATTGTTCTGCAGCTGTTGTTGATGCCCTTGGAAGACATCTCCTTTCCCTCTGCAAGGCTTCACCCCTAACCCCCAAGCCTGCTGCTGCCTTTAGGGGGTGCAACTATGCTTTTGGACTTGGACCTTGAACTGGCCAGCCTAATGTAGTCTGTTGAGTTATGGCCCTGTTTTTACATGAATGTATTCTTACTGGGGCACAGAGTGTACATTAAGAAAAATTTCTTGGGTCACATTCACTAATATAAATCTTCATTTCTTTGCTTTAATCAGTTCAAACATGGTCTTTTTAATGTGATTTGCAAATAGCCTTATGTGATATGATATTATAGGTCAGAGGACTTCTCAATCCATCTAAAAATACATAAACACACTGCAATGAAAATCCATTAAAGTAGAAATAGCTAATCCTTTACACGGGGAGAATAAATAATTCACCTCGAGGTCTCCCCCCCCATAAATCAGCTATGCCGTTATCAAATGCCAATGATGGCATATAAAAACAAAGTGGATGAATTAAATTTAGGCAAGCTTTAAAATGAGACAGAAAAAGTCTTGATGAAAAATTGGCTTGCTTTCTATGTCTTTCTCAAACAGATAACTCCAGAGAGAGCAGAGGGACCAGTGAAGTTGCTCCATTCTGGCGTTTAGGTTTCACCTCAGGCCCAGGCTTCATGATGCATTTGCTTCATACATTTAGGATCCCAGCAACGCCACCTGCCAGTCATCAGGAGTGCTTGACACATGCTTGCTCTGCTCTGTGAAGGGCCCATAAGAGGCCGCCATCTTGGCACGCCTAAGCTAAGGAAAGGAGAAGGTTCTGGGGCATGGCACAAAGAGCTCATTCTACACTTAATCTCCACTCTGGGGTTTTTTAAACTCAAGCCCAGGTGAAGAGCTGTTCCCACACTCCTGGTGAGCAGCCAGGACAGCTGTGGAAGAAATTAATGATAGACAAGTCCAAATCAAAGAATGAGGCTCAGTCCAACTCAGCTACTCCAACACAGATGATCCTGGAGAGCCAGAATCTTTATAACTTAGTTTAAGGGCTGGAGAGATGGCTCAGCCGTTAAAGGCTAGGCTCACAACCAAAAATATAACTTAGTTTAAAAGCATTTACATAGTTGTCTTAGTTATGGTTTTATTGCTGTAAAGAGACATCATGACCAAAACAACTCTTCTTTTTTTTTTTCTTTTTTTCCGGAGCTGGGGACAGAACCCAGGGCCTTGCACTTGCTAGGCAAGCGCTCTACCACTGAGCTAAATCCCCAACCCCCAAAACAACTCTTATAGAGGAAACATTTGATTAGGACTGGCTTACAGTTTCAGAGGTTCAGTCCCTTATCATCATGGCAGAAAGCATAGCAGCATGCAGGCAGACATGAGAATTCTACATCTTGATCTGAAGGCAGCCAGGAAAAGACTATATTCTGCACTGGGCTGAGCTTGAGCACAAGAAAACCTCAAAGCCCACCTACACAGTGACACACTTCCTCCAACAAGGCCACACCTATTCCAACAAGGCCACACCTATTCCAACAAGGCCACACCTCCTAATGATCCAAGCATACCCAAACCTCCATGATAGTGTTTGCTTTTGCTATCTGCTATTCTGAGGGCTTCAGATATCAACTCTTATACCCTCACCACATCTTTGGTAGGTGAGTGTAATTATATTATCCTCACCTTTGTAACAACAAGACCAAGGAGAGGCAGAATGATGAAGGAAAATGCCAGACTTTCTCGGCACAGTAGTCGAAGCCCAGGGAGGCTTCAGCTCATCACTAACTTCACATGGAGACTGCTGCTTCCACCATCATTCCTGTTCTGGACCCAACAAGGACTATATATGGAGATAGTCACAAACAACAAATTGAGCCTCCAGGTTAACCAAGATGCTTTCAAATCCTAACAACTTGTTAGACAAGGCACATTGAGGGTTTTGATGGGCTCATTTTGCTTAGCATTCAAACCTCAGCCTTCTCCAACTGAAAGCCACATAATTAATGGCCTTCTTTGATGCCAATTAATAAAACCTATCAAGAGGATGTGGCATCATTCTCAGTGCAACCACATTGTCCTTCCTCTGTTGAAATGAGTGTCCCAGAATCCTGAGTCAGCATGGTTCCTTAGACCATAGTGACCAACAGTGAGAATGTACATTAAATGTACAGTGAGAAGGACATTAAGCTTTGTGTCAATTAGAGATCATCACAATAGAGATGGATGAGAGTCGCAAAACTCAGCTAGATGTAGACAGACAAAAAATAAAATAAAATAACTCAAAGTGAGTTAAGGCCTTATACATACAAGCTAAAACTATAAAATTTCAAGGGAAAACATGGCTATGTGTTATGGTTTGGATATGAAGTGTTCCTTAGGAGATTCATGGGTCAAAGACTTAGTCCCCAGAGGGCAGAGCCAGTTACTGAAAAGGCGTCAGGCAGGCATGGTAGTGTGTACCTTCAATCCCACAATTCAGGAAGTAGAGGCAGGCAGATCTCTGGGAGTTTGAGGCCATCATGAGTTCCAGGATAGCCAAGGTTTTATAGAGAGACCCCGTTTCAAGCCCATTCCCCAAAATGAAAGAAAAGTGATTGCATCTTAAAGGTTCTGATCTAACCAGTAATTTAATGCCTTGATGGATTCGTTAATTCTATAATGATAGATAATGGAGGTACACCTTAATGGAGGAGATATGTCACTAGCAGGCTTAGTGGCAGGCCTGACCTTCTGCCCAGCCCCTTCCTGCCTTTCTCTGCTTCCCAGACAACATGACGTGAGCAACTTTGTTCCATCACGCCGTTCTGTCGCATTGTCCTGCTCTGTCACAGCCTGGAACCATTGGCTGAAGCCTTTGAACTGTGGATAATTTCTTCCTTTAAGCTATGTCAAGTATTTTCTACACTACAACAAATAGCTAACATAGGGTAGTTCTCTGTAACCTTGAGTTTGGCTGTCCATTCTTAGGTACACCAAAAGCACAAACGATAAGACTTTATTTAAAGATTTCATTTTTAAAAAAACCTTAAAAAGTATTTATCAAAAATAATTTCAAGAGGTTTATTCTGAAAACAAGGAGTAGGGGCAAGTGTAATGATTTGGATGTAAAATGCCCCCCACAAGCTCATGTTCTTGAAGGTCAGTCCCCAGCTAGAGATGCTGTTTAGGTCATATGTAGAACCTTTGAGAGGCAGAGTCTCTCGGGAGGAGGTACATTTCTAGGGGGCAGGCTTTGAGATCTATTGGCTGACTCTATTTCCTGTCTCATCTCTGCATTTTAATCTTTGGAAATTTGAGTAAGCAGCTTCCACAGCTCCTGCCACTGTGAAGCTACCTTCTACTACTCCCTTCCAGCCTCGATAGACTGTATCTTCTAAAGCCCTGAGCCAAAATAAATCCTTCCTCCCTCAAGTTGCTTTGTCACAGATATTTGATCATAGTAATAAGAAAAATAACTGATACACCAACCCACTGCATGGGAAAGGATATTTGCAAATTATGTATCTGAAAGGGTTAGCAATCAAAATACATAAAGAACACTTTCAACTTAACAATAGTAAAACAAACGATTCATCTCTTTCTTTTTCTCTTTATTTAATGCAGGGAACATTGGTTTGAATAGAGTTTCTCCAAAGACATACAAATTGCTAATAAGCATGAAAAATATTTTAAACAGTAATCTTTAGAAAATGCAAATTGAAACAGAATGACAAATAATTGTTTTAAACCTAAGGAAAACAACAAATGTTAATTGGAATGTGGAGAAACTGGAGCCCTCCTATACAGCTAATAGGCATGGGATATACTACAGCCTTGTGTAAAACAGTTTGTCAACAGCTCAAAAATTAAATAGAAGAAAATCATAAGTCCGGGCAATTTTACTCCAAGGTATATATCCCAAATAATCCAAAACACATGGTCAAACAAAACCTGTTCATAATAGCTCTATTCACAACAGGCAGAAAATAGAAAAACTGTAACATCTGTTGAGTGGGTAACAAAATGTGCTAAGCCCATATGATAGCATGCTACTCAGGCATGAAATGGAATTAAGAATATAGCTGAACCTCAAGATCATGTGTTAAATCACACACAAAAGATTGAGGACAGGGAGGTATGTTCATTAGTAAAATGCTTGCTGTGGAAAGAGGACTTGGGTTTGGATCCCCAAAACCCATATAGAAGCCAAGTGAGGTGCCACATGTGTGACCCCAACAATAGGAGTCATGAGACAGGTGGATCCCTGGAGACTGCTGGCCAGCAAGTCTAGCCACACTGGAGAGCTTCTGGCTGAATAAAAGACCCTGTCTCAAAAAGCAAGGTAGAGACTGTTGAAGGAAGAAATCCAACATCAACCTTTGACCTTTGCACTGTCATATAGTGCATGCACACTCACACACACACACACACACACACACACACACACACACACACACACACAATTTCATTAAAGAATAATAAATAAATGTGGAAAAAATTAAAGGCTACAGACTTTATGATTCAATTTATACCAAAGATCTGAGTGAACAAATTCTTCAAGACAGAAAACCAATCAATGCTTCCTTGGGTCAGGAAGAAAGAGGAGCAGAACAGCTCAGTGGTTATGGGTCTCCTCTTTAGGTAATGGTAATATTCTGGAACTAGATAGTGGCAATGGTTGTATAACCTTTTGCCAAAGTACCACTTTAAAATGATTCAGATGATGGCTTCTATGTAAATTCTGTCATTTTTTATTTAACCAACAGCTTTAATTAAAAACATATATATTTGCTGTGGATTAGATGGACACAAGGTTATTGAAACAGAGAGTCAGACCTGGCTGGCTGAGTTGACCACAGTGTGCCCCACATACTTACCATCCTCTCAGCCAATAGACTTCACAGTGCGTCCTCTTCTCTTTTTTTTTTGGAGCTGGGGACCGAACCCAGGGCCTTGCGCTTGCTAGGCAAGCGCTCTACTACTGAGCTAAATCCCCAACCCCGCGTCCTCTTCTCATAGTGATCCCCAAAGCATAAGACAGAAGGCCAGTATACAAATGTATTTACAGCCTTGGTGTATCTGCTAACACTACTAACATCCAATTGGGCAGAACAAGTCACAGAGCTGTACTAAAGAGTGAAGGCTGAGAAGTCACCTGACCTGATCCTGCAAAGCTGGGTGGGAGAGAGGATAGTTGAAGGGAGAGGGGCCCAACTGGGAACCATATGCAATCTTCCTCACTTCTTCTTCCACATGGATGACCTCTTCTTCCTCTTTAATGTGTAACTCCTAGGCAAGCACTCCCTCCATATCCTTCCCACCAGATCCTTGCTCTTTTTGGTCTTCTTCTATGGATTGGGACCTGATGCATCCAAGGTAAATATTAATTGCACTAGCAAAACCACAAATCAAAATGAAAGGTGCAGTGCATGGGTTTCCAGACAGTTACAAGGTCCTTATCAGAGTATGACATTTCAGTTGTCTTAGATTTCCCCATCATACTTAACAGACGGTAAGACAAACATCAGTTCAGAGAAGCAAGAGGGCATGGATGATTGTGGAGGAATTATATGGGCCAAAGAGAGCACACCGCTCCTACATACATTTGATTGGCTGGAACTCAGTCATGTGATTACTATTTCAGTGCACCAAAGGACCCTGGGAAATGCAGTCTAGTTATGCATCCGTGAAGAAAGGACTAATAAAGGGCCTGCTTGGCTTCTTCTCCCACCTTCTACATTAAGCCGCCATTGCTTAAGTGTTAAAACATCTGAGGTGGGCTGTTGGGATTTGTAAGTGCTGTTCCTTGAGGTATAGCTCAGTGCTCCAGCCGTTCTCTAGCATGTTGGAGGCCCTGGGTTTAGTTCCCAGCATGTTCCAAAAAATAAAGATGAACGTTGGTGGTGACTTAGAACACTCCTCACTCAAGGGCAGAGGGATAGAAAGGAGCATGGGAGTATGTCTGGGGACACTGGAGACAGTGACGGCTGCAGAATTAAGAACAACAGAATAATTAAAATCCGCTTAAATGCATAGAAAGGTACTTCTGAATTCAGGGAAAAAATGGTACCAGAGGCATCGATGACCCTATGACTCCAATTCCTAGACTCCAACCAAAAAAGAGGAGTGAGGGCTTAGAGACAAGTGACATCAGATGACAAAAGTCTTGGCCTTGCTCAAGTGCGGCCTGAGTATGTGAGCCGTCCATGTATATATTTCAGTGTCCCATTAATGCCTTCTTCCCTGGACATCACAGTGACCCAGAATACATTTAAGATTGAATAAGCAATGAAATCAAAGTGGTTCAGACACAAAGACCTCCTTTCCTTTCTCTCCCCATCCTTCTGAAAACCTTCCCCTCATTATACCTGCCCTGGACCTCAGCAGAGGAAAAGTCAAGGGCAGAGTTGCTGTCATCACCTCCAAAGCCAATGGAAGGCAAAATGGCTTTCCAGCATCATACTTCAAACCCCTTATCTTAACATCCCGTAGCTGGCAGGCTCTTTACTTCCCTATGATGACCTGTTCTTTTCCCTTGAAATTTCTAGGTGGTTGCCTTTTCCACCACTCTCAACTAGAGGCTTTATTATCCTAAGGTGTGAAAAGTTTCTCCAGTTGAAGTCTGCCCAGGAGAGAAGTCAGAGTGATTTAAGCGGTGCCCATGTGTGTTGAAAATGGAAGAATATCCCCAGCTGACACATCCAAGAGGAAAAATGTAAGCTTGATGCATTTATTAAGGGAGGCTGAATATGCCTTACCAACAGCCCACGCACATATACACATCACTCATTCTGTCTCTCTCTCTCTCTCTCTCTCTCTCTCTCTCTCTCTCTCTCTCTCTCTCTGATGCTGTTTTAGTGAAAAGCCAGCATAAGTCCTCAGCAAATCACAGCTTTGGAGGGAAAATGTCAATCCCTATCAAACCCTGAAAAATCACTGGAGCTGATGGAAATCTAAATGCCTCCGCTGCTCTCCCATCTCCATCCCTTCCAACCACCCCTCCTCCTCCAACTGCCCTAGAGCACCTCATTGGTGCTGCAAATCAACGCCTGGGGACATCCTATCAGACAATGGGAAGGTCTGAAGAAAGGTTAAAGCAGAAAAAAATGAATTTATAGACTTAGCATTAAACTCTTAAAGGATCTTAGGAACGGCAATGAATCTGATGCTGGGAAAGGCAGGGGCTGTCAGAGGCCAAGGCAGGAAGGTCTGACAAGGGCCATAAATCTAAGCCAAGCGGAGGGGGCGGGGTGGGGGAGAATGGGCGTCCTTTCAGGCCCAGGCAGTGGGATGAAAGGTTCCAACCTACACTTGAAAGAGAAGCAAGGCCCAGAGCGTGGTGGGGAAGAGGCGGACCAGGGGCTGCAAATACACAGAGAAAGAGTAGCAGATTGTGGGGGTGGGAGAGGGGAGAGAGCTTGGCCAGCAGAGGCCAGCAACAAAGACACAGAAATACATTTTTAGTTGGTGGGATGGGGAGTCGGGACTTTGAATCTGCCCTGCAAAGGCAACGGCAAAGATCAGCTTGCTGAGTATTGGACGCGGAATGCAAGCTAACATTAGCAGCAACAGCAAGGGTCGGGTGGCCCCGGGCAATGAGAAAGAGTGGACAAGAACCCCGAGAAAGGCAGTAATACCCAGTGGTTAGACTATGAGTAGAACTCCACAAACATCCCCAATGGGTTTCCTTAGTCATTTCCCCAGTCTATGTATTTAGGATTTGAGGTTTTTCTTTCAGGTTTTTCCCCAACCAGGGCACACTTGAAACAGGTTTAAAAAAAAGTCAAATATGTGAAACAATGGCAACTAGAAATAATGGAACACGAGTTCCCATTTCAAATGCCAATGCTCCTGGGAGCAAGCCCAATAGGAAGGACAAGGTTGCCAAGGTTGTCGCCACGTACCCTGTGTCCTGGAATAGGTATAGCTTTCTCTGCCTCAGTTTCCCTCAGTTGGAAAGAGGTTGATAGGGAAGGAGTTATTGGATAGCTATCGTCACAGTATATCTCAAAGCCCAGCTATGATGATGGCATATGTATCTATAGAGACAGAGTGTCAACAGCGGTGTATTGATATATGGCCGATCTCCACGCTGCGAGGTCACCTCCTCCCTATGCCTTATATGCCTTCCCAACCTACTTGCTTTCTGAATGACGTTTTCTTCCTTTTCCTAGATGCTTCTCTCTTCTCATCAACTCCCCGTGCACATCAATTTCCTAGCTTCCATCTTCTCCCTCTTTCCCGCCGTTCTCTGCTATCTCTCACTTCTTCATTTGCCTTGGAAACTCGGGAACTCATCCATGTACAGTGTCGTCTCATCGGTGAATACATATGGTTATTAATATTCATTAGCCCCTTCATCTCCCTCTTCTTCTCCTTCTAGGAAAGAGTAAGGGGGTGGGAAACGCTACCTTTCCCTGTGACAGACTCATTGACAGATTGTACTTGTACGTATCAGACGCTCAGTCTATGGAGAACTGGCAGGTCTGAACTAGCGGGGGGTGGTCGATAACTTTCAACTTGGACCAACAGAGAAGATGGAGATGAGTGAAGCAGAGAGATGATCCTGCAGGAGAAATTTAAGCTTCAAGGTTAAAATCATCATTAGAAGCTGAGCGCATTCCCCAAAACAGGGATCATGCAGACTTCCTGGGCTCACCCAGGCTTTCCCAGAAAAGCTAAGAATCTTAGGCCCTGACTCTGTAAATGCCTGAAAGGGTTTGCTTTAGTCTGTAAAAGTAGATGTATATCAGGGATAACCGGCCACTCTGACTCAAGCCCAGCTTGTACATCTCAGCATTGGGCAGGGAGTCAAAAAGATATGTCAAGCGTCAGAGGTGAATAATAAGAAAAAATAAATTACAAGATACAAAATATACACAATCTCAGATATATAAAAAGTTGGACACTCTCTATGTCTTTCTCTGTGTCTCACTCTGTGCCTCTGTGTGTGTGTGTGTGTATGTGTCCACATGCGTATCTGTGTGTATCTGTGTGTCTGTGTGTGTCTGTGTCTCTGTTTGTGTCTGTGTGTCTGTGTCTGTGTGTCTGTGTCTGTGTGTCTGTGTCTGTGTGTCTGTGTCTGTATGTCTCTGTGTATGTCTTTGTGTCTGTCTGTGTGTATGTGTCTGTGTATCTCTGTCTGTGTCTGTGTGTCTGTGTGTGTATCTGTGTCTGTGTGTCTGTCTGTGTCTGTGTGTCTGTGTGTGTATCTGTGTCTGTGTGTCTGCATCTGTGTGTCTGTGTCTCTGTGTCTGTATGTCTCTGTGTGTGTCTGTGTGTCTGTCTGTGTGTGTGTCTGTGTATCTCTGTCTGTGTCTGTGTATGTATCTGTGTCTGTGCGTCTGTCTGTGTCTGTGTGTCTGTGTCTGTGTGTGTGTCTGTTGAGGTGGGGGTGTTAAATCCCTGGACCCATAGATAAATGGATTTAACCTTATTTCTAACTGATTTGGTGAAAAGTGAGTGGGCTGGAAGTTTATTTGCAGAACTGGGGTCTTTCAGCGGCTCAATAACAAGCTTCCTGTTTGACTTTGGGCAAGTTATTTAGTTCAGTGATATCTAAAGTTCCTCGTCTGCACCACAAGTAACATAATATGATAGCCATGTTATTTTTGGCACTCTGGCTGCTTCCCACCAAGAATACGTAACTGAACCTTACAGAGGTATTTGCAGCATTAATGCATATCTTGAGTCAGAGGTTAACCTGGGGCCTCATCGACATCGAGTCGCCATTAACAACCCAGGTATCGTCATCCCTTCCATCTGGTGTGTGTGACCTGTGTTGAAGGACGCCGGCCCAGCATCCATTAGCACCCTGAGCACAGCTGTTAAAGGAATCTCGTTAGCTTTGACCTCTCTCATCTTCCCCCCTTGGCTTCTGTCTATCACCCCTAAGGTTTTGTTTCTCAAACTCACTATTTCCCTTACATACAAATCTTTCTGCAAAGGAGTGTTCCTTCCCCTGCCTTGCCTACTGTCACGATGGTTTATGTGTAGACTTCGGAGGTGTCTCCATACAGTAGATCACCAGCAACCTTCTTGATAACTCGTTGGCAGAGTCTTATTTCTTTTCCTTCCCAGTGGCATCCTTCTAAGTCTTCTCCAACAGTGACTCATCATGGTATTTTTCTGTCACTAAACGGACACTTCCCGGCTTCTATTCCTCATCCCCTTTAGGTCTTTACTGCAGAGTCTGGCCAAGATCCTTGTGCCAGTTACCCATTATCACAACAATAATGCATAACACATTAACCTCAAAGTTAGTGATTCAAAACTACAGCCGTTTTTTTTTTCTTTTTTTGGTTTTTTGTTTTGTTTTGTTTTGTTTTTTATTGCTTGTGGGTGTGTAAGTATTCCAGTGTCTGTCATTTGGTAGATTTGTAAAGAGGAGCTATCTCAAATGGCCTCAGCAGGGACAAATCCGATGACTTGGCCCTGTGCATGGGACTTCTTCCATCTTCCAGAGGGCCATCTGGGGCCAACTCCCATGCTGATGTAGGGCTAGAAGCAAAATCAGTACAGAGGCTTGAAATCCCGACACTATTTCTGCTATCACAGACTTCTAGCCCAAGAAATCAAGGTGCATGACCAGCCCTGATTCAAGGAGTGAAGGAAGAGGCCTTTCTCCTAAGGGAAAGAGATGAAAAGGTACACTTCAAAAAATACAAGAACCTGGGGAGGTGAGGCTTTAGAGGAAGCTCAGCCAATGAAGTGAGTGCTATCCAAGTCTGAACTGCTGGCTTCAATCCTTAGCAACGGTAGAAGAAACTAGATATGGAGGAACACTTACAACCCTAGATCCGGGGAGGAAGAGATGGGCAAACGCCTGGAGCTCACTGTCAACCCTCCCTGATTGACAAGCCACAGGTCACAAGGAGAAACCCTAAATCAGAAAATCAAGGCAACAACATCCACAGCTGACCTCTTTCCTACACACATACACACACACACACACACACACACACACACACACACGCGCGCGCGCGCACACACACGTTCGCAAACACACTATGTAGAGATCCATATGTATTGTATTCATGCATGCTTGAGGCAGAATAATTGAAGTAATTTTTCCAATCATTCCACCACAATATCACCAGGTAAATCTCACCACCATTACCTACAACCAAGTAAAACTATCTACATTCCTAGTCTTGTTCTTAGCACTATTAGTAATGTAAGAGACCCTGCAGGCCATAGCATTAGTACTTTTAAATCACTGCCTTCTTTGAAACTTAAGCCTCTGTGAGCTCTTGAAACCATTTCTCTCCTAACCGCATCATTTCTAGAGATTGCTTCCTACAAGGCACCGACACCTTCCAAGGACAGCTTCTTTGACCTTTCTACCTCTTGTGAAGCCATGGCTCCCAGTTACAGCCCTCCATACACACAGTGCGTGTGCGTGGGTTGATTGCTGTATCGTCAACACACTCAGAAAGCAAAATAAGCGCAGGGCATTCACTAAAAATTGAAACAAATAAAAAAGGGAGATAAAATGAAATGCCACAATACTTGAAATCCAGTTTACCTCTAATCAAGCCAAACCCTGAAAAACTCTAAAAATGACACATTAATGGCTTTAGTCCACTTGCACACATTGTACCTCCACCCATCTCTGACTATTTAAGATAAACACATAATTCCTGGAAAGCTCATTAATCTAGGTCTTGTTGATATGGCTACAGCCAAAATTAATCATCTCTTCTCAAGCAAGATCATTTTCTCCTTGTTAAATTAATTAGAGCCCATGGCTTAAAATAAAATGCACCTGGATTGTCAAAAGTATGTTAGAAAAATTAGAATATTCAAACTTGGTCAGTAAGTTCTAAAACAAAGGCTTCCCATTAAACTGTAAGTTCTACTTAGGCTAAAATACAGAGGGTTTTTTTTTTTTCATAAATTTGCTCTTTTGTTTTCAGATCTTTTTGTTTGTTTGTTTTGTTTGTTTTTGGGTTTTGAGACAATATTTTTCTGTTAACCCAGGCTGTCCTGAAACTTAACTCTGTAGTCCAGGCTGGCCCCTCAAACTCAGAGATCCACAACATCTGCCTCCCGAGTGCTGAGACTTAAAGGTGTATCCCACCACCCCTAACATTTGTGGGGGTTGCAGGATTTGCTCAGTTTTATTCTTGTATTATTCTATATCCCATTCCTGCAACAAGAATATCTAAAGGTGGGTAATTTCTACAAGAAACAAGGGCTCTTTTAGACTCACAGTTCTAGATACCCAAAAGCATGCACAGCGGCAACGTCTACTTGTCTTCTGAAGAAAGGCGCCATGAGGAGAGGATCACAGAGCACAGGGTGAGCACTGACTGGGTTAGCCCAGAAGATGCCCACACATCCTGCTTCACAACAGCTCACTATCTTAGAACCAACCTCATCCCACAAGGCCAGACTTAGTGCCTTCAGACACAAACCCATCTCTTTTAAAAGGTGTCAATCTATTCCTACTAATGGTGACACCACAACCTAAGTGTCCCCTGACTGTCCCACCACCTGTCAACATCATTACACTGGGAGTCAGATTTGAAGATGAGTTTTGGTGGTGACAACCTATATTTCAATCATAACTCTGCATTTTATCCATTGATTTCAGTTAGTATGCAGAACAATGCATTTCATTATGACACATTCATACCCATACATCACCATGATCCCTCATAGCTAGCTTCCATTCGCCCTCTACCTTTGGAATCTTTTTAATACTTTTTAATCTTTTTTGACAGTCCAGTCATTATCCCCCTCTCGATCTGCCCTCCGACTGTTCCTTATACCATTTCTACTCCCCACCCCCATCTCCAAGAGGCTGTCCCTACCCTACCCTCACCCCACCCCAGTAGGCCTCCCCACTCCCTGGGGCCTCAAGTCTCTCCAGGGCCAGACACATCTTGTCTCACTAAGGCCAGGCCCTGCAGTTCTCTGCTGTATATGCGTTGGGGGCCTCATATCAGCTGGTAT
Source organism: Rattus norvegicus (assembly GCF_021556685.1). Taxonomy (NCBI): domain Eukaryota; kingdom Metazoa; phylum Chordata; class Mammalia; order Rodentia; family Muridae; genus Rattus; species Rattus norvegicus. The sequence goes on from NC_141542.1 coordinate 79,449,610, forward strand.
ATGCAGCCTGGTTGGTGGCTCAGTGTCTGAGAGATCTCAGGGGTCCGGATTAGTTGAGACTGCTGGTCTTCCTATGGGGTCACCCTCCTCCTCAGCTTCTTCCAGCCTTTCTCTAATTCAACCACAGCGTTCCCCGGCATCTGCCCATTGGCTGGGTGTAAGTGTCTGCATCTGACTCTTTCAGCTGCTTGATGGGCCTCTCTGAGGGCAGCCATGCTAGACTCCTGTCTGTAATCTCTGCCCTTTGGCTTGTTAACCTTCTTGAGTCCTGTGGATTGTATCCTGCGTATTCTGTGGTTCTTTTTTATTAGTGAGTACATACCATTCATGTCCTTTAGGGTCTGAGTTACCTTTCTCGGAATGATGTTTTCTAGTTACATCCATTTGCCTGCAAACTCATGATGTCCTCACTCTTAGTAGCTGAGTAATATTCCATTGGGTAAATGAACCACATTTTCTGTATCCATTCTTCCATTGTGGGACATCTGGGTTCTTTCTAGCTCTGGCTATTATAAATAAGGCTGCTATGAACAGAGTGGAGCATGTGCCCCTGTGGCATGGTGGGGCATCTCTTGGGTATATGCCCAAGAGTGGTATTGCTGGGTCTTCAGGTAGATCTATTTCCAATTTTCTGAGGAACCTCCAGATTGATTTCCAGAGTATTTGTATCAGTTTGCAATCCCACCAGCAATGGAGGAGTGCTCCTCTTTCTCCTCACCAACATGGACTGCCACCAGAGTTTTTGATTGTAGCCATTCTGATTGGTATAATGTGGAATCTCAGGGTTGTTTTGATTTGCAGTTCCCTGATGACTAAGGCCTTTGAACATTTCTTTAAGCAGTTCTCAACCACTGGAGATTCCTCTGTTGTGATTTCTCCGTTTAGTTATATACCTCCTTTTTGGGGGGGTTATTTGGGTTTTTTAGAGGTTAGCTTTTTGACCACAGCCACTCCTAATCCTTGCCTACCACTCTGTCCACACCACTCTCCTCCCCTCCAAGTTTGCCCGTAGCGTTCTGGCATGAAGGCAGAATTAATAAGTTTTTATTCTTTACAGAATGCTGTGAGTGCCGTTTTGAGAGGACCACCCCTTTGGTAGTGGACTTCACAGAGGCACAGGCTTCTAGCGGGAATGCGGAGTCTTCTGAACGTCTGGAGTAAATGCCAGAACTTTGGTTTGAACAATTTCCCCTGGAGATTTGAAGTTTGCCTTTCGTGTGTGTGTGTGTGTGTGTGTGTGTGTGTGTGTGTGTGTGTGTGTGTGCGTGTTTGCTGCTATTGTTCCTTAAAACTGGTGTCTGGAGCTGCTCTTCCAGACTTTACATTTAGAGTCTAAAGTAAATTTAATTCTTTGGCAGTTGAATATATTTATCTTTTGTTTCCTCTTTTATTTTCTCCACTCTGTCTCTTGCAAAACTTCAAATTCTAAGTCTTGGGATCATCATTACGGTCCTTGAGGGGGACCAAGTGTCCTACTGATTTTCTTTTTAGCATGGATATAGCCCTTTTTCCTCAGTTTTCCACAGCCCAGTCATCACTAAAAGCTGCTCCCATTTGCCCAATTCCAGGTATGTTGCTCATTCTTGGGCACCATCGATCCTACTTGGCTTTCTTTGGGTGGCTAAATTAGGCCATTGAGTTCTGATTTCTCCTCCTGTTGTTGGCATGACAGAGAGCAGACCAGAGGATCATAATAACCGATGAAGAACATCAGGACCAGGTCGACTTCCTCTTACATGTCCAGTCTTTTGGATATGCTTCCTAGCACATTCACTTGAAGCGTCACACTTTACAAAGCTCCTTCTCACACAGTGCACCTTCACCCTCTTCTCTCCTCTTTCCCACAAGCCCTTGGGGCCTTCTTTCAACCCATGCAGACAAGCAGTTCCACTTATTAGTTTGATTCAATGCCAAGTTACTTCTCTAAAACACTTTCAGCCTGCACTTATATAAGCCAACGCTCCCACGAGATCTGGCCTCTTTCCTTCCCACACTGCTGGCGTGAGGGAGAAAAAAAAACACTTGACACATCAAAGAAAAATTCTACCCACCTCTGTGATTGGTTGATCCACAATACAGGGCATGGCTACACAGCCTGAAGTTTCTTCTCTCACCCTCTTTAACCTACAGAATGGAATAAATGATCAACAGGAAAATTAAGGAAATCAAACCCGGTGAGTTAAATGAGCTTGTCTTGTCTTTCCACATCAACTGCATGATGATGAGATGGGAGAAATTTCAAATCAAGATGTGAACGGTAGCCAAAACTATTAGTAGGCTGGTAAATGGGGGGCATTCGGGGTCAGATTTATAAAACACTGCTTTTTAGCCAACCCTCTGAAATACTAAACAAAAACAACACTCAGACCCATTGAAGAGGACCGACCCAAAGCAGCTGGTTTCCTGAGCTGGTGCACATAGCAGGAGAAATGTTGGCAGAACATTCAATTACCATAAAAGAGAGAGCTACGTAGAAACCACATTAGAGAAAACTCAACCAAAACAAAGTCAGACATTTGAACTGTTTTGAATAGATTCTGATGAAGACCCAAAAAGGGGTCTAGCCTGGATTAATGAGAAATGCAAATGGACTGGTTCAGATGTAAACTGGCTCCCTCCGTGATGTGATTCTTTTCCCCTCAGACTTGAGGGTGAAGTAAATAACTGTCATCTACAAAGCTTTTCTGAGGTACATCATCTCCACATGACCAGTGACTTGAGCCAGCAGTGTTCACCATGTACAAAGAAGTGAGAAGTCGGTCCAAGGCTGAAATGTGCTTGCAGGTCGCCCTTCTCTACCTGCCGTACCCCTCTTCCATTCACTGAAGAGCTACATGGAGCATGTGGTTTTGATCACTCTGTCCACAGCAAAGACTGTGAGAAACACATTTATTTTGGTAACACACAGCGCACATATACACATATATTTACACATGTTGCACATGTCTGTTCTTTGGGATGCATATATGTCTATTTTTTGTGAGGAGCTGGCAATCAGCCCTTTAGAGTGTCCTCTTATGAGCTGTCAACAGAACCCTCCCTGATTTGAGTTCTTGGCAGCTGATACACCCACCGCTGGAAACCAAACTGCCAGGCTTTGGAAAGCCCATCCCATCCATCTGCATGAGTCTTTCTCAAAGGGACCCCGATGTCCCCTGGATATACTCCACTCCGAGCTCCTCCTAGCATTAGTGCACTAATGACTGTCGAGAACTCAATATTAGCTCGACAATCTGTGAGTGGTTCTCATTATACTCCCAGACCTGGGGTGAGCGCAAAGGTTCCATGATTTGTTGGTTTGGAGGTTCAGTGAATGGGGAAATTTTTTCCCAAACTAATGTTAACAGAAAGAATCGGGGAGAGCATGAAATGAGGTTGACAGGACGCCTGGCAAACTTGGTTATGGCTCTGACTTCCTGTCAGGGGAATGCACGCTGCCTAATAGCCTTGCTGATCGTGAGTTATTTTCATGAGGGCACTTTAGCAGGCAGCTCCCTCTCCCCCGATAGCCAGGCTGCTCATGCCAGGGCCAGCGCCACCCCCACAACTTCTGCTGCCCAGTGCCTGAGGTTGAAAAATGTGAGGCAGCTGTGGGAGATGAGAGCCAGGCATCCCTCTGTTTGTTTGTTTAACTAGTCTGCTGGCCTGGGCACAGTCAGGCGGCTTCCATTTACATGATCTGCTAATTGGGTTTCAGTACCTGCCCATCTTGAGAGGCCCTAGAAGTAGAGTTTGGCTATTTCATTCCAAATATGGCCCGGGTCAGACAAGACACCTGAATACAGGGTCCTTCAGCTTCAGAAAAACCTAATGAACCAAAGACATTCTTGGGCCCATCCTTATGGTGCTGATTTGGTACATCTTGGATAACAAGAAAATACATTTCTAAGAACAGAACGATGTCACTGTCAGTCACTGCAAATGGCTCTTTAAGGAAGGCACTGTGCTACAAGGGAGAGGTATCAGGCCTCAGCAAATTTTGCTTGCTTGAATCGAGCTGAAAATGGGTGTATATTGGAAATTAGTTTTCTCCAAAAAGAAAAGGATTCTCTGGTCCCTGGGTGTAAATATTTATCCTCCTATCCTTTTTAATGTTGATATAAACCTATGAATCCTTCAAGTCCCGGCTCATGTCCCTTTGGAGTTTCAACAAGCTCCTCCAACAGCCACATCAATGTCTTGCTAATCTCCACTCTCCTGAGCTTCAGCACAGTGTGGCCTGGTGTTGTTCTTAATTGTTCCTTGCATGTGAATTTTGTCATCAACCACAAGCCCTAATGCAGTTGGACAAAAGCCCTCTCAACACTCACAAAGCTGAGAGTAATCACAGAATGTTCTTTAAAGTGAATTTGAAAGATCAAAGCAGAGCTAAATCAGTAGCCTTTGAACATAGCGCAGGTAACATTGGAGAGCTGTGGTCATAAAGGCGCCATCAAATCCATGCATCACCATGTCATTTTGGCTGGACTTCTAAATTTTTTGTTTGAAGTGGCTGGCACAAAATGAAGAAAGGGAGACTCTGCTGTGTGGAACATTAAATGACTTACCATTTCTGGTTATTTTTTTCCAGACAGAAAACAGTTCAAACTGTTCCCAAGGTACTCCGAGAATGAAATATTGCTGCATGAAACGAATTAAAAAGTGATAGAATGGAGAGCGAGTGCTGAATGGCAACATGACAAGCCTTCCTCTCTGGATAAGTGCTGTTTAACTACTGAAACCAACAGAAGAAACACTAAACATGAGTGGATAATACATGCCAATTAAAAGGAAGAGATTATTGCACTGGATAAGAAACCAAGACTCAGCAGATGCCAAGTCTGCAGGAACTACTGACAAGATACAAGTGCACGAACAGGTTGGAAGTGAAAGGATCAGAACATATACACCCAGCAATAGCAGCCAGGAAAGCATGGCTAAGGCAACGCCTGTGAAAACGCTTATCAAACAAATGATGTCCCTAAGGATAGAAGAGGGGCTTTTATAATTAACAAGATATCAAGGTACAGCGATAACTTCAGCTCAGAGGGAGTCCATGATTTAAGAAGATACAGATTTCAATACCCTAGCCTCCTGCATAAAGAAATAAAAAGAGAGGAAAAACACTAAATCCAAAAGCAATAACAAATAAAAATAATAGAGCAGAAATATAATGCCAAAACATAGCAACAAAAGAAGAAAGAAATCAGACTTAAGCATTTTGAGCAGAAATGTTAGCACCAAGATGATGCACAGAATTGTAGAAATAATTTCAGATCATCTGATAAAAGACTTGTGCTAAAGAATATAGCAGAAGAAGGATCATTTACAATTCAGAAAACTCATCTAAGAGGTGGGGAAAGGATGTAACTGGATGGCTGTCCAAAGGTTACCACAAGTGCACAAAAAGATGTTCAAAATCATTAGTCAACAGGGAAATGTCAGTCAAAACCACAACGGACTACCACTTCCTGCTCACTAAGATGGCTAACCTGAAAAGGTAAGATAATAAGTGTTGGCAAGAATGTGGAGGATTTTTAAGCCTCAGGGCATTGCTGGTGGATAGATAAAATGATTTCCACTTTAAAAAAAAACTGTTTTGTCAAAGAATTCTCAGTTGAGGAATATCAAATGGCTGAGAAGCACCTAAAGAAATGTTCAACATTCTTAGTCATCAGGAAAATACAAATCAAAACAACCCTGAGATTCCACCTCACACCAGTCAGAATGGCTAAGATCAAAAACTAAGGAGACAGCAGATGCTGGCGAGGATGTGGAGAAAGAGGAACACTCCTCCATTGTTGGTGGGATTGCAGGCTGGTACAACCACTCTGGAAATCAGTCTGGAGGTTCCTCAGAAAATTGGACATAGTACTCTACCTGAGGACCCAGCTATACCACTCCTGGGCATATACCCAAAAGATGCTCCAACATATAACAAGGACACATGCTCCACTATGTTCATAGAAGCCTTATTTATAATAGCCAGAAGCTGGAAAGAACCAAGATGTCCCTTCAGCAGAGGAATGGATACAGAAAATGTGGTACATCTACACAAAGGAATATTACTCAGCTATGAAAAACAATGACTTTATGAAATTCATAGGCAAATGGAGGGAATTAGAAAATATCATCCTGAGTAAGGTAACCCAATTACAAAGAAACACACATGGTATATACTCACTGATAAGTGGATATTAGCCCAAAATCTTGGAATACCCAAGATACAATTTACAATCCACATGAAGCTCAAGAAGAAGGATGACCAAAAGCAGATGCATCAGTCCTTCTTAAAAGGGGGAATAAAATACTCACAGGAGGAAATAGGGAGATAAAATGTGGAGCAGAGGCTGAAGGAAAGGCCATCCAGAGACTGCCCCACCTGGGGATCCAGCCCATATGCAGACACCAAACCCAGACAATATTGCAGATATCAAGAAGTGCATACTGACAGGAGTCTGATATAGCTGTCTTCTGAGATGCTCTGCCAGAACCAGACAAATATAGAGGTGGATGTTTCGCAGCCAACCATTGAACTCAGAACAGGGTCCCCAATGGAAGAGTTAGAGAAAGGGCTGAAGGAGCTGAAGGGGTTTGCAACCCCATAAGAAGAACAACAATATCAACCAACCAGACCTCCCCCCCCAGAGCTCCCAGAGACTAAGCCACCATCCCAAGAGTATACAGGATGGACCTATGGCTCCACTTGCATATGTAGCAGAGGATGGCCTTGTCAGGCATCAGTGGGAGGAGAGTTCCTTGGTCCTGTCAAGGCACGATGCCCCAGTGTAGGGGAATGTCAGAGTTGGGAGGTGGGAGGAAGTGGGTGGGTGGAAAGGAGGATAACATTTAAAATGTAAATGTAAAAAATATCCAAAAAAAAAAAATAAAGATAGATCTATGTGCAACCTTCTACATGTGGATATCCAGTTAGACCAAGAGACATACAAGCCAACACCAATGTAAAAAGTTATATAGAATATTCATGAGATCATGACACACATTAGCCAAAAGGTGTCACAGACCAAAAAGATGGCTTACAGTCACACCACCCACCTTCCCAAGCTCAGGAACAGGCACATTTCCCACGACATACAGGCACACATGCAGATGGCTTCTCACTGACCTAGCTTAGACCTTTGCCACCACTGTTGCCAGCACTTCTCTAAGGCCTGGAGAGATGGCTCTTACTGATGTTCATGTCCACAATAGCCAACCTTACCTAGTTCTATGGTTTGGATCTTCAGTATCTCCCAAAAGGCATGTGTGTTTTAGTCATGGTCCCCAGTGCAGGCGGTGTTCAGAGGCTGGGGTCAGGAGCAGCAGTTACTTCAGTGAGACTCTTCTTCCTCAAAAAGGTAACCTAGTGACAGAATCAAAATTTGCATAGACTATTGGGAGGTGATGAATCCAGTGGTGGGCATGGGGCTGCAGTTCCACAAAGCGGGTCATGAGGGATATGCCTTTCAACTTTATCCTTGGCCCCTTTCAGTCAGTCACTCTATGCCTTTTCGCCACCAAGAGGTGAGCAATTTTGATCCACCGTGTTCTCTGTCCACCACATCATTCTTCCTCACCATGAGCCCACAGCCGCACAACAATGGTATGTGGCAATGACCGCCTGGAGCATCTGAAACCATGAGTAAAAATAAATCCTCCTTTCCCACAATCTGCCCTCTCAAGTTCTTGTCACTTTGACAAAATAAATGTCCAAGTAGCACACCTGTGCTGTGGTCCACCTAAGAAATTTTGAGGCTCTGATAACAGAAGTGGGTTTGGGGGCTATGTCCCACTATAACTTATGTCCTGAGTGTAAGTCAAATCTCTACAATTCTTGCAAAGGGTTTTTGACCCATCTGAAGAAAGGAGTATCTGTGGTAAAAATCAAGGGCTTTGCATGAATATCTATCTGCACAGATGATGCATCTTGCTGTGTTTTGTTTAGTTTTTTGTTTTTTGTTTTTTTGGGTTTTTTTGGTTTTTTTGTTTGTTTTGTTTTGTTTTTGCTTTGTTTTGCTTTGCTAGGCCTCGCTCTGTGTGAATATCTGGTACTTAGGTTCCTACAGCTAAACTTGGCATGAGCTAGACACCAAACCTTATTGCAGGTTTTAAGTTTCATCACACACATCCATAAAGCTAACTTTCAATGGCAGGAAAGGAGATTAGAAGCCCACGTGAGATGCTGTGGGGGAGAAAGACCAAATACACAAGAGGTTTTGGGGGTGTTTTTTCTGGTTTGTAATCTTAGAACAGAGGAATCTCAGGCTCTCCCTCCCCTGCTCCAAGTCTGTGGCAGAGCCACTCGAAGGGAACTGGGTTTCCGGCTGGCTTCTACAATCTTACCATCTATATTCTTTGTTATATTAATAGACGAGTTCCAGGAAAGGCCTTTAACTTGGTAATGTATTAAAAACATACACATAAGTCCTTTAATAGTTGACTACTAATCAACTGTGAGTGGCTTTCCCATATCTTACTATTTAAAATGTCAATTTCCATTTGCAAATAGAATCCAGGTATACTTTTTTTTCTAACTTTGATATATCATCTCTGAAGAGTAGATATTAGATAAAATAAATTAATTCCAGCTGTTTATAAAGAATGTTGCTATGCTTAGAAATGATATTGGTTAAGGTAAAATTATAAAAGCTAACATGTATTAAGCACCCACCTCTATTAGCTAATCTAATCTCCAAACTTAAACAAAAAATATTTTTAAGATGCTACCATTTTAACAATTAAGAAACTCAGAGAGATTAACTAACCCAGTCAACTCCCAGGCTCTTCCCTAATGGAGATTTCGGATCTAAATGTCAAAACAATCATGAGATTCTGGACAGCCAGCTTTCTTCAAGGATTCTAGTAGCTCTCAGCTGATGGGAACCACGGGCTGAGATCCCTCCCTGACATCACCGGTTAAACACATCACACTACCCACAGCTCTGCCTTCCTCAGCTACATGCAGGGAAGGCATTGGGACTTGGTGGCAGAAATAGAGATGCTTTCCATGGACCTTCATCATGCGTGATTAAAAAAACCAAAACAAAAAAAACAAAAAGAGAAGCTACGAAGGGGCTGATAGGAAAGACAGGGTGCCTTCCCCAAGACTGACCAACGGGATCCCTCACAAACTTACTCTTCAGGTCTGGGGGAAGAAACTATAAGGCCGAGATTCGTTTGACTGACTTCTTAGTTTGGGGGTTTCTCAGAGTGCGTAGCCAGAACTGAGGCTGGAGATCTGATTGAGGAGGGATCTGCAGATAGGTCTGCCTTTGAGCGTGGGTCTTAAGAAAACTGTAGGGGTTGGGGATTTAGCTCAACGGTAGAGCGCTTGCCTAAGAAGCGCAAGGCCCTGGGTTCGGTCCCCAGCTCCAAAAAAAAAAGAACCAAAAAAAATAAATAAATAAAAAATAAAAAAAAAATAAAAAAAAATAAAAAGAAAACTGTAGAATGTAGAGATTGCGGTTACCAGCTCATCTAACACCACTGAGTCACAGAACAAAGTTAGGGGACTACTTCAGAGGTATGTGGTAGTAAGCCTTCTGAAATGTGGGGTGTAGATTTTTAAAGCTGGGAGGATACCAAACTCCATTAATGGACCCTAAGGGCTTTCTAGGTGTTATATGGACTTTGTTGTGGTGGCTGTTGTTTGCGGTAACAGCCTTCTTAAAATTCTTTATTTTGAGACAAAGTTTCACTAAATTGTCAGGCTGGCCTTGATGGGTTTTATAGAGAACATGCACTTCTCTAGTCTCAGCCTCCCCAGAAGCTGGGATTACAGGCCTGTGCCACCATGCCCTGCTAGAGTGATGATTGTGACATGACACATCCCCAGGCACAAGTCTCTTGGGATGAGTGCTCAGTCCTCAGATGATGGCACTGTGGACCAGGGCTTAAATCATGAGGACACTAACTTTATCATTGGATTAATTCCCTTATCTAGTGGGGTATGGAGAAAGTAGGGTGTAGTTTATCCCTGGTCTGTTCCTCTTGCCTACCATAGGATGAAAAACTGCCAAACTAAATTTGTGATGGTTTGTATATGCTCAGCCCAGCGAGTGGCACTATTAGAAGGTGTGGCCTTGTTGGAGTAGGTGTGGCCTTGTTGGAGTAGGTGTGGCCTTGTTGGAGTAGGTGTGTCACTACGGGGCATGGGCTTTAAGACCCTAATCCTAGTTGCCTGGAAGCCAGTCTTCCACTAGCAGCCTTCAGTTAAAAATATAGAACTCTCAGTTCCTCCTGAACCTCTGACCTGTAAGCCAACCCCAATTAAATATTGTTCTTATAATGTTGCCTTGGTCATAGTGTCTATCCACAGCAGTAAAACCCTAAGTCAGACAATATTCTCCCTGCCATGTGGTCTATTTCACCACACATGGACCACGGGCTGAGACCACTAACACAAGGAACCAAGATAAGCCCTCCTCCCTTGGGGCATTTATCCTGGATGTTTTGTCACTGAGACTAAAGTAATGAACACACTAGGGCTTCCATGTTGGAAACCACAGGGAATCACACACACACACACACACACACACACACACACACACACACACACACACACATACACACAGAGAGAGAGAGAGAGAGAGAGAGAGAGAGAGAGAGACAGAGTCTCTATGGTGCCATGAGCACCCCAGTGTCAAAAGGGAACAAACAACTTCTGATGGACTCTGAGGTTGAAGTTGAAGTTTAAAAATAAAATGAGATTAAATTCCAAAACCAGAATGAAAGTGTTCTGACACGCAGAAATGAGTGAAATTGTGGCCTCCAACTGAGAAGTTGCTAAGGGAACTTGCTGCCCCAGCAGGAAGGGACCGGCTCTCGGCCAACAGAGCACAGCAGGTAGAAGTTACTGGAAAAATAAAGCTGCTTCGTGATTATTAGCAAATAAGGTACGATCTCTCCATGGAAACTGATGTTCCGAGATGGGGCTCCAGCACAGCCACCCTTATCAGTGTAGGCCCAGCGTCGACGTTGTAAAGGTGGTGATCAGATGGCAGAGCGGTGAGAGCCAGGCATGGGACCAGGCTCCACTTCTTCCTAGCTATGTGACCCTGGGCCAGCTCAACTATTGTCCGGTTCGGTTTCACCGTTTGCAAAATGAAAATAGTGTTCTTCTGGGGATGAGCCAAGAAAGCCCCACGTACAGCAATTAGCCAGTGTCGGGCAGACACTGGGTCCTGAACTACAACCTTGTTCTTCACACTAACTTGCTCAGAAACAGGCCAGACATGGGCTCTCCTCAGCACACCTGTCTCCCTTCCCCTTGCTTTCCTGTTATCATCCCTCTGGCTCTCCTCCCCCTCTTCTGGCTTGCTTAGCACTGTCCTGGCCCTCAGCTTTCTCTCCTCCTGACCCATTCCTGCCACCCTGGCTGTTCTTATCCCCATTGTGTAAACTATCACCTGTAAGCTACCGCTCCCAATCTAGAGCTCCAGCCCAGAACCAACCCAGCAGACTAACTGATGGCTTCACATGGCCCTCTCACGCTGAATGCCGCAGGAGGACTAAATACAAGATAAATACTCCCTCACCCGTTCTCCGTGCCCCCACCTATCCAGTCTCCAGCCCAGTTAGTTGTTTGAGCTAAAAACTTGGAAATGACTCTTTATGTCTTTCTCCTCAACACCCTCTCCCCTCAATCCATCCCCAAGCATTCTTAGCTCTGTCTTCAAAATGTTAAGCAATTGCCTAGGTCTCTCCATAAGCATCCCCTTCACACAAGCCTATGCCATCCTTAACTCTCACAGAGTGTGGAAGCTCGGCAACAGATTTCAGATGGGCTCCTTGGTGACACTATTCATATATATACTTTTTTGTGTGGTAAAATTCAAGGAACCTACAATTCAATGTCTTAGCCACTGTAAAGGTTAGAAGTTGGTGATGCACAACACATTTACAATAGCACAACGGCACTATCCAGCTGAGCATTTTCATCACCCGGAAATGATCCCTGATACCCACGAAGCAGACACTCTCCTTCCTCCTAGCCACAGGCAACCACCAATCAATCCATGTTGTGTCTCTAGAAATTTCACTATTATAGACATTTCTCATAAATGGAAAGCCTCAATATGTGGCTTGTGTGTGGCTTTTTTTCTTTTTCTGTTGATAGCCTAATGCGTTCAAGATCCCCGTGTTTCAACTGTCCCCCCTGTCCCCAGGCTTGCATGTTTGCCCAGAATTGTTCACAAAGGCCCCCAAATGAACTTTTTAAATAGAAAAAGGTTATCTATTTAAAACTTTTTGCAAGTTGTTCATTGTACTTGAAGACAGAGCACACAACCCTTAAGACAACAAATCATGTGTGTGTGTATGTGTATGTGTATGTGTGTGTGTGTGTGTGTGTGTGTGTGTGTGTGTGTGTGTGTGTATGCATGCCCACTTTGATGCTAATATGCATACATGGAGATGTTCATGAGTATGTTTGCATGCACGTGGAGGTCAAAGGTTGTGTCATGGATTTTCCTCAAACACTCCCCATTTCATTTATTGAGGCCAGGTCTGCAGCTGAACTTTGAACTTGCCAGATCCAGTTAGTCTAGCCCAGCTTGTCCCAGGGATGCCAATGGCTACCTTCCAAGCATAGAGATCACAGGCAAGCCACCATGCCAGCCCAGCTTTTATGTGAATTCTGAGGAGCCAAACTCCTATGCTTGTGTGGCTGTATCCCCTGAGCCATCTCCCTAGTCCCTGTAAATGACCTTTACAGATGTATTTTCCCTGACCTCCACCTGCCTCACCATTCATTACTTTCAGTATCATCTTCCCCTGGTACCATTGGTCCCAGCTGCCTTTTCTCAGCTTTACTGAAATCTTTCCCTGCCATGAAGCCTTTATGTGTGTGTGTGGGACCCTCTTCCTCTCCTCTCTGCTTGTCTCAGAGGAACACCATCTCCATTGGCATTCCATAGCACAAGCCACAGACAGCAATTGAACACCGGGGTGAGCCTCCGTGCCTACGTACTGGACTGTATGCTTGATGAGGCCAGATCAAAGTCTACTTTTTCCAGGACCATCTTCTCAGAGACTGGTCATGTGCCTACCTCTCAATAGATGCTCAAAGCCACTGCCGACTGAGTAAATGACTAAACTTCCCAGAACAGAGAGAGGTGGGGAAGGCGTCCCCACCACCTGCTTTTAGAGCCTAATCCAGCGTTGTTGAGATGGATGTAAGCCCTCATTTGCTCTCATCATCGCCCCTGTCAGCAGCAGCAGCTTCCCGCTGGCCTAATGGTGACTGCATCATAGCAGCCTTGGGAAAAAAACACACTTTCTGGGTAATTCCAGTTTTCCTCCTCCAATTTTCACTCCAGGCAGCTGGGGACTAAAGGTCGGTAGCCAGCCCGTGGGGAGTGATTGTAGGCAATGGAGAGCGCCTGTGGGACAATTTCCCAGCTTCTCTCCTGTTGGCCAAGTCACCCCTGGAGCAGCCATTCTCAGACTTCATCCCACAGCTAGGTTCTTTACTGAGACAAAAAGACAAACAAACGCAAAACAAAAAGCTCCCTTCTGGTCCCTGCTCGTGATCTCCAACAAAGCAGAGGACTCAGAAGAACGGCCCCTCTTTAACAAGACACCACGTGAAGATCATGAGACATAACGGCTTACACCACCAACAGAAGTGTAGCAGTCATACATTGTCCCTGCAGGAGGCCAGCCACACTGACCACCAGGAAACTTAGACCACACCTCGAGAGCATCTCTCTGAAAGGGTGTGGGCATTTCCTGCTACCTCCCCGACTCTATTTTGTGGTCCTAGTTGAAGCCAAAGCCAGTTATGCTAGCATTGTTTTTAACCAAGAACAGAGACAGCCCCACCAAGGGCAGCTCACCAGCCCTTCCTTTGCTGCCTCTGTCAGCTGGCACTGCCTTCCTCCTCCTCTGATGTGGTTCCGTGTTTGCACATGTCTTGGTCTGAGCCCATGTGGAGCAACCAGGTCCATTAATACTAGTGCTTGAGGGCTTTAAAGCAATCAAAGGCCACAAGTGGGTTTTAAAAACAATGAGCGACCGCAAATAGGATTTCAACACTCATCGCCCATGCTCACTTCTGAAAAGGAGTGCCATACCCCAAAGAACACTGAGTGAGTGGCACATCCAGCTAGTCCATAAATAAGTATTTATTGCACGTTACTCACTGCCAAGCTGGGGGCAGAAGATATGATGGTGACAGAGCTTGCAGCCTAGTTGGCAATACAAATAAAAAAAGTTGTCGCCTCTTTGGTGAGAAATAGCTACAGGAAAGGATGGGAAAGGAGGACCGAGGGAGAGAAGAGGCTTGATGATGTCTGGGTCAAATAGGAAGTGGATACTTATGTGATTCACTGCAGAGAGGGCCGTAGTTAGAAGGAAGACAAACTTGTCCTGTGCATATTCGTTTGTAAGTAAACACTGAAGGGTGTTCGTCTTGTTGGGAGATGAATGAGTGCATCCAGACCTTAGGAGAGAAATGTGGACTCTGGAATTATATTTGGGAGTTGAGAATACCTGTGTGCTTTTAGAGGCCCAGAAGCTAAGAATCTATCTGATGACATCGCCCTTGCTAATAGATCCATGGGAGAAACCCACTTCCTAGTGGACTTTACAGGTGGATGGAACCTGAAGGTTGTGAGAGAAATGAGGGCTTGAATAGGGAAGGGAAAGCATTCGAAACAGAAGGCAGCCATGCAAAGTGCCCAAGTTGGGAGACTTGGAGAAACTGAACTGCTCAGTGCAGTGGGCAGACAGTGCAGGGAAGGCCTAATAGGAACACACACACCAGCAGTTAGTGGGCAGACAGAAGAAAAGCCTGAAGAGGAGAAGGACAACCACAGCAGTAAAAGAATGAAGTGGGGGAGGGGAGCAAATACGTCAAGAAAAGAAGTGGCCACGTCACCTGGTCCTGGGACGCATACCCACAGTGTCTAGAAGAGTGCTGGGACTAAGTAAATTAAATTATGGGTTCCATTGTTTAAAGTTCTTTGACTTTAGCAATACTGCACTTTGGTGGCCTAGAAAAAAAAAAAGAAGTTTCTAGAAAAAGAACTGAGGCAAGAGCCCAGTGTGGTGGGTTGTGGAGTAAATATAGACTAATACAATGAATGTTGACAACCCTCCAAGATCTTGGGCTCAGTCCCAAGTTCCTGCTGAGTCTTGAAGGGGCCCTTATCTCACCGTGAAGAAGATACCCTGTCACAAGATTCCCTGGTGACACTGTCCTTCTTTCAAGCTCGGAGACTTCACCTTCTGCTCCCTCTGCCTGGAGACACATGCAGGCTCAGCTAACCTGACATGCCATCAGTGAAAGTTGCCCACACCGTTATCCTCGGTCCATCCCCTGGAAGGATCTATCCCATCCTTACACACAGCATGGCTCCTCTCCATCTAAAGACAGGCAGCAAATAACATGCAAAAGTATTATTTGATGGGTTCTCTCAACTAAACCATAAGCTCTTCCAAGTAGACGTGCAATGAGGACAGGAACTGGACTCCAAATCCAAACAGTAACTGTCCCTTGTAGGCACTCAGCCAATATTGGAAAGACAAGAGAAGAGGTAAGGAGCTTGGCGGTGTTGGAAAAGCTGTGGGGTCAACGAAGAGCTTTTTAACATAACTGAGACAACCGCACACTGGAATGTTCACATGCCCTGCCCAATAGAGGGTGAGCGCGGTGACCAAAAAGGTGAAATATCCCAGGAGACCAACAAGGGTGCTGAAGGGCAGAGGAGCAGGAAGCAGGAAGTTGGAAAGGAGGGAAGAAGGGGTGCATGACCCGTCTGAGGGCAGGAAGTTGAGGAGGTGCTAGTCTGTGGGCATGTTTCTCCTATGGAACAAAATCTAAATTTTCTTTTCTCTTCATTTAAAGCAGATCATTCTAATAGGCCTCTAGGCTTTCCTTTGAAAGAGACAAAAGAGAGAGTGTCCTATAAGCAAAGTAAGTAGAAGTGTGTGGACTTTAGGAATGTTCTAGAAGGCTTGTGGGGAATTAGATGGGTGTTACATTTATCCTCTTAGTTAAGTTTTGTCAAACACAAGAAGGAGCTGCTTGGCGCTGGAGCAATGGCTCAGCAGTTAAAGATCCTTCCAGCTCTTCCAGAGGACCTGTTTCCAGTAAGTTCAGTTCCCAGCGCTCACCGTCCGGCAGGCTCACCAACACCTGTCACGCTAGCTCAGAGGCTCTGACGTGCTCCTCTGACCTCTGTAGAATGCATACACGGGCGGCAAACCTTGCTGCACATGAGACACACATACCTGCACATGATTTAAAAAAACAAAAGTAAATGCATCTTAAAAAAAAAAAAAAAAGCAGGGGCTGGGGATTTAGCTCAGTGGTAGAGCGCTTACCTAGGAAGCGCAAGGCCCTGGGTTCGGTCCCCAGCTCCGAAAAAAAGAACCAAAAAAAAAAAAAAAAAAAGCAACTGAATTAAAGGATCAAATACTCACTCTTACACCTGTTACTGCCACAAACAGCAGCTCCCATCCACCTTTTCTCCCCCAAGGGCAGCTAGTCTCAGTTCCTTCTACTGGACATTTAATGTTTATGCTTATATCAGTAGCTAGCGTGTGCATTTTCAATTCCTGGGTCAGCTGCTTCCATTCCCCATGGAATTCCATTAGGAGACGGTGAGAATGTAACTCTATCCTGCCAACACCCCTACCTCTGCCATTCATGTCCATTCTTCCTTCTTACTTCCAGCTTTGCAGGACTACGTCACAATTTAGGTAGACTAATAGTCTGTGCTTGACTCTAACTGGGGGCTATGCACAAAGGAACATGGACTATGGTTCCCTGTCGGGACACTTCTTCTGTTTTATCTAGTTAACAGTTGTAAGGCAGGGAGTGGCTCCGTGGGTAAGAACATTTGCTGAGTGAACATGAGGGACCTGAGTTTAGATCCCCGGTGCTCATATAAAAAACTTGGTGAAATTCCAACTCTAAGAGACAAAGACAGGAGAATCCTGGGAGCCCCATAGCCAGGTTCAGTGAGAGATCCTGTCTCAAGGAACAAGGTGAGGACCTTCAGAAGGTGATACTCAATATAGATCTCTGGCCTCCACAAACATACACACATACATCATATATGTCCACTTACTCACACTTATACAAATTAATCCTCTTGTGTTTTTTTCATATTTCTGCCACTCATGCAAACAAATTCACTTCCTCTTGAGTTGTTTAATACAACAGAAAGAAACCCTCAGTTTTATCTTGTTGGGTAATTCTCTTCTGGGTCCTCCTGACCTATACCTGGTTGGCCCCCTCCAGCCCAGGAGCAAGGCCCACACCATCACATGACTCTAGCATGATCCTCTCTAGTTTGTTGAGCCTTCCATCCCTTGTCTTCCTTGACTCCCTCTTCGTTTACACACTAGTTTAATGGCGTCACCTCCAGTAGCTCCCTGGAAGTGGTGTATGGGAAATAAAACAATTGCGACCCTACTTGGTCTAAGAAATTGATTGCACAGTACCAGATTAAAAGGAGATGCAGATACACGATCATCCTGTAAATGCAAAAAAAAAAAAAGGCAAATAAATTCATGGCTCAAAAACTCAATGTACCGAGGAGCCTGAAGCTGCTGCTAGCTGCACAAAGAGCAGCACGAAGAAAAAGAAAAAGTCCCAGAAGGCACGGGAGGAGGATTAAAACGGACCTGCTTGGTGGGAGGGGCATACTTCATGGTGGCAGTTCCTCCTGCCCATAATAAACCCCAATAAAAACGCAAAACCAGAAAAAAAAAACCTCAATGTAGAATTATTTACAATAATCAAAAGGCAGAAGCAGCTGGGGCTTCATCCACAGTCGCATATAAACAAACCGTGTCGTGTATACAGGCGGCAATATTAGTCAGCAACAAAAAAGAATAAAATTAAATAAAGAAATCAAATGAAATTTTAGTTCATGCTATATGGAAGAAGTTTGGAAGGTGTATGTTCCATGAAATGATTCAGTAAAAAGCTGTGCTATGTGCGTATATGTGTGTGTGTGTGTGTGTGTGTGTGTGTGTGTGTGTGTGTATGAAAAATTTTGATTAGTCAGTGTAATAATGGAGAGTGGATTAAATTACCAAGGCCTGGAGGGGAGGGAAGGAAGCATTGAGAAGTTTTGGAAATGGTGATGATGGTACCGAACAGTGAAAACACCCATATATATAGGATAAAAAGTTAAAATTTAAAAAAAGTTAAGGCAAATCTGCATTGCAGACATGTACAAACACACACCACACACACACACACACACACACACACACACACATATATATATACATCACACATATACACAATAATTTTTCAGGAGTTAAAACTCTCAGGAAATTATAAGTAAAGGAAATATCTTTGTGTGGGGGAGGTTATGTATTTGGTGTGCATGTAGAGTGTGCACATGTGTGTCTTGTGTGGTAAGTGCACACATGTATGCGTAGGTGTGTATGCCCTGGTGTACATATGCAGGGACAGAAGGAGAATATCAGATGTCTCTTCTATTGCTCTTCAACTTTGGGGGGGATTGCATTGAGTCTCAGGGGGGTGATCCTGGAGCTCAGAGATCTGTCTGCCTCTGCCTCTCAAGTGTTGCCATTAAAGGCGTGCAGCACAACCTCTGGCTTCCAGCTTATTATTTGAGACAGGGTTTCAGGCTCATTGAGCCTGAAGCTCATCATTCTGGCTAGACAGGCCAGCCAGTGAGCTAGCTCCTGGGACCTAACGACCTCTGCCTCACAACACGGGAGTTACGGGTGCACGTGGCTGAGCCCAGGTTTTATGTGGGTGCTGGAAATTCAAACTCAGGTCCTCTTGCTTAAACAGCATATGCCGTTACTCACTGAGGCATCTCCCCAACCCCGAGCAAACATCTTTATCATGATAAAGAATATCTATAAAGTAACAACCTGGGAATATCATCTTAAATGGGAAAACATTCAAATAATTCATTGTGGCCTGCTCTTATTTCTGTTCTGCGTGGTATTAATGTCTCTAACCAGAACAAAAGGGAAGGAGTGGCAGGTTGCTGGGGGAGGAGGACTAGGTACGAGCAAAGGATGGGAGTGAGGGAGTGAATATGAACAAGGTACAGTGACGTGCATCTACGGCGAGGTCAGAACGAAACCCGTCATCTTGTCTAGTAACAAACGATTGATTTAAAAAAAAAAAAAGGAAAGGGAAGGGAAGGAAGAAATCCAACTGTCATTATTTTCAGATGACATCATTTTGCTCAGCAAAGCAAAAAAGGATCTCTCAGCAAATTATAACCAATTAAAAAAATCAGAAGTCGGTTGCATTTCTGTACTTGGGATAAACAATCGGAAAGTGAAATTAAACAGGTGATGGTGTGGTTGAGAGAGATATCAAGAACCATAAGAATACATTCCTGGCCTCTCCAGAGATAATTACAGCACTGTATTAATAGGCAATAACATGACCCAAGTTAATTGGAAGGCTCAGCACAGCTCGGGTAAGAAGACGAGAGCACGGTACATGCATCCCTCGGTTGCTCTAAAGCTTCCATCAAATGCTAACATTTTCATGGCACTCGATGAAGCTGATCCTAAAATTCATTTAAAATAGTGAAAGGGAAAAAGTTAGCCAGGATGAGCATCTCGGGGAGACTCACTCAACCAGAAAACATGCTTTTCTGTGAAACTGCAGTAATTAAGACAGGATGGTACTGGCGTGGAGACAGGCAAACAGACCATGGACTAGAATTAGGAAGCTCAAAACAGACCCTCACGTGAGGGACTGTGGTGTATGACAGACACGGCCTTCCAGATCAGTGGGAAAATAAATACAGCTGGGTAGAAAAGGTTATCCATACAGAAAAATATGAAACTGGATCCCTGAGTCACACCATACACCAAAATTCTTTCCAGATGCATTGGAGGGCTCAATGACGGGAAAGTTGAAAGATAAACATAAAACTTCAAAACTCTCAGCAAAACTCAGGGATCTTTTAGACTTTGTAATAGAATAGGATTTCCTAAACTAAGGAGTAGTATTTTAAAAACTGACAAATTTGCAGGCCTTCTAAAAGAGAAAGAAAACAAGTTGAAATGGATAGAGGACCGGGCGCTCTTCGTACTTGGAGGTGGCCTCTCCGGAACGGCGCTTTCTACCCTGGCGTCCTGTTGTGTGGGACTTTTGCCCTGTACACCTGGAGACACCTACAGAAGTGCCTGGAGAAACACCACTCTCAGCACTGAAGCCTGGAAGCATCCCCGATGCTCATCAAGAGAGCACGTGAGGGGCTGGGGATTTAGCTCAGTGGTAGAGCGCTTACCTAGGAAGCGCAAGGCCCTGGGTTTGGTCCCCAGCTCTGAAAAAAAGAACCAAAAAAAAAAAAAAAAAAAAAAAAAAGAGAGCACCTGAATAAACCATGCTACATCCACACGGAGGGACAGAACTGAGCAGTCCTTGGGGCAAATCTACACATACACGGCGCTATGGATAGAAGTCCTGACGATAGAAAGTAAGATAAGAATAAAAAGGAGTACACCCCGAGTACTATGGACATCATTTTAGGAAGTAATATGCCATCTTTAAAAATAAAACTGACTTTATAGAAATATAACCGGATAGGTTCAGTAAGTTTATGACACCTTTTTATGTCATATTAATTCCGTCCGACTGGAACTGAATTTCCCTGCACAGTT
Organism: Rattus norvegicus; assembly: GCF_021556685.1. Lineage (NCBI taxonomy): Eukaryota > Metazoa > Chordata > Mammalia > Rodentia > Muridae > Rattus > Rattus norvegicus. The sequence continues at coordinate 79,470,217 of NC_141542.1, forward strand.
CAGGGTTTGCCAGGGCCTCAGAAAACATTTTGCCTGGGACTTGGAAGGCATCTCCTGCCTGTGTTCAAGAGGTGGGGGCGGGGAACGGATCACTACCACGGCTCTCACACATTGTTACAACACCACTAGCTAATCAAGGTTAAGGGTATCACATAGACCCAAAGCAGCTCTTTGTTCTCCTTCAGCAACTCCTGATTCTGGCCCAGTCAGTGCAGCTCCCAGACCAATCGCTGGGCCCACCTCTCCTCAGCTCTGACAGGCCTCCTCCAGTCAGTCCTTTCAGGACCTAGGCTGGGATCAGTGAGCAAGCTAACAATGGCCATGCAACCTTTTAACTGACTCTGGCAACTATGGGGTGTCCCTCACCATTCGTTACCAATTCCATATCCTAGATCATCCCTATCCTTCCGTTTCTATGCCCAAAGTCTGATTTGAGATTAAATATTCTTAAAACAAAAGAAAAGGGATGCAAGACTATGAGGTCCAGAATACTGATTCTTAGCATAAGACTTAGACTGACAAAGGCCCACAGAGATGTGGTGTATTGGGGTGATTCTAGCTTTTATGGTTTGAATGAGAATTGCCCCCATTGGCTGGTATGTTTGAATAGTTGGTCCTGATTGGTGGAACTGTTTGGAGGTGTGGCCTTCCTTGAGGAGGTGTGTCACTGGGGTGAGCTTTGAGGGTTTAAATAAAAGACTCCTGAGAAAGCAATGCCTTCACTTTCACCTTTGCCTTCACCTTCTTCTCCCTCGCTCCTGCTCCCTCCCTCCCTTTCTCCCTCTCTTTCTCCTCCCCTCCCTCCCTCCCTCTCTTTCTCCCTCCCTCTCTCTCTCTTTGTGCCGGGTGGTTGTGGACCAAGATCTGAGCTGCTGCTGCTCCTGCAGCAGTTGTGTGACCTTTACCTATCTGCAACACTAAACCCAATTGAACGCTTTCTTTTTTAAGTTGTTTCATCTCAGCAACAGAAAAGTAACTAAAACAAGGGGCGAGTTGCTTATTACATAAAAATAGAGTTAAGTAGACCCCATTTATGGGTCAACGAAGGATTATGGATATTCTAATTATGTGAACCTCAGGCAGGTTGAATGAGACAAGGAGCAACGTAAGCTCGTGAGAAAGCAGACAATTTCCCTTACTACCCCTCCGCCCCTCTACTGACTACAGCTTAGCTCTCTGCCACATTCAGTTGGGAAGGAGACGAGGGAACATCTTCAGTAGGACCGCTTTGTGCCTCGATGTCCTCAGGATGGTTCATGGCCAACTCAGGAACAAAGGGATCATGGCTACTGTTAAATAATAAGGATCAGGCTTTGCCCAAGTGGGGATGGTGGAAGCAGTCGCTTCTTCACAGGGTATTTGAAGAAACAAGAGGCTCTTAAAGGAAGACACCCCACAGCTAATGTATGGAAGTTGGTAAGACGGTTGCAAACTTGCTTCTGATTTCCCTTAAAAGAATCTTCTTAGAGGCACCAATCCCTCCCCCACTCCCCGGGGAGGGGATCATTTCTTCCCCATGTTGGATACAATTTCGAGACTATCACAGTTTACTATCTGACCTGGTCAGGTTGGAGCAGGAAACTTTTCTTAATATAGGTTTCTGAAAGGAGACACTAAGACATTTGTGTTATATTTGGCAGATGTATGGGTTAATTTTCTCCTTGCCAGGACAAAAGCAACTTGGAGAAGGGAGGGTTTGAGTTCATGGTTTCGAGATTGACCATCACAAGCCCAGGAAGCGGTGTGAAGAACTGAGGGGAGATGGTGTAGACAAATGAGCACGCAACTGATCTAAGTTCAGTGTATGGAACCCTGTGGACTGTCCTGGAAGGTTTGTCTGTGCTAAAAGAGCGGAGGCCTCTGTGTTTATACATCACCTCCTGTCCCTCACTAAGGTTCATTCTTGAGGAGTTGAATAAGCATTATGCTAACCCGCCCTGCCATGAGCCAATCATATTCCAGGGCCTGCATGCTCTCAGGAAGGGAGCCATGGTGATCTCTCAGACTGGGACAGCCTGCAGGGCACACAGCAGGGCTGAGTAGCTGGTGCTGGGTTCTAGGACAGCAGCAGTCAGCGGGGGGTACATGGAGATGGAAATCTTTGGTGTTTTTCCTACTCTGGCAGACAGACTGCCCTACCATCCGGTCCTCCTCACACAGTCCCTCTAACCTCCTAGAAAGGTTTTCTTCCCAACATATTTCCAGATCTAGCCCTTCACGCTCTCTGGCACTTCTGAAAATTTTCATTATACATACACTATTTGCAATACATTTCCAGGAGAATTTTCCAAAGTTGGCTTGTGTTGTTTGCATCTAGATGACATGGCACCTGGCACACCTGGGTACACACACCTGGCACCTGGCACACCTGGAGACCATTGCCCCTGACCTGCATCTTTAAGGAGAGTCATCTCTCCACACTTCAATTTCCTTATCCACGAAATGAGAAGATTGGAGATTATTTGCAAGTTTCCACTTTATGGCGTGATTCAATGATTCTGTTTGGGCCAAGTTGTAGGTCAGACAATGGAAACCCAACAAAGCTCATTCCTCTAACCTTAGCTACAAACTCCACTCTCTGCTAACTTCACAGCCTCCTATAAATACCAATAACGGGAATGATGGAACAAAGAAGGACCTAGATTTTCCCGACCTCTTCATGGAAGCAATCCTGTGTGCTTTCGCGCACACACACACACACACACACACACACACACACACACACACACACCCTGATTCAGGGGGAAAGCATTCTCCCTTTATCCAAAGGAATTCTTGACAGGCCAAGCCAGACTGCCCACAGAATTCCCATCATGCGCAACTCCCAGTCCATATGAAATTGAATTTCCCCTCACTCGAACCGCCCTGGGGGAGAGTGGTACACACAGCCCATTGTTCTCCCGAAGGGACTCAGCAGACAACTGCCAAAGTCAGGGAAAGGATGGAGCTGCGGTCGGTTATCACCTCCGAGCTAATGATACAGTTGAGCAAATGCAGCAATGTTGCGGAAAAAGTAACAGACTCCAGCCGACTCTCCTCGAAGTTATGATGATTTCCCAAGACGTCTGGGGTGGAGCAGAGATGCAGCCGATAAAGCGCGTGGCACGGATTGAGCAGCGTGAAGAAAGCGACTGACTGCAGCTGTCTGTGTGATTTGGCAGCCCACAACTATTCGGACAAATCTAAACAAATCACCATCCCTGGCTTCCTGATGCCTCCAGGAAAGTCCTGTGATGACTGCTCGGCCTGGCCTCCCAGAAAGAAGTGCGGAAAATATGCAGATCCTGCAAGTTTGGGGGCTTTCCTGGGGCACCTGCTCAAAGCAGCAGCTGCCACTCTTCCACAGATTTGGCTGCTTTCTGCAAAATTCAAGTTTTCATTAACTAATCATACATTTGCGAGCCTTCCCACTGTGCCCACAGCCATCACAGTGGGCACCAAAGCCCTGTTCTCTCTAAAGCACAGCCATATGGACTCCAGCACCCAACGTGTAGCTTCAGACACGACTGCTGAAATTTGCCCCTGCCCACCTTGTTAGGCTTCTCCAGCTCCATTCCCAAGGCCAGAGAGAGCCATGCATGGGACAGTCTCCTAGAGACCTATGTCCACCCGCGGTCCCAGAGACTGGCTCTTCAGCATTTCTTCCTGCTCTCAGTGGCAGTCACAGTCACCTAATTCGACACATTTTATAGGAGCTGATAGATGAACCTGCCCGTTTCAGTCTAGAGCAGGATATGAAGTAGGAGAGAAATTCTACCGTTGAAGTCCCTGCCCCTCAAAAAATAAAATAAAATATAAGCAAACCATCCATCTTGCTTCTTGTTCCTGACAGCATTTCTGAGAGCAGCTCTACAGAAGGCCCAGACAGGAAAACTTCGTGGGCCTCACAGGGCTGCCGGGCCCCTGCAGTTTGGGGTTTAAAGCCCTGTTAGGATGTTGCAGCTTAGGGGAAGTAGGTAAGAAGAAAGTGAAGGCAGCTCCTAGTAATGACCTACAGTCTCATTCAGCATAGTTGGGGACAGGCAATGATAAGAATGTGCTACAGGCAAAACAGCCCGGGTGTCCTAGACAATGGGACAAGAAGCTTCCTCTAGAAAGCCAGCTCCTTTGGGGAGTGCTATCATTTGAGTGGGCTCCCAGAAGCTTCATGTTTGGGAACTTGGTCCCCAATGGGACAATGCTGGGAGGTGATGAGGTCTTTCAGGCAGGGAAGGTGGATGTCAGGAAGTTACAAGGGACATCACCCTAAGACAAGATAATTTACATAAATATAATTGTTCTTCTTGGGAATGACAGTGTTGTTTCAATGCGTTCATTCAATGCACACCAAGCTGGGGGTAATGAGGAGCACCTCTGTCTCCTCATAATCTCTTTGTATTCACAGTCTTTGAGTTCTCTTCCACTTCATAAAATGTACAATCAGGCATTGTGAGCTGTAGTCTCTCCCATCTGGGACATTCTTCCTATCTAGTGTACCCAGTGTCTGACCTCTCTCTGTCCCACCTCCACTACCCTGCCCATCTTCTTAGCCTCCAGCAGCTACTATTCTACTGGTCTACTTTAACATTGATCTATTTATCCTCTAATTATAGGAGAGACCATGCCTTTCTGTCTGGCTTATTTCACCTAGTGTAAGAGTCCCTTAATCCATTCATTTTTGTCCCAAATGGCAGGATGAGTGATGCTCTATTGTGTGGGGGTGTGAATGTGTGCATGAGCACATGTTCTTTAACATCCACGATGTCCAGTTGTCACGTAGGTTCACCACATGTCTTGGGGGTTGTGGATAGTGCCGCAGCCAGCTTGGGGTGGCAGTCCATTTTCTCAGGGCACATCCCCAGAAGTGGGACAGTGCCTCATACAATAAGATACATTTTTTCACCCTTTGATGCATGCTCAAACTAGTCTGTAAGAGCTGTGGTCATTTTGGCCCCACCAGCAGTGTTTGGGTTCTCTGTTCCCTGTCTCCGATTGCACTCTTTGTCCCTTGCTGCTATGATAACAACCATCCTGACTGGGGTGAGGTGAGCTCTGAGACTGTGATTTGGATTGCTCAAGAGAATAGTGGGATTCCCCTGGAACTCCAATCAGTTCTCCGAGTGAGGCAGCACCACTTGCAAGGTCATCTTTTACACACACAGCTGACTCTCTTCTCCCTTCTCCATAGTGTTGTGGCCCAACCAGGGCAATTCCCATCAGAGGCCAAACAGACACAGCTGTTGGGTCTTAAACTTTCAGCATCTGAAACTCTGGACTAAACGAACCTTTTCTTCTCTGTAAAGTGCCCAGCATCAAGTATTCTGTCCCCAATAAACACACAGAATATGAACTAACACAGAAAGAGGAGGAAGAGGAAGAGGAAGAGGAGGAGGAGGGAGAGAAAGGAGGAGTGCATTCTCTACATGATGATTACAAATCAACCCAAGCACAGAAGAAACACCAAACACCCAGTTTATTACCACATACACAGCAGGAGCTTAATAGAAATGTGCTGATAGTTGAGTTGTACGTGACTTCTTAGCAAATGTGTGAGTGAAACAGGCAGTGAGTTATGGATGTAATTTGAAAAGCAGTGGAAAAAAGTCTCTCGCCACACATCTCTCTCCTACTGGAATTGCCAAAGCATTGGAAATTTCCAGATTCCTTTCCTGGAGTGATGGAGTAATGAAGACTTTGTTGAAAGGCAAACCTTGTAAGTAAGAATAACCGAAGAAGGTACTGTGGTCTATCATTCATCCAGGATTGCAAATGGAATTTAAGTCAGCAACCAGCACTGACAGACTCACAGGGCTGCCGGAGATCTATCCTGTGAGGCCCTGAGACCCCACACCTGGCATGACTGTAGGAACTGCTTTGTGCTGCTGCAGATGTGAAAGGGGTAAAAGACAAGAGTTGCCACATAGCTTAAATTCTTTGTACACACTAGCCTTAATAAAGGGAAGGAATCTAAGGGAATACAAGCCAGATAGACATCCAGGAATAGCCCAACGCTTGAGAGTTTTGGTTTTGTCTGAAAATCAAGTTGGGGAGCACGTAGCTAGTGAACAGTATACAGAACAGTAAGAACCCCTGTGAGGTTGATGGGGAGTTCAAGAAAAGCTATCAGAACTTACTTCACCTACTTTAGCCTTGCTTTGAGGGCACTACCACTGTCTAGAACCAACATTTTTTTATAACTTCTACCAGCATGCATTAATGATATGATGGCTTCCGTTAGGTCGTTTTGTGCACACATACTCTCTTTTTCATATTCCTGTGATTCCCCTTCCTCTTCCCAGCGCTTTTTACTTCCATGTCTTTGTATGTGTGTATATCTCTGTGTGTGACCTAATGAGTTAATTAGGGTGCTAACGTCTGTGGATGAGAGGTTAGTTGTGGGAACATGGGTTACTCACTGGTGACTACACCACTGAACAAAATGTTGCTACTTCCTCGTCCTCCTCCAGTAGCAATTAACTGCTAATAGCTCCTCAGGGAGGAGTGGTACCTCATAGGACCCAAACCCCTAGTAATTCTTAACTGTCTATAATCTTCAGTAGTGGGTAGGGCCTTGTGATTCTCCTCCTCTATTTACAATGAGATTTTTGAAAAGCTCAATCTTGTGATCCCAGATGATCCTAGCTGCCGTGAGTTCATGATTGCAGTGATGATACTCTGCAGAAAGACAGTCTTCCACAACTTTCTTCCCCTGTCTCCAGCTCTTTCTTTTTTCCCTCTTTCATGTTTCCTGCACCTCAAAGGCGTGGTAGCGGTTAGCCGTTTAGGACTGAGCATTTGACAGGTAGCGTATTCTTAGCAGGCTGACAAGTTGGGAGTCTCTTCAGTTTCTATAGCCCATTGCAAAAAGAAGCTTCTCTGACCAGAGCTGAGAGTAGAACTGATCTATGTGCATAAATTCTAAACATAAATATTTAGAAAGTAACTTATATAAATGTGACGTGTCCATTTGGCCAAAACAAAAGCAATGGCCTCCCTGCTAGCAACTGTGACTGTTCCAGCCATAGGCTTTGACCAGGTTTACAGTACCAAACATGAATCCCTCTCCTACGGCGTGGGTCTTAAATCCTAGCAGAAAGTGCTTGGTTGTTCCTGTAGTCGTTGTAACACCTTTGCACCAGTGAGCACACCTTGACTGGTAGGTAAGTAGTATAGCTGAATAAGACTGTCCATGACTTTTCTTTGACAGCAACCTACACAGCATTTTTTAACATCTTCTGGCCACAAAGCCCACCTTAAACTATTGGTTGTGACCCCCATGGGATCATATACTGAATGCGAGCGTCATCAAAAAAAGTATAACAGGAATTTAAAAGTTTCTGAGTATGTAATGATAAAGACTTAATTCAAGGTCAAGCAGATAATGAACCAGAAGTGTTTCTGGTGGCGCACAACCAAGTGTTACACCACACTCCTTCACTGCAGTCTTCATTCTGAGCATGTAGCATGCACACTCTGCACTGTGTATTCCATCACAAGGCCAAGAAGTTCTGCCCGAAACACCTCACCTCAGTTCACGACAACTGTACGCCATAGACTGTGGCTTACTAAACAGACACGGTTTCCTACTCCTAGGGAAACGCAATGGTTTAATCACAGAAAACAAAGGCTTTTAATATTTGCCTAACGCCATCATTCCTTAGCACAGAAGTATCAAATTAGTGTGTCTTTGAATTGCATTGTGTTAGAATTGGCTTTTTAAAGTGCCATTTGGCACTGAAGGAAAAAAAAGAGAGAAGAAGATATCAGGAGATTTCAAAGACCTCCCATACTCACGGAGTGTAAAATTAATATTATAAAAATGGTCATCCTACCAAAAGCAATTTGCAAACTCAGTTCAACCTTCCTGAAATTATAATGTCATTCTTCATAGAAATAGAAAAATAATCTTTAAAGCCATATAAAAGCACAAAAGATCCAGGACAACTAAAGCAATCTTGAGCAAAAATAATAATTCTAGGAGCATCAGCGTCCCTGATTTCAATTTATACTACAAAGCAAATAGCAATAAAAACTGCATGGCACTGGCACAAAAACAGATGCATGGATTGGTAGCGAAGAATAGAAGACCCAGATATAAACCCATGCAGGCACAGCAGCCTGATTTCCAATAAGGGTGCAGAAAAACAGAGCCCTGTCTTTTGCCTTGCACAAAAATTTTTCTTTTCCTCTCTTTCTTCTTCTTCTTCTTCTTCTTCTTCTTCTTCTTCTTCTTCTTCTTCTTCTTCTTCTTCTTCTTCTTCTTCTTCTTCTTCTTCTTCTTCTCCTCCCCCTCCTCCTCCTCCTCCTCTTCCTCTTCATCCTCTTCCTCCTCCTCTTTATCCTCCTCCTCCTCCTTCTTCTTTTTCTTCTTCTTCCTCTTCTTCTTCTTTTGGCTTTCTTTCTTTTTCCAAGAAATATAATTCTTTATTATATATTTAGAAAAACATTTTGGCTTGCAAATTGAACTTAGAAACGCATACATACTGGTTACCTCCTCTCCCAGTGAACTCCACACCTGAATCTGAAATAATGCTCCCCCTCCCCATACTTTTTACTGAAAATAAATATTTTCTCACATAATATATCCTGATTATGCTTTCCCTTTCCTCTACTTTCCTCGGTTCCTCCCCCCTTCCCTCCCCTCTGGTTCCACCCCCTTTCTGTGTCTCCTTAGAAAACAAACAGGCTTCTAAGGGATGGTAATGAAATACAATAAAACAAAACCTAATGCATTGAAACAGGACAAAACAGAAAGAAAGAAAGAAAGAAAGAAAGAAAGAAAGAAAGAAAGAAAGAAAGGAAAAAATAAAAAGAAATTAGAAAAAAAGAAACAAACAAAGAAATAAAGAGGAAGGAAGGAAGGAAGGAAGGAAGGAAGGAAGGAAAGAAGGAAGGAAGTCCTAGAGGAAGCACAAGAAACAGAGACCCATTCTTTGTACTCTCAAAAGTTCCATAGAAACACTAAACTGGAAGCAACAATATATACACAAAGGACCTGCAGGATAAAAAAAAGAAAAGAAAAGAATATGTAAATAAAAATAACAATAGCAAATATTTTAGAAAGGAAAAGCCCTGGCATGACATTATAAGACAAGAAAACTCCAAAGATGTTGAGTTTGTTTTCTGTCAGCCGTCCACTTCTGGGCATGTGCTTGCCCTTAAGAGTAGTCTGTTTCTCCAGTGAGGCTCCCTAGGGAAGTCCCTGGGAAACTAATTTTTTCTTTGCAAGTGTTTATCAATTGGAGACAGCCTCTGGGTTAGGGATGGAGGCATGTGTCCACTTCTCTCAGCTCTAGGACGCCATCTGGTGCAGACCCGTGCAGACCCGTGCAGACCCGTGCGGCCCCGTGCATGCTGCCTCATGTAAGCACTAATCTTATTGATGTAGAGAACCTGGTTTACTTGGAGTCCTCCATCCTCACTGGCTCTTATGCTCTTTACGCCTCCTCTTCTGTGGGGTTCTCTGAGCCCTGAGGGGAGGGATTTGATGAGACCACTGTTTAGGGCTGAATGTTTCAGCTCTTTTATCCTCTGCATACTGTCTGGCTGTGATGTTTTTCCCCATCCACTTCTGGAAGAAGCTTCTCCGATGATGGCTGAGCAAGAACGGACCTCTGAGTATAGCAGAACGTCACTAGGGGTCATTTTACTGCTATATTATTTGGGTAGAACAATAGTTTTACCCTATGTCCCTGGGATATCTAGTCTCAGATTCTTAATTATCTAAGCAGTGCCCCATATGGGTTCCTTCTAGTGGAGTGGCCTTAAGCCAAATCAGATGTAAGCTGGTCACTCTCACAGGATTTGTGCCACCATTGCACTAGCATATCTCCAGGAGACAGGACACCATTGTGATTCACAGGGGTTTGTGGCTGGGTTGGTGTTTTTGTTTCCCCTTTGGTAGCATGCAGAGATCTCTCTGTTCCAAAGACAGTGAACCATGAGGGTGAAGCCTCTGTGTGGGCACCAACTCAACACCTCCCTGTTCAGTAAGTTGTGTGGGTTTTCAGCAGTAGGGTCCTGCTGTCAGTTTGTGGAGAGCAACCAGTAGACCCTCAGCCTGGGGTGTTTGAAGATTCCTATGGGACCTCTTTGGCCAACAACTCCATTAGATGTAACCCAATCCTGGTATTGGAAGCTTCATTGGGTAACATAAGATGGCCAGTTGGGGCTCTGTCTGCCCCATTATTTGGCAATTTCATTTAGATTCCCTTTACATATTTTATGAAGCTTCTATTGCATTCCATACTACCTCTCCCTCATTCCCTTCTCTCCTCCCACTTGATCCTCCTGTTCCAGTCAAGACCACCCCCACCACACCCATCCATCCAAAATTATCTATTCTATTTCCCCTTCCATATGAGAGCTATCTCTCCAGACCCAGCCCCTTACTCTATACCTAACCGCTGTAGTTCTATGGAGTGTAGCTTTTGTATCATTGACTCAATAACATCAGCATATAAGTAAATACATGCCATATTTGTCTCTCTGGGCCTGGGATACCTCAGGATGATTCCTTTTCTCATTCCATCCACTTACCTGCAAACTTTATGGTTTTCATTTATTAACAGCTGAGTGATGCTCCCTTGTGTAAATATATCACATTTGCCTTTTCTGTTCACCTGTTGGGGGACACTGAGCTTATTTCCAATTTCTGACTATTATGAATAGAGCCACAATGAACATGGTTGAACCAGCATCCTTCCCCCCTGCCTGTGGGATATGCCTGAGAGGCATAGCTGGATTTTGAGGAAATCAATTGCCATCTTCCTAAGGAACCACCATACTGATTTCCATAGTAGGTCTACAAGTTTACAGCCCCACCAGCAATGGATGAGTGTCCCCTTTACATCTTCAATAGCGCGAACTATTTGCATTTCCCTGATGATCAAGGATACTGAACATTTCTTTAAGTGTTTCTCAGCCACTTGACTTTCCTCTTTTGAGAATTCTGTTGACATCTGTACCCCATTTTTAATTGGGTTATTTTCTCTTGCTATCTAGATTTTGGGGGAAGATCTTTACATATTTTGGATTTTAGCAAAGAATCAGATGTGTAGTTGATAAAAATCTTTGCCCATTCTGTAGGCTGCTGCTTTGAGTAATGGCATCCTTTGCTGTTCAGAGTTTTTCAGTTTCATGAATTCCCATTTCTTAATTTTTATTGATCTTAGCATCTATGCTAATAGTGTTCAGTTCAGAAAGTCTTTTGCTGTGCCGCTGATTTCAAGGCTATTCCCCACTTTGTTTTCTCACAGATTCAGTGTGTTTGGTTTTATGTTGTGGTCTTTGAAGCGTTTGGAGCTGAGTTTGTGCACAGTGATGAGTAGTATGGCTCTATTTGGATTCTTTTACCTATGGACATCCAATTTAACTAGTACCATTTGTTGAATATGCTGTCTTTTTTCCATTGTGAATTTGTGGTTTCCTTATCAAAATTCAGGTGTCCATAGGCATGTGGTCTTTAACTCAGTTCTGCTGATCAGCATGCATGTTTTCCTGTCAATACCATGATGTTTTTATTACGATAGCTCTGTAATACATTTGAGGTAACAGATGCTGCTACTTCTAGCAGTTCTTTTATTATGCAGGAATATTTTATCTATCATGGTTTTTTTTAAGGTTCCCATATAAAGCAGAAAATTGTCCTTTCAAGAACTGTGAATGATTGTGGTAGAATTTTGATGGACTCATTGAATCTGTAGATTGCTTTTGGTAGGGTGGTCATTTTTACTTTGTTAAGCCTACCAATCAATGAGTATGGAAAGTCTTTCCATCTTCTGATATTTTCTTCAGTTTTTTTCTTTAATGTCTTAAAGATTTTATCATACAAGTCTTTTTATTATTATTATTATTATTATTGTTATTATTAAAGGTTTGTGGTGATTTGAATATGCTTGGCCCATAGGAAGTGGCACTATTAGGATGTGTGGCCTTGTTGGAATAAGTGTGATCTTGTTGGAGGAAGTGTGTCACTGTGTAGGCAGACTTTAAGGTCTCCTAGTGCTCAAGCTTTACCCAGTGTGAAAAACAGTTACCTTCTGGCTGCCTTTGAATCAAGATATAGAACTCTCAGCTCTGTCATCCATAACGTCTGCCTGCACGCTGCCATGCTTCCCACCATGATGATAATGGTGAACCTTTGAGACTGTAAGTAAACCCCAATTAAATATTTTCCTTTATAAGAGTTGCCTTGGTCATGGTGTCTCTTCACAGCAATAAAACCCTAAGACAGAAGTTGGTACCAGAAGTAGGATATTGCTATCATAGGCTTGACCATGCTTTTGTTTGGAGGAATGTGGATTTAGGAACTTTGAAAATTAGTAGAATGCTCTAAGTGGTGTTTAATGGGCCATTCTAGTAGAAATATAGAAGACAATGGTGCTGAGGGTGATTTGAACTATGGAAACCTGGCTCAAGAGGTTTCAAAGGAGAAATTTTTCAGTACGTTGCCTAAGATCATTCTTGTGATGTTCTGGTAAAGGGTGGGGCTGCCTTTTGCCCTTGTCCAAAGAGCCTGCCTGAGACTAAGGTAAAAAAAAATTTAGATTAATTTCAAAGAAGTCTCAAAAAAGCCTAGTTTAGACTTTGTCCAATGGTTTGCTCTTATGAGGAACATTTTGATCAAGTATAACAAGTTTAGAAAGGAAAAATACAAAGTGTATGGTTTAAAGATTACAGGGGCACCAGGAAATAGAATGGAGCTAAACCCTGTGTTCAAGGATATTAAATGGAATTAAGAGAGTGGTGACTTGGGGCAAGATCCCACACATTTAAGCTTATTGTTTATGTGTTTGCAGTTGGGCGAGGATAGTTAAATCATGTTAGGCATTATTATAGCCAGGTCATTGTTTTCATTTGGGCATAAGTAGGTATTACTATGTGTCAAATTGACAAGGGATGGGATGGATTGTGATGGCTATTCTCAGTTGTCAACTTGACTATATCTGGAATGAACTACAATCCAGAACATATAAAGATCTTATGAAAAAGGTGAAGAAAGGCTTAGGTCCAGGTGTGCTGGTATATGCCTTTAATCCCAGACTCAGAAGACTGAGGCATGTAGATCTCTGAGTTCAAGGTCAGACTACAAAGCAAGTTCCAGGATGGGCAAGTTTAGGCAGGGAATGAGTTGGAAAACAGAAAGCTAGTGATGATGTAATAAAACAAGAAGGCTATATTCCAGCCCCAGCAAACAGCAGAACTCAGCCACTTCAACCACGTGGCTTTGGCTTTAAAGTCAAAAGTATAAGTGGTTACTGAGACAATTGATGGAGCTAAGAAATTAGCAGTGATTAAGAAGAGACCAACATCTCTGAGGTGGACTCTTCTGGGAAGTGTTCTCTGAGAGCAAAAAGAAGCTGTGTTCCAGAGATAGGCATCATTGTGGCAGCCAGACTTGATAATATGTAAGAATCACCCAGGTAGTACTGGTTTTGAAGGCATGAAGAGGTCATGGAGGCTTGGCACTGTGAGAAGCCAGGAATGACCATTGGTGAAGCTATAGCCTCAGTTGCAGTTTTTGGCCCAGGACTGAAGGGGTCATCCAAAGAAGTAGAGGCTGGCATCATAAAGAGAGCCCACGAGAGGCTATTGGTGAAGCCTGGATGCAGTGGAAGACCCTAGTGTGTTGGAGATGCAAGTACCATGGGATGAGCATCAAGATCAACAGTGGCAGTAGATTGGACTCAAGCAAAGCCTAGAGTGCTAGAGAGGGCAGAGCTGGAGAAGTGACACCAGCCCTTTGAAGAATCCCAGAGGATCATGTGTGGGTCCCAGACATTGGAACAAGAAGCTGTAAAGTTAAAGTTGCCTTGGACACCCCGAGATGTTAGAGATGCCAGAGCTGTGGGATACCTGCCAAGGAAAGCTGCTAACAGAGAGTGGAACCAGCCCAAAAGAAAGAAGTTTGTTGAAGTCAACAAAGATAAAAGGAGTTAGAGATCTGAAGAGCACTTTGACATCAAACATGGAGCTACAGGGTTTGGAGTTTGCCCAGCTGATTTTCTGTCTTGCTTTGGTCCAGTATTTCCTCACTATTATGTTTTGGAATGGTAACACATATCCTGTGATGTTGGAAGTATGTGGTCTGATTTTTTTTATTTTGATTTTGTAGGGGATTACAGCTAACAGATTGCATGAATCTCAGAAGATTTGAGGGATTTAGAACTTTTTAAAGATTTTTTAAAACTTGGGATTTTTAAACACTGTTGACCATAAGGACTTTTGAAGTTAAGACTAAATGCATTTTGCATTAAGGTATGGCTATGGGTATAGACTCCCATAGACTCATATGTTTGAACAAGCCTATGGAGGCTAGGGTGTGGAATGTGGTGGTTTGAATATGCTTAGCCCATGAAAAGTGGCAGCAATAGGAGGTGCAGCCTTGTTGGAATAGGTGTGGCCTTGTTGGAGGAAGTGTGTCACTGTGTAGGTGGGCTTTGAGGTTTTCTAGTGTTCAAGCTCAGCCTAGTACAGAAGATAGTCTCTTCCTGGCTGCCTTCAGATCAAGATGTAGAATTCTCAGTTCCTCTAGCACCATGTGTGCCTGCATGCTGCTATGCTTTCTGCCATGATGATAAGGGACCGAACCTCTGAACCTATAAGCCAGCCCCAATTAAATGTTTCCTTTATAAGAGTTGCCTCGATCATGGTGTCTCTTCAAAGAAATAAAACCCTAAGACAAGGCTATTGTGTAAAGTGTCATTTCCATGATTTCTTTCTTAGTCCACTCATCATTTGTATATAGGAAGCTACTGATTTTTGTGAGTTAATTTTGTATCCAACTACTCTGTTGAAAGTATATGCCAACTGTAAAAGTTTTCTGAAGGAATTTTCAGCCTCATTTATGCACACTATTCTATTATTTGTAAATAAAGATACTTTTACCCTGAGGTGTTCTCTATCCTTGATGTTAAAGTGTGTTTCTTGAATGCAGCAACAGGATGGATCCTGTTTTTTAATTCAGTCTGCTAGTATGTGTCTTTCTCTTGGGGAATTAAAACCATTGATGTTAAGAGATATCAAGGAGTTTGTTAACTCCTGTTATTTTGTTGTCATAGGGTGTGTGTGTGTGTGTGTGTGTGTGTGTGTGTGTGTGTGTGTGTGTCTGTTTCTTCTCTCTTCTTATTCTCTGGTCTGGGATTATTTATTCCAGGTGTTTTGTTGGGTGTGGTTAATCTCCTTAGGTCGGAGTCTTTCTTCTTTCTAGTGCCTTCTTTAGGGCTGGATTTGTAAATAGATGTTGTGGTTTGAATGAAAATGGCCTCCATCCGCTCACAGGAAGTGACACTATTGGGAGCTGAGATCTTGTTGGGGAAGTGTTAATCAGGGGTGGGTTTTGAAGTTTCAGAAGCCCAAGCAAGGCCCACTTTCTCTTCCTGCTGCCTATGGATCCAGATGTAGAATCCTTGGCTCCTTCTCCAACACCATGTCTGCTTGTGTGCCACAATGTTTCTTGCCATGATGATAACAGACTAAACCTCTAAACTATAAGCCATTCCCAATTAAAATTTTTCTTTATAACAGTTGTTATGGTCATGGTATCTCTTCAGAGCACTAGAAATCCTAACTAACCTGTTGCTCAAATTAAGTTTACTAGATTAAGTTTAAATTAATCTTAATAGATTAAGCTATTGCTTAAATTTGACTTCATCATAGAATTTTTATTTTTCCATCTATTGTAACTAAAAGTTTTGCTGAGTATAGTAGTCCATCTGTCATCTCTTAGAATTGGCAGAACATCTGTCCAAGTCTCCATTCAGAAGTCAGGTGTAATTATAATAGGTCTGACTTTATATGTCACTTGGTCTTTTTCTTTTGTAGCCTTTAGTGTTTTTTCTTTGTTCTGTATGTTTAGTGTTTTGATGATTATGTACCAAGGGGGATTTCTTTTCTGGCCCAGTCTACTTGGCATATGCTTCTTGTACCTTGTTAGGCATCTCCTTCTTTAGAGTAGAGAGATTTTTTCCTATAGGATTTTTGCTGGAAATACTTTATGTGCCTTTGATCTGGGTTTCTTCTCTTTCCTCTATTCCTATTAATCATAAATTTGGTCTTTTCATAGTGTTTCAGATTTCCTGGATGGTTTTGTGCCAGGATATTTAGATTTAATGTTTGTTTGACTGGGTTATCTACTTTTATCTTGTCTTCAATGCCTTAGATTCTCTCTTCCATCTCATGTACTCTGTTGATGAGGCTTGCCTTTGTGGTTTCTATTTGAGTTCCTAAATTTTCCATTTCCATTTAGCCCTCATTTTCTTTATTGGTTCTATTTCCAGTTTCAGGTCTTGAACTACTTATTCAATCTCTTCATTATTTGTTTGTGTTTTCATGGGTGTCTTTAAGGAATTTTTCCATTCTCTCTGTAAAGACCTCTGTCATATTCATTGCTGCTGTTTTGTAGTCTTTGTCTTATGCTTCAGCTGCATTGCAATTCGCATGGCCTACTATGGTGGAATTGCTGGACTCCAATATTGTCCTCTGTTATTGATTGTGTTTTTATAATAGGGTCTAGGCATCTGGATTTAGGAAGATTGTAATTTTGGGGGGTGATATCTGGTCTTGTCTTTGTTGGGTGGCTGTTTAGTTCCTTGGTTTCTGTTTCCTCTCTGGTTCTTAGAAGAATGTGGCAGCTGGGTGTCACCTGGTAGGTAATTCTGAGAACCTGAGAGGTGTTACCACTGAAGGTTTCAAGCAAGATGTGTTTTTAGATATTGGGAATTGACACTTAGAAATGGGATTGGGCTAGAGGGTATGAAGGGATCCACAGGAGGACAGAAAGCAGGGTTTTCCACCAAATCTTCTTAGTCTCCTGGGAACAGGGGCAGAGTGTATGGGAGGCTACAATGAGTAGTCTGTTACAGAGCTGAGGATGAGGCTTGAGGGAGTGGATTTGGAGAAGGGGAGGGAGAATGAAGGTCTGAAGCTGTTTGCTGACCTACTTGCTTCTCTGTGAGACTTCACTGGTGGATTCCTAGAGAGTACCTGTCTGCATCGCTGGCTCAGAAAAGGCAATGAGTAGAAAGGAAGGTTGGAGGAGAAGATCTACTTTGTCTGCTGGAGACAGGGGAGGAAGGGCAGAGGGAGAAAGGCTCCCACAGCAGGTGTTCTATACAGATGGGCGTGAGTCTGGGGACTGGATTTGGAGAGAGGTGGGTGAGGTGAAGATCTGCAGTTAGCCTACTGGCTTCCCTGTCCAGAGTGGTCTTTGGGTTTTCGTGGGAAGCCTGCTGGAGTTGGGGGCTGTGATGAAGTGATGAGTGGAGGGAAAGAAGCTTTGAGGGGAATGTTTACATAATGTGTAGGTCATGAGGTCAGAGAGACACTGGAGGGTGCAGCAGATGCTCTGCTATGGAGCTGGCAATGAGACTAGGAGGTTGAATTTGAAACAGCAGAGGGAGAGGTGACAATCTGCCCAAAATCAACTTCTAATGGATCAACGACATGATGTAGGACCTGAAACCGTAGAGGAAAAAGCAGGGAAAATATTTAAGGAGATAGGTTATAGGCAAGGACTTTCTGATAAGACTCAGTTCTCTTGAGAGGTAAAGCCAACAATTGAGAAACTGGACTTTATGAGCTTAAAACAAACTTCTGTACAGGAAAGTGCACAAATGAATAGTTATTCAAATTAAGAGAAGGCCTACAGAGTGGCAGAAAATCTTTGTTAGTTAACTAATCTGAACCAGCCTCGGCGTCCAACAGTGGAGGAGCCCACAAAGAAATTGTGGTATTTCCGCACCTGGAGTGTAGTCCGCCCATGAAGAGGGAAGCTGTGCCATTTGCATGGAGATCCAACTGAAGATGATGTATTAAGTAAATGTAAGCTGGTCTCTGAAAGACAACTAGATGTTTCCTCTCATTTGTAGCACCTAGGTTTTATAGAGAAAATAAAATCGTGTGTGGATCTATGACATGGAAGTCTAGGGCGCTGATGGGGGAGGGTCAGCAAAGACACAGCAGGGCAACAAGGGGGAGTGTGCTCCATGGACAAGACATGCTTGTAGGAACAGTGTTTTGCAATTAATAAATTAAAACTTGCTGTTGGAGTTACTGGCTTGAGTTTCAGTTTTTAAAAGGTTAAGTAAATGTTGGCTTTGGATTGGAATGAAATTTCCAAGGATTTTGGAGATGGCCCTAACCTGCCCTTCTGTCCCTTTGTGCTACGAATTTACATGAAGAAGCATTCTCAGAACCTACAATTATAATAGTGAAATATCGATCAACTCTGAAAAACACTGAAGAGTATATCTGCAGCGTCAAATATTCTGGCAAGAATCGATTCTTTATGTAAACTAAATAAGAGCTGGAGAAATGACTCAGCTTTGAGAGCCCTGGCTGCTCTTGCGAAGGACTTGGGTTCAAGTCCTACCACCTGCACCGTGCCTCACAACTTTGTCTGTAATTCCAGTCCTAGAGATCGGAGTCCCTCTTCGTGTTGCTACAGGCATTGCCTAATCTTGGTAAATAGACACACATGCAGGCAAAACACCTAGACAGACACATAAAATAATTTAAAAGTTTAAATAACTGTAAACAGCTATCTCACTAGTTTGAAAGTTTCCTTTTGTCTTTGATAAACAATATCACGTCATTCTAAAATAAGATACGTCATGATTTACTGTCAGCAAATGCTTCATTAGCACATACTTGTATGTGTGGGGTCACATAAAAATTTCTCAGGTGGAAAGAGTTGCAAGAAGCCCTGACCTGACCAGCACCCGTGGCTTTTGTCCCCAAAGGGATAATGCATTCAGCTCTTGTCAAACCTCCCAATCAGGTTCCCGAGAGGATAGAGCAGAATAATGAGTGACCCGTGACCCCTCCAGAGCACCAACCACCTGCCAGCAAAAACAGCAAAGTGTCTTCAATGTCTGTAACCTAGAAAGTCCATAATAACCAGGTGTGGTGACAAACCTGTGATTCCAACGTTTCAGAAGCAGAGACAGGAGAATTACGAGTTAAGAGCTAGTATGAGCTATATAGCAAGGGCCTGCTCTGCGTGTGGGGAGTGGGGGAGAGTAGGAAGAGACAGAGAGGAGAGAGACAGAAGACAGGGAGACAGAGAGAGGAGACATGGGGGAGCATGGAAAATAACTTAGTAAAGTTCTTGACACCCCGGTTCCAGGACCAAAGTTTGACCCAAGTCCAATATGGTAATCTAGACCTGTAACCCCCCCAGAGCCAGGTAGATCCCCAGGGTTCATGTGCAGGCAGGCTAGCTCACCCGCATGGCATGTTATCAGATAACTGTTTTCATCTAGAAAATTTTAAACTGCCACCAGCTGAGTTTGAGCATTGCTATCTGCTGTACAGAGTGAGCTCAAACCTCAATGATATAACACTTCGCAAACTTTCATTAACATAAGGTCCATGTGAGTGTGGCTGGTTGGCTGGGCAGCCTGGACACTCGCCATGTGACCTTTAGGACCACTACATGTTTCCCACCCAATCGGCAGATGGAGGAACAATTGCTTCTTAATTCTTGGACCCAGAACTGACAGCATTCTTCCTACATTCCATGAGCAAGAATGCGTCACATGGCCCCACTGATGTGCGTGGGTAGCTGGAGAGTACGGTCCCTGACCACCCACGTGGCTCCACTTAAACATATGGGTAATTGTGAGTCTCTACCTCATCTCTTGTTTTAGTGTCTCCAGATCCCCAAGTTTGTGGGATAAATTAATGTTTCAGAGTTTTACCCTACATCTCCCCTCATCCTGCATTTCCGTGCTCTTCCAGAAGGGTACCAGAAGCACAGAGACTTAGTCATGCTTCACCACTGTTTTACTTGTGGACTCCCTGAAACCTCTTTTAATGCGTTTCCCTTTTACTTCCTCCTCTCTCTACCATCTTCTTTCTTGCCCTCAATCCAGTTAGGTACCATCACGATCCCAAAAGTGGGCCCGAAGCCATGCAATATTGTCAGGAAATGGCTGGCTGGCCGTCCACCAAGAGGCCTTCCAAAGTGGCATTATCTTAATGAATTTTTCACGGTTCACGGTCTGGCCAGGAGACTTACAGATCCAAAAATTCAATCTTGTTAGTGTTCCAGGATTTGTCTGACTTAGGAAGGCTGTCTTATGTCAACTAAACTCACAAAATACCCAAATTCACCAAAATGCCGATCGCTCTATTGACAAGAGCTATACAACTGCCAAGATCAAACACTCAATTATTCTATTGAGGCTTCTTTCTTCCTCTCTGAAGAAATTTTGCTAAGAGGGTGAAATTATAATCTCAAAGCTCCCTGGTGAGTCTGGAGTCCAAGCATGGGCCGTTTAGTTAGATGATTTGAAAGCTTAATAGCATCAGGCACCTGGGGGCTGATGAAGCTTCTGCCTCTGGAACACTCACCCAGCTTGGGGAGACAGGGCTGAGTCTTAACTCCATGGCCATCAGCATCCTTCTCTGATTGACATATTCTTTCTGTAGGCCCATCAGAACCATCAACAGAGTTCCTACCAGATCTACACTCTGCCCAACATGGAGATTGAGGTCTCTAAGGTGCTTTTGCGTGTGTTTGACCTTGCCCGCTGTGCCAATCATGTAGTCTAGATTTTAGATACCGATCATAGAAGGAGAGGACAGAGGAGTCGCTCGCATCTCAGCCTGTTCCACTGGTGTCACTGAGAATGAAATTGAGAGTTTATGTGGTGATCTCAAGAGAAGCACTTGAACATTTGTGGGTCTGGCTGAGGGAGTGGGACTGTCTTTGTCTGCAACCTGTAAGGCAGACTGGTAAGAGCCCAGCAATCCTCCCACTCAAGGTCAGAACCAAGAGCTAGCTGCTGGCAGCAAGCACTCAATGAAGGATGAATCCCAGTCAAAGCCAAGAAGGGTTGCCAAGCTCAGAGGCAGGCTCTGGTTTCAGTAAGAACTAGAGAATGGATTAAGAAGGAAAGGTCACTAGCAACAGTGCAAGAAGCAGGCTTGAGGGCCCAAGTGAGTCCCATGGGCAATGTCAGGAGATGGCAGAGACAGGGATGAAATGTGGGGAGCTAGGAAGAAACAGTCGTATCAGATGGCCCTCGAATCCAGCCAGACACAACCAATCAACAATGAAGTGTCCCAATTAGAACAACTTGACTTCTGAAACTCCCTTTGCCCTCTGAGCCCTGGTGGTATCCTCTGTTGAATGACATCAGTGCTAGCCTGGGTCATCTTGAGATGCTCTTCTGACTGCCATGACAAGACACTGCATCCAAACACGTGAAGAACAACAGTTCTGTGGCCCTTTACCTCACAATCATTCATGCCCAACACTCAAACAATCAGCCTATCGGAAAGGGCTTAGTGACTTTCTAAAAACTTTTGCACATGAAAGATATGCACATACATATTTAAAACTGAGCAACACAGCACAGCAAACAGCTTCCAGACAAAGAAACAGGTTGCCTAGCAACATGTCAGCGGCTTCTCTGTGTTCCCTCCCTCCCCACAAGAGTGACCACTCTCCTAACTTCAAACAAGGAGACAAATGAGTTTTGTGTGCTTTAGGACTACCTAACTTGAGTCACACAGGAGTTGCCGCATGTAGCTAGGCGTGGCCAATTTCTTATTGTCTTACAGACCTACACTGTGTGAATAGCTCATATATGTATATATTATTGGTAGACATTTGAATTAATCCCTACTTGGATAATATGAAGAACATTGCTATGTGAATTCTTGGACACGTCTTTGGATTTACATCTATAAACATTATACATTGCCCATTGTTGCATACTGATTCCCATAACACTGAAAATAACACCTACTTATTATCTCACTTACTGTGGGTCAGCAATCCAAATAGATCTGAGCCCAGTCTGCTATAATGGATGGGTTTTTGTTTTTTCTTTTTTTCCTCCCCCTAGGAGTTACAGAGTTCAATCTATGTGGCTGGGCATGGTGACACATACCTTTAATCCTAGCACTGGGGAGGCAGAGTCAGGCAGATCTCTTTGTGTTTGAGGCCAGCCTGGTCTACAAAGTGAGTTCCAGGACAGCCAGGGCTATTATTCAGGAAAAAAATTCAATTAATTTATCAATTTTAGTTTTAACTCTAAGAACATATCTAGAGGGAAATATGACTGTAGAGATGGGGAAATAGCATGCTAAAACATGTCTATGCTATTTCTACAGTTCTTCTTACATAAAACATTATATTTGTTTTTCACGCATGCATACCATATATTTGATCATATCTACTCCTCATATTCCCTCTCCTACACCCCTTGATACATGTCCTTCCTAACTTGATGTCTTTCTTCATAACACATAAGCCCACTGAGCCCAATCTGTACTACCTGTATGCATGTGGGTGGGGGCCACCGCTGGACCATGGGCAACACATATCAGTAGCTATACGTAGCCCAAAAGTGACTGTCCCTTATGAGTTCCTCCGGATCCCATGTTGGGATTTTTGTCTGGCTTGATTTGTCCAGGTCTTGCGCAGGTGACCACAGCTACTGCAAGTTCAAGAGTGTGACGGTTCGTCATGCCCAGGACACAGCGTTCCACAGCACTCTTCTCCATTCCCAGGCTCTTACAGTATTTCACCCTCTTCCATGATGTTCCCTGATGCTTGGGGACAGGAAGGTGCCTAATCAAGAGTCAAACATTCACAGTTACTTATTCTGAGCTCTTTGACAAGAGTCAGTGTCTTTCATAAGACAGAATTGGGTACTAGCTGGGGCTGGGAGGCTCAACTATAGGGGGAAGATCTGCTTGACATTGAGTTAGTGATTCCTTTTGGAGATGGATAGACTAAAGCTTCGGGTCCTGGCTGGATGTTGCTCAGGGGTAGCCACTTCCCTGCCTTGTGGGCGCCAGCATCAAAGCACAGATACCCTGGAGCTTCACAATTTTATGTTACAAAGTTGCACAGGTGGTGGTGCATCCCACTTGCTCTACTCCATTGGTTAGCATCAGATCACCTCACAATGAGTATTCCATGGAGTAACAATCCCAGGAACAGTGATGACTGGCATCACCTTACCCTGGCTGGGACTGTCACTGGGAATGAAGCCGCCCAGCTGTGGACCTTACTTCAGTTTTGAAAAGCCACTAGTTTTCTAACATGATGACACCAGTTGATATCCATACCAGCATCAGCTCCACATCTGGGAACGGGCTTGACACAAGTTAACTTCTGGCATGAGCTATCAAGTTGTACCTGACAGGAGGAAAAGTGGGACTCACCCCCTGACCGAAGCTCTCTTCCTCACACTACTCACACCTCTCCTCGTCTTCTCTTAGCAGGGCTGGTCTTTGTAATACAAAGTCAAAAAAGGGCCAACTCGAGTGGCTCCATTGGAGCTGGTGACCATGGAGTGTGAGACATTGGAGACAAGTGCCGTCTGCACACTCATCCAACTCCCCTGAGAGTTATTCATTGTTTATCCACCCAGGAAGACCTACTGAAATGGACCCTGACTGGATCCTGATCTTCGACCCAACCCTAAGGTGGTGTTGACGGCCAGTGGCTCAAGGGCTCTGCCAGTGACTCCTTTCACAGCAAGGTCATGGTGGCTCTCATTAATTATTTAGTGATGACACTTCAGGCATCTGACCCCCACAAGTGCACCCCAACTTTCCTGATCTCAAATGGAACACCTACCCTGGATATGAAAAGATGCAGGGGAAATGCAGCAGGTAGGGTGTATTGGGGGAATTTTGATGAGTTTCATTAATATTCCTATCCGATTATGTCAGGCAGGGTAGACTCCTGAAAGCCACTCAGTAGTGGCAATAATAGCCCTGGGGTGGTAACGTGAGCTTCCCTGGATGTGAAAAAGTTTTGAAAATGTTTTCGGAGAAGTTCTTAAGGGATGATTGATTTGAGTAGGTTCTGCATAAAACTCCTTCGGACACCTGTGAAATGTTGAGACTAATTGGGGCTTCTGCTGCTGATTGTGAAGGAGTTTGGGGGGTTGCTGTTTCTCCTCCACTGAATCCCCACTCCTTTGCTGCACCCTCTTTCACGGGGGTGGCTGCTAGTGTATCGGATGTAAAGGGTATTAAATGGAATCGTGCTTTTGTGTGGAAGTCATTACTGTGAACACCTGTTCACTGTTGAGTTTAATTGGACTACAGCTGGTGCTGATTGTGTGTGAAGGAGGGGCTGCTCCTCTCACTGAGGCACACGCCGTCAGTGGTAACAGTGGGGAAGTCAACGTTACGACATGAAGTTCGGCTCACACACTGCACAGTCAAGTAGTCTGCGCCCTGTACGGTTAGTTGCCTCTGAGGAGCACCGTGGTAAATGTAGACAGGAGAGAAGGGGGGCGGAATAAAAAAAGGTGTCGCGCTTTGCTCTGTTTTATTTGCTCGGCTCGGCTCTGTACAAAGAAATTCAGAAAAATATGGAGACGATGACAGACACAGATGCATAATTACTCACAAAAAGAACAAAGGAACGGTAAGTTTGCCTAGAGTAATTCTCCAGCAATATTAACTGTTCTTCCATTTCCAGAGGTGATAAGAGTGGACCAGACGTAAGGAAAACAACAATAATGTAACTCGGCTAATGGCAAATTAATATTACATTCTCGATTCAAGCACAGGAAAGGAGGGATACATTTGTAGCCTTTAATAACGAGTGTTTTTAAAAAGCTCAAATTGTTGACTTAAAAAGAGCAATGCTGACGTGCTTGTTTCATTTAGATGTAATTCACATTACTTATTCATTTAATATCAAAGTGTGCTGAGACAATGGAACGCTGAATCCACTTTACAAAGGCTCTTGCTCTCCATGAATATTAATATAATTAGCTTCTAGAATAATGAGGATGACCCAAGTGTCCCAGACATGGCAGTAACTCTGAAAAGTCACGAGTGGCCATGCCAGTGCTTCTGACTCTTGGCTTTTGACACTGACTTCGGATTTTTCACCTGAGTGCACAGGTAACAAGAATGGCGGTGGGGCCCATCTTTGGTAGAGAGAGACACGCCTGCTCCTGAGGAAAATGAATCAGAGAAACCATTTTACCTAAGTACTGTGCCAACACTGAGGATGTAGCCCAAAGACAGAGGGTATGCCTACCATGCACAAGGCCCTGGCTTGGATGGAAGAGAAAAAAAAGACACTATCCCAGGACTTCATCTTCTGCTCCTTTGGTGTCTTCACATTCTCACTGTCCATGGGATTTAAAAGCCACTTGACCACTTGTGCTTGCTAGTCCTGAGGCCCATGTTATATGCACCTCAGTCCAGGAGAGACCCCAAGGCAGGGACTTTCCCTAAAGCCAATGGCAGGCTTGACACAAATAATAATAAAATAGAATAAAAATAAAAATCACCATTTCCTGGTTTGAGCTCAGCAGCTTCTCCACATGGTGACACCCTTGGTCCTTGGCGAAGCAGCCATCCTGAACTGCATGTGGACCCCTCAGGGCTCCGATCCAGCTTGCTTGTGTCTATCTGTGCGGTCTTGGGTGAAGTCTCTCCACCCTTGTGGATAGAAGCCGAGGGAAAAAAAAATAAAACATTGCAAAATGCTTTGTCAACTGCCGGGGAGCCTTACAAATATAGAGAGGCTTATGACTCAAGGGGCACTTTTTCAGTCAGACCGAAAACAGATTTCGCTGCGTGAGAAACTGTGTTGCTGTGAAAGGCGACTGTGGGAGCTTGAAGGGTGGGAAGTGTTCATCCTTGCCTCAGTTCTCTTTTGATTCCTCAGGATTAATGGATCTGTTTAAAACAGACGCCAAATGTGGCTTTGCTGTTCATCAATAGATATACCTCCCAAGTGGTTTCTATTTCGGCTCTCTTGCTCTTTAACCAAATCTTACCATTGTTCTCTGAGGAAACATGTCTACGTACTCTCATACTCTCGCACATGTGCACATACACACACATACACATGCGCACACATGGACATGCGCACAGGCACACCCTCTATTTTGCAGCACAGATGGCAGGCAGTTTGAGCTCGTGTAAATGTGGTCAGAGGTACTTCCTCCTGCACTGGCACAGTAGAATGATGTCATTCCCCTCAAAGTACCCCCAGCAGGTAGAAGCAAATCAAAGCCCTTGGGAATTGCACTTTGGGGACCGGGGTCTAAGGACTTTACCTCTGTGCTCGCCTCAGAGCCACTTTACTATTTGAAGACTGTGGCCTATACTGGGTCAGCTACTTTGCTCTTAAATGATCAGGCACCATGGAGTGAGGCTAGAAGGAAAAAACAAGATTGATGTTCATTTTCCTGACTTAAGAAAGGGAACCATACATGGTGAATTTCCAAGGTGGAACTTACACTGTGTGTGGTGGATGAGACATACTACTTGGACCTGGACAAGAATTGCTATCCTGACTGCCTCCCTGAATCAATTCAGAAATTTGGCTTGCTGGGAGCCACACAAAAGGGGACATTAGTGTCGGTGGGAGCAGTGTAACAACACACTTGCCTTCTTTGGGTTCCATGTGCAAGGCTATGCTACAGCCTTACTCCCTACCCCAAAAAAAGTCTAAATACAGGTTTAAAAAAAAACTGAGTCCACCAAGAGCCCAGGATACCGTGTAGTGACAACAGTATCAAATGTGTGCATCTGGCCAGTTGAGAAGCCTAGGGAAAAGATACAGGATGTGCATGATTAAAGCCACGAGTCCCTGGGTGATTCAGCATCTGATGGCACAAGATAAACACACCTTAGTTTGGACCGCTGGTTGTCACATGCCTGGCAGGATTCCTGGGGCTACTCATATGACACTTGTGGGGGCTTGTATCAGCTCTGTCCAGAAGCCACTGCTGGCAACTAGCCCTGCCCATCTGCTATCCACATAAGCAAGCCCCTCCCACAAATCTGGACCACTTCCCCTTCATGGGGGGTGGAACATCTAGGCAGGTCCGTGTCTTGGTGAGCAGGCTTCCTCAGACTGTGCCTTCCTTCCCTGTCTCCTGTAACGGCTGGTGTAGCCTTGTTGCATGGCAGGAAGACACTGGGTGGGCGTGTGTGTGCCTCACACACAGCTTGCTCCCTGAGCAAAGCCACATGTGGCCATTCTCCGGGGCTGCTCAACCTCACTCAGCTAATTTGGAACAGGGCTCTTGACACCAGAGTAAGTTTTTAATCCTGCTCTGTGGCCTGGGGCGCTCGGCCTACCGGAGGATCAGCAAAATCCAACCCACCCATTTGGTTGTTATCTGCAGCCTACCCTGGCCTTGGTGGTTTTGTCTGTGTCCTAGAGATGGTACCATTGTAGCAGGAAAGTTTACATGGCTCTGGCATTCCGGGGCCTGAGAAGAGCCATCAAGACAGGTCCCTGTGTCCCTGTGTGCTATCCTGACTCCTGAGAGGAAGGGAACTTGGAATAGCCATTGCCTAACCATTGTGGTCGGATCATTCCAAACATTTTACTGAAAATACATTTGCCTGAGCATCTGGTGATTCTGGTCCAGGAAGCTGGACGAAGTCCCTGGAATTTACATTTATATTAAGTACCCTCCCCCAGGTGAACAGGAGCCTTATTTGGAGAAACTACGAGGAAAGCTGAGTGTACTATAAGGCAAGGCTCAGAGCCCATGTCTGGTGAGTCAGTATTTCCTCAGGCTGCTTGCTGACACTAAGTGTCTAGGAAACACCTTATCTCAATAAATAAAATCCAGTGATAACAAAAGACATTCTCCAGTTTGCTGAGGGCCCTACTGGATGCATCTTTCGGGAAAAATCTAATAACTAGTGAAATGGAGCAACAATTTAGGAAGAATATACACTATAATCATGATTAAAAAAATGCATTGTTTCATTAGAAAGACAATTTAAATAAGTGATAATTAGGGGTCCCACAGAAAACATGAGATAGAAGGGGAGCTAGGGTACCTGGGATGAGCTCTACCTGGGCACTGAAATGTGTGTATAATCTGGGAGAACATAGCTGAACCCCGTCTGCTCCCACAGAGCACAAGGGTGCATGGGCTAAGACCGAGCTCACACACTGAAGGCTTTGGGCGGTTAGTGGTTAATGTTCAGTTGGTTCTTTTTATGTGCAAAACAGCTCACATTCATAGAAACTAAATAAAAACGAATGAGGCCGCTGCCACGTGGCTGGCCTGAAGCTCCTGGTTCAGCTCTCAGGAAAAGGACGGGGAGAGGCAGAAAGCTGGGCTAGGAGCAAAACCATCTGAGACGAGCATTAGCTCTGACAGACAGGAAATCACTCACAGATCCCTGGGTAAGTTCTTCTCCAGTTTCCCCCTTTATGCTCCCCTAGGCTGCTCTGGGGCAATCTTGGGGTCCTGTATCCCCAACCTCCCTTCCACTCTGGATGCCCTCCATCACCCAGAGTCTCCTTGGCCTAATCCTAGGATAGCAACCCAAGGCCTCCTGTGCCTGAGGCAGCTCAGACTATGCAGGAATGGCTGGTCCAGGGATGCGCAGTGCAGAAGGATGCTCTGCACCTAAGAGTGTGCTCTAATCTGCCCTGGCCCAGCCCTCCTTGGCTCACTCCACCCAGTTTCCTTTTAGAAGCTCTAAAGGACACCGCTCCAGGCATTTCTTCCTCAGGGGTCTGTGGACAACAGAGTGGCATCACTAGGGCAAGCTATCCATAGAATGCCTTATAAATGACACCGGGGAGGGCTGGCAAGAGCAGTGCATACAGGGAGTGAATCAGGAAGAGCAAAGTGGTTTCTAAATGGCCATGCAGCCACTTCCCGCCGAACAGCATTAGCAAGTAGCACATCTCCCAAAGCTCGGGAAAGGCGGCCAAGGGGACAGCCTATTGAAGCACTGTGGCTTTGGTGGCTGGTGCTTTGCAAAATAAAAACAAAATGTAGCAACGTCCCTAAGCCCGTGTCTGCTAACAGTCCTAAGATTGTCCACCTGGGAGATACGTATCCGGCTTTCTCTTTTAGAATGAGAAAAGCATTTAATATTTTAGCATTGCTTCCCAGGTCTCACAAAGGATGCCCTTTTGCTATTCCTGGAGCCAAACAGTGAGGCGGCTTTCGGACATTAGATACCGCGATGGGACAGGAGGGTGCTGGAGCAGCAACTAGAGAGACAAAGTCACACCCACTGGGCCAAAGTCCTCAACTTTAACCCCACACCTGTAGGGCACACTCAGGAAACATGTAGAGTCTAGACCTTCTGTGATGCAGGGGATTGTCTAAAATGACCACACGTAGCCCAGCTTTTAAATGTCCAATGCCAGAGAGTCCTGTTTTAAATTGTTCATATTTTATTGGAGTCTAGATCCTCAGGTAGACTTACATGTAAATACCAAGTCCTTTGTGCATGGTTTTAGTAGTCAGAGTATTCTGAAATGGCACTTAGTCTATAAACCTTTCTTTTAAAAAAAAAAGTGAAAAGTTATGTGACACAAGTTTATTACTTAAAGGCTGCAACTAAGTGGCATAGATCCACATCCACAGTGGCGTGCAACACAAAAGCCATGTAGTCTCTGGGCCATTTCCATTACTCCCCAAGAGAGCCTTGCACCCCCTATCCAGTCACTTCCTACTGTCCCAGCTCCCAGCCACTGCCAACATTCCTTTCTCTGTGGCTTTACCTACTTGGGATGCTTGCCTCCTTTAAGTGAAAATAAGCAAGACTGGGGCCTTTTGAGTCCAGTGTCTGAGGACACAAAGCATTATAAATGATATAAAGAAGGGTATTGAGTCTGAGAAGAGTTGAGAATTTCTCCAAGTACTGAGCTGTGTATCAGCCATCTGCATCTGTGGGAATGAGATGACATTCACGTTGAAGAGCTGGCCAGGGCAGGGTGTTTGCATTTGCTCTGACAAAGCACTGTAGCATCTGTTCCTACAGTTCAAAGGGTGAGGGGGTGGAGGCCTTGAAACAGTTCAGTACAGGATGACAGGTGATGATAGCATTTGCGGTGACGGTCCTAGACAGTACAGAAAGGGACATTTGTAGTCTCTGTTCAGATGAGGCAGTGTTCTCCGGTGCCTGCCCCCAGAAGTATATTGAATCCTCAGTAATAATCTCCCCCATCTCCCCCACTGGCAGAGAAGGGAGGAGGGAGAAGGTCGTCACAAATAATAAAGCAGCAGAGAATTTTGAGAAGGTTTAGCCTCCTTAGACTTCACTTGCGGTAGTAAATTAGAAACGGAGAAAGATGGAGCTGTCTGTAAAATGGTTGATGAAAACAGTACTTAAAATAGCATCCAACCCACAAAATTCATGATAGTGGCTGCCTCTGGGGTGTGGGGGAGAACAACTCTATCAAAAAAATAATTCACTTTCCCTCTAATGTTTTATTTCTTTCATTTAAAAAATTTCATAAAATAGACTAGCATGTTGATATGTAAATGCTAGGGAACCGCGGCTGTGAATATTGATTATATAGTCTGTAAATTTCGGTAACTTTTTTAAATTAAATATGTGGCAGGGAGGGGCACTGGAGACATGGCTCGGAGGTTAAGAGCACTGGCTGCCCTTCCAGAAGACCTACCTTTGATTCCCATCACCCACACGTTGGCTCCTAATCTTCTGTGACTCCAGCGTGTCCAACGACTTCTTCCAGCCCCAACAAGGACCAAGCATGCATGTGGTGCACAGACATACATGCAAGCAACACACACACACACACACACACACACACACACACACACACACACAAAAGTTTTTAATATCAAAAAGTAAAAGAATTAAATGTCTGTTAGGATCTTCAAATAATGTAGAAGGCAGAAATTGAGCATTCTTGTAACTTTTTATTTCTAAGCCAAATGTGACCCACCCCACCTGAAATTACAGGTATCGAAAAGAAGAGAAAACATGGGAGCAGGATGCTGGGGAGAGGAGGGGAGGGGAGAGGGTCTGGTCAGAGCATTTTCCTGTGGCTTCTTCCTGAGTTTGGAGAAAGTCCCGGTAGTTCACCCCCATACAGATGACAGGCATCAATACCAGAGCCACATGCAAGGTAATTGTAGCTTATTGTTTTATGTCTATAGTTTCATAGGCATTTAAATTGGAGCCTTAAATTCTCTGCCTGCATTGGTTCCTCCATTTCTGTTCATCTTTTATGCTCTCTGAATGGCATACAGAGCTGAAGAGTGACCCCAAGAACAAGTCATCGGAGGCCAAAGTGGGACCCAACTAAGGTTGCATCCAAGAGTTGATGCCTACGAGAGCCCAGCAGTAAGACACCTGCAGTAGATTAAAGGTGATGAAGTGAATTTTCCATTCCCTGAGCCTGTCTGACCGATAGCTTTCAGAAGCCCTTCTAAGATGAGGCCACAGAGGCTTGCCGCTTCCACTGTGAATCTCAAGAGGGCTCCACCTCATAGGAGCCAGTACCTTAGAAAGACAACCAGCCCACAGGGCTCCAGTCTTGCTATGATGTACATTTCAACCCTAGCAGAGGCAGACATGACATTAAACAGGAAAACAAAAAAACAAAAACAACCAACTGAGAAACCCAGGTGTCAGATTCACAGCCTCAGATACATGGACCCAACTGAACTGTCCCAGCATGTCCAACCAAGTGAGCCAGCCCTGTTATTGCAGGACAGAAATAAGCCATTCCCAGTGAGCCCCACTCAGATTCCCAACCCACAAGATCCTGAGCATAATAATGTTTTACACCCACAGGTTTGGTACTCAGATATTCTGTCCTCAGCCTTACAGTACCTGACATCAGGTTGCGCCCAGGAGCTGAAGAGATGATGCCCAGGTTCTGAGCAGTTGCTGGTCTTCCAGTGGATCCAGATTCAGCATTCACGTAGTGGCCCGTAGCCATTATAATTCCAGTTCCAGGGGATCTGGACCCCTCTTTTGACCTCCAAGGCACAAGGCACGCACAGGGTGCACCTACATACATGCAGAGAAGACTCTCATACACATAAAATTAAATAAGATAAACAAATCTTTTTAAATGCTTTTGATTACTGTTGGGTAGAGAAATAATTAATCAGTTAAGATTACGTGCTGCTCTTACAGAAAACTCAGCTTCAGTGCCCAGTACCACATAACTGTAATCACAGGTACTACAAGGTGTGTCATTTTTATCTTCCATTAAAACTAGGAACTCTCCTGCTGATCCTTGGCCCCAGCACCTAGAGGGGCTGCAGGCTGGCTGCTTCCTCATCTCAACTGCTCTTCTGTGTTTTGGGCAAGAAGCAGGAGAAAGGAGAAAAGATGAGCAAAAGTCCACTGCAGCTAAGTTTACCCTACAAATACTCTATCGATTCCAGAAACCCACTAGATAGATTATTCTTACATCTCATTGACCAAGATTGGTTGCTTAAGCCCCAAACCTGCGTAAATGTACCCACCCAGAAAGGGAGGTGTTTTAAGTAGCTACACTGTAACCCAGAATGAAATAGCGAAATAGAGCTACTACATAAGGAAGAGGGGTAAACTGGGCACTAGACCAGTCGTGGTGCCTGATGCTAACTAAAATGAAAGGCCTGGGCCTGTTTTCATCATTGTGAAAGAAACAAAGACCTAAAAATATGTGTCTGGACATGTTTACCCACAAGTAAAGATAAGACATCATTTCATTTATGCAAGATTCTACTGAGAAACGCATGTTCGGCTGGCCCTTGGAAGTATCCAGTTACTGTCAGGGTGGCTTTTTTTTTAATACATCACTCTGCTGTCAGAAATTGAGCACAGCCCCTCATCCTTCGGGCTCCTTCATGAAGAACCAGACCACATCCCTTTCCTTTTATTTGCCTGTGTTGTGTTGCAAATTAAGTTTTAAAAGACATTGTTTTTCTCCAAAAGAAAATTTAAAGACTAGAGCAGCCCACATCTACCACCCGGGATAGTGAACTATAGCTGCTGTCATCCCGAGAGGCCTTAATGACAGTGTTCGATGTGTGTGTGGACAGCTGAAGCTTCCTTCAAAGTTGTCCCTGTGAATGGGCTTCAAGATGTTTTGACTATTATCTGTTACAAAGAAACGCTCTATTAATTGCATATTGTCATAGCTCTTAGTCCAATGTAACTGTTAGCCCAACAAAGCATTCTCTGCTTGGGAGAAGAAGATGGGAACACAGCCTAATTTTTTTTCCACTGGATAAGTGCTTTCTTTAAGTCCCACTCAGCTCCTAAAGTTTCCTTGCAGAAAATCAAGTGGAGAGTGAGGCTGTGACGTCACCTCTGTTCCAGGCAGGAGTGAGGGTGGTGCTCTGACATTCCCACACCCTGAAATAGCTACGTGGCACCCCTCCACAAAGCTTATGGGGGATGGACGGGACTCAGAAGTTACCCGCATCTGAGACAGTGGCAATGACTGGTTCCAGGCTTCTCTCCTGGACTCTTTTCTGCTACCTATGTAATCTGAAACTGGAGATATGATTTAGGAAAGGGCTGAAGAATGTATAAGTTGAGAAAGAAAGAGAGAGCAAGGAGTCATATATTCACAGCTTTTCTTTGGAGGGATATTAACTATTATTTAACTCCAGGAAGAAGGCAGTGGTATGACTAGTATACTATGCTTAAGAATTTTACTCCAGCCGGGTGTGGTGGTGCACAGCTTTAAGCCCAGCACTCAGGAGGC
The DNA here is from genome assembly GCF_021556685.1 of Rattus norvegicus. NCBI lineage: Eukaryota > Metazoa > Chordata > Mammalia > Rodentia > Muridae > Rattus > Rattus norvegicus. Next base: position 79,503,653 of record NC_141542.1, read on the forward strand.
AGAGGCCAGGCAGACTCTCTGTGTGTTCCAGGCCAGCCTGGTGTATGGAGTGAGTTCCAGGACAGCCAGGGGTACACAGGGAAACCCTATCTCAAAAACCAAAAAGGAAAAAAAGAATTTTACTCCACCTTGGATATATGCAGAGCACCGAACCCATTCTACCCCTGGTCCAATATCTATACCCCAAGGATTGATCATTTTACACTAAAGATCAATCATGCTCTCCTCTTCCGTTTCCAAAGTCTTCCATTCCCTACAAGATAAAGCCCATGACTATCCACCCAGCATATGGACTCTTCGCAAAGATTCCTAACTCTTCTGCTAGCCCTATCCCCTGCTTCCACCTTCCACTCTGGCCCTCAGGATGCTGAGGCAAGAGGATCCAAACTGAGCTGTACATTAAAACCCTATCTCCTTAGAAAGACACACATACATGGTGGGTGGAGGGTTTAAGGTAAAGTATTTTGGAGGATGGGAAAGAATGGATAGACAAATTGAAAAATAGAAGTAAAGATGGATAGATAGAAGACGGTAGATAGATAGATAGATAGATAGATAGATAGATAGATAGATAGATAGATAGATAGATAGATAGAATTCCATAGTCCCTTGGAATTTTAAAGAAAACTCACAAGTCTATGAGTAGAAAGAAGCCAGTAACAAAGAATCAGTGATCTGAGACTCTGTTGATCCCAGTCCTAGAAGCTTCACAGGTCCCAGCATCCCTATTTAATAAATAAAGAAGGCATTTTCTGCTCTAATGATCTGAGTCAGTGATAATCTAAGCCGTTGACACCCAGTAGAACTTTCTGCAGGAATGCAAATGTTCCGTATCAGCATCACATTTCTATGTCCTCTCTGCAGTTGTAAGTGATGGTCTTCACAGCAGGCTTTTCACAGAAATTACTGGCTGCTGAAGTCCTAGGGATCAGAATTAGGTAGAAGAGAAATGAAGATCCAGGCAGGGCAGCAAGCTTGTTCTAGCCAGTTAAGGTTAGTATGGTGTCTATGCCACTGAATAGTGCAGATGTAAATCATTGTGTGCAAACCCTATATTGCTTAACACTTACTAGGCAGGACTGGATTCTTTCTTGACCGGGTGATAAAGGTGACACGAGGTTGTATGTCTTTATCAATAGCACATAATCCTCCACTGACTTTGACCTGCTAGCCTACAATCACAACCTGGTCTTAATTCCCAAGAAGGACAAGAATCAGCCTGGAGATGTTCAACCAAGAGAACAAAGTCTACTGAGGCATCTTAAAGTCTGACCTGATATATCTTCAGTTCTTACAGTCTGTCTTCCAAGTTACCAGCTTGTTGGGACAATATGGCCTCTTAGACACTGTTACAGTTCTGTTAACATCCAGAATCATAGCCAGCAAGCCCTTGTTTAAATTGGCTAAATGAATTTGCCAGAATTGCCATGGGAGAGGAGAATTCTAATGTCAGTCTTGTACTCTCATGACCAACAACCTCACTCCTAAACAACTCTCTACCCGGGGTTGGGGATTTAGCTCAGTGGTAGAGCGCTTGCCTAGCAATCGCAAGGCCCTGGGTTCGGTCCCCAGCTCCGAAAAAAAAAAAAGAAAGAAAAGAAAAGAAAAAAAGAATAAAAAAAAAAAAACCAACTCTCTACCCATCCAAGGTGTTAATCATAAAGCTTCAATATCCCACAGTGGACAAGGCTTACGTACCTTTTATTGTCTGAGGCTAAACCTTTGGCTATTTACTCAAGACCTATCATATAGAACATATAACATAATATCCCTTTCTTTTAAGAAAAAAAAGTCAATTATTTAGCAGCAAACACAATACACAGATGAAGCCTTTGACTCCAATAGATTTATTTATGTATGAATCCATCTAACATACACACATACATACACAAACATGCCTTCATTCTTCATTGAGAATGGTTTTAAGAATAAGTGGATTTTGTGGTGGACATTGGGTTGCACAACTCAAACCCCTTTAGTGAAGATCCTGTTAGAAGTGCCATTGACTAGTCTTTATCCAATTACTGGACAATTCGGGAATATAGTGACCTTGTCCCCACATCCCAGTTTTGTATAATCCTGAAAAGTCACCTTAGCTCCAAGAGTTCAGCTGATGCTGACCTTCCATCTATATCTCAGCTCATGTCCCTCCTCTGTGCATCCTTCTCGGCCCTCCCTAAGGGTTTCCTTGATAGGGATCCTACCTATGGAACACTGTCTCAGAGCCAGCTTCTAAGAGAACTCAACTGTAGGTTGTCAGAGAAAATATGGAAAGCTGATGGAATTTCAGAGCTGTGACACTGTCCTTTGACTGGCAATGAGACAATAAGACCCACGGTTGGACTTCTTAGTCCCTGGCAAAATAGTCCAGTCCAGTTATTAAGACAGCTGCTAGTAAAATTCTGGGATCATCCTAGATTTATTCAGTGGCCTCGTGAATCAAGCATTAGATAAATATGGCTGCAATAGGAATTATAAAGTGTGAAATAGCTACTACTTAGCTTCCCTGATACTCTTGGTGGGGTGGGACATAGAAAAGGCTGAGAAGGTTAAATCCACCTAAAAGCTAGTATGGAAGCCTGATGGTCTCTCGATAGCATATACACAGTCCTTCATCCCCTGCATTGGAAGATCAAAGAAAACCAAAGACTAGGGCCAAGACACTGTTATCAGGGTAGCTGAGCCCAAAGTTTAAACTCCTAAATAAGAAATGTCTACCTTACTAAGGTCAGAGCTAAGCTTAGAGAAAACTAAGACCCTAACCCAAGAGCTAGGAAGAGCTGGATTCATCTCCTTACACAAAACTTTCTGAGCCTGGAGGAAAGGTCCCCCTTCCCTATGAGGAAATAGCATTGTACCTCTGACTGAGACCTCTGAGAGTTCGCCTATAAGACCCCAAGTGTCCCACTCGAGATCTTCCCCCGCCTCCCTTCTTGGTGAATGAGTGATCTTCTAACTAAGGTTAGTTAAGTTTTAATACAATCCAGGCTAGGATAGGCTAGATCTGCTAGGAGAGAAAATGAAACTGTACAGCTAAGACTCTAAGGTTTAGCCATCAAGCACCAGCAGAAGCAGCAGGGTGCACACAGAATTATATGTTGAAGGTGTTTGATTAGTAGGCTGAAGTGATATTCTGGAGAAAGAAGAGTGTCAATTGGAGGATCTTCTCTCAGGATGAAAATGTGACACCATGACAGGGACTCTAGCAGGTGGTGTAAGCTCGCACCTATGGTTCCTAAAAGAATGAAGAGGTATTGTGTGTGCTAATCAAGATGGAAATGCAGCGCCCCCATGGCTGGCAGTGGAGCAAGAGATTAAAATATCCAGAAAGTAGAGGCTTGGAAGACAGTGAAGAGAACAGGAGCGCTTGCCATCCAAGCATGAGAATATGAATTTTAATTCCCAGCACCCACATAAAACACCATCAGTGGCTGAATACCCACACACTCCGTAGGAAGCAGAGCCAAGAGGACCACTCAGACTTGCTGGCCACCAACCTAGCTTCAGTTCCATGGGAGATCCCGTCTCAGGGGAATGAGGAAGAAAATGATAGTTCAGGGCACACGGTGTCCTCCTCTGACCTCTGTGTACTCATACCTGCATGCTTATATCCTTATGTACAGGAATATATATCACACACACACACACCACACACACACACACAATTAAAAAAGTCAGGAACACAGAGATACTACAGTGGACTACAAAAAGAAGGCCAAAAAATAATCTAAAGGATGATTAGATTCTCAAATGTGCTGGTAAGGATATTAGCGCCACCCAAGAATAGATGGCAGCTCTCCTGGACCGAGGTTGACAGCAGAAAGAGCCACTGCAGCTCCAGCCTCTCCATGTGATGGTATGAGATGAGTCCAAAACAACAGAGACACATTGTCAACTCTGCCCGGCCAGGAGCCAGGAGGCTTCTGTTAATGTCAAGAAAAGGACAGACAAGGAGGAAACAGGGCTTTGACCTACAAAGAGACAATGTAGCTGCTTCACAAAACTATGTGGGAAAGAGGTAGGCAGGCAACAAAGTATCATTTAATTTGGGCCAACTAAAGAAATCACAGGTGGAGGGTAGGGATACCAAGACAAATGGTTCCAATATATCCCTTTTTTATGAGCAAGACCCCACTGGCTAAGAAGAGGTCAGGTCCCTGGGAGAAAAGTTTCTATAATACCACAATAAATACATACTTTTTAATTTTGCTTTGTTTGAAAGGACAAGGCCTTGCCGTGTAGTCCAGACCAGACTTCAAACTGGTAATCCTCCAGCCTCTGCATCTCAAAAGGTAGATGCAGGTTTATGTGAACCAGCAATCAATGGCCAGCTAGTGGGTGTATTTCTGATTCCCCCATTTTTTCTCAGAAGGATCTTTGACCATTTTCTCTGACAACTGGAGTGTGCGGGGAGGGGGAACCCAGCAGTTTTAAGGTCTGGTGTGGACACAGTCCACACCAGAACATAGATAAACATTTGCAGTGCATTCCCTTGTCGCTGCATTCTATGGGGACTGGTGGGTAATGTCATGTTTACAGTGGGTCCCGTGAGACTGAGGATCCACCCAGTGGTCATTTCCTCAGACCCTAAGTGTGCAATATGGACAGGTAGAAGTTAGCACAACTCTACATTGTATCTGTGTCTGAGGGGAAATTTCCACCTAGAGATGGCATTGAGGAACAAAATCATTGTAGGAATGGGGTACAACCAAGAGGGGTCTCCCTAAAAGAGCTATAGTCACCTGTTGCAGGTATCCTGGCCACATAGGGTCACTGAGGACTTGAAATGTTAGTGTCACCAAGAAGCTGACTTTCTTTTGCTTAAAATTTTTTAAACATACATGATTTGGGGTTTTAGAAAGCTTTAAGTAGAATTGAAGTAACTTAATCATGTATGTCTACTGTTGTAACTTTAAATGTCTGGACTCTGAATATAGTTAGGATGTTAACATCTGAATTGGAATTTACTCTAAATATAAATTCTTATTACCCCAATTATAAAGTATGTCAATAATATTTTATACTACTATACATTGAAATACTTTAATAGAAGTGAGCACGGTGGTGTGCATCTGTGTTTCCTGCTATCTGGGAGGCTGATGTCAGAAATCACTTGAACTCAGGAGTTTGATCCTAAACCTTGGCTCCAGAAAAAGAAAAATTAAAGAAATATTTAACAGGTTGAAGTAAATAAAATATACCACTAAAATTAATTCCATCTCTTCACTTTGAATATGGCTATTAAACATTTTTAATTAGGTATGCAGCTCACACTGTGTGGATGCTGTGGAAAGCCCAAGTCTAAAGGATGGGAGACAGTGGTCCAGTCTGGCCCCTGCAAAAACCAGACTGATCCCAAAATTAACTACAGAGCCCCACAGAGTCCACTGGAAGAGGCCTTACTACAGCCACCATGACTAATATGATTTCTTCCCTAGAGCAAATTACAAATTTCTTAGGTCCGTGCTCTGTGGGCCTTGATTTGACAGATGTGTTCTTCAGGAGGACACAAGGCAGCACGGGCAAACTCCAACTCATCCTCTCTATCTTCATGATTTTGGTGAATTTGTCTCCCCAGGCTTACAATATTTCTCATATGTGAAATTAGATTAATCATATCCACTTCGCATATGAAGTATGAAGGCCGGGTAAGCTGATATGAGTGAAGTGCCCACACTAGGCAGGCTTCCTATTAACCATGGAAAGGTCTGCCTTCCCCTCAGTGGTTCGGGATGCAAATGTGACAGATAAGGCATGGAAAGCTCTGGCACTAAGGTGACCAGGACACTCCCTCCCTCCCTTTGGTTATGATGTCTGATGCCTGTGCCAGAGGCTGGCTCTCAACTGTCTTAAGGTGTCTATGACTCAACTGGTGTGCTCAAGGCTTGGGTAATAGAATTGCCTTGAAAGTTCTTTAAAAAATAAATGATAAAAGCCCCAAAGTCCAGAGATTCTGAAGTAAGTTTTAATATTTACATTCAATTCAGTAATTGGAATTTTTTCAATATTTTCAGAAGAACTGGTCTAGACTATTTTACAAGCTCTCATCCCAGCTCAGGAGCTACTGACAGATGATGGCTTCTAAGGGAGAGCCAGTTTTCTTTAAGGGTGTGGCCCTTAGTATACCAACCTCACTGCAAGAATTGCCCACACCCATGAGTATATGGGCAGCACAAACTGGGCTTGGTGGGTCACTTAAAACATAAAAGTCTTCAAAAGAGGACAGGAAGCCAGATAAGGGTGTGATGAAGGGGTGTGAATCTGGAAAAGTTAGGGGGGTACATGAAGGACGATTATAATCAAAATATATTGTACAGATATGTGAGATTCTCAAAGAACTATTATTTTAGACTTCCCTGAGGCAATTCTGACATCAGTCAGGTTTGAGAGCAACTATTCCACTGGGCATCTTGTGCTGTGTATCATCCTCCCATCCCATCGCCTTTCTAAATTAAAACTGAACACCCATCAGCTCCAGATCATGAATAATGGGATTGTAGCTTCTGGTATGTTCTCTGAGATCTTTGATAGGAAAAGGGAGACTCCAGATGTAATTGGGACCTTGTCATTATTATCATAAGTCTAAAGTGGACATTAGAAGGCGACAGACTTCTCTCCTGTGTGTCCAGCCTCCTCCGGTCCTGGATTTATCGCTCTGAGGGTGTCATGAGCTCCGAGCCCTGAGGATGATTGGGAAGCTTATTAATGTGGAGGCTAGGCCAGACAGCCCAGGTGTGTGCCACCAGGGTGATGTCATTCACTGTGAGCTCCAGCAACCCCAGAGTCAGCATACTTGTAACACTTTTCCAGATTGGGTCAGGAGGCCAGGAGCTGATGATGGCTTTTCTATTTATTTATATATTTCTTTTGCTTAGTAGCAAATTTGAGATTTGTAGGGTTCTCGGGAAGCTGCTGTCAAATTGTCGGTTACAAAGACCCATGAAAGGGGAAGAAAGCAGATTCTGAAGGCAAAACTCACTGGTCTGGTCACTTTCTTAGCCCTGCGTCATGCCTCCACACATCTCCCATATCATGGGGAAATGATTCCCATGTCATATCAGGGCTGTGATAGAGGGGTATTGGTCAATGGCCTGTTGACGGGGGTGCTGGCAAAGACCCGGCTGTGTGCCAGACAGCCAGTCAACTTTCTATTTCCAGCTGATTGTTCAGCTGCAGTGGTGCTTCACATGGGCGTGGTCGGGCTCCCAGGCCTGGTGTTTATATTCTACCTCTCACGGCCAAATCTCCCTAGAAATATCCCTGCACAAGACTCAAGAAAGGCAAGGCCTTCAAAAACAGGGGCAAACCTCATGTTGTTAGTTTATGGTAAGTTATGGTTACACACACACACACACACACACACACACACACACACACACACTGGGGAAATGATCAAATGTTATTTCCAACCTCCGTCTTTACAATGAAAGCAGGAAAAAAAAACAATTATCTCTAAAATTCAAAAGTATTAACATTGAAAGGTCCTGAGGAAAAGTCCAACCTTTTATTCCAGGCTATTAATGCTTCCCTCAGCTTTTTGTTTGTGCTTGATTGTGTCCTGTGATGGAAAACAAATTGGTGGTCAGGATGGAGATGGATGGCCTCAGCAAAATAGGTTGCCCTTCCCCTCCCCAGTGATCTGTTTAGACCTGCCGAGGGTCAAAATAGAACAACTAGGGATTGTGAGTGCACACAGGTCAGGTCGAGAAAGAGAGATTGCCTAGCATACACAAGACCTGGTTTTGATCCTCATGCACATGCATACACACAGGGGAGAGAGAGTAACGAGAGAAGGAAAGGGAGAGAGACAGAGAGACACACATACAGAGACGGGGGAGAGAGTAGCAGAAAGAGAGAAGAGGGAGAGAGATACTGAGAAACAGAGAAAGACAGAGAGGGATGGAGAGAGAAAGAGAGAGAGACAGAGACAGAGACAGACAGAGAGGTAGAGAGAGACACACATACAGAGAGCAGCAGAAGAAAGAATTCATACCCCACCCTATTCCTAATGCCAACAATCCCTTCTTATCTCCTGCTGGTCCCAGGCTCTGGTATACACCAGCAGCTTCCTGGTTCTCAGACTCCAGACCCTTATCTCCATTTCACCACAGCCTTTCTTGAGTCCCCAGTCTATAGATGGCAAAAGTCCTCCGTGACTGCATGAACCACATCTGCAAAGTAATTGCATGTGTGTTCCCTGCCCTCAGATAAATGTCCTTCAGAGACTAGACGCCAAGACATAGATGGGTGTCTCCAAGAGCCAGGAGGCAGGATGAGCTCCAGGAGACCTTAGCTCAGTGACAGCAGATTCAGCTAGTTAACTAGACAGCCCGGCCTCAGAGCAGGCTCCTCAGCGGCTTGGAACTCCATCCCAAAGACCGGCTGGCCAGGCTGCGCTTTCTGTCTCTGTCTCTGTCTATCTTTGTCTCTGTCTGTCTCTCTCTGTTTCTCTCTTTGTCTCTCTCTCTCTCTCTCCTCTCTCTCTCTAACATTTTTGATTCCCCTCTTCTCTCACGTGCCTAGCAACCAAACTCTGCAGTCCAATCACACTAACACTTCTACAGCTCCTTTATATTATTAACACTCACCCAATCTAACCCCAAACCCGACAGACACACACGCGAGTGCACACACACACACATACACACATACATACACGTAAGTGCTCACACACACATGCAAGTGCACACATACACACACATACACACACATATACACACATACACACATACACACACGTAAGTGCTCACACACACACATGCAAGTGCACACATACACACACATACACACATGAGAGTGCACACATACACACAAACACACACACATACACACATACACACACATGTAAGTGTTCACACACACATGCAAGTGCACACATACACACACATACACACACATACACACACATACACACACATACACACATGAGAGTGCACACATACACAGAAACACACACATACACACACACATATACACGCACATGTAAGCGCTCACACACACACACATACACACATACACAAACACACACATACATACACACACACATACACACATGAGAGTGCACACACACACACACACAGGCATGCGGATGGACACGTATCTGGCCCTCCCCTGGAATAGCACATATTTTGTGTGACAACAGTACAAAGAGTAGATCCCTGGGAATAGATCAGGGTTGGCCTTAAAATCTAAACCTAACACCCGGCTGTGTGCTCTGAGAAGTTCACCTCTCTTAACCCCTAATTTTCTTATCTGCAAAGCTGAAGTTCATACCTGTCTTTTCAAAGAGGAGGAGTAAAATACTATTGTGAAACATGTCACTTTGTGCAACAAATAACATAGGTCAAAAAAAATAGGGGCTAGCGAGATGGTGCTGTGGTGAGCAACACAGCTGCCTTTGCAGGGGACCCAGGTTCAATTCTCAGAATCCACATGGTTGCTCACAGCTGGCTGTAACTGCCCTCGTGGACCCCACAAGCATAGCACACATAGGATGCACATGAATACACATAGGCAAATGCTCATACACATAAAAACAAGACTAAATACTTAAAAAATAACTTTCCCAATAGATGAATGAATGAGAGAAGCAAATGAATGTATAAAAAACAACTCATCACGTTAACAAATTAAATAGGAAAAAACACATGATTGCCTACATAGATAAAACATTTTAACAAAACTTAAAATCATTCATAGAAAGAATATACAGGAAATTTCTCTGATGGACAAAAACGGCACCATAATAAACTAGAGCAAACGCCACATTTAAAATTCAAATGACAGTCACGGTTCTATCGTGTGTTCTCAACATGGAATTTAAAGCCTTAGCCAGAGCAGTAAGACAAGAAAAAAATAAATGTTTATTCAGTAAGAATTTGTTATTGAAGTTCAAAAAAGAATAAATTAAGCTGTCAACCATTTCTGAAAGTTAATATAATTGTTGGCCTAAAGACCCAACAGATTTTACATGACGATAATTACTGTTATGTTTATTACAATATTTTTAGTATTTATTAAAATTATTAGCAGGGTTGTTGAAGACAAATCAAAATGTGAAAATTTTATTCCTCAATAACCAAGGACAGACAGAATTATTTAAGTTTTAAATGCTGCTTCGTGTAGCTTAGATTTGGGCTGTGTGCCAAAGGCCCGCGTATTAAAGGCTTGCACGCACCTCAGATTGGCATGATCAAAAGGTTCTAGAACCTTTAAGGGAGGAATCTACTGAAGAGGGACTGTGATCCACAAGTCTTTCCCCCTTGCTTTCAGCTTATAGCCACAGAACAAGGAACTTCTTCCTCAGTCTTACACCCTGGCACACTGCCTTACTGCAGGACTCCGCCCTCAGTCTTACACCCTGGCACACTGCCTTACTGCAGGATAGAGAAAAGAGCCAGTGAAGTCTGGCCTGAGACCTCTAAATCTGTGATGATGGAAGTTACTAAAAATACACTGTATACATGTAGGAAACTCTCAAACAGCAATTTTTAAATAGTATATATTTATAAGAGTGTAACTAAGAAAATAGTAAGGCACACGCTGAGAACGAATACTGCAGCACTGTGAATTATTGACGGAAGTTCTGAGAAAGAAAGCTGCATCACCAACAGGGGGTCACAGAAATGAGAGCAGAAATTCTGAAGCCACTGGTGACAGACAGTGCACTGGGGACTTCTTAATGATGGGCATAAGACATTTTCATAACTGTTTTTCTCGCGTATATGTGATATGCATATGCATACTCCGTGCGTGCGTGCGTGCGTGCGTGATACGGGAGTGTGTGCGTACGCGCGTGCGTGCGTGCATCTATACGTGCAGGCCTGAGGTTGCGTTTGAGAGTCTTTCTCTGTCACTCTAGCTTATTCGTGGAGGCTGTATCTTTCGTCGCTACAGCTCACCTGGACCCATTTGCTCCGAGCAATCCCTGTCTTCGCCTCTGGAGTGCTGGAATTACAGGGGAGTCACAGCTGTCTGCCATTTTCCTGGGTTCTTGGGATCTGAACCTTGGTCCTCATGCATACATGGCAAGCAGTTTCACCACCGAGCCATCTCCCAGTTCCATAACCTAGTGGAACTGGTTTGAGAACATAGGGAACCTTTTTAAACTTGTAGGTTCTATCTAAGCTGTCCCAGGAGAGCAAGGTGTAGCCCAACCCACGTGCAAATGAAAACATCCGCGCCACAATATAAAAAGGGTGGACTCGCCTACGTGAAAAGATACGGTAGATTCACCATCCCTGACCAACAGGAATGATAAAGGAAATCATTTCTTGGTCAATATTAAGCTTTGTACATTTTTAAACCGAGCATTATAAGGACTGGCGCCATTTTTCCAGCTTTCGGAGAAGACCCGGATGAGGAAGCCCTCACCAAACACAGTGTGACCACCTGCTCCTTTGGGGCCGGCCCAGCGCTGGGCTCAGCATCAAAGCCCACCTCACTATCTCTACTGATATCCCAAGCCATCCACAGAGTACAGGAAGAGGCACTCTGGGGATGTTTATATAACCACTCATGAAACTGCCTATAAAAAGAAGGTTTTTTTCTTTCAAATGTGATTTGTTCTTTACCAGGAACAGCAAAGCAGGGAAACATTATTTTTAGAAACAGAATTTAAAGGAAAAAAATAAAAGGATGTTGAGGGGAGGAGTGGAAACAAAAAACAAAGATGTCTGTATTTGTGTTCCCCCCGTGTTTCTCTGGTACCACCTACAGATTTACCAACAAGGTAGGCTTTTTTTTTTTAATCTTTGACAGCATTACCAGTGAGACCAAAGTGATTTGTTTGGAAGGACAGGCCAAATGTGAAGACCCAGGCCTCCATGCTGAGAGGAAGCCTGCTGCCTTCAACCAGAGTGAGACTGTCAACCCGAAGCCTTTTGTTATGCAAAGACTTTGATTTAAGAATATTTTGCTGTGATTTCCATTTGGAGGGGAATAAATTAAAGGTATCAGGGGAAGAAGAGTTGCAATTTATTTCTTTCTTGGTTGTCCTCTATGTTTTCCAAGTTTTCTAAGATGAATATGGATAACTCCTCTTACTAAGCTATTTTTTTAAGAGAGGTGTAAGGTGACAGCTCCAGTCAGCTCCCCGGCATCCTTCAAGTGTCCTGAGGAGATGTCCACTGCCTCCTGAGGTTGCTTGAAAGGCTTCACTGAGAAACGGGATGTTCCTTTCAATAGACTAAAGCTCAAAATTGCCCAGTCTTGGCCAATAGACGGGGAGACTGGCTTGTTTTCTCACTGTGGAGGGGTTTCCTGACACTAAGCTCACTGGGCTGACTCCTGGGGGTGAACCTTTATGTTTAGGGACCCGCTTCCTCTCCTAACTCCTGACCCACAGACAGACCCTTGTGAGTCTGATCTGCTTTCATGAATGTCTAGGGCACCAAGTGTCAAGTGAGCACTAGCTCCCGCCCACAGAGGCCAATGGCCTCTCCCACGCATGAGGTGGGCAGTGGTCGCTCCTTTGGCCCAACGCAGGGTGTCACTCTATAGAACTGTTCTTCCACTGCTCCTACCATGGTTTGGGCCCCCTGATCCCTGAGTCTGGTTTCTCCCTTTTCCAGAACTTGACAGGGATTAAAATCCTAGGAGCTCCTTGGATCTCAATATCCTTAAGACGGACCTCAAAGCCAGACACACTACCCAGGCCTGTTTGAATGTCCTTCTGAGTTGTAACTCAGCCAGCACAGAGAACAGGATTTGAAGCCACCACGTTTAAGCATCCAAACCCAGCCACACCCTTTTTCCTCCCAGGCACCTTGACCAAGCGTTCACTCTCACCAACCTCACTAGAGGTGTAAGAGCCACAGGAAAAGGCACAGGCACACAAGCTCATCACATTGTAGCTGGTGCTCGGGTGATCGTCATTTCAATGCTGTATTTCCGAGCACCCCAGCAGGTGCAGATTTGTTTACAACCTGAACATCAATGCATCAAAATACCTTTTGATTATCAACTACTCTTTTCATCATTTTCTTCAACTCCCATCACTCATTCAATAGATAGATAGACAGACAGACAATAATTTAATCTTTGGTTGGCTTTTGGGCCTTTCTTTCTCCAAGAAAAACTAGTAAAGCAATTTGAAGAGTCAATTTTTGGTTGGTTTGGTTTTGGTACCGGAGTCAGAACCAGGTCCTTGTGACCATTATCCAAACGCTCTGTCACTGAACTATATCTCCAGCCTTTACACTTCAGAAATGCCCCTAGGAGCTTACTAAATATATAAATAGGAACACACTGCCTTCTAAAATTATGACCAGTTAAGTGTGAGGAAAAGAGAAGGGTTGGTGGGGATGTCGAAGGATGGGGCTGTGGCTAAGTTGGTCAGTGCTTGTCTAACAAGCACGAATCCCCGGGCTGGATATCACATAAACTATGCAAGCTTGTAATCCCAGCTCCAGCGCTGGAGGATAAGGACCAGACATTGAAGACCATCTTGGCTTACATAGGGTTCAAGGCATGCCTGAGCAAAGTAAGAACCAAACTAAAAAACAAAAAAGTAAAAAAGAGGGAGAAGGAAAAGAGAGGGAAGTGAAATCCATCAGGAGGTTCTGGGACAGAGACTAGGTATAAAGTTGGGGGAGGGGGAGGGGGCGGGAATTCCAAGTCACCCAAAGAAAATCAGTGTATGCAGTGGAGGGAGGGGCGTATGGACAAGAGCGTTGCTGATTGAATGAAGAAGCTGTGAAAGGCAGGGGGCGGGGTGGGGGGGCGGATAAACCTCTCTGACCCAGGACCTCTGACCATTCCCTTCTACCTCAGGGTCCTGCCTCTTCCCTTGGGAATTCAGCCAGGCCACAGGCACTTCGAGGGGGGACAGCGCCACCTTCTGGGCTACTTTTTCCTGTTCGGGAGCCCTCACAAGGCTGGTTGCTTTTTACTACCTTGAACACACTTTTTAATCAAAAGAGAAAGGGGCGTCTGAAGTATTTTTACTTTAAATTTGGGTAGAGATCAAACACGATAAAGGTAAGGCCTGCAGATTTCCTCACTGGCATCATTCATCTGCAAGTATCTAACTGTTTCCAAATGGCCACCTTGGTGACCCTACCTCACACCCTTCAAAGGACAGCAGGGAAGGTGGCAGAAACCTTGAGGGTCAAGTGAAGCTAACCGACTCTGCTTGGGCTCTGTGCTCAGCCCTGTGTGGAAGAGCTGAATCAGCGGGATTCTCGAAGGGGTTGATGGTAGGAGGGATGGAGGGAGTAAGTTCCCCTTTGACTTCTATTATGGCTAAGAAAAGTCCTGGAAGTTTCCTTTGATAAATATCATTATACACGAAGACTTCTTCATAAGAATGTACTTTGTGACTTCCTGCCAGCAACCCAACAGGCCAGTGGGAGGACTGGACAAATCAAGAACAAAGCCAGCAACTGGTGGAGTGGTATGGAGCCACTAAAAATAGCACCGTTCCCAGAGAATCCCTTTGAACCTATTTCCTAAAAGAATTATTGGTAAACACCAGCAAAATACATTGTATACAGTCCCAAAGAATCAATAAAAATCCTACATTTTAAAAAAATCACTGCATTTCTAGCTAAATACTGCGCTTTGTTTTTTTCTGCTTTCTAATTTTCTTTTTTTAAGATTTATTTATTCATTATATGTAAGTATACATATAATGCAGCTGTTCAGACACATCAGAAGAGGGCATCAGATCTGATTACAGACGGTTGTGAGCCACCCTGTGGTTGCTGGGATTTGAACTCAGGACCTCTGGAAGAGCAGTCAGTGCTCTTAACCACTGAGCCATCTCTCCAGCCCATGTCATAATTTTCTACACTGAAAATGTACTACTTCTTAAATTGGGGAGTGTGGGGGTGTGTATTCTACAAGTTTCAATACTAGCCAGCCTTCCCTTCCATTCTGACCTGTGTCTCACAGGCCCAGTGAGGAGGATACTTTTAGCAGGAACAAGAAACGACCTAGGGTATTTAGAAGTTAGGTGGAAGAGCAGGACTCCTCGAGTGCACTAGTTTTTTATGCCAGTTTCTGAGCAAGGCTATCACCACGAGTTCCTACTACAGAGGACAAGGCATAGGAGGCTGGTTTTGTTGGTTTGCTTGGGTCTTGGTGTTGTTAGGGGGTGTTTTATTTTCCTAGTGCTGAAATTGAACCATGGTTACTAACACATATTGGGCAAGCGCTCAGCCAGTGAGCTACAACACCCAGTCGTGAAGCCATTTTGGATATCTATAGATTAGGAGAGATGGGTATGATGGTGTCCTAAATTCATTGATTCCGAGCTGGCCTGGTGAGATCATGTGCTTAGATTCTCATCTTTATATCCTGGTGTGCAGTTTAGAGCACACTTGACTTGCAACTTCTTCATCTGGAAAGTGGAAGTGACCGTTATATCTCTCAAGGTGACTGAGAAATTAAATACGGCTAGGTTGTGCCACATGGAACTCCTATTTTTATGGATCAAAAGGGGTGAACACTGGCAACTTAGAGTCATTCAACGAATGCTTATAAAGTGCCAGTCAGTCAGCTCAACCATGTGTCCTCAAAAAGAAATGTTATCCCCTGTTCACAGATCACAGATGTATGGGTAGAAAGCACAAAGGCCACAAAGACAAGGACCTGGACAAGACTGAGGGGAGCTGGCCCTCAGACAGTTACCAGAGGTTGGCCAAAGCTGCCCTTATTTCCTTTTAAAGTTCTGCCTTACTCCACACCCACTTGCCCCTCACTCCCCTGACCTCATTAAATTTTCTTGCACAGTGGAACTTCTCCTCCAGTCAGAGCCCTGTGGGTCCCACCTCTTGCTGACAGGGACCATGAACCCTCCATCCAACATCCCCCTGGGGCACAGGTTTGCTGGCAGGTACTAAGGGGGCCAACCGGCCATTTCAGCCAGGGAAGGTGATGTGTTGAAACAGCCTGGATGTGGTCCTCATCCTGGTTCTCATTATCTGTTAGTTCCGCTGCACCAGAGACTGACAAACCCAAGACTGAGCAATGGGGATTCTTGGTCGGGGCAGGAACAGAGAGAACCACCACTTGTCAGCCTGCAGGACCTCTGCTGGCAAGAAAGCCCAAATGGGCCATGTCCTTGAGACATTAGATTTTGAGTCAGCTTTCTTTTGAGATGGAAGCCATGCCCTGGCCAGAAGAGCTTCGAGCTTGTTGGATGCACTGTTCAAACAGGTCTGTGTGGGAACATCCGGTTCAAACAGGTCTGTGTGGGAACATCCGGCTGCCAGGTTGGGACTCACCAAGAAGGGAGACTGACAGCAGGGTTCTAAGGTGTTAGCAACCTTAAGTTAGTTGCTCCAAGATCTGTGGCAATTTGTGTTAGAAAGTGACTCCACCATAGCTTACAGCTCCGGGTAGCCCTGTATGTAAATGTGTGTAGCCATTTTTTAAGTGAGCAGGAGGCTTGGAGCAGCTAAAGGCCAGATGGAAGTTCACACAAACAGTGCATGAGAGAGGAAAGCCTCGGTATCCAGTACAGCAGAGCTATGGTCCTCCTCCAAACTGCAAGAAATCTGAAGGAGAAACATTATTCTAGAATAGTGATTCTTAACCTAGTGGGTTAGAAACTCTGAGATAAAGTCAGGTTATAGATAGGAAGCTACTCATTGAGATGGGACACCAAGCATGGTTCAAAAACTTGTTTGTGTATGCATGTATGTGTGTGTATGTATGTATGTGTGTATGCATGTATATGTGTATGTTTGTATGCATGCATGGTTTTTTTGTTTGTATGTTTTGTGACAGGGTCTCTTTTTGTAGCCCTGGCTATCCTATCACTCTGTAGACCAGGCTGGCCTCAAACTCATAAAGATCCTGAGTGCTGGAGCTAAAGACATGTGCTACCGTGCACAGCATCAAACTTTAAAAAGGAGAAGAGGGTTAGGAAACAGGAGGAAGAAGGAAGAGGAGGAGGAGGGGGAGGAGGAGGAAGAGGAGGAAGAGGAAGAGAAGGAAGAGGAAGAAGAGGAGGACATGTGCTACCGTGCACAGCATCAAACTTTAAAAAGGAGAAGAGGGTTAGGAAACAGGAGGGAGAAGGAAGAGGAGGAGGAGGGGGAGGAGGAGGAGGAAGAGGAGGAGGAGGAAGAGGAGGAGGAGGAAGAGGAGGAGGAGGAAGAGGAGGAAGAGGAAGAAGAGGAGGAGAAGGAGGAAGAGGAGGAGGAGGAGAAGGAGGAAGAGGAGGAGGAGGAGGAGGGAGAGGAGGAGGAGGAGGAGGAGGAGGAGGAAAGAGAATGAGACAATCAGTGTGGTCTTGCCTGGTCATCTACTCATTCATCAATCCAACTGCTCTGAACCACCACTGCCTTCTACACACCAATACCACGTTATGGTGATTAGGTACCATTCATCCTATTGTTACTTGGTTGCTGTGACAACAGGCAATCCCAGAGTTTCAGTGGCTCTCAACAGCTCTCACTAACTAGCATCTCTCCCTTGGTTCACAAGATGATAAACTTAGTGAAGCTGGCATCCTCCTCCTGTGTCTTCTCAGTCCAGGACAGGCTGAAGCAGTGGCTCGTGACTGGACATGCTACGGAAACCTTGCTAAACCACACAACTGCACCTGGAGCCAGTTGCACATGGCCACACACTGGGTGTGGCCCCACTCCCTCTACTGGAGCCACAAGAGAAGCAGGCATACATAAATCATCACCAAGCATTTGCAAACCACCAGGCTTGAGATTTACTTCCTGTCAGTCAATATAAAGGTAGAAGTCTGGGGCAGGGCCCTTAGAGTCAGAGAACTGGGGGGCCACTGCTGGGGAGGGATACATTGAAAATCTGTCTCTCACTCTGATTACCCCCAAAACGGAGCTCCATCAGCATCTGCCATATGAACCAAGGTCAAGGATGAGATCTCCAAAAGGGAACTCAACACCCAGATATTGATCCTGAGGTCACGATAAAATTGCCCCATTTGCATCAGCATGGAGGGGCTCCCAGTGAAGCCTTGAATGATGTCGCCCCATTCCGTTGGCCTCCGAAAAGAGAGTGTGAAATGACTTCCTTTGATCAGCAGGGACAGAATCTAACTGAACCACGAGGAAACAGGAATTCATACATTCACAAAATACCTATATCATGACTCCTCTGCGTGCACTATGATGTAGCTGCAGAGACAAAACCAGATCCCCTTCTCAAAAAACCAGCTGAGTGGCATCCCAGCCTTATTCGAGGAGCAGTCCGCTACGCTTCCTCGACTCAATCAGTTTCATGTAGCAAGTCAGTGACCGCAGAGGGGCTCCAGCAGGCTGTGTTGGAGCCAAACCACTTGCCTCTCCCCTGTATGTTTCTCAATGAGTTGTAACTCTTCAAGTTGCTCTCTCAGGCTCAGGATGCAGGGCCCACTCCTCCCTAACAAAAGGAAAGTGTTAGAGAGTACCACATGTACCCAAAAGCAGGTGTCAGCTGTCTGTGACCAGAGGCACCAAACAAAAGACTCCAGCAATTTTTTTAATTATGTAAATGATGAAAGCTGTTTCTTGCTATTTTCTTTCCATCAGAACTCTTGGAGCATCCGCGGCTTTGATGAATGAGGCCATATCCAAAAATGGTATTCGTGTTACCCAATAAAGACACCACAGGATTGTTCCAGGCTCAATTTTGGCAACTTGCTCAATATTCAAGCTGGGATTTTTTTTTTTAATTTATTTTTTTCCCCTTGTATCTTATCGACCAGGTACAAAGGGATGTTGTTTAAATGAGAAAATCTCTTCCTTTGCTTACTGTTCTAAACTCAGTGGGTTCTCTTTGCAGCCAGGTGAGGGGAAAGTTGCAATTTCAATGCAGAAAGCCCTTCTGAATGCCTGCGGCCTGGGAGGTATAATGAACAAGGCTCAGTCTTGGATCACTTCCCAGACCCACAACGCGAGAACGCTGTGGTGTCTAAACAGAAGTCCCTGGCTTTCTTTCAGTCCCAAGTCTTATTAGGCTTGATGCTTCTTTATTATGTTTTGTTCTGCATCTCTAAATCCCCTTCTGAAGCATAATGCTGCAAACATGGGGTCTGCGTGCCCAAGAGCATTGTCCCTGGGTCGCCATGGTAACTCAAGCACATCCACCAAGCACTTTCCTTGCCTGCGCTCTGAGCTTGCACCTTGCGCACACCCAACCCGTATTCCCCACCCCCCACCCCAGGGAGCTGGGGCTGAGGGGGTTTACAAGCACAAGCCAGGAGAGCCAAAGGGGAAGTATGACTGTGTGTTATCGACTTTTTTAAAATACCTTGAATACACGTTCAGTTTCTACTCATTACGGCTTCACCTGTGCCGAGAGAGGAGCTGTCGGCACTTGATGAACAGCCTGAGAGGCTGTTAGGTTTCTCTTTGGTGCTGGTGGGTTACAAATGCCAATATGTGGCTTTCCTAATGATAGGACTTTATACTTTATAGCATCTTTCATCAGGGAACCTCAAAGCATCCCTCATTAGGTTCCATAGCCCCCCGAGAAGGAGGTGGGTAGGTGAAGTAGGTCCCCCACATAGCAAGCCCAAGGCAAGAAGGGGCCTCCAGCTACCTGCCTAGACATAAACAGGACCCAGCCCCACACACAGGGCATGGGAGCCTGTGTCTGAGGGAGCTGTTCCAGTGGTTTAATTATACCACAGTTGAGCCCGTCATTTGCATTTTTAATTCTACTCATTAAACTGACTGTTTCTGTCAAGGGAGACTTGTTTCCACACATCTCAACGGCCCAAATGCCTGTAGCCGGCCTTGTTCTGCAGTAACCAAGCACGCGGACATAAAAGCCAGGGGCACATTCCCTTGGTCCTACATCACAGTGCAGGTAACCTCCCTTAGCAGAATGGCATCGGGTCTGAGGCAACCAGGAAGTGCCAGACTCTTTGGTAAACGCAAGGTATCTAAAATAGTCCTCACGCCCAGAACTTCGGTGCTAAAAACAGGTGGTGCCCTGTATACAGAAAGGCGTGCTGTTCACAGATGTAGAGAGGGAGCCTCGGAGAAATTTCATTAATCCGGAGTAGACAGCTAGGCAAGGGTAGAGGGAATCGAGGCCATTTCCACATGGCTCCTACAAAGCCTTACCCTATAGGTCAGCAGCACAAGGCCCACGTGAACTGGGATTATCTCTACTTCATTTCCAGTTGGGACCCAGAAAAAATAAGCAAGGGATGCAGAGAGCCATCTGAGTGCCCACAGCAAGTGAGGCTCCACGCCAGGGCCTGGGTCTCGCGGTGTCCTTTAATCTAGGAAAGTTTCCCTGATCTCGGGGACCAGCTCCTCTTTCTGAGCCACCTATCAACTTCTTCTGTCACACGCCTTTCATTTAACTTAGTTTATATTTGTTTGTTTAGCTCTCTATCGGGGTTGGGGGTACTTGTGGAGGTCTGACAGAAGCTGGCTCTCACTTCCCAGCATATGGGGGTCGAAGAATCAAGCTTAGACCCTCAGGCTTGGTGGGGAGTGCCTTCGCGCCCTCAGCACCATTTCAGCTCCCTTGGTTTCACTCCACCTCCGCCTTGTTCATTAGAGCAGCCACAGAGATTTGAACTAGTCTCGCTTGCTGCACAACTTCCCTCCCACCAAGGCAAGGTTGGGACTTCTGTTTTGTTTTACCACTCTTCTCCCAGGGCCTGCATAGATACCTGGTACTTAAGGAAATGCTCAGTAAATGTTTATTGACGTGATAAATGTGGACTGAGAGAATGGAAGAGAAAGGGCTAAGAAGTTGTGAAAAACCGAAAGCATTTATTTCAAAACTAGAAGTGTTGAATGCTGTCCTATCACGCAGACTCACCAGGGCCAGTGCTAAAGCATAGCCTCCTTAGATCGGAGCAACCGTTCAAAGACAGTATCTGTGTACAAAACACGTCTATACAACGTATCATTATCTTTCTGGTTCCAAGTGATCCCACGGTTGGTGTTCCCAGTGTTTGTTCTCAGCCTCTGGGGCTTTATTAATGTAATTATAGGCAGAAGTTACCAGTGGGTAGATAATTGGGTGAGTAGTATTATCCACACACAACAAACCACTGAAAGGCAAGAGCCCGGGCTCACCCAATGAATCAAGCGGTCTTCTTGGTCCATTTGATAGCATCGGAAGTGGAGGCTTTAAGCTTAAAGGATCTCCTATGAGATGTTTACATGGCTAGTATCCAGAGAGATCGGAGGAATTTTGTAAGCAACTCTGTATATTGTTTTTACAAGTGAAGAGAAGTCAGTGTGGTGTAGGAGTGGGGGTCTGGAAAGATGCTCATCAGTGAGAGCATCTGCTATTCTTCCAGAGGGCCTGGCTTCCTTCCCACTCCCTCAGTGGGCGGCTCACACTGCTTTGCTCCAGTTCCAGAGGATCAAATGCCCTCTTCTGGCCTCCATGTGCACCTGAATGTACATTGTACACATGCATACACCCAGATACACACACATACAAATAAATAAGTAAATAAATAAATCGATTAAGAAAAGTCAGTTTTGGCGTTATGTAAGTTAAGCTGATCTCAGAACATATAGTCAAAGAGACTTACTCCACTTTCAAGCAGTGAGCCCTGGTTTCCAAGGAGAAACCTCCCTTAAGGGACATGTCACACAGTGTCATCCAAAAGAACACAGGTACAGCAGTGTTCCCAGGTATCCTCTTGGGATCCTTCTACTGTTTCACATGGGAAGAACTGTCTTGTAAACACCCTTCACCAATATCATCCTCGACTATAAAAAGACAAAAGAAAAACAGGAGTGTGGGGAGGAGGGCCAAAGGCATATTATCTCCATGCCTGGGAGGTGGGAAGCATTCACAGTATTCACCTCTGTCCCTTCTGCCTTGGCTATGTCCCCCACAGCCTGTCAATTCCCCTCAGGGTTTCAATCTGTATCTGCTTTTCTCCTCTTGCCCTGGTGGTGCAAACACTCAGGTGATTGACAGCTCACCAGTGCTCTTGCAGCACCGGCTCCGCCATCTTTACTGGAGAAGAGCAATTCCAGATCCACAGAAAGGCTCCCAGCTGCCATCCTAGCAAAGAGCAGTGCCATGCAGCCCCGGAGACAGAGACGCCTTCCCACCCTTCCTTTGCCTTCTGTCAAGAGTCTGTGGACCTCTGAACCTCAGATCTCTCAACTTGCCATTAGCATGACAATTCTCCCAAACATATCTGCTCCAACTCTAAAGATCAGGCCCCTGCCGTGCACCCATGCCTGCAAGTATTTGATTGCTTCAAGATGTGCATAAAATCAAGTCTCTTCCCATATGAGCACATGCTTGGCCGGGCTCCTCTGCCTACCACTGAACTGACATCTTAGAATCCTGCTCTTACAAGCGCTCCTTCACGTTCCCATCGCTTGGTTTTAACCATGAAGATAGCCCTAGAAAGTGGCTTCTCTCTGCAATGTGCCAAGGACTCGGTGCATTTAAATCCAGTGACTATCCCTAGGGACCAAAGTAGTGTGGGCCAAGCTCTCCCCAGGCCCAAGTGACAGCTCTTTTTTGCCTCGTGGCTCATGTTCTAGGCCCCCAGAGGATAGGACCACACGTGAATTGTCTATGAATTGCCACATCCAGAGTGGTGCCTGCTGGTGAGCACTTCTTTCTCAAGTGAAAGGAAGAGGCTCCCTTCCTTTTTTTTCTGTTATTGCAACAAAACACACCTAATATAAAATTTGATTATCCTGGCCACTTCAAAATGGACAATTCAACATCACGAAGTATGTCCACAGCGTTGTGTAAAGTCACCCTCCATCTTGCTCACAAGTAGCTCAGCAGGGTTTTTTTTTCCCAAGAAGGAAATAAACAAATATAACTTACAGAGGCCAAGTCGAAGGAAACCAAGTCGGTGAGTGCACACCTTCCTATGCAATTCCTTCCCCATTGAATAGGTCTTCCGTGATCATCTCCCTATTCTAAGAGCATGTTTGTTAAACAGCTGTGCTCTGTTAGATGCTAGGAAGAAATAGATGAAAAGACACAGCCATTGTCTGTGGGGTTCATGATGCCAGGGAGGGACAGATGCTCATTCCTGCTTCCCAAGCACAATGCAAACCTCACACCAGCAGGAGGGATCTCTCTCTTCTCTCTCTCTCTCTCTCTCTCTCTCTCTCTCTCTCTCTCTCTCTCTCCCCTCTCATTTTTTTAATCCTCATTACTTCCTCAGAATGTGGAACAGTACCAATACCCCACAGGTAGGGGCGTTTCGAGCATCAGATAAGTAGCTTGGAGTATTGTTCAGTTGTTCACATACTAAATGCAGACCTTAAGTTCATTTCCCAGTCCTACAAAAAATTAATTCGCTAACTGAAAATATGTAATGAATGAGTCAATATTGCTGCAGAAGGAGAAACTTCTAAGAAGACAATAAGTTGTCTGGGTTTTTTTTTCCCCCCTGAAAGGGCTATTGGGAAACCAAAGTTTCACTATGTAGCCCAGGCTAGCTTCAGGCTTACTCACCCTGACTAGACTTCCCAAGTGCTCGAATCACAAGCATATTCCACTGCACCCAGAAATTTATGCTTGAAGACATTTATTTAAGCTGGGCATAGTGGCACCCAACTGGAATCCCAGCATTTTGGAGGTTGAGACATGAGGATCAGGAGTTTGAGGTCAACCTGAGATACATGGAAAGAAACTCCCAAAAGCAAACAAAACCACAGTTATTCAGCCATCCTTACGAACAAAGAGGTCTTATAGGAGCATGTGGGTTCCGAAGCAGAAGCAAGATTGGATACCTGGAGAGAATGGCATGTGGTAGAAATGGATCATGGAGGACATTGTAAGCCATGTTGAGGAATCTAGGTGAAAACAGAAATTTTCAAACAATTTACATGAAATTTGTTCTTTGACAATCTCTGTGTGTGTGTGTGTGTGTGTGTGTGTGTGTGTGTGTGTGTTTTGTAGTCTGATTGCTCTTACCCTCCACTCTCTCATCTCTCTCCTGTCCCTGTCATCCCCATTCCTCCATACAGTTTCCCTTCCCATATCCACGTCTTTCTGTTCTTTGTGGCCCACTTAGGGCCGTCTGTATGAACCTAGGTTTGAAACTATCCACTGGAACCTGATGGGCTCACCAGTAGATACACCACTAAAGACAATGACAACCCCTCCCATAGCTCATCTGTAGCCAATAGTTCTAGTAAGAAAGAGTAGGGATCTGTGAGAGCCCCTCCTTGATCCATGACTAAGTTCTAACAGACCCAGTCTCTTTTGGCCCAGTGCAGGCAGCCATAGTGACTATACTATTACAATACCTATGTCGTGTCTAGAGATGGTATTCTCAGCCCTTCTCTCTGTCTCCCAACTCTTACATTCTTTCTGCCCTCTCTTCTTCTGTGTTCTGTGAGCCTCAAGGGGGTGTGAAACATGTACTGATTAGGGCTGAGCACTCAACACCAATTATTCTCAGCACCTTGGCCAGCAATGAGTCTGTGCTCATTACAGAAGCTTCTCTGATTAAGACTGAGACTAACATTTGTCCATGGATATAAATATAATATACACTCTTATAAGGCAACTGGTTACCATGTTGATTTAGATGAACAAGAGTAGAAAGTTGCCTTTTGGAACCTGAGATCTCTTCAGCCATGGGGTTTTGACTGGGCTTATGGCATCCACAAATGGAGAGTTTTAGTCAGAATGTTTGTGTCTGATCCAAATGCTGTGTCTTCTCCATATTCTTATGTTTAAACCTTTCTTCAAAGGGGATGCTATTAGAAAGTACAGCCTTTGAGGGGGATGGGGGTCTTGAGGGTTCAACGTTCATGAATGGAAATCCTTCTCTAACAAAGAGTCCCCAGAGAGATTCCTCCCACTTGTGTGAGTACATAGATTCTCTACAGTGTCCTCACCAGACACTACGTCTGCAGGTGCTTTGGTCTCAGACTTCCCAAATTCCAAAGCAGGAGATTCTATTGCTCATAAGCTCTCAGATCAAGTAGTTTACTGCAGCAGTCCAAATAAAACAGTTTATATTTTGGAAAAGTCCGATGACCCGTGTCCTGTGGAAGCAATGCATACAGAGCCCATGAACCTGTGCCTCCCATACCCCATCAGCCTAAAAACACATTAATCATGTCATGTCACGTTACTCCTGCTTCCGTCCAGTCTGCAGTTCATCCCTGTTGAGAGACTCCTGGCCATTCCCAGCTCAGTCATCTTACTGCTGCCCCCTTCCTGAATTATGTTTTCGCTCATGATGACGGGAAAGCAAATGCAGAGATGTGTACACGAATCCATTACCGACCCCCACCCACCCCTGTAAGATTACTCTTTGGACTGGCTCCTAAACTCCTTCCATCAGGTCTTAGTTTGACTTCTCCTTCAAGCAGCTCTGAGAGAAGAGAAAAGAGGGTTTTATTTTTGGTTTGGTTTGGTTTTTGTGGGGCTGAGGGTCATTCCAGGAAAGAAAAGTGACCGACAGAAAAGTTAAGATACAGGAGGGAAAGACAACAAAGGGTAGGTGGGTGAGCAAGCTACCTCTTAGGATGTCGAGGCTGGTTCTGCTATAGAACAACATAGAATATCCCCCACCCCAGAACTGTCCCCAGAAGAGCCAAAGAAGATGGGGTCTACAGCCACTAATTGCTAATACTCATGGGTCAAGAATTTTTCTCTGGTCTGCCCGGGGCTCTAGCTGATAAAGTTTCAGACAAAGAGGCAGAAAGGAAGATGTTTTCGATAAGAAGCTCTCAACATGCCCCGGCCCGCAGCAGCTCTCTGCTCCCAAACCCCGTGGGAGAGAGACCTCACCGCCTGATCAGGTGGGCACTCCTGAGGCTGCAGAGCGGAGGAGACCACCAACACTGCCCACCCCTGCCCACATCCCTGGCCCAAGAGGCAACTGTATAAGGCCTCTGGGTTCCCGTAGGGGAGGGCCCGGGAGCGGCAGGACCCCTGCGCCAGAGACACCGCCGGAACCTGAAGGAAACAGACCAGATAAACAGTTCTCTGCACCCAAATCCCGTGGGAGGGAGAGCTGAACCTTCAGAGAGGCGGACACGCCTGGGAAACCAGAAGAGACTGCAATCTGTGCACATCCAGACGCCAGAGGAAAACACCAAACGTCATCTGGAACCCTGGTGCACGGAGGCTCCCAGAAAGAGCGGCGCAGATCTTCCCGGTTGCTGCCGCCTCGGAGAGGACTTAGGCGGTACCCCACGAGCAAACTTGAGCCTTGGAACCACAGGTAGGACCAACTTTTCCCCTGCAAGAAACCTGCCTGGTGAACTCAAGACACAGGCCCACAGGAACAGCTGAAGACCTGTAGAGAGGAAAAACTACACGCCCGAAAGCAGAACACTCTGTCCCCATAACTGGCTGAAAGAAAACAGGAAAACAGGTCTACAGCACTCAGGCTTATAGGACAGTCTAGCCACGGTCAGAAATAGCAGAACAAAGTAACACTAGAGATAATCTGATGGCGAGAGGCAAGCGCAGGAACCCAAGCAACAGAAACCAAGACTACATGGCATCATCGGACCCCAATTCTCCCACCAAAGCAAACACGGAATATCCAAACACACCAGAAAAGCAAGATCTAGTTTCAAAATCATATTTGATCATGATGCTGGAGAACTTCAAGAAAGACATAAAGAACTCCCTTAGAGAACAAGTAGAAGCCTACAGAGAGGAATCGCAAAAATCCCTGAAAGAATTCCAGGAAAACACAATTAAACAGTTGAAGGAATTAAAAATGGAAATAGAAGCAATCAAGAAAGAACACATGGAAACAACCCTGGACATAGAAAATCAAAAGAAAAGACAAGGAGCTGTAGATACAAGCTTCACCAACAGAATACAAGAGATGGAAGAGAGAATCTCGGGAGCAGAAGATTCCATAGAAATCATTGACTCAACTGTCAAAGATAATGTAAAGCAGAAAAAGCTACTGGTCCAAAACATACAGGAAATCCAGGACTCAATGAGAAGATCAAACCTAAGGATAATAGGTATAGAAGAGAGTGAAGGCTCCCAGCTCAAAGGACCAGTAAATATCTTCAACAAAATCATAGAAGAAAACTTCCCTAACCTAAAAAAAGAGATACCCATAGGCATACAAGAAGCCTACAGAACTCCAAATAGATTGAACCAGAAAAGAAACACCTCCCGTCACATAATAGTCAAAACACCAAACGCACAAAATAAAGAAAGAATATTAAAAGCAGTAAGGGAAAAAGGTCAAGTAACATATAAAGGCAGACCTATCAGAATCACACCAGACTTCTCGCCAGAAACTATGAAGGCCAGAAGATCCTGGACAGATGTCATACAGACCCTAAGAGAACACAAATGCCAGCCCAGGTTACTGTATCCTGCAAAACTCTCAATTAACATAGATGGAGAAACCAAGATATTCCATGACAAAACCAAATTTACACAATATCTTTCTACAAATCCAGCACTACAAAGGATAATAAAGGGTAAAGCCCAACATAAGGAGGCAAGCTATACCCTAGAAGAAGCAAGAAACTAATCATCTTGGCAACAAAACAAAGAGAAGAAAAGCACACAAACATAACCTCACATCCAAATATGAATATAACAGGAAGCAATAATCACTATTCCTTAATATCTCTCAACATCAATGGCCTCAACTCCCCAATAAAAAGACATAGATTAACAAACTGGATACGCAATGAGGACCCTGCATTCTGCTGCCTACAGGAAACACACCTCAGAGACAAAGACAGACACTACCTCAGAGTGAAAGGCTGGAAAACAACTTTCCAAGCAAATGGTCTGAAGAAGCAAGCTGGAGTAGCCATTCTAATATCAAATAAAATCAATTTTCAATTAAAAGTCATCAAAAAAGATAAGAAATGACACTTCATATTCATCAAAGGAAAAATCCACCAAGATGAACTCTCAATTCTTATCTTCGGTTGGTTTATATACAAGTGTGCAATTTCTAGGCTTGAAAGTAAAATGATGCTATCTGGTGCTGGATAGAGGAGCCTTATTTTTTATTATGGCAGCTTGCTATTTTTGTAACATGGTGATTTGGTTGAACACAATAAAGTACAGTAGTAACTGATCTCCCCTTCTTCCTAGATGAGTGAGGAGATGATTAAATGTTGATGTCAGCATCCTTGAGCATATTCAGATGAGCTTCTGCTTCTGTTGAAAAGGATGCTGTGTTTGATTGTGGTCTGAAGCTTTGAAGCACTACTTGGCATCTCCTTCCTTGGAGGTCTCACTGTTTAAACATAACAGATTTGATAGCTTGTTGGTAAGGTGAGGTCCAGCTTGTCTCCACTAGGTCATCTTCATGTGAATCCGGTGGTTATACGGTTTTGTTCTAGGGATATTTCATTTTTTTAATAACGGTTTTAGCGGACATTCATGGAGAGAATGAATCCTTAGAACTGTGCCACTAGTGAAAGGAAATCCTGTCTAGAGTATGTTTCCTTACAAAGCGTCCTTTGGGCCCTCTGCTGGAAAAGTAGAATCAAGTCTCAAATAATGCCTTTTAAATTGTATCCTCTAGTATTATAGATGTAGGACAGTACTGTATCATACCTCTGTGGATGTAAAATAGATTGTACCTGCTTTATGATACGTAGTAGTGACCGTGCTTTATCAGAGCTGTTTTTAATGATGTTGCTCAGAATGTTTTCTTTCCAGATGATGATTGAGAAGCTAATTTTAAAAAAAAAAAATGGTGCCAGGTACCACAAGAGTAACAGAACTGTGCTGTTTTCTCGGGTTTTGTTTTTTTACTTTTTTTTTTTAATGGAGTGTGCTGGATGTCTCTACAGTTTTGTTCAGATGACTGCAGAACCTGGAAAAGCTGTTGCTGCTGTTGATGCATAACACACTGCTATTATTGGTCTTTTTATATAAATATAAATATATATATATACAGATAAAAAAAACTGCTTGAAGAAGAAAAAAAAAGGGCGGGGGGAACAAGAATACCCTTGGCAGGGAATAGAGAGGCAAAGATTAAAACAGAGACAAAGGAACACCCATTCAGAGCCTGCCCCACATGTGGCCCATACATATACAGCCACCCAATTAGACAAGATGGATGAAGCAAAGAAGTGCAGGCCGACAGGAGCCGGATGTAGATCGCTCCTGAGAGACACAGCCAGAATACAGCAAATACAGAGGCGAATGCCAGCAGCAAACCACTGAACTGAGAATAGGACCCCCGTTGAAGGAATCAGAGAAAGAACTGGAAGAGCTTGAAGGGGCTCGAGACCCCTTATGAACAACAATGCCAAGCAACTAGAGCTTCCAGGGACTAAGCCACTACCTAAAGACTATACATGGACTAACCCTGGACTCTGACCTCATAGGTAGCAATGGATATCCTAGTAAGAGCACCAGTGGAAGGGGAAGTCCAGGGTCCTGCTAACACTGAACCTCCAGTGAACTAGATTGTTGGGGGGAGGGCGGCAATGGGGGGAGGATGGGGAGGGGAACAGCCATAAAGAAGGGGAGGGGGAGGGATTAGGGGGATGTTTGCCCGGAAACCGGGAAAGGGAATAACACTCGAAATGTATATAAGAAATACTCGTTAATAAAAAAAAATTAAAAAAATAAAATAAAATTAACTCAAACAAAAAAAAAAGAAGCTCTCAACATGCATAACAATGGCTTTTGGAGCAGCAGGTGAACTCAGGGGTGGGTCAAGGGTAAGAGAACAGAATATCCCAACATCGTCTACCAGACCCGCCCATCTGAGATTGTTTCCCTTTTAAAAGTGACAGAACTTGGAAGATCAAGTGTTTCCCTGGTATGTATGAGGCCCTGGGTCCAACCCCCAATATGTTGTGGCTGGCATGACATATTTGTTCACATCTTCTTGGCATACAGGAAGACAGCATCTCACAGGGAGTCTACCCCTTCTCGTTCCCAATAGATGTGAAAGACTCTTAACCACAGTAAGGTCTGCCCAGTCAAACGTGGTCAACCCTGATCACACTCCCTTCCAGGCCTGACCCTCACAACATCTCCTGGGATCCTCTAGCTCTTCCCCTTAGTGGCCAACTTTACATTGTATCTAGGAATAAAATATGGGAGGATCTTTTACCCCTGAGTTGTTCGATGGAGGAGTTCAACAAAGAAAGCTGCTTGCCCTGGTTAGAATCACTACTGCTGTGATGAAATGCCATGACCAAAGCAACTTGGGGAGGGAGGAAAGGGTCTGTTTGGCTTACACTTCCACATCACTGTTCATCATGGGAGAAATAGGGCAGGAACCAGGAGGCAGGAGCTGAGGCAGAGGTCATGGAGGAGTGCTGCTTACTGGCTTGCTTATCATGATTTGTTCAGCCTGTTGTCTATGGAACCCAGGACCACCAGCCCAGGGATGGCACCATCCACAATGGGCTGGACCCTCCCACATCAATAACTAATTAAGAAAATTACTTATAGTCAGATCTTATGGAGGCGTTTTTCTCAATTGAGTTTCCCTCATTTCAGATAACTCTAATGTCAAATTGACACAAAACTGGCCAGCACACCACTTTAAATCAATCACTAGGCTAAGCCAAGAAAGTAAGAACGAGACAATAAGCTGGGCAGTGGCACAGCCTTTAATCCCGGCACTCTAGAGGCAGAGGCAGTCGGATCTCTGAGTCCAAAGCCACACTCGGCTACAGAGCACGTTACAGGACAACCAAGGCTACACAGAGAAACCTTGTCTTGAAAAATTAAAAGCAAAAAGAATGGAATAATAGTGTTGTTCCACAGAGGTGGAGACTTCTTTGTTACCTCAGTAGAACCTATCATATCATAACTAACACTAGAATCTCTGCACATTTTGACAGTTCTTATCAGTGACAGATATTTCCTGAGGAGAAATAACTTTGCAAAGTACAGATACCACGAAAGTCCACCTCGGTGAACCAGTGAGTTTTATTGGGGTTAGGTACAAGTGTATGGCTGAGGGATTTTTTTTACAGAAGCAGAAATGATTCAAAGATGGATGCATTACCAAGGCCTACCACAGTACAGGTCACTGCTCAGCTCAACAGGTTGGAAAACAGCCTTCCAGGTGGTTCAGTTGATCTAACCCTCTTTCAGGGTGCTTAGCTGGTGTCTGCTTCTTTTCAGGTTGTTTGGATGAAAACAATCTCGGCTTCTTTGCAGCTTGTCTGGGATTGACTCTGGGCAATCCTTATTGTTTATTCTTGGGAGGAGGGGCCTAGTGAATCTGGTCAGTTTCAAGGACTTCCTGAAACGATTTGAGTTGTTTACTTTGTGTTTTAAGGAGCATCTCTGAGAGTTGAAATGTTTCTATCTGGAAGAAACAGCTACACAGCTTTAAAACGTTAATGCCAAACAGAATTCAAAGTATACAGATAGAAAGGTGACTGATCAGTTTGTCATTTGCAATGAATCTATGATACCCATCAGGAATCATCATCTTAATGTTGTCTCGGTGGCCCCTCTGGCCACCTCAAGACTACCGTGGCAGTAGATTGGGTTACCCTCCCCCTTCGATTGACAGATCCACAGGAACTACCAATTATTGCTAAACTGTCCTGTACAGAGTAGCCCTTGGGTCAGAGGATGACATCCTCGGGGACCATTTGCAACGATTATGTAATTAATACAACCATGATGCATAACTGCATGTAATGGTTTTTATTGATACAGACCTTTCCTTCCCAGGCTGTTCCTCAGAGGAAGGTGGTGGCTACCTGCAAACAAATGCCTTCTCCACGCAGTACAGTAGTTTGTGTCCCTTTCGGTACAGTAGGTTTTATTCTACACACACGAGAACTTTCTTTGAAACCCATGAGCCCTAGATGTTCTTAAACTGGGGTTTGTGGCTCCACTCCCCTTCACAGCATCCAATACATCAGTCTACACAAATACTTGATCCAGAGCCACAAAGCCATGGCCGCTGACTCCTCCCCAAAGTCAACACTTAGATTTATCGACTGAGAAGGATACAACTGACCGAAACTTCACCCAGTTCAATATTTGCCCAGAGACAATAAATCTCAACACAGACCCAAACTGAAAGTCAATGCTTATGTATTGTTACACACTTTCTTCTGGCAAAAGGAATCAATTGAGTATGGATTTTGAAATAATTTCATTTTGATTGGAGTGTGGGACTAGCTTCACAAGGCTGGAAGAAAATGTAGGGTGGAAGGTATGACGGGGACAGTTAGCCGTTCCTTGTAATCCATAATTAACGTGGCACTGTGTGCAGCACTTAAAACCAAAAGACACCCTGTCATCTGCCAAGCATCCAGAAAGGCTGCTCTGTACAAGATGATGTCATCATAATGGCAGTGTGTTAAGCCCTCTCTCTGTGAATCCCCTCAGGGTATTTGTCCTGCAGGAGAATCAATTACAGGAAAGATGAATGGTACATTCGCAGTGTCTTTTGGCATATATTTCACTTCTGATATATGTTGCTCTGATGAGTAACAAACAATTCAGATAAACCTCAAGGTCATGTTTGGAGCAGAGAGATGTTTTTCATTAGCCAGAGAGTGGCCATCCTGATAACAGAAAGAGCAGTTTGTGGAATATTGGCAAATGCCATCCCCTCGGGGCAGCCAGAACAACCTTCCAGGCCACGAGGACAGGGCAGAACGCTATCGGTTCCACAGAGCGCCCAGGCCAACATGGTCTTGCTCAGTCCATGAGGCAACTCTTACTATAAATTGTACTTACCCTTTCCAAGATGTCTCCTGGTGAATACATTTCCTCAGCTCTAGTTAGTCTGTTGTTTGATGGGGGAGGGGTGTTTTTATTTTTTTTAGATTAATTTAGTTATGTGCATGTGTATTTTGACTGCATGTATGAGTACCATGTCTGTGGCTGATGCCTGAGGAGGTCAGAAAAGGACAGATCCCCTGAAACTGGAGTTATGTACGGTAGGGAGACTCCATGTGAGTGCTCGGGACCAAACTCAGGTCTCCTGCAAGAGTAACAAGCGCTCTTAACCACTGAGCCACCTCCCTATCCCCCCCTCCCTCTGCCCTGACCTGCTGGGAAGGGTGGACTTTTAGAGTACAAATCATATTCTTTTGGGGTTTTGTTTTGGTTGTTCCCTTTATTTTTTAAGATTATGATATAATTATATCACTTCTCCCTTTTGCTTTTTTCCTTCCAAACCCTCCTATATACTCCTTCTTGCTCTGTTTCAACTCCATTGCCTCTTTTTTTCATTAATTGTTACATACCTCTCTCTCTCTCTCTCTCTCTCTCTCTCTCTCTCTCTCTCTGTGTGTGTGTGTGTGTACGCACGCACGTATGTACGCGTGCATTGTGTGGATACTTCTAAATACATAATAAGCGTAAGTCTGTATGATGTTCTTGTATGTATGTTCTCATGGCTGACCTGTGGTATTGGATAACCAACGGGTGCACTTTTACCCTAAAAAGACTATTTCTTTCTCC
This sequence comes from Rattus norvegicus, assembly GCF_021556685.1. Lineage (NCBI taxonomy): Eukaryota > Metazoa > Chordata > Mammalia > Rodentia > Muridae > Rattus > Rattus norvegicus. Next base: position 79,536,956 of record NC_141542.1, read on the forward strand.
CCGTCTCAGTGTTTTTTAGTTGCCTGTAACCAACCAAGAGCTTTGCCATCCACTCCCCAGTTCCACGAAATAACAACTTTGAGACTAAATTATTATGAATAAATATTTGCCTAGGCCAATAGCTTTGGCTCATTTCTGCTAGATCATAACTCAATTATCCAGTTTAAACTAGTCTGTCATGTGGTTTCGGTTTCATGCAACCATCTCCTCAGAGTTCCTGTGTGAATGTCACCACTATTTCCCAGAATCCTTCTCTCTCTCTCTCTCTCTCTCTCTCTCTCTCTCTCTCTCTCTCTCTCTCTCTCTGCCAGATGTCCCTCCTTCTAGTCCTGCCTCGATCATTGGCCATAGGCTTTCCACTGTCGGGTGATGCTTCCACACAATATGTAAAGATTCTCTCTACAGTTGCATGCAGTTCTGTGTGTAGAGTTGAGGTGTCCTGGGCTTTCCCACCATCCACATCAATACGTCTGTGGTTGTCCTTATTCAGTTCATGATCAGTCACAGAGGTGACTTCTGCAATGATCCCTGAGCCTTAGGGGTGGGAGTTGTATTGTTGCTGTATTGACTAGAACTCAGCTCCACACTGATTGATTAATTGTGGTCTACTGTAAATCATTCCTCTAACATTTTTGTTATTTATATTATATGTCTGAATGTTTGACTGCATCTACGTGACAGTGTCACAGAGTGTGCACTGCCCTCTGAGGCTAAACAAAGGCACCAGATCCCCTGGAGCTGTAGTTACACAGGCTTTTAAGCCCCCATGTTAGTGCTGGGAACTGAACCTAGGCCTATACAAAAGCAGCTACTGTTTTTAACTGCTGAGCCATCTCTCCATCCCCCTCAGCTCAAGGTTTGGTCCATCGCAAATGTAATGAACAGAACTTATGAGTTGCCCCTTCTGTGGTCTCATCACTTCAGCTCTTGGCCAAGCCTCTTTTGGCAATTTCACTTGTGAGTAGAGAGTGCTCTTGTGACACCCTGGGCCCATTTCCTGGTCAGTGCTTCCTCACCCCTTGCCGTGGGATTTTTGTACTTCCTGCTCCATACCCAGAGGATGCTCCACAGCCCTGCTTGAGTGTGTGTCAGCAGTGTCATCCCACCAGCACTTCTGCAGGCTCAAACATGGGAGTACTGTCCTCCCAGGTGGCTACCTCACAGGCCTATGAGCTCCACCCTTCTCCATGACTTGATTCTAAAGTCTTGAGTGTTTTGAGAATGCACTGAAGCCTTCCCTCTAAAAGACTGTCTTCCTTATATTCAAAAAGTGAAACTCTAAGTGTGGTATCAGATCTTGCACGAGGAAGTTTCCCTTAGTCCCCAACAAGCTGGGGCATCTTCTCTGTTCTTTCAGTGCCTACTATAAACAGAGAGCTTATGCCGCCACCATCTGAGTTCTACTCTTTCCACCCTCTAAATGCTGAGAGACAGCCTCCAAAGCTCCTTATCCACGGGACCCGTTCTACTTATTCTCTCACTTCTTATCTCTCTCATGGAGGGAGACCATGAAAGGCCTTGGAATGAAGCCTACACCTCTATTTTCTACTCTGTTCTATTATACTTAGATTAATGGCGTCTGAGATTAGTGTTTTCTCAATTTCCCAAAGTATGAAGTACAGAGGCAAAAAGTAAGGCCCACATTAGAAGTCTGGAGTCTTGACCTCTCTCCTTGCTCTGCAGGATATGGGGTAGGAGTGTGGGTAGCAACACACATGGAAACAGGCTATAAAGTCAATGATTTCTAGACCAATGCAGTCTGCCTTCTGGCTTAGGAACTATTTCTCCTTGTTTCCATGGAGAATATGTAGCTGTCCAGGAAGAAGACAGTGAAGTCAGCAGAAGGGCGGGGGCCATACCACAGGCACAATGCATGTATAGCTCTATCCTCTCTCTCCCAAAGTCATGCTGTACGTCATGTCTGTGAACAACTGCTCCATCACTCTTCCTGCCGCACTGCATTAACACCGACTAGCATGTTCCCTTGTCTTGACTCACATGTGAGCTGTTCATACTCTACCACTAAAGTTGATCTGGGTATGGTGGCACCTGCCTGTAGCCCCAGTGCTCAGAAGTCTGAAAGAAGATAAAAGACTGTTGACTTTAGGAGTCCTAGCTGGGGAACACAGTGAGGTCCTGTCTCAATTTTTCAAAAAGGATGATTGGTTTTCAGTGGCCTTATTGATATATATTTGATGGCTTTATTGCATATATTTGACGTTTGTAGTTTGTTAAAATGTGACATATATGCAATGGCCTTATTGATATATATTTGACATATATATCCATGATGATATATATCCATTATATATCTCCACAGTTAAGGTAGTAAAGATGTTCACTACCTTGGCACCAGGCAATCCCTCCTTCCTTCCTTCCTTCCTTTTCTTTCACCCCTCTTCCATGCCTGCTTCTTAAGTCTCGTGTCCTCCTAGCCTCTACACATCTCTAAGAAGAACTAGTCTAATTCCTGTTACTATGGAGTTTTCCATTTTCCTGGGCTCTACGCAAGTGGGAAGATACAGCATGTTCTCTAGACTGGCTCCTTTCATCCAGTATCATTTGTGATCTTCATGCTATTGTATGAAGTCCTAGTTTATTTAAAGGAAAGGTTGCTACAAAGCTAACCTGGAAGTCTGAGGGCATACTAAAAGCTGGAAACTAAACTCAGGATGTATTTTAGACTGGCTTGTGTACATTTGTTCTAGAATTACCTGTCCTGTTATTAGCAGAAAATCTGCCAATCGGGAAAAGCTTAAAATCACGAAGGAGCAAACTACAGATGCAGGTAAACAGCTAAGAGAGCAGCAGGATGGAGCTACAAATAGTTTCCAATTTTCCTTCAGCTGCTTCCCCACTGTGTGTCCCTGGGATCCACTGTCACCAGGCCAGCCTGATGTTTCACTGAAAGCATCTTCACTTCCCTCGACTTCCAAAGCTCCCACCTCTACCATAAATAAAGCTTTTTATGTTCCCCCACCACCACAACGCCACCTTCTGCTGAACAAGAGTGACACTACCTCCCGCTCAAAACACCTCATTGGAAACCTACTGACTCTGTGTTTAGAATTTTAAATCCACTGTGACTTGAGACAAATCTTTCCTTTTCAGTTTCTATGTCAGGGTGCCAAGGCTGCCCTCATCTACCTTCTCCTGACACATCTCAGAGACCTCAGCCCAACAGGAAGCATTGGTTGTGAGTCAAGCCACTTCCAATGTTGCCCAGGTAACAAAGGATCCAGGGCTTCACAGGTGGGCGGTGTCCTCTGCTGCTCGCCCCTCCTCGATAATCAGGGGCTGACGCAGGTGCGCACTGCCTCAACACAACACCGTAGTTCTAGGTACAGGAACTGTGTCAACTTGTAAGCTGCCATGTTTCCATCCTTTCAGCCTAGAATAGCTTGCTGTCCTGCCCCAAGCTTTGAAACTCCCTAGTGTATAAAGAAAGCCCTTTCCGTAGAGCGCTTACCTAGGAAGCGCAAGGCCCTGGGTTCGGTCCCCAGCTCCGAAAAAAAGAACCAAAAAAAAAAAAAAAGAAAGCCCTTTCCCCCCTGACTTCTGCATGGGCCGCACCTAAATCCCAGGGGGCTGACTGCCGTGTGCATTCCCACTTCGACACACTGTGTGTGAGACATGGGGTTTGCTGTTTCCTTTACAGAAAGCCCATTTAGCCACCGTGTGAGTTCCAGGCGGGCTGGCACTGGCATAATTTACCTATTTAATGGGCACGGTTTAATGCATTAAATAGCACAGATTCCAAAGCTCTAGTTGAAGGCAGGGCAGAACAATTCTCTTGCAGATAAAGGAGGCGCCACTTCAATTACTGGGAAAACCTGAGCATGAATTGCCAGGCCCAAAGCAGTACTTCATCAGACTGTTCAGCGTCTGGCCACTCCTTTACCCCACACTTAACAAGCGGAGGACTCTGCTTCCCTCCCACTCCACTAAGTGACCTGTGCCAAGAATTTGCTCATGCTTTTAGCTGAGCAGGTAATTACCTGTGACTTAATTGGCCATGCAATGGTCGCGTAGAGCTACAACTATCCAGAGGAGTCCTCCAGGATCCTTCTCTATCAGGTCCTGGCCTGCCTTACCTGCCTTGTCTCCTGGGTCCCTCCAGCCTCCCTTCCAGACCATGGAAATAGCCCAGGCTGTTTGTCTGCTCACCTGCCAGTGACGTGTGCAGTCTCTAAGTCTAACCTGAGTACTAGATTATGCTGTGAGCCCTCCCAACAATGTGATCTCTTTCTCCTCTGAAAGCACTAAGATCCTGCCATGGATTCTGCCTTTGGTAGCCACAGCAGCCTAGAAAGCCATCACAGGGCCCATGGAGCATTTCTCGTGGACAGAGCTCTGCTTTCACTCAGATAAATGTACTTAATCCTTGAAGAACCAAGCCCCAAAGATGTCATTTAACTCACCAAAATCACAGAGCTAATACAAAACTCAAGCCTAAGGTGGTCTGACTAAGGGACTGGGATCTGGACAGATCCATGGCAGACAGGCCATGAGAGAGAGAAAGGAATGACAGATAAATAAAAAAAGGCGCACGCTTCTGCCTTCCTCTGACCTAAGACAAAGGCCGGGCAGGCTTGTTTTTCTGCCAGCGGGGTCTTCTTTCTAGCTAACTGGTCCAGGCCAACACAGTCCAGGCTGATCCTGAGCATGCTAACCTAAGCTATATGAGTCTCGGCTCCCTTTCTTTGTTTAAGTTGACCAAGCTGAAATGAGATGGGGGGCGGGGAGCATCCCAAGCTACCCAAAACCCTTAAAACCCCCAGCCTTCCACAGGGAAAATAGATTCAAGATTCAGGATCCCCCAGTCTTCCCTTTGTGGGGGGTCTTTTTCTCTGTATGCCTTGCTCTGCGTGTGTGTGTGTGTGTGTGTGTGTGTGTGTGTGTGTGTGCGCGCATGCATGTGCGCACGCTTCTTCACTTTAATAGTTTGTTAGCTGCTCCCGCCTGCTGTATCTGAGATTCTCCTTGCCCTTTAGTTCTTCAACTGTTAAAGAAAATGAACCTGATCAAAACTCCTAGACAGTAACACGACCTTTGCCCCTAACCAGCTGCTTCTTGAAAAAAGAAGTTCCTTTTAAATTTTTATTTATTTTGTCTATACAGGTGTGTGCATGTGTGTCCCGGTATGTGTGTGAAGGCTGGAGGTCAGCTTTGAGGCGCTGGGTCTTTACTCCTTCTATGCGGGTCCTCAGGAAGGGACTCAGGCTGCCAGGCTTGGCAGTCAGTGCCTCTGCCTGCTCTCAGGGCTCTCTTCATTTTGTGCACTTACTTGTGCATATCTCTCTGTATTCATTAGTTTGCTCGCCCTGTTGAGCATGCGGTGTGTTACAGTTCTCCTGTGGAGGCAGAAGTCAACTTGAAAGAGCCAATTCTTTTCTTCTACCACGAGGCCCCAAGGAACGAACTCAGGGTTTCAGGCTTGACAGCAAGTCGCTTTACCATCTTGCCATCTCAACAGCTTTAAGGACCAACATGACGCCCACCACAGGTGGAAAATTCCATGCCATGTAATTTTGTTTCTTGCATAAAATTGTCTGAAATACTATCCAAATTTCTCTTTAAGCTGTCTGAAACAAATGAATTTATGTTTGACTTGGATTCTATCCCTAAGATAGGCTTTATGCAAATACTATGTAATCTTTTCTTAAAAAAATGTAGGAAGAATTTAATTTCAAAACGAAGCATTTTGGATAAAAGATATACAATCTGCATATATAAAAACAAATATATACATGTATAACACATAACTACATGTACACACATGTGTGTATATATCACATGCAGTGGGTAGGGTTATAAAGAGTAGTATTAGCTTTCTGTGGCCGCTGCGACAAATAACCATGTTTGGTTCCAGAGACCTGAAATCGCTGTTCCTGAACCCGGATCAAGGTGTGGTCAGCGCATGCGCCCTCCGCCAGAGACAGATTTGCAACCTCTCTTTTCCCTTTGCCTCTCATATAAGGGCACTTGGAACCCAACATAATGACCCCATTTTGGGGTCCTTCCCTTAAACCAATGCTGGAAGGACCCTTCTTCCAAATAGGATGACAACCCAATAAGGGAGTGGAGCTGCTTACCTTTAGAGGTCATTGCGTTGCCAACCAGGACACTCAAAATGAAATCTTAGTCTTAAGTCACAGGTGTCAGGAGCAGCCAGCCATCCTAATTAGCATACTCTAACAACAGCAGCAACAGCAACAACAACAACAACAATCTGTCATTGCAGGAAGCCTTCCCCCATCCCTAAAGGCCAAAGAAACAGAACAGGAACAGCGCCGAGGTCTCCTTAGGAAAGGCTGGGTGCAGACAGAAGGATTGTACATTCTTCAAAATAAAAACGGAAAGAGCACACACTCCTTAGCACACACAGTTCAGGTCACATTACTATGGACGAATCCACAAAATGCTCTCCATAAACCAGGATTCTGTGCAGTACAGACTGTTCCAGAAACTCTCCTGCTGCCAGAATGTAGAGGAGACACAACGGGTCCTCTTACTCTGGTGTCTGTGGAAATTCTTTCCCACGTACCTCAAGGCTTCCTGTGCTAACAACTGGATAGTATATCATCCTCAAGGGACCAGCCAGCAGCTACCCCTCTGGTGGGAGCCGAGGGACTCAGAACACAGAGCATGAAATACTTCAAGGTTCTGAGGTAGAACCCCCGGACAGCTGTTGTCAGTGAGGGGTTACATAAGCATATTAACAAGGGCCAAACTGGAATCGCACGCTTGCTCTGAGTCCACCAGACCCTTTGACAACTCCAGTGAGTGGGTATTTGCTAATAAATCCTCCATCTGGGAAACAACTTCCTAGAAGATGTTCAGATGGAGAATCCCTGCAGGCCCTCGGTCAATATGATTTTATGGTTTGTTTAAAAATGGTTAAATAGCTATTAGGCTTCTCTCTCTGGCCTGCGTCCCTGCCTTCACATAAGCCATGCATGCACTTTCTCCCTCCCTTTAAAACCCTCAGACACATAAACACACACTCCTGCAGTTTGATCGCTCCATTATGGGGCAGAAACATCATGATTTTTCCACCTCTGTTGAGCATTAAGAATTCAATCCCGACCATGAACATGAGCCCAGTGGCCTCCGGTGACAGCCTCCTCCACTTATAGGGGCCGCAAGGGCTCAGCTCGGCACTGACTTGCTGCCAGCCATGGGGGAGCGGAGTCCTTCTCTGATCCATTCTTCCTTGCAAACAGTTCAATAAAATTGATAGAATCAGAAAGCTTTCTTTTCCTAGTGATGGTTCAACCTGCTGTTTTATTTCTGCTGACTTGGTGATCATTTGCCATGCTTGTTGTTAACCAGGTTTATTGTAATGCAGGAAGTATACGTCAACGCTGCCTGGAGAAGGCGCCCTGAGCCTGCTGTCAGCTCTCTTAGGACTGGCTGGGTCAGGCAGGAAGCACATCTCAGTGGTTGCTGGCTGGTGGGATGGCCATTTTGGTCAGGAGCCAGGCCCGGGTTCTCTTCCAATGTCACTCTTGAGGGAGGCTTAGCAGCCGTGAAACCTCTCCTGGGACACTTTCATCCAACCATTTCACAGGACATGGATTTGCCTGGCAGCCTGAAACAGCACAGTGCCTTTCTCCCAAATCCTTTATCTATGCATCTCAAGAAATTTCTGGACGAGGATAAAGCTATATTTCATACCAAGAGGCCGGTTGGCAGGGCTCTCCTTGGAAAAGCAGCATCTCAGGGTCTGGTGCTAATGTAGAAAAGCAATTCAGTCTTTGCATTGAACATGAGAGAGCGCAGAAACCAGGAGGTGGGAATTTCCAAGTTCAAGAATGCTGAATTCTTACTTTTTGGTTCACTGAGCAAATCTCTATTAGCTAACTACATTATCCTGACAAAGGTGATGTTTGCAGCAGCTTTAAAAAATGTAATAGGAAGCTAGATATGGTGAGGCCTGGAATCCCAGCACTCGGGAGACTGAGGCAGAAGGGATATGAGTTCAAAGCCAGCCTGGATTATGTAGCAAGACCCTGTCTCAAAAAAATTTAAAATACAAATTGGAATTCCAGATTTTATGTGCCAACATTAATTTCTTCATTGCACGAAACTAGGGAAGTTACACCCATTTCTTGTAGAATAAGAAACCATTTGCTTCTTTCTTGGTCATACCTATTCACCATGGCAAAAAAAAAAAAAAGGAAGGAAGGAGGAAAGAAGGAAGAGGAAGGAAGGAGAAGGAAGGAAGGAAGGAAGAAGGAAGGAAGGAAGGAGGAAGGAAGGAAGAGGAAGGAAGGAGAAGGAAGGAAGGAAGGAAGAAGGAAGGAAGGAAGGAGGAAGGAGGAAGGAAGGAAGGAAGGAAGGAGGGAAGGAGGTCTTCTACTGTGTCAGGAGAAGAAAATGTTAGCCCTGGCTTATCCTGCTTACAAAATTAGTGGAGAGGGACTAACAAGTTTTCTACCAATGCAATATATGCCATATTAGACCAGATTAAAAAATAGATAAAGGCAGGTTTATTAGATGTCAATCCATGACAGGTTCCTTGGACTGAAGGAACAGGGCCAGGGAAACAAACCATATACCCGGGCTAGGGAAACCGTATACCCGGGCCAGCAAGTTGTTTTAAGGAGCTGGGATTGGGCCCATACAGAGTCAAAAGCTGAGCCCCTGGGCAGGTGCTCTTGGGTGGGTTGCCGGAAACACAGGAGGTGAGGGGTGATGACCTGTTAGCCCCAAGACTTGCTCCTTGTGGTTGGGATTGAGGGACGAAGAGCAGACACGGTTTTCCAGTTTGTTTGGGGCGAGCAGGGGTTCCAACCAAACAGGAACCAACAGAAAAAAGGATTGCTATATGAAAGGAGAGACTCTCAGCCTCTGGAAAGCTACTGATGGAATTGTTTCTAAATAATTCTTGTCCTAAATCTTTGCCCGTTTACAGAGAAAACACATTGGTTTACAGTGGACAGGCAGACTTAATGTTTGGTAATGTCTAGTGTAATAATTCTCAACCTGTGTGGGTCATGACCCCTTGAGGGGGTCAAATGACACAGAGGTCTCCTAAGACCATCTGCACAGCAGATATCTATATTATGATTCATCACGGTAGCAGAATCACAGTTATGAAGTAGCAACAAAAATAATTTTTTGGTTGGGGGTCACTACAACATGAGGAACTGTATTAAAGGGTCACAACATTGAGAGGTAGACAACCAGTGCTCTGGTGGTATGAAGTGTCTCTCAACAACACTCCCCAATATGCCCATGCTAGAAGAGACCCGTGTCAAACCCTTGTGTCAAATCCTTACCTTATTAGCATGAATAACAAATTATTCATTAGCATCAAAACAGATTTGAAGCCAAAAGTGGACCAAGAGCAACAAAATGCAAGTCTGGACCAACACCCCTCTCTCTGTGCAGAGACTTGACCCTGGACACTCAGTACAGTGCAGCTAGGCTGGAAAGGGGTCGGGGTGGGGGGGACTTTGTGTGAATGGAAGTGATATAGTTTTTCCTCCCGGCAGACTCAGCTCCAGAGCAAGATGCAGTATGGTTCTCAGTCCTCACACTTCTCCTCAGTGGAGCCTCTCTATGGAGTATACAAACAAGGCTGACCTCCACAACTTCACACGGGGAATGGCTCTGAAAAACAAAATTTCATTGACCAACTAAAGAGAAACAAACGTTTGTACCTAGTGGCACTCCTCTTTTCATTATTAACTTAATTATGTCTCCATGAATTGACCTTCATTTGGGTTCTAAGTACCACAGGGGTCCTTTCCCATCCAGTAATGGAGGTGAGGCTAGTGTCCACTCTTGCCATGACTATCTCAGAGTATCTGTGTAGTTCTTTTTCTTCTCAATCTCTGACTCAGTTTCCCTGCTCCTCTGACACAAATGAGAAATAAGAAAGGTGAATTTGTAGTGCCAGCCCCACTAGACCAGGGTTATTGAGACAGCTCACACCTCTGACCATGCTACACAGACAAGACCCTGCTTAGTCTTCAGAATGCTACAGTCGCAAGCCTAGTCTCATACCTGTATCCATGGGCTGGAGGAAAAGTGAAATGCTACTAAGAGAGGAAGACAGCGGGGAGCCCAGAAGCTGAGATTATGGATCAAGAGTCCTTGTGTTCATGACCCCCAAGGCCAGCTGCCTCCCAATGAAGATGCAGAAGAGGTGGAGTCAAGAGTTCCTCTTCCGGTTTAGAGTCTGTCTTACAGGTTGAACCCCTGACTTCTTGCCTCTGAGAAGGTGATGTCAGTGGTGTTCACCTCATAAACTATCTTCAAACAGAAGTCACAGTCTCATATTTGATTTCTCTTTTGCACATTTTTGTCATAACGCTAATAGTTATATATTTCCCAATATGTTAGCTACTTGTTATTAGTGATTAAAATATATTTTCTCATAGTCTTGAACTATGAGAAGTAAATTTTTTTTCTCACAGCTTCAGTTTGTGGGAAATATCTCCCAAGCATCAAGCCATTTAGCAAATAAATTTGAAATGCCAAACTTGGTTTTCATCCCAATTACTAAAGCATACTTAACTAAGTTAGAAAAACTTCAGTTTACCTTGTTAATTTAAACAAGGGGTAATATAAATAATTACATTATTAATATTTTGTTAAATGTCACATATTGTTATATATTTGAACTTATATTTCAATTTTACTACATATTATTAGTATATAATTAATAAACATCATTAATATAACTAATGATGATTTTCTTTTTCTAGATTCTGATTCTGGAATGAGTGAACAAACAGACAGATAGATGGATATATTGATGGATCATGTCTTTGTGGTGAGCATGTGTCTTAAGTTAAAGAAGATGTCATTTTTTTCAATATTTCTTAATGAAGTTCTCTTTTCACTGGTCTCATGAAATCCTACCTCAAGTAGCAGCACATTACTAACTTCTTTCTTTCCAGGGTGTCCTAATGGTAGTAGTAGTAGTTGTTGTGTGTGTGTGTGTGTGTGTGTGTGTGTGTGTGTGTGTGTGTGTGTGGTGTGTGTGTGTGTGTGTATGTGTATGTGTGTGTGTAGGACAAAAGGTAAATTAGAAAAGTCAAAGGAAACCTGGCAGCCCAGAGACTAACCATGGCGAGGTAGTTGAGCACAGGGTAATTACAGAAGCTGAGAGTTGGGAAATCTCTTCCTGCAGAGTCTCTCCCACCCCTGAGAAATTCTCATTCCCTTCTAGAAGCATGCGCATCCCAAGCAGAAGACAGCATGATCCTATCACCTAATACAAGTTCAAAGCACTGGGAACCTCAATATTATATCGTCCCTGAAAACACATCGCTCTTCCTGCTCCCCACCCAAAAAAACAGTGAGTGAAAAGTCTGGGACATGAGAACTAAAATATAGTAAAGAGTGGATTTCAACCCCCATTAGAAAAGGTGCTCAGTCCCCACTCCTTGTTGCCTTATTAATGACGATGACTCCTTAATCACATTCCCTGGTGGGGAGGAAAACATCTTGTTCCCATTCATTAGGTCACAATAACTTTTTTGTTCACCCAAAGTGCCTGGGACAAGGTTCAGTGAGCAATGTCATTGATGGCCCTGCTAATTGAAATCCCGTCTGAAACTTAGCACCTACAGAATGGAAGCCGGCCAAATCATCCCAGGCCTTTCATGGTGGCTTCTTCCTGTCCCAAACCCCTGGGCCTAATCCACCAGCAAGTTAGTTTTTTGAAAGATTTAAACAGCCCAACCACTGAATGCCTTATTATTCAAGATTCACAGGGAAAAATTACAAAAGTATATGGGAGGGATGTACAGGCACACATGAACAAATTATGAGTGAACCGATGACTAGAGAATGTCAACCCAAACGGTTTGATCCTCTGTCCTGTACCAAAATCAAAAGTCAGAATCAAACACGTGCAGCTGTTTTAATCTTTCTGGTAAACACAACCATGACTTGTTCAGCACTAATTGAGAACTCAACAATAGCTAATGACTATTCAATAAAACTAACCAACCTTACATCCTGACCTCAGAAAAGGTCAAACGAAGTCAATGACCCAACTAGGGTCATTTGCCAGTTATCAAAGTCCCATAAAGGCTTTCTTTGGTAGCCATTGATGAGAAAGCTGTCACACAGCAAACTCTAGACTTCAGACGCAGTCACCCCTGCCCCATACCCCATACAGATGGGTATGCACATGCGTTTTCCAACCCAAAGGCCACATGTGCTCTCTGGTAAGTTCCACCAGTCGAACCACCCCAAAACTTCTTTTCCTCTTTATAAAGAAACATCAACAATCCCATGATCTGACCTTCCGACAGAACCACGAGTCCCTGGTTCTTAACAATGAAGGGGTAAGGGAGCACTAACAAAATGTCAATGAAAAAGAGGTGTGGTAAGACGTTCCTGAAACGCAGGCGCCCGCAGCTGCTGGAGACTGAAGGATCCGTCTGCTCACCTGTCTTCAGATGTGAGTGTCCGTCGTTTACTGCCTTCGTCTTGTCACACACCCCAAGTAAGCCAGTTGTTTTGCAGTCAACCAAATTCCAGCGGACCGAGATGTTGACTGTGCCCGGAGATCGCACTGGTTTAGTTATTTTTTAGCACTCTGGCCTGTCATAAAAACGTCCTCTCAAATCCCAGTACTTCTCAGAACTCCACTGGCATAATAACTTGGAAATGTATTATTGCTGAGTGTCTCTCTCTCTGCCAACAAGTCCCCGGGGCGAGGCTCTAACAGAAGAAAGTTTTTACAGTCACTTCATGAGACAAAGTCACTCATCCACTGGACCTAATCAAGTTTTCCAAGACGTAGCCCACAGCTGACACCCAGAGCAACATTCTTTGTATTTGTAGGGTTTTTTTTTTTCTGCCTTTAAAAAAGAAATGGAGAAGAGGGAGGAGGAAAATAATCGTCTACTTCTTTTGCAGTAAAAATGCAATGGGCAAAAAAAAAAAGCAACTGCCATTCCGGGAGTGCTAATAGCGATTCCAGCCTGTAAGTGAAACAGACTTACCAGGAACAGAGTGCTAATTAACAGGTCAGCCAGCTAATGCACTAACACAGGAGGAAATGTGTGTTTAAGGAGAGGGGCTGAGTGTGGACCACAAGCGGTTGCTGGCCTTGCAGCTAGTCTTTTGGCCTTGTGGAAGAACATTAGCACGGATTGGGAAAGGGAGTGACCTTAGTTCTAGCCCCAATTAATATCTCCCTTTCCCCTCCATGAATCACGCGCTCTGTATGGGAGAAAAGACCTTTTAAGCTCTGCGTTTAGAAGCTGTGATCTGTTTGACTGCTCAATGAACAGTTTAATAAACAGGGAGACCATGCAGATACATAGCCTAAGAGATGTAGAAAGTAATGGTCTTCCATTCCAAATGTGGGGCCCTGGGCACACCTTCTGTTGGTATTGGTGACTATCATGTGGAGGGTTGAGTCCGTGGCATGTGTCTCTGTTTACTTGACATCCTTTCAAGCAGAAATTTCTGCCAGGCTTGCCCAATGGCTATCAACATACTTAAGGAGGACCTAGGGACATGTAGGATCTGCCAATGTCTTCCAAATCAGCAAAAAGTACTACCTGTGGGATTGTTTTACTGTTATGTATTTTGTTGAAGCTTAAAATATCAAGAACATGCCTCCCTCTTTTCAATTAATTCATTTAAGACTTAAATGTGTGTCTAAATAACGTCCCCACCACACTTGGCCCTCAGCAATATGACAAGATCACAAAAGAATACACATTCATTTCCTTTTTCCACGGAAACAGGCCACCACAGTCATGATGTTTAAAAGCAAAACAATGTATGATCTTATACATTCTGGAGGTCAGCAGTCTGAAATGGGTCTCCCGGGACTCTGGCGAGGTATCTATAGGACCTCATTTTTTCTATGAGAGATTCCGTTTCTTCTTCTTTCCTAGCTTTCAGACAAGGCCCACAGTCCCTGGTTCATCTACCATCCACCCTCTCCAGAGTCAGTAGTAGAGTACCTTGAAATCTTTTACTCCCGCATCCCTCTAACCTTGTGTAGGGACTCAGTTGATTAACTGGGCCAGCTAAATAATCCAGGAAACCCTATTTCTAGACTATCTAGTTAGGACCTTTACTTGTTTATAACCTCACTTCCACATTTTTCTATAACATCAACAGACATGGATTTCAGGAACTGATACATGGGTGTGTTTAGAGGATCCATTCTTCTTCCAACCAGTGGGTCTTCATTGACCCCTTCTTTATTGCCTCCTCTTTAACTCTTTCTGCACCTAAGGGTACACAGGTGGCAGAAGCTATTTACCTGATGCCATAGAAGATGGTGAGCTACTCTGAAAACCAAGCTAAGATTACAACATTACAACAAGCCAAGATACCTATGGGACAGGGAGGGATTAATTACATAAAGGATATTAGAACATCAAACCATCTCATGTGGTGCTATAATAGAAGATACCTGGCATTGTAAATGTGTCAAAATTACAGTGAAATTACAAAATTACAGTATCATGCAAAAAAAACAAAAAACAAAAAACAAGAAAGAACACCACGTCAACTGACGGCTTTGCACATCAGTTCACCAACCATACCAAACACACTACTCTGATACACGTTATTGGCAGTGGATAGGACCTATAGGAACAGCTGAGCACTTCCATCCTTTCTGCTTGGTTTTCCTGTGAACTTAGAACTTTTAATGATACCTGTATTGTGTAGTTTCATCATCAAGGCACCAAATATCCCAAAAAAACAAGTTAAAGGCAAGAATGACTTGTTTCAACCTCAGGTTTCAGAGCTCTCCACCCATAGGCTGTGGTTCTGTTCATTGTGAGCCCCAGGGTGAGACAGAACCATCGCAGTAGTAGGCACACGTGACAGAGGCTGCTCACCTCATGGTGGACAAGAATCAGAGAGAAGAAAGTATGGAGGACAAAAATAATCTTTAAAGTCACAACCCCAGGAACTCACTTCTTTCCAGCTAAAGTTTCTACCACCTACCAAGACAGTGCTACCATGTGGGGACCACGTGCTCGTGAGCCTGTGGGGAACATTCTATTCAAAGCATAATAACAGGCAGGTTAGGCCAGATTGTTGCAAACTTCACTGTGCACACAAACCGTGTGGGGGATTGGTCAGACAACTCGCCTGCTCTATTACTTGCTCGCAGCAGTGCTACGGAGCCAGGACTTTGTTCACGCAAGGCAGGCGCTCTTCCAGTCAGTCCCTCGTATACAGATTCTAATTCAGTCTTTCTGATACCCAAGCAAGGCAAATGCCACTGGGCCAAGTACCACATCTTAGAGAGAAAACACTTCCGCATTCTACAGACTTAAAACTCAAAGAAGTTACACTAATCACTTTCTTGTAGGGTCTTGTATTGGATCCACTGGTACAGGGTCTGTGAATGTTTCCTTTATAAGCCACACCCATAACACATCTCCCATGATTTCTCGATGTGTTTTTCAAAAGCAGGACAGGAAGTTAAAAATTCCCATGTAAACATTCTGAGCACCGAGCCTTCCTGCGGTTCACTTTTTAGAAGTAATTTCTCCCGAGTATATCATTCACACTTGAATCAATAGAAAACGTTTCCAAAACACTGAACTTAATTTTCACAATATTAAAATCATTCACTTTTTCACATGCCTGTATATGTGATGTTTATTTAAACAGTATCCTTGAAATAACATGCCAGTGCAGCAAAAGAATTGGGAGCAGACACAAGAGGCTCTTGGTGAGAACACAGCACAGTGGGAAGTGACAAAGAAGAACCTGGAGAACAGCTGGGTGGCTCCTGGCTGTGGGGTACGGAAAGGGATCCAGTTAGGGAGCAGTCAGGTGACCCGCCACTCTGAAGCTGTGGATCTGTGACCTCAAAAGCTTGGCTGAGAAAGGACCAAGATACACTCACAGAGAGAAAGAAACAATGGAGTTCAGTGCATAAAACTTACTATCAACTTTCTATTTTTAACATTGAGGAAGTCTGACATGGCAAGGCCAGCCCCTTAGTGAGTGAATGTTAGTGTTATTCCGGTAAAGGGGATGCTGTGCCTGCGCATTAAAGAACCCTAAAATCACACTGGCATCTGAGCCCAGCCTTCCAGGCATGTGTGAGTCTTCTTAAAGAATTCACAAAGATGAGTCTAGAACAGACTTTTAGGAGAAGGTTGTCTGACAAGAGATCTGAGTTAGAAAGGAAGCAAATCAGTTCTGGGAAGGCCAGAATTCACCATGTAGGTGTGACAGAGAGAGAAAACCCAACTCTTTTCTCTGTGCACCTCTGTGCACCCAGCCAAAGGATCAAGACCCGGGATCCCAGGATCCTTGTTTTGAAGGTCCCTTTCGATTTTAGTACTCCATAGAGTCCATGAAAGAAGTTGTATTATAAGGAGCAGAAAGGTTCTGTGAAGTAGTTCAGCTGATCGCATAGAGAAATAAAACAAATGGAGCCTTGTTAGAGACAAAAGAAAGCAAAGGGGCAGAAGTACCAAGCTACCAACTCACTTCTCCACATGACATAGTACCTCACAGAACCTGCAAAGGAGAGCCCAGGAGACCTTGCCAGGGGACTGACAGGAGCCACCACTCTGTTTAGTCTCCTGCCAGCTCCCCCTATCACCAGACACATATACCCAGATTGCAAGTTGTGAAGCCCTCAGCAGAGTCTATAACATAATGATGCTTCCCCACCACTGTTCAGCCTCTACCAGGTGTGAATGGAAAAGAACACGCAGTTAACCATAGAGCCGTTCCTTAGTTCTCCAAGTGAAGTGTCACTAAGCACCAGACCCAGAGTTACCTCTCCCATTAGCATAGCCTTGATGAGTCCTCTTCTGTGCAAAGGGTAGAGGGGTGAGAGGGTGTGTTTCTCACCACTGCAATAGGCTCAGTCACAGAACACAGGCAGATGCCTCTCTGTTCTCTCTATTATGACTAATTTACATGGAGTAAATAAAATAGCACCGCTAAGCATGTTATCTGCAATGCTGCAGCACACTGAATACATGCAACCACCTGATGAAATCACATGGTAACCACACAACCACATGGTAATGTCACATATGACAGATGAGGAACTCGGACTCTCGGGGACATTAATCCAGTGGGTCAAGACCACACAGCTATAAAGGGAAGAATGCAAGACTAGGGATGTGACTCTGTGGTTACACTTGCCTAGCATGTACAAGGCCTGGATCCACAAAAAAAAGAAGGGGACAGGGAGAGCTAAGGCAGTCTACTTCCAAGTCACTGTTTAGGCCACAAATAAAAGCAACATCCCTAAAGCTTTCTCTCTACTGGATTCGACAATGAAGCTTATGAGAAGACTAAAGAAAACTCTTACCTGTAACCATAAGGCGTGGAAGGCAGAGGAAGGCTGATACCCTTGGCTTTGAGGTCAGTGTGGTCTATGTAGCAAGTTCCTGGCAAGACAGGACTACATAGTGAGACTCTGTCCTCCCAAAAATGAGGTTTAAGGAGAACGCTTTCAGGTGAGGTCTGAGAAGAACCTAAATCTGGAGGGGTCTCTAAAGGACTCTGGTACTTAGGAATGTTCTAACAATTGTTCAGGCAAGTTAGTGAGATTGTGTCTTTTAAAGAAGGAAAAGAGAAAAGGGGAGAGGGTCCTGTCTGGTGTTTCCAGAGAGCAAAGTACTTGAGTTCAGAGAGCTCCCTTCCCTGTGATCCACCCATCGGGATGCTCTGCGTCTTCTGAAACTGTCAGTTGCCCTGTTCATAACACTCTTCCCTAATGGAAAAAGTCCAAAACTCCATTACATTAGACCCATGGAACTATCTACAGGAGAAAAAAAGACTCTCCAGGAAGATCTCTGCCTGGGGGTAGCAACACTACTTTCCCCAAGAACCCTTTGTGACTCTCACTCAACGTACAGAAGCAGGAAGGACTTAGGTGAGCCAGGGGGCCCCTATGACCTGAGACAGGTACCATCTGCAGATGCACCGGCCTCCTCACCAGCGTTGTAAAGCTCACAGGGAAGCCAGAGGCATCATGATGCTCCAAGCCCACCTCTTGGCTGGCTGCCTGAGCTGATGGATTGCATCCTGTCAGGGTATTGATCTTGATGAACTAGGGGACCCTTGACTATGATTAAATGAAGCTGATCATAAGGAAAAGCCTTGAGCTATAGATGACACCATGTCACCTGGGAGATGTACCAGAAAATCAACTCCAAACTGTTCTACTGGAATGTGATGGAGGCCTTGAGCACCCAGGGAGCAACAGGAGAATTCTGTAGAATTCTTGTGTTTCTTGCCACCAAGAAGTCACATTTACTTCCTGTAAACATGAGGTCTCTGTGCTCTGTGTGTACTTGTGGAGTATGACAACCTTTTAGCCCTCTTGTATAATTTTGCCTCACATCTCCTCTGAAGGAACAAGCTATTCCCACATATGGTCGTCACGTGGCCCATATCACATACACTTCCCTGCACCTTTCCTCCTTCTGCCCTGGCTGCACAGAAAAGTCACCTGTAGGTCTGGTTCTCTCCACGTCTCCCAGCCGACCCCAAATTCAAAATATTTAAGAAGTCTAAACTCCTTCCTTCCCTCTCTGAATGCTCTCTTCTGCCGTCAGCTAGTTGGTGAAGGCATCAGTGTCCTTTGAGACCAAGACTGATCCAAGAGAAACAAAAAGACCTTCTCAGTGGTTTCCAGGCATGAAATGAGCTGAGCAGAGGTAAATATGGAAGCTGTAACATGACCTGCCTTCAGCCTGAAGGATCCCTGTGTCCATGGTTCATTACGTGTTGGAACGGTTGTCAGATGTGTTTCCCTTGAGGGCAGGCTCCAGGTCTCTCCATTGCCACACTGGGTATTCTACCTAGCACCAGCGTGTTCCCATTCACAGTGTCTCTCTCTGGTGGCCGTTCATTCATGGTGCTTTTAATTGACACCCCAGAAGCTCATAATGTGTGTCAGGCACTGTACTGGCTCCAGAGGGGAGAGGCTTGGGAACTCTCACCTCTGCAGGAAGACCAACAACAAACACATCAGGAGACAACCGAGGAAATAACCATGTGGTGTGACGGGCAGCATGGCGAAGAGCCTCACATCCTAATGCCTGAGCATCAAGAATGGCTGAACTCAGCAGAGGATCCAGGTTCTTGTTTAGAGGAACAAGGGACTCTGTCACAAGAGTTCGAGATAACAGACTCTTCACCCAAGGCAAGGAGTTTGGCTTTTATCACCAAAATTACAACAGGTTCTAAAAGCAGTGACACTGGCAGATCCACATTCTAGAAAATTCTTTGTGACTCCAGTTGTGGAGGGGCTAGAAGTATGGCAGAGGCTGAAAGGTTGGAGGTGTGGAAACCACACCTGGGTGGCCACAGGAATGTAGGAGATGGTTACGAAAAACCAAGTTCTTCAGGACCTCTGAGCCCACAGGGAGTGAAGGGAAACAGGCCTGTATTGATCCCAGGGCCTCAGGAATATCTGAAGCACAGAATAGAGAAGGCAGTGAATGCCAAGTCTGGCTGGAGTATGCTGAGTCCACAATACCCTGGGGAGGTCTGTGTGGACGTGTGTCCCCAGAGTCCCAGACTCAGGACCCAAAACAGAGCCTCCAAGAAGTTGATCCAGCTGAGGGAGAGCTCGTGAGAATGTTTAGAGCAGCTTCCACAGGAGAGGTGATGGGTCTTGAGCCTAGGAAACGCCAATGTTTAACAAAACTCACAAAGGTGGGAGAGAGTGACAGCCTGTAAATGAAGGCAGAGATGGGGAGACGTCATAGACACTGGTTTGGGTTTGTACTCATTACCCGCCCATTTACAGAGACGGAAACTCTGGTTAGGAGGTGAAGCCTCCTGTCCAGTTGCTGTAAGAAGATGAACTCAGACCCCGACCTCAAATATGAGCCCCATTCATGCCTGTCCTTCTCTAACCGCCCTCCCCGGAGCAAGCTGTTGGATTTATTTTGTTCGTTTGCTTGTTCATTCATAGTTTTCAGTTTGTAGAGAGTCTCCTCCAAATGGGTCAGAACTGAGAAGTGTTTCCCACTACCCTGCTTTTGAACTGAAGAGGCACAACTACCATTTCTTGAAATCTTTCTTGCCATCCCAGTCTATGCCCTCCATCATCCTGAGACAACCCCTGACAGGTCCAAAAGGCAGGGATCTGAAAAAAAAGGGACTGGGGTGTGGAAACAAGGCACCCCTGAGACTCGCAGACCTGGCTTGCCAGCTGTGAGGTGCAGGGAAGGCAACCTGACCTCTTCTCCTCCCTTCAGTATGTGGGCCTGCAATGCCACCTAGTGTGTGTCACCAGGAGCACCAGGGCCTGGCCTGTGCTTTTGTTTGGTGGATGGCGTTTGTGTAGGCGAAACCCTGGAGCAGCCTCAAACGCTGTTCTCAGCTCTCCTACCCATCGTAGTCAGTTCAGATAACCCGAGCGTTTACCTAAGAGGTCCTGGATGACACGGGCACAGTCCCAGGACTGAACTCAACACACAACTGCACGTATAAACAAAAAACCCTGAGAGGGGACAGGAGACGGCTCGGCAAGTAAAGGTGCTTGTCACCAAACCTGAAGACCCGAGTTCGATCCCCTGGCATACAAGGTGGAAGTTGCCCTCTGACCTCCACATGAAGGCTGCGGCACACGTACATACACACAAACAGTAATTTAATGGGAGAGAGAGAGGGAGAGGGAAAGAGAGAGGGAGAGAGAGAGAGAGAGAGAGAGAGAGAGAGAGAGAGAGAGAGAGAGAGAGAGAGTCTGAAAAGCTGGACAGTTCTAGAAGGGATAAAAGGAGGAGATACAGAAATTTAAAAAAAAAAAAAAAAAAAAAAAAAAACTTGAATCTCACTGCCCAGAGCACTAGTGCCAGCCTCTCCAAGAACAAACATCCTGTGAGGGACTATTTCCCCACTAAAAAAATAAAAAAAAAAAAAAGGAAGATGGAGGAATAGCAGGGAGAAGAAGGAAGAGGAGAGGAAGGAGTAGAGGCACACAGATGTGTGTGCCCTGAGGAGTGCTGAGACAATAATAACAGTTCGGAAAGCAGAAACCGGCAGGGTCCTTTACCAGGGGGCGGGGGAGGGGGCTGGCTCCGGTTTTGCCTGAGGTGGGAATGATGGAATTTCCCTGCGCCTCCAGCTGAAGAGTAAATCCGTCCTGAACCGCACCAGAGAAACCAACAAACACAACATTACCCTCTCCCGCATCTCTCATGCAAAGTGTCCCAAAGAGGCTGGCAGAATGGAATTGAGCTGAGTCGCAATGAGAAAGCATACACGCCATAAAGGAGCATTCGATATAGAAGCAATCACTCCAAGGTGATCCGTGCCATCAGTCAGTCAGAGGTGTAAATCCCACGGGACGCATGAGGTATGTGGCTGGCCGGGATGCCTATTTTCTAGGGGCAATGAATGAATGGATCTCTCCCTCCTGCCCAGGCCCCAATGCTTTTAGCAATTGGCACCGTGGCAGAATTTATACCATGATTCTTGTAAACTGTACTTTCTCTCTCTCTCTTTTTCAAAGGTTCCTTTCAATAAAATGCAGATGGGATTGTTTGAGAGCCGCCTCGCATGTGTTTATCGGTTACTTCTGCCTCGCTGCTTATGCAGGTGTGTGTCTCTAGGCCTCTTTGTTTTTTATTTTCTCTGCCTATTAGGGGATGGAAACATATGGATCCCTTGTGTGGGCCCAGAGGACTTTATAGAATAGTATCCTCATTGCTTTCCTCACACATCTTCCTGTAATCACATGGCTTGGAATTAGCCTCTTAATCCCCCACTGGAAACGCTATAATACAGGGAAACTCAATAAAACGTCTGTGTGTTCTGAACACCAAAGCACTTACAAAGTGGATGGGAATGTGGTCAACTGTATGAGGAGAGTCTTTGCTGGTAAGAAGCTGACATGGCGGACTTGTGCCAGCGCACAGAAAGCTAAGCTTCCTAAAGCCTAACTGAAGTGAGGGGCAAAGGAATTAGAGAAGGGTTCAGATCTGAACCCCCGATATAAATGTTCCCAGCTTCCATGAGCAGTTACATACAAAGATTCTAGGAATGTTCTTTTCCTGGAAGATACAAACTCTAGAAATATTGCGGTGCCCTCCCAGAAATGCACAGTACGTAACATTAAAGACATACTATAAGTAATATTCCCCGCACTATGACTCCCACTGTAAGTAAATACCTCATTTACTGAAGGTGTGTGTTTAATTAAAATGTCTTACTGCAGCCTTCTAGGAACAAGAAACAAGTAAATGTTTATGCAGGAGACTGCCCACCATCCCCAGCAGACTGATTTTTACAATTAATGCAAACACATAATGTCTATGTTGGGAGAAAAATCAAAAATGAACATCCTTTAGCCAAAGATTATCATTTTGCCATCCTTCTCCCATGTCGGCCAAAGGACAGTCCAGCCTCCTTATCCAGAAGGCGAGGGAGTGAAGAGCACGGATGTTGGTCCCTCCAGCACCTACTGCTCCAACAGGAGTCCAAAACGATGTGCAGAGTCCAGCTCAAGATGTCACTGGGTTCACGTGCTTCCCTGAACCCTCGGGAAAATTGCCCAAGTCTCAGCCTAGCATAAGTCACGGGATGGAGCTCCGATGAACAGAGGTCCTAAGTAAGCAGCTCCCCCAAAACAAAGAAGGTCGCTGTCCTGGATATGGGAGGCACTGATAGTGAAAAACCTCCCAGCCCTGTCCAGAAACTGAACCCCTCACCTCCACGCCCCCACGCTCCCATGCTCCCATACCCCCACACCCCCACACTCCCTACGCCCCCAATCTGAAAACGAGCCTTTGATATTAGCTGAGGGGTGTGCGCCCCCTAGTGGAGAATTATCCAATGTAATGATGGTTGTCAACCGTGGGAGTTTTTTTTTTTTTCAGGCATAGAGGGAAGGAAAGCGGGGAAAACCACCAAGAAGGTTTGAATCCAGGGCTGAACCTGGTTTTTCTCCTCTTGGATTCACGGGTCCAATTCTCTACTAGCTTCTCTAAAGGCAGTAGATGTGTTTACAAGTGTGCCTTTGACTAAGGGCGATTGAGGTACTTATGGGTGGTGTTTTGTTAGTTTTGTTTTCAGGCAGGCGATGTGATGCTCAGAATGGACTGGCTTTTACTATACAGCCCAGACTGGACTGGAAACCGCAGTCCTCCTGCCTATGACTCCTAAATCCTGGGACTGCAGGCATGGCTGCCCCACCTAGGACCAGACAAGATAAAACCAAATCATCACTTTCAGACTTAGCATACAGAGGAGTAAAGAGTTAACTAGTAACATGTGCTAAGGTGTCCCGGACAGGATTCTCACTCATGGCAGGCTAGTCCAGAAACGGCTGTCCAACAACAGAATTTGCCCCTCCATCCGAGTATGACCCTCTTCCTGACCTCTGTGCTCCTGGCTAGCCAGGAGGGTAGAAAAGAATTGCAAATGCCTTGGCTTGGTTCCTTATTGTTAGTAGGAAGATGGGGTGAATATTAATTAAATAACCTGATGCATCTTTTATCTTGACAAACAGCGCATCCCTTGTCTTTACATAAACAAATTAGAAAAGCCGTGTGAGGATATAAGCTTCTAGAGACAGTAAGAAAAGAAAATGCTGACTTTCCACTGCGCACTTAGTATATACCACAAGTTCTACTGGGCACCTGTGACTGAAGCTATTTCAAATGTAATTACCGCAGTCACCCCCCACTGGGCAGGGACTCTGAAGGTCTGCTCAGCTTCTAGTGCATGGCTGGTGCTCAATAAATGACAAACGCAATTATAATAATTAATAATTCATATATTAATAATTCAATCCCTTTCCCCTCGCTCAGTAATTGCCCACCAACATTCCATGCATGCATGGGAACTAGGGTTAGCAGACGCCCCAGACTTTCTCCACACTTTCACAAAGCTGTGTGCAAAGGTCACCTTGAAGAGCCGGTCACAGCTGCCAGTTTGTCTAACAAAGATCACCGCTTAAAATGCTTCATTTTCTCCTCATCTCCTTCATATTTCAAATATTTGTAACTGGCTTTGATACCTCATCAGGGAAACAAATGGCCTACTGCCACACTTGATGGGCACTGCGATGGCCCTGCACTCCCAGAGGCAGGGCAATGGGAATTTCTAGCTAATTCCCAGCACCCTCTGCTCTATCCTAACCCTGCACAGGACTCCGGCAACCCTTCCTGCATCCTGACACTGCCCCCCAGGGATGAGGGCTTCGTACGCCCAGCCTGTTATCTGGGGTGACTGGTGAAGTCTGGTTGGCAGATCTCCATCCCACACAGAGCAGATTGTTCATT
This sequence comes from Rattus norvegicus, assembly GCF_021556685.1. NCBI lineage: Eukaryota > Metazoa > Chordata > Mammalia > Rodentia > Muridae > Rattus > Rattus norvegicus. The sequence goes on from NC_141542.1 coordinate 79,561,186, forward strand.
TCAGAGACAGTTACAAAACTCAAAGGCTCAGGAGAGGCACTAGTGTCCCGGCGAGTCCTCCTGAAGGGGCAAACGGCTGGTCTCTTTATCTCTTTGCTTTCTTTTCCCTGGCTGGCCTGGCTTTTTTACAATGCAGGTGATGCTACTCTGTTTGATCAGAACTCAACGTTGCCTAATGAATTTCAATTGCCATTTTATCGGGTTTTCCAATTGGCCTCTCTTCCCCAGGCATCCCAGACGGTTTCTACACAGAGACTGACATTCAGCAGCCCTGACCACCCTGCACCCCCATCTGTCTCATCCTCCTGATACTTTCTATAGCAATAAGACTGAGATGGGCAGGAAGGAAGATGCTGGAGTCATTAAACAACTGTTACAATTCTCCTGGAGTCTTGAGATGGCTGACCTTGTGCTATGCATAAATCTACTCCCACATCCTCACTCCAAGGGACCACAAGGCAAGACAGCCCTTTCTCATGAGCATCTCGCTCTACCAATCTTTCAGTTTTCCCTCTTGCAGGTTCCAAGTAAAAGCCACTCAACCACAGCCCCTGACTTCATCTTCAAAGGGGTGGCGAGTGAATGATCAATGAGACTAATTTTCAGATGTAACTTTCCTCATGAGGACCATGAGGTTTCACTGGAGACCTCTCCTAAGCACGACATCTGCAGAGAGCGTTCTAAATAGCTGCTGTGGTGGTTTGAATAAAAATGGCCCCCATAGGTCCACAGGAAGTGGTGGTATTAGGAGGTGTGGCCTTTGTTGGAATGGACATGGTCTTGTTGGAGGAAGTGTGTCACTAGGGGGTGGGCTTTGAGAACTCAGAAACTCAAGCCAGGCCTAATGGCTCACTGTTCTCTTCCTACTGCCTTTGGATCCAGAGGAAGAACTTTCAGCTACCTCTCCAGCATGATGTCTGCCTGCATGCCGCCATGCTTCCCACCATGACAATTACAGACTAAACCTCTAAACTGTAAGTCAACACCAACTACAGGTTATCCCTTACAAGAGTTGCTGTAGTCTGTAGTGTCAATTTTGGTATCTCTAGAAACCTAGTTATGTTATGTGAATATGTTTTTGTTTTAATCCCCGGTGTGGGGTAAGAGGCTGTTTCAGAACAGGTGATTATGATTTGCCTGGTGCAGTTCAGGGGTGTAGTTTTGCCAGTTGTAGGTACTTTAATTCTGGGACTCTGGAGAGGGTATAAAAATGCTAGAACCCTGAGGGGAGCCAGGGCATTCCAAAGTGGCCGCTGCTGCCCCTGCTATTCGTGGTTGTTGTTGTTGTTGTTGTTGTTGTTGTTGTTGTTGTTGTTGCAATTTGTCAAGTGTTCATGAGCAAAGAGGCAAAAAGAAGTTAGATATATCCTGACAACGAAGACTGGACTTGCCCCAAGGAACTCAATGTCTCTGATCAGGAGGAAGTAGTCTAAAGAGGTCTACACCCTGTCTTTCCTCTAATCTTGCTTTCCTACCCTGTGTTGGGGAGTTGGAAGGAATTAGGGTAGACTAAGGGTTGGAAAGGAGGTAGGTAAAAGAACCCAATAAAATAATAAAACAAATACACCAACAGTAGTCATGGTGTCTCTTCACAGCAATAAAACCCTAGCTAAGACAGCAGCTGGTAGCAAGACCAAGTTCCCATGCTCCATATCGGCATGAACCTGCCTCACTTCCTGGGTACTCCAGGCAGAAGTATTGCCTGCATTGGTTTTCAGCACAATATATGTCTCTTTGTATGAGCTTTTCCTAAGCTACTAACTAGTTAACTAGCCTGCCGCCATCAAAGGTCTGTGTTAACACTCCTTGTAAAGCCATTCAAAATGTCTTGCCTCTAGTACCATTCTTCATGTCATTGAATTAGAGATCTCTCATTAAACAACTCCATTGATTACCTATTGAAGGCTTAATGGCCTAAAGGCCTCAGGTGGCCCGAGAAACTCCAGAAAAGAAAGTTAACTTGACAGATAACACCTGTGGAATCTTCTGGTAAAGATACCAAACCCTGACGGTGTCTCCTGCTCTGAGACTGCAAGAGGACAGACCTATGGATAGACCTCCATCCCCAAAGTTCCCCCTTTTCCATCCTTGGAAACCCCAATCTCCTGTGCCACATGCACACAATGTCTACCTCCATGGAGAGACTGCAGTCCTTTGGTTGTTCTGATTAAAGAACAATTCTGCTTATGGAGATGCCTGTCTGCTTTCTCCACCAACCCTGACCTAATAGCTACCCATAAGCCCACAAGAGAAGTCAGTATAACAGACTCATCATCTTCCCTATGAATCTGATCTTCTTTTCAGACTCTTCATACTAATCCAGGGAGACCACCACTCTCCTAGTTTAAGGGCTGGCAAACTTTTTCTATAAAGGACCACATAATATCCTAGTCATCAATAGTCAACTCCACTGTCACAGTATTAAAGCAGTAGCAGTGATTGACAATGCATAAATGATTGTGCATGGCATCATCCCAATAAAACTTTATAAAAACATACATGTCATGGATTGAATGTTTCTGAACCCTTCAATGCATGTGTTGCAACCTAACCCCTTGATGAAAGTTTTAAAACGTGGGGCCTTTACGGGTGATTAGATCACAAGAGCTGGAAGAAGAACCCCATGAAGGATCCCTTTTATGATAGGAGGGTATAGTGAGAAAGTTCTAGGAACCAAGAAATCAGCCCTCACCATCCACCAAACCTGCCATGCTCCCAGGCTTCCCAGTTTCTGGAGCTGTGAGATATGCATTTGTGATTTAAAAGCCACTCGGTCCACTTTATTTTGTCACAGCCAAAAGGACTAAGGCTAGATGGTTAGCCAGATTGGCCCCAGCATGGTAGTCTGTCAACCTTTGCAGCCAGAGTCATCTAGGTGTCTTCTCTTTGTCCCTCCATATATCCAAACAACAACCTCCATATGTCAGCCAACCCTACTTCCTAAATAGTCCCCAAAGTTGCCTCCTTTTGCCATTCCTAAGTCTTACCTCACCTTTTAGAAAAGAAAAATGTGATTGTGAATTATACAGGAGTCAAGAAAGAGAGTGAGGGACTGGGAGACAATGGATCTGCATCAAATGACTGGAAAAAAAATGTTTGCTGTATTTTATCAAATCTAAACTAACCATTGAGACACTGTCTGCTATTTAATGCATACCAAGACCAAATAAAACTGCAGTCAAAACTATAATCAAAGGTTTCTAATCACTTAGAGTTTGTATAATTCCTGAAACTTGATAGGATTTGGAATTACCTAGGAGACACACTTCCGAGAGTGTCTACGTGTGCACTCACAGAGAATATTAACTGGGGGGAGACTGGGGACAGGGCTGATCCCAAAGCCAGTGGCACCTTCTACTGAGACACACACACACACACACACACACACACACACACACACACACACACATCTCCAGAAAAGCAGTGTTACCTGGTTGCCCTCACACCTTCATGAACAAGTGCACCTATTGCTGCTGCCACCATTAGATTTCAGCTTCTCTATAGCCTGCTGATGTGGACTCAATACCAGGAACTCTCCAGGGAGTTCCATGTGTTGGTGCTAGAATGGGACTGCCAAGCATCTAGCAAACAGAACAGCTGCCAGGTTCTCTGCCCCTCTAGAGTACAGACAGCCAAACTAGCTAGCCCCTACTGTATAAGTCAGTATAATAAATGCCTTTGATCTCTCTCTGTCTCTGCCTCTGTCTCTGTCTCTCTCACTTTGTGTGTGTGTGTGTGTGTGTGTGTGTCAGAGAGAGAGAGAGAGAGAGAGAGAGAGAGAGAGAGAGAGAGACTATTGGTTCTTCTAGAAAATCCTGTCATCAAGATTGGCTTAGCATTGCTATTCTTTTTGGTTTGGGGGGGGTGGTTGTTTGGTTGTTGTTTTTTAGACAAAGCTTTATTCTGCCCAAGCTAGAATTCACTTTGTAGCCCAAACTCCCCACAATCCTTCTGCCTCAGCATCCTGAGTGTTGAAACCGCAGGCATCGACCTTCATGCTTGGCTTCCTAAAACTTCTTAACATACAAAGACCAACTCATCATTTTCCTTCTAGAATCTGGAAGTCTGGATTTTTTTTTTTTTTTTTTTTTTGAGAACCAGTTTTTTTTTTTTTTTTTTTTTTTTTTTTATTAACTTGAGTATTTATTTACATTTCGAGTGTTATTCCCTTTCCTGGTTTCCGGGTCAACATCCCCCTAACCCCTCCTCCTCCCCTTCTTTATGGGTGTTCCCCTCCCCATCCTCCCCCCATTACCGCCCTCCCCCCAACAATCACGTTCACTGGGGGTTCAGTCTTAGCAGGACCAAGGGCTTCCCCTTCCACTGGTGATCTTACTAGGCTATTCATTGCTACCTATGAGGTCAGAGTCCAGGGTCAATCCATGTATAGTCTTTAGGTAGTGGCTTAGTCCCTGGAAGCTCTGGTTGCTTGGCATTGTTGTTCATATGGGGTCTCGAGCCCCTTCAGGCTCTTCCAGTTCTTTCTCTGATTCCTTCAACGGGGGTCCCGCTCTCAGTTCAGTGGTTTGCTGCTGGCATACGCCTCTGTGTTTGTTGTATTCTGGCTGCGTCTCTCAGGAGAGATCTACATCCAGCTCCCGTCTGCCTGCACTTCCCTGCTTCATCCATCCTGTCCAATTGGGTGGCTGTATATGCATGGGCCACATGTGGGGCAGGCTCTGAATGGGTGTTCCTTCTGTGTCTGTTTTAATCTTTGCCTCTCTATTCCCTGTGGATTTTTTTTCATTAATTTATTTATTCACTTTACATCCCAGGCAAAGCTCCCCCTCCTTCTTCTCCTCCCAATCTCACTCCACGAATCCCTCATCCCTCGTGTACTGTCTAACATTTCTTAACAGTACTCCAGAAGGACTTTCCAGGCTCTCCCTTCCCCCGCCCATCATCCCAAGGGCTCTGATGCTATTGCTTTCTCTTACTTGAAGTGTCGATGCAATATCATTCATGAACTCCTGGTCTTTCTACAGAGCCCTTATGGCTTGTGGCTTAAAGCAATGAGGAGTCCAGAGCTGGGAGGTATAACTATGAAGAGAAGTTCTTGCCGAGATGTGCAAGGTCCTGAGTTTAACCCAAAACACTACCAGAAAAGAAAACTAAGAATTTGCTATGGACCAATCCTACCACCAGGACAACAAATTGCATTCCCCCCAAAAGGTGATAGTAACTATATCTTGAATTTTGCCTGGCAGACAGGGATTACAACACAGAGTCAATTTCTGGAGAAATTCATGTAAATGTAAAAAATATGTACATTGGCGTCCATGAAATGTTGTATATGTTTTGAATTACAGCAAATGTTTATGGCATGTTATGTAATTGTTTTGTTCTTCCCACTTCAACTAGCTTTTTTTCTTTACCTCACTAATAGTCATTGTTATCTATAAACTAATAATAAAATGATAAGAGAGTATATGACTAGTTTTTATATCAATTTGACCCAGGCTAGAAGAAGGAACATCAACTGAGAAAATACTCCCCACCAGATTGGTCTAGGAGCCAATCTGACACGCATTTTCTTAATTAGTGATTGATGTGGGAAGGCCCAGTCCACTGTGGGTGGTGCCACCCCTAGGCAGGTAGTCCTGTATAGTATAAGAACACAGGATGAATAATAATAAAAACAACATTGTACTTGCATAAAAAACAAACATGTAGACCAATGGAACAAAATTGAAGACCCAAACACAAGTGTGCATAACTTCGGCCTTTTAATTTTAATTGATATTAAATTGCTGTCTTAATTGACAAAGATACCAAAAACATAAACCAGAGAAAAGAGCACATCTTTAACAAATGGCACTGGGAAAACTGGATGTCTACATGCAGAAGAAGGAAATTGATCCCTGTACTGGCTGATTTTGTGTGTCAAGTTGACACAAACTGAAGTTATTACGGAGAAAGGAGCTTCAGTTGAGGAAATACCTCCAGCTGTAAGGCTTTTTCTCAACTAGTGATCAAGGGAGGAGGGTCCTTTCCATTACGGGTGGCTCCATCCCTGGGCTGGTAGTCCTGGGTTCTATAAGAAAGCAAGCAGAGCAAGCCAGGGGAAGCAAGCCAGTAAGAAACATCCCTCCATGGCCTCTGTATCAGCTCCTGCCTCCTAACCTGCTTGAGTTCCAGTCCTGACTTCCTTTGGTGATGAACAGCAATGTGTTAGTATAAGCTCTTTCCTCCCCAACTTGCTTCTTGGTCATGTTTGGGCAGGAATAGAAACCCTGACTAAGACAGTCCCATACCCAACGCTTTGCACAAAACTAACTCTGAATGATTCAAAGACCTAAATGTGAAATCTGAAACTACTAAAAGAAAACAAAAGCAGTACCCTCCGTCATCTAGGTGGAGGAATGAATGTTCTGAATAGGACTACATTTTCCCAAAAATTAAGGCCAATAATAGGCAAGTGTGACTTCATAAAGCTAAAAGGCTTCTTCACAGCTAAAGAAATAGTCATACCAAGCAGTGATGCCACACAACTTTAATCCCAGCACTCAGGAGGCAGTGACAGGTAGATCATCATAAATTTGAGCCAGCCTTGCTCTGTAGACAGAGCAAGTTCCAGAACAGCCAGGGCTACATGGAGAAACCCAGTCTTTAAAAATGAAAGAAAGAAAGAAAGAAAGAAAGAAAGAAAGAAAGAAAGAAAGAAAGAAAGAAAGAAAGAGAGAGAAAGAAGAAAGAAAGAAAAGAAGGGAGGAAAGAAGGAAGGAAAGAAGGAAAGAAAGAAAAGTAAGGAGGAAGAAAAGAAAGAAAAAAGGAAAGAAAGAAAAGTAAGGAGGAAGGAAAGAAAGAAAAGAAGGAAGGCAGAAAAAAGAAAAAGCCCAGAGAATGGGAGAGAATTTTTCCCAACTACTTCTGACAGAGAATTAATATCCAAAATATATAAAGAACTCAAAGGACAGAGAGACAAAAATGGGCCTGCGATCTGAAGAGAGAGTTCTCAAAAGAAGAAAAAAAATCTCAAAAGTTGTTCATTGTCTATAGTAATCAGGAAAATACACATCAAAATAACTTTGATGTCTCATCTTACCTCAGTCAGAACGGCAAAGATCAATAAAACGATCAGCAATGAATGTTGGAAGGGATGTGGGAGAAAGGGACCCATGACTTACTGTTAACGGATCCCAAGCTGGTCCAGCGCCCCCTAGAGAGCCACTGTGAATAATTCTGAAAGCAAATCTTCCCTATGAGCCAGCTAGCTGTTCCATCCACTCCCTGGCACCCACCCACAGGACTCGACATTGTAAACCACAGACACTTGTTCAGCCACGTTCACTGCTGCTCCATTCACAACACTTAGGAGATGGAGCCTACCTGAATGTCCTACAGCCGACAGTGGAGAATGAAAGTGTGGTCCTTATACACTGTGGAATACTATTCACCTGGAAAGAAAGATGAAAATTGCAGGTAAATGAATTAGAAAAGTTATATCGAATGAGGTAACCCAGAAAGACAAATATGGCAAGTTATCTCTCATTACAGGCTTCTAGCTCCAAATCTTCAGATTTGGACTCACATCCTGAAGTAAAAACCACGAAAGTAAAAGGGGCCATTTCTAGAGTATGGGTATGAGGGAGCAAAAGAACAGAGTGCAAGTTACCTACTGGGAGAAACAGAAAAAACAAGGAGCTGTAATTAGGGAGGAGGGAAGGGATAAATACAGAAGAAGGAGTGAAGAGGAAAAATAACAGTAAGAAGTCTGCAAAAGGGGTTGGGGATTTAGCTCAGTGGTAGAGCGCTTGCCTAGCAATGGCAAGGCCCTGGGTTCGGTCCTCAGCTCCAAAAAAAAAAAAAAAAAAAAAAAAAAAAGAAGTCTGCAAAAGTCACAAGGAATCATATTATTAACTATCTACCTAAAAATATAGCATGCATAAGTCTGTGTGTAAATATTCGTATACAGATTAAATGAAATATTTCCATCTGGACTAACTGTTTCTTCCAAGAGCCAAAGACCATTTAACAAAAACCCTAACACCAGGCCTGAGAAGCCCTTCTTTGAGTTGTTGATCAGAGTTGTCCAAGAGACTCCCAGAAGTCAACAGGATAGTGCTGTTGCTCTTGGTTGCTACCCAGAGTTGAAAGGTCAGTCTTTATTGCTGAAGACATCGTGCACTTCAGACATAGGGCTCAGAGGCCCTAAAAGCACTGCCAAGGCTTCCAAGGAAAGAATCATCAAGATACATAGCCATGATACCTACCAACCACCACAACAACCAGTATGACACACTAACCCTTAGAGTGCAGTAGTGGCATGCGTATCCGGGTGGTAACCAACATCTCTCAAGATGGAGTCAAGACCACTCGAGCAGAGGGGAAGCCTCGAGCAGAGGGGAAGCCTCGAGCAGAGGGGAAGCCTCGAGCAGAGGGGAAGCCTCACCCAGTACCTCAGACTTAGCTATCCAAGTGAAGTGACTGCACCAGAGCGAGTGAAGTCACGGATCTTGAAGGAAAACCTAAAGCTGCTACTTCACTAAATCTGCACAATTCCTAACTTCACTCTAAATATTTGTCTTTATACCAGAGGATAAGCATGGCCCTTAACTCCCACAGCAAGGAAACTTCGCTGTGCAACAACCAGAAAACCACAATCAATCAAAATGCGGAGTTATGGAGCCCAATCCCAATGGATGATGCATGTAGAATATAACCTAAGGCTCAGGGATTGTGGCAGAAGAGAGTGCTAAAGGACTATAAGAGCTAGAAGAACAGGGAGTCTGTGTCCTCTGGGTACATCAGAAGTTACCCCTGTAAAGTCTCACCAACATGACTGCCTAAAGCTGAACAAAGACAACAATATATATGTTGAGGTAGATGAAGAGGCAGTAGAGGTTCAGAAGACCTCACCCCTACACAAAGAACTAAGGTAACTAAGGAATGCTGAGAGTGGGAGAAATAGTCCTAGCCATGTAAGGAGAAAGCACTGGTTATCCAATACCAAATGGTCAGCCTGAAAGCATACATACAACGAATGGTATACAGACGGAGCAGATTATAGTTATGCATTTAGAAGTGTGTACACACACACACTCACACACACACACACACACACACACACACACACACGTAACAACAACTAGTGAACAAAGAGACCATGAATTTCAAAAAAACAAAAACAAAACTCCAGTAAGTTTAGATAGGAGGTTTTAGAGGGGCAAAGGAAGAAATGATGTGATTATATTACAATCTCAAATAAAATTTTAAAAAAAGAAAGATGTCAAATACAAATTCTAAAAAAAAAAAAAAAGGAAAGAAGAAGAAAAATAGAGGGAGTAGAGAGAAATTAGGCAGAGCTGCCTAGCCATGAGGAGCAAATTAAGCAGCACTCCTCCACGGCCTCTACACCAACCCCTGCCTTCAGGTTCCTGCCCTGCTTGAGCTCCTGCTCTGATTTCCTTCATTAATGAACTAAGATATGGGAAATAAGAGAAATCAACCCTTTCTTCCTTCCCCAAACGCTTATGATCGGGTCTGTGTCTCATCCGTGTGTGGGTGGTTGTGTCTCCTCTGAGGGCACCCATTTCTTACTCCTCTATTCCACCATGTTACCACTCAGAAAGCGTTCACCAGAAATCGTCACCATGCTCTTGTGCCTCCCATCCTCCGGAACCCTGGACTCTCTCAACCTCTGTTCCATATGAATGACCCAGGCTTGAAGCAACAAAATATACAAGTCAGAGGTAGCTACCAGTTGAGCTGCTAGGTACAGAGATGTTCTATATACTTAATTATAAGCTAGAACAGCACCCACAGAACCAAACCCCTAAAGTCCCAGTCAAGAAAACTAGAGAAAGGTGGGTTTTCCTAAGATATCACTCCATGTCAAACACAACATGCCTGAAGCCAGTGTCCTACTGTAACACGCCTTGCAACCCTTGATAGAAAAAAAATCCTTCAATTTCTGAGAAAGACCATTGGAGACCTAGCACAATAAAGCACTACAACCCAAACCACAGGACAAGAGCTTATCTTCTGTCCTCACTGAAATCTGGATGGTGGCAGTGTTGTCCCAATATTAAAATGGAATGACTTAAAACATGTTTTAATTAATCCCAGCACTTGGAGGCAGAAGCAGATGGATTTCTGTTAGTTCGAGGCCAGTCTGGTTTATAGAGGACAGCAAGAAACCTTCTCAAACACAGACACAGAGAGAGAGAGAGAGAGAGAGAGAGAGAGAGAGAGAGAGAGAGAGAAACAACAACAAAAATGCATGTTTTAAAAGATAACTACTTGTGTTCCTAGAGTATAGAAGGCTGAGATTTTCAAATGAAAGGCAACTGTGCTAGAAGATGGAGGTCAGGGGACATCCAGCCACAAAGTTTCCAGGCTGCCACCCAGCTACAAAAGTCCTTCTGATAAACACACAAGCAATCAACAAAAAGAGCAAAGTGCATGCACCCTCTGCTGCATACACCCACGTCATCGTGATCTGAGGGTGTGAAGGACTGAGACTGGCAGCCAGGGGGGATGAGGGAGGGGGTCACTTTCTCTGTCTTAGTTCAGCTGTAAATTTTCTGGGCTATACGACCATGACAATTGATTTATTTTTCATTTAATACAGATTTATTCTGTGAAGCTTTGAACACTCGGTGACTCGGAATGGAGAATTTTCAGTTTAGTAAAGCACACAGTTCCTAAGTGTTATTTGGATGTGGAATCTGTTCCTCTGCTCTTCCCTTGTTTGGAGATAACGATATTTTCTGCTGCCCCATTTGACAGATTTGACCTCCAGCATTTCAGTGTTAATCTGAACTGGTAAGTGATCAAAGCTTATATCCTGTTTTCTTTTCAGACAAGACTGACTTAAAAAAAAAATCATGTTCTTATAAACAGCGCAAAGAATAAGTCAAGAATTTCTGCAGAATCTAATGAGATCTATTATGCTAAGTGGGGAGACACCCCTCCTCCAAGGCTTCGAGAAAAGAGCTCGAAGAAGTAGACCTTAGATTGCCAAGTCTAATGTAGTTCCTGTGTGACTAACCAATTGTACTGTTTCGAGTGTTTGAGGGGATGCACACATCTCACAGACAGGCTTAGTCACTCCTGCTTGGACAGCTGCTGCCCTGCTCCATGTCTAAGGTCAGGTTCATCCATGGCGGAGCTCAGCAGCTCCTGCTCAAGTGGGATGAATGCATGAAAGAGTTTTCTGTTGACATTACTCTGCTGCTTCCAGGGGATCAGCTCCTACTCTGTCTCAGGGAGACTCTGCCCCTGCATGGTGGGAGGTAGATGCGATTAAAGGACTAGGGTAGATAAAAGCTTTCATCCAAGAGGCTGAATACCAAAGAACAGCTCAGGGTCAACCAGATGTACCAAATACACCCTGCCCCTTGTGGTTTCCAAGCCCTCACCTTTATTTTCAACAATTTGCTTCTTTTGTGCTCACAACTTTTCATGCAAAATCCAAAGAGAAAATGGAATGGAGTGTCTTAAAGCCTGTTGGGGGAAGGTGGGAATTAGTACACCCCACAGATAACCATAGCAAGCCCTTAAATCTCGCACTCTCCTGACCATCCTCAAGAGCCAGCTACACCCTCAGCAGCCTTTAAGATTGTGTACATGATATTTAGCTCCTTTACATTGCAATTCTATTTGGTACATCTTCATATTGTTAATATACATAGTATTTTTAATAAGTATATATTTAGAAAACATCTGTTAAAACACATTAAAAGAAATAAAAATCACGCAGTTCCCTAATTGTGCATGTTCATGTGCATAATCTTAGTGCTATAGTGTGCAGTTTAATTTTCCAAATGGATTACAAATAAGGTTTTGAAAACAATTAAAGTCAGGAGTCATTCTTTGGTTACAGTATCATAAATTTCCTTGTCAGAATTCAGGGACCCTGGCTTTGGTTATGCTTTTTTAAACAAATCATAAGCCTAGTAACCAGTAAATATAATGTGATATCTGAAATTTTTGTTATGAATTTTTGTGGTGTTGGCAATTGAACCCAGAGCTTCGCAGCTGCTGTACTGCTGAGCTACACCCCATGATGGCTAACACTTCAGTTATGTAATCAAGGGTCCATTGTTTTAATCACTTACCAGTGGCTATAAAATTATTTTCAGCATTGGTTTTAGTTTGAATAGGAATTTTACAGGGATGGTAACACACCTGTAATCCCAACACTCAGAAGATTTGCTCTAAGTTTGAGGCCAGCTTGGGCTACAGAGAAAATCCCAAGCTCACCAGGGATACATAGCAAAACCTTGTCAAACACACACAGACACAAACCAAAAAACTGTTATATGTATGTAGTGTATATTAATTAGAAAGTAATCATAAAATATAGATTGAGCATCCCTAGTCCAAAATAATAACTTTTTTGCACTCAATTTCTGATTTTGTAGCATTTCAACTTTGTAGATTGGGAATGTTCAAATGACAATCCAAGTAAATATTTCAAAATCTGGGATGGAGGCAGGGGAATCAATCCCAAATCCGAATTCCTTCTGGTCCCAAGCACTTCAGGTAAAGGATGTTCAGCCTGTGTTAGGACTGTGTCTCAAACTCTTCCCCTCTCTATTGTAAAGTTATCATTTGAAATGGGCAAGGAACAGCCATAGAGAGAATCTCTTATGTTCTGTTTGGAAGCATCACCTGTCAATAAATGAGCTGTTTGCCAATTACCTTAGGTAGGAAATAGGAGGCGGAAATTCTGGCAAGGAGAGAGGATTCTGGGAAGCTGTCAGGTGCAGAGGAGATTCAGCAGAACATTAATGGAGACAGTTGCCTGCACCTGAGGAGAGCCAAGTAGCCACGTGGCAGGACTTAGCATAGAATAAATGGGATAACTGAGTTGTCAACCAGCAGGAAAAAAGCCAAGGCTTTTGGCCTAGGCATTTATTCAAAATAATTCAGTCTCAGAGTCATTATTTTGGGAACTTTGGTGAGGGTAGAAAATCCCACATTTACAAAAGGGGATTCTTAGGGTTAGTATTACTATGATGAAACTCCATAACCAAAAGCAGTTTAGATAGAAAGGGTTTTGTTTGGCTATATTTCCAAATCCACAGTCCATCGCTGAAGGAAATCAGGACAGGTACTCAAACAGGTTGAGTATCTGGAAGCAGGAACAAATGCAGAATCATGGAGGGTTGCTACATGCTGGCCTGTTCAGTCTGCTTTCTTATGAAACTCAGGAGCACCAGCCTAAGGGATGGCAGCACCCACAGTGGGCTCGATCATCCCACATCAATCACTAATTAAGAAAATGCTTTACATGCCTGCCTACAGCCCAATCAGTTGAGTTCCTCCCTCTCAGATGACTTTAGCCTGGGTCAAATCGACATAAAATTAGCCAGCACACTGTGGGAGGTGGGGGCACAGTTTGGAAAATCAAGATGTGTGGCAGATTAAGACAGTTTGCTGCACTTGGCAATGTGAGAGATAATCAGAAGATAGGAATTCCCAGCATATAAAAAGCAGGCTGCTGTGAACATGCCAATATTTGGCTAGAGTCCACAAAGAAGGCAAGAATATTGAATAAACTTGGACAAGGAGAGAAAATTGAATGAACTTGGAAAAGGTAACAAGAAAACTTGCAAACTTCCATGCTTGCATTCATGCAAAGTGTTGAGGGATACAGGGAATGGGGCCCTCGCTTGAAGTGATAGCATCCAGGAAGCTGGCACATAAACATTTTGAGTTCAAGGCCAGCTTGTACTGAATAGAAAAACTCTATTAGAAAAAAAATAGTAATGGTAACAGTAATAATAGATATTAGGAGATAGGAGATACAGAAAATGTGGAAAACACACCAGACTGAAAGTTGCCTACACCATGGTTTTCACTCTGCTCCTTGCATGGATTCTGTATCGGTGGCAGTCTAAACTGGTGGCCGTAGCAAAATGCCATAAGCTGAGCAAGCTTAACCTATCAAGATTCTTCTTTCATAGTTGAGGAAACTGGAAACCCAAGATCAAATTGACCGCATGGATAGTCTCTGGTGAGGCTCGTCTTCCTGGCTTTTGGACAATCGCCTCATCCCTGTGACCTCACGTGACCCCCACCGAAGTGAGAGAATGAAAGGGAGAGAACATGAGCCATCCTGTATCTCATGTTCTGAGGGCACTGATCCCAAGGAACACTCAGTATCTGACCCTCAGTGTCCCTCAATGTCCCTCCAAAATTCCCCATCACATATGAATTCGGAGGGCAATTCACAATGTGATGGTATGACCTGAAACAAGCCACCATGAAGCCTCCATGCTAATAACAAATACCCATGTCTCACACATCCTCAGTTCACCGATGGTTTGTGCCCAAGTGTGCAGGGACATGTGGAGATCGTTGTGAGATGGAATCCCTTACCATTAACGTGGGCTTTAACTAGTGGTTAAGCTAGCATAGCTGTCTTGTAAGCCCCAGGAATCTGTCTCTGCCTCCCCAATGCTGGGATTACAATGCATACCACAAGGCCTGGCTTTTTATATGGGTACTAGGGATTCAAACTCGGGTCCTCACGCTTGAGCAGTGAATACAGCCAACTAAACCATCTCCCCAGCCCCACTTACCTTATTTGAATTCGTCTTCATCTGAGCTCAACTCAGGGGGCCTGAGTCCCTTGGGTGCGTCTCCTTCCTTTGAGCAAACGGTCGTAATGGAGATGTGGAACACAAGTCTCAGTGCGCCGTTTTCAATCATCTGGTTGTGTCACATTTGCTAGTATCTTTTTAGCCAAAGCTGTTCACATGTAGGACCATCCTAGTCACCCACCGTAGTCACCAAACAGGATAAATGTATTTCTTCTACATGTGTTCACTCAGGGAATCCTCTCTTCTCAATTATCCTGATGACTGAGACACTGGTGGCCCTCGATTTTCTGCCTAAATCTCAGTCTCTTTCATCCACTGAATTTTGCCCATAACACAAGGCAGTTGAAGTCCCACAACACAACTCTCTCCTGAGAAGTCTAGACTTACGCTTGAATACAGCCTTCGCCCTGAAATAAACTCCCTACTCTGCCTCCTTCCTGAATCCTTTCCTCAAGAGTCATGAACCTGGAAACACTCAGTAGACGCCTCAGCCTTCAGTTACTGGTACCAGTCAGAGCCATATGTTATGGGAAATCTTTTATGGGAGATTTTAAAGACCACAGAACTCAATCAAAATCAAGACTTTGGAACTGGGTATTCAGTCCCGTGGTGGAGAGCTTGTATAACATGAGCAAGACCCTGGATTCAAACACTAGCATTGAAAAGAATTCAGAAACTCATACTCCAAACGGCTATCCTTTACCTGCCAGTCACTGCACAGCCTTTCTCTGAAGAGGGCCGGGAGTGGCCTCAGGCAAAGGGAAAGAGGAAAAGGCATGGGGCCTATCTGCAGTAACTCACTTTCTGGCTGGGGAGATGGCTCAGCAGGTAGCAGCACTCGCTAAGCTTGACAGCACTGGATTCAGTCACTGGAACCCGCGTAGGAGAAGAGAAATGACTGTTGCAAGTTGTCCTTTGACCTACACACACACACACACACACACACACACACACACACACACACACACACGAAATAAATAAATGTTCGGAAAAATGTTAAGATAACACTATTCCCTGGAAACTTAAAAGCAGGAAACGGACAACAAAGCTATTGTCCTGACATCATGAAGAGACTGAGATTTAGGCAGAAAATCTAGGGCCACCAGCTTCTAAGTCATCAGGATAATTGAGAAGAGACGATTCCCTACATGATAATGAACACATGTAGAAGAAATACATTTTTTAGCGCTAGAAACAGGTCGTGCTGAAATATCAAATTTAGAACGATCCCAGAGGGACAGCAGGATATGCATCCCACCGAGCAGGAAGAATTGTGGCCCTGTAGAGCTGAGCATAGATAAATGCCTTCCAGGGTATGGTCTTCTCCTCTGCCGACGACAGTTGCCATAACCACCACACTTTCTGCAGGGAGAGGCCACAGTCAACCCAGAAGGGACCCCAGGAACAGTGTAGACAAGCTCTTGCCCAAGAGCAGCCAAGGACTTGGACTTGTGGCTGGAAAGATGAACCCTCTGGAGTCTCAGACCACATCTGCAGACAAGCCCATGCCCTGTTTAAAGCATGGACAGCCTGTGCCTCACAGAGCCTACCTTGGCCTCTCCATCCGTAAGACAGGCCACTAGCATCTCGCTGACCAAGGGCAGACTGCTCAGGCCAAAGACTAACTGCTGGTATCTTACCTGATGCAGCACCCACATGTCAAGCTTGAGCTAGCCCTCCTTGCCCACTGACTCACCATGTCAGACTCTTGAGTGCCCGTTCCCCATCTGACAAACTTACTTGGGAGAACTCACAGGCAGGAGACAGCCATGGAAAGAAGACAAAATGTTGTTTTTGGATCTTTTACCTTGGGGAGACTTAAACAAACAACCCCTTCCTACCAGGGACCAATGACAAACCAGAGTTTTGAGAACTAACAAGTTTATGGGCCTGCTTACAGAGCACAAGTGAGGGCTTGTGTAGTGAGCCATATTGGATTTGGGCCTGTCCACTTTGTAAAAGTCATGGGATTGTTGGACAGAGGCCTCTCCCATGTATTTATGGCACAGGAAGAAAAGACCAAGTAGTAAACACCCGGTGTCTCCACTGCATGACCTCTGCTGAGCCCGCTGATGCATGTGGAACCGACACACCTGGACCACACCTGGGTGGTGGTCAATTTACTTCTGCCTTTTGCTTCCTCAGCCTTTATCCTTGAGATTTAGGCTGGTCTTCTCGGATTTCTCCCTAATTAATTCAGGTCTCGTAGTCGGTCTTTTGTTACCGAAGTCAGGAGCCAGGTAGTCACGAGACAGGGTTTCCCACTGTGCTTCCCAGATATTTTCTACCTGGAGAACTTGGATATATAAGTGGTGAATAAAGCTACAGGAGTCTCTCCTCCTTCCTATCTCTCTCACTCTCTCTTCTGCTCTTCCTCTCTTCTTCCTCTCTCTCTCTCTCTCTCTCTCTCTCCCTCTCTCTCCCTCTCTTCCTCTCCTGGCTTGACACAATAACCTCTGTGTGTGTGTGTGTGTTTCTTTCATCCCGCAGGCTTTCGCCCGATTCTCGGTACCGTGTCGGTGCTGGCGCCGACAGGCTTGCTTACAGTACTGTGAATGACCCCAAAGCAGTCACTCCGTTAGCAAGGCTCACCCCAACCTGTTGGTGGATTTCTCCGTAATCACACACATAGAGTCCCTCTTTAGTCAAGCTCCTATGGTCTATTTGCCTTAGCACCTCCTGAGGCCAAGGGCCACATGCAGTCAGAGTGGAATCACATACAGCTGGTACAGGAGGCAGTGGCCTGATTCTTAGGTCCCTGCAAATCGTCACAGTTGCTCTGAAGCCGCAGCCGCTGTAGACAGAGAAGAGGTTGCTACCACAACTATTGAAAGACCCTCAGTGAGAATCTTCCCTCGGGAAGGAGATCCCCAAGCCCAATGACCAGGCCGAGACCACTGGATGCAATCAGCAAGAGGGTTTATTGTCAGGATACACAGGTACCTGTGGACGTCTACACAGGCACCTGCGGGCGTCTCAGTCAGCTCGGAAGGACTGGCGCGCCCAGCAGAGCCAGGGACGGGTTTTTATAGGGTTCTGGGGAGCAGAAGCAGGCATACAGAAGCAGATGCATGGTTACAGGGACTTGATTGGTGGATTCAAATGAGGCGAGGATGTATGGTTACACCCAATTGGCTAGTTTAAACATATTCAAATGAGGGACAGAGGTATGGTTACACAATTGACTAGTTCAAACTTATCCAAATGAGGTTAAAACACAGCAAAAGAGTGCGTGCAGGCTGGGGCGTCCGGAATGTCAGGGGCTAGGGGCTTATTCCTTCCTGCCAGATGGCCTATGGTTCCGATACCTCAGGCTGGTTCTGCATTCCTCCTTCCTTATCTTTATGGTCTGTTAGTCTTAACAGCGGGCAGGCCCCTCAGGGCCTGGGCGTGCCTGGACCTGCCCAGGCCTGTTTCAGCTCTGAGTCTGTGGATCTTAAAACTTACTTTTTACTTTTATAGTTGTGGACCTTAGGCTTGTATAATTTCCCTTTCAAGGGGGGGTCTTTCATTATCATCAGCAGGCTCCACACTGGGGCACTAACAGGAGGATGAGGTGTCCTGCCCACACCCGGTCACCCCGTGGCTTGTCCCTGCTGCCCTGTGGTGGGATGGAGCACACTGCATGACAGGGAGCATGGTTATGTAACCATGCCGAGTTAAGACACAGTGGGGAGGGGCTGGGGATTTAGCTCAGTGGTAGAGCACTTACCTAGGAAGCGCAAGGCCCTGGGTTCGGTCCCCAGCTCCGAAAAAAAAAAAAGAACCAAAAAAAAAAAAAAAAAAAAAAAGACACAGTGGGGAGAGACAGCCACCCCTGACCTCTCCAGCACCTGTAGCAGCAATGGTTGGGTGTACAGAGGTGGAAAACATGCCCAAGGAGAAAAATGAGAGATGGGGACAGTGTGAGATAGCCCAATAGGTAAAGCCCAGTCCCAGGGGTTGGGGGTGGAGGAAGCTAGATCCTGGAAACAGCTAGACCCAAGCCTGATAACTCACATCTGTAGCCCCAGCACCAAGGGAGGTGACTGCAGGGGGATCAGAAGTTCAAAGTTATCCTCGGCTATATGGAAAGCATTTGAGGCCAGCCTGAGCTACAAAACATATCAATTGACAATCTGAAAGAGCCTGTAATTCTAGCACTCAAAAGCCTGAAGTGCAAAGAGCTCAAGTTCAAGGCCAGCCTGGGCTACGTGGTTAGCCCCTGTCTCCAGAAGCCAAACAAACAAGAAACTATGAGGAAAGCTTTTACCCAGGAGCAGATTCAATGCCGTGTTCGTTCGGTCAACTTTTTTTTTTTCATTTATTTGATTAGTAGTCTGGTGTGAGTTTTCTCTTAAAGATATCAGTAACTCTCTCCATCTTATAGGAAAAAAAAACACATACACAAAAGAAAGGCAAGAAGGAAATGAATGTTGCAGGAGTCGCCCACCCTCAGAAAGCAATAGCAACTCCATTCCCCCAGCCTGGCCTTTTCTCTCCCTTATCTGCCTGCAGCCCCTCTGTGCTCACATGAAGTATTCCATCAGCAGATGGACACCATGCTGAATGCTACAAAATAGGCTGCTTTCATACTAAAACGAATTCAATAAAAGTGAAATACATAAAAGCCTGTGCTTATAGATTTTTATTATGATTCTCTTCAACCAGGCTCTAGCAAACTCTCTGATGTCGGGGAAGGTATAACCGATGTGTCTTTCAGGACAAGACAAGGTGTCAGGAAACAAAGCTGCTACCCCAGGACAATGCCTTCTGAAAAGAAAAGGCCACCTTTCAGAAGTGTTGCCCTGGAGCTCACTCACGCATCTGTGCTTGGGTGCGGCTTGCTCTATGTCAATCCCCTGAGTGATGTCAGATACCAAGGAGGTGGGCCCTGCAAGTTGCATCTCTTTATGAATCTTGCGTGACAGCGCTTCTCTCCTTAAGCATTGGTAATCTGTTTGATGTTCATAGAGATGGATGAGGGGCCTTGGGTGTCAGTGGAGAAGCCGACAGACAGCAATTGTGGCAATAAATAATCGTAATGCTTTCCGCTTGCGTGGCCTTGACAATTCAAGGGTTTCAAAACATAGCTGAAAGTTCGAATTATTAAGAAAGGGCAACTCGTTCATCCTTCCAACGCCTCACTAGAGAGCTTGGAGGAAGCAAGATTCCCTCGTAAACCCCTGGCCCTGACTGCGGCGGGGACTGCTGGCTTCCGGGTGAGAACATACACTTGGGGCGAAGAGTGACAAGATATAGCTTTTTCATTGCCACAGGAGGAGGAGAAACTTTGAGAGTCAAGGGCAGGACCCAGTGAGCTCCAGAGCCCTCCCAGTGAAATGAGTAAACCCAAGAGAATTTGAAGGCAGGTGGTCGGGTCTGAACGCCAGGTTAGTAGCAAATGCCACTTCTGACCACCAGAGGGAGCAGTTTCGGGACTGTTATTGACACAGACCCTTCACAGCATGGATGCAACCTGCTTCGCTTCGCCCTCTCTTGGATCCTGGAGACTACATTCTTTGTTGCATTCTCCTAACAAGTCGGGTCTGGGGCTCCTGACACACTGATTGGGCTCATGAGCTGCTCAGCTCATGAGCTGGGCCAAGAGGATAAAGAGAAGTGACAAGAGGCGACGCTTTTCTTTCGAGGAACTCCGCATAATCCATTTCTAATCCTCAGGCACCAGCTTGAGGTAGAAGCTTTGCATACCAATCACAGTTATGGTATGAGACTTTCACTCTTCTCAAAGTGGTCGGACTCTGTACAACCCCCTGGCTTCTGGCGAGCCCTATAATTTTAATATTTCAGCCAAACCACACAGGGGAGACTTCTGTTGTCTGTGTACACGAATCTTCATTCCTGCCTCTCTCCAAAAATAAAATGCCTGGCTAGAATAGCCGAACCTTCCTGCCATCCTGTTCTCGTAGATCCTTAGTAATATCTCTGCTCTTGAGGTACAAATTCAAGTGAGGAAGGTGTTCCCAAGTCCCTCGGGACGCAACACAGCATCCTAAGCAAGTAAGCTGAAATGAAGGAGGTTTTTAAACCTCACAGTTTCCTTCACTTACTCCTTCAAAGTGGGGGAAAAAAAGAAAAGGTAGCCAGGTGTGGTGGTGTGAGCCTTTAATCCCAGTGCTTGGAAGTCAGAGGCAGGTGGATCTCTGAGATCAGGGTCACCGAAGTCTACATAGTGACCTCCAAGACAGCCATAGTAGTCACAGTGAGACCATATCTGAAGAGGGTACAGGGGGGCAGGCTGAGGATATGGCTTTACTATATAAACCCAGCAACCTGAGTTCAGGTCCCCAGAACCTATGTAAGAAGGAGACCTATTAGCATACTGTCCATAACTCAAACAGACCCCTAGGGCATGGAAGGTGGTGCTGTGAAAATCATCACAGGCTATCTCACCTAGCTAGCACAGCAGTGAACAAGAATGAGGTAGAAGGCAAGGACTGACATCCACATTGTCCTCTGACTTCTGTTATGACACAAGTGCGTACACACACACACACACATACACACACACACAAAGTAATTGTTATGCAATCAAAAGCTGATTTTCAAGCAACAATTACCAGTAGAGGCAGGCAAGTCTCTGTGAGTTCAAGGCTAGCCTGGTCTACATAGCAAGTTCCAGGACAGCTAGGGCCACATAATGAGACCTTGGCTCAAACAACAAATACCATCAAGTAAATAAACAGCAGCAGCTGATAAATGATTAAGAAAAAAAACCGAAGCTCTTTCTATCAAAGTCTGATTGTAGTTCAATCATACCGTCCTAAGTATCAACGAAGAAATGAGAATAGACAACATCAAAGCAAGGTTGAGGGCCAGGCGTGATGGCACTATAATCTGATCTATAATCCCGACTCCAAGACGATCATATATTTAAAGTGACACCTGCATCAAAAACACAAGACAGAAAAAGATAGGAAGAATCACATTTCAAAGTTTCCCAAAATTGTAACTGCTCGTAAGATTCAAGACGCTGGTCTTCCAGTCATAAAAATTCACCAGGAAAAAAAAAAAAAAAAAAAAAAAAAAAAAAAAAAAAAGTCCAAATATCATAGCACAGCAGCACTCTGCCATCTGGTGGCCAAAGGCGAAATAGCCCGTCGTGCTCTTGCAAAAGACTGAAAACAGCTGAGTCACATGTAAAGTACAGTATTCGTTAACAAAAGAGTTTTGTGGACTCAGAATTCTGAAACAGCAAGTCCAGCCTTGAAGAGTCCCCTCTGTAATGCTTCCCAGACCTGAATGAAAGGCTCTTAAATTGCTTGCTTAAACAAATCTATCTGGGGGCTAGCAAGATGGCTCAAAGGTTAAAGGAGCCTACTGCTCTTTGGAAAAAACCCCAGTTCCATTCCCTGCACCCATCTTGGGAAGCCCCAGGAGATATAGTCCTTCTGGCCTCTGCAGACGCCCACCTTCACACCCTCACACCCTCACACCCTCACACCCACGTACAAATCTTGAAAAGAAAAAAAAAGCAATGAGCCTTCAGTCATAGATGGAAACACTGACCGTCTATCCGTACAGATCTCCGTTGGAAATGATTACAAAATGTGAAAGGGTAGTGTGCCCCGGCCCTTCTCAGAGCTCTTGTGAATGAATTTAAATAAGTATGGTCAACATTCTCAATTTTCCTCTTTGGCAAATCAGAAGGCACTCCAGCACAGTAAAGACCCACAGAACAGAAGGTAGATTAGCTTTGCTAAGTCACCAGCTCCCAGGGGGTTTGGTTTGGTTTGGTTTGGTTTGGTTTGGTTTGGTTTGGTTTGGTTTGGTTGGCCTCTAACCAGGCCTTTCGGGCAGGTTGCTGTTATTCCTCTTCTCAAAAAAAATTTCTCTAGAAATTGATGTTTGGTGGTGGTTTGGGGGTTTGACTGACTGAGTGGGTGAGGGGGTGGTAGGAATAAGTGTTTTGTTTCGGTTTGGTTGAGATAATGCTGTATAGCCCATGCTATACTCAAATTTGGGGACCCCCCCCCCGCCTCAGCTTCCTAAATGCTGCGTTATGAACATTCTACCTGTATCCCTGTCCAACTACAATGAGTTGTTTTTATGTTTGTTTTAATATAATCCATTGACTGCAAATGCCACCCACCTCCTCTTCTACAGCTCCCTGGGTGGCATTCAGGATGGTTACTTAGTCTCTTTGTGCCTTAATTTCTACAGTTATAAGCCAGGGACAAAAAGGTTAGAGAAAAGAAATATTATCTGAGGAATTTCTGGGATCTGCCACTGTACCCTCTCTTCATCTCAGCAGCTTTCACTGTAGGTCACACATGAGGCCCACACCCCTAAAACAGATGCCTAATGACATACTTTTATCCCCCAATCCTGCCCAGCTCCAATGACACTGTGAAGGAATAATGAAATATTATTAACTCTCAAGGCCACAGTGAATAGGGTCAGCCTTAACGAGCATGCTCTAACCCAGACTCTTACGGCTCAGGCTTTGGGAACTTTGTTCCCTTGGCTAATAGCCATCACGCTATGAGGAAGCCCAGGCTGTGCCAAGCTGCAGTGTGTAGAAACTCTAGTGTGCAGGCTCAGCTGAGCACAGGCTTTGAGTCGTCACAGTGTAGGAAACAGGCAAGCGATAGAGAGAGAGAGACTTCTTTCCACTTCAAAAACAGTAACTTGAGCCAGCTCAGTCCTGATTCATAGTCAGAATCCAATTCATTCATTTATTATCCTCCCTTGCTACACTATGATATTCAAAGGGACAGGGGCATTTATCTTATTTGCCATTACATGTGTCTCCAACATCTTCAATCGCCCCTGTCACAATGTATCTGATGAATAAATAAAATAATAAAATGATCAGAAAAACGGAGGAAAGAGCAATCCTAATATCAGATTAAAACGCCAAGAAAATATCAATTACTACCCTCAGAGACAGACAGACAGGCAGACAGACAGACAGCATCCATTCGACATGAGTTAGAAGGTACTGGAAAGCTGGGGAGATAAAAGCAAACTGGATTGAGGGCAGAGCCCAGTAGCACAGTGCCTACCGAGCCTGTGCAAGGTCCATTTTACTCACCGAAGGACGCATGCGTAAGAGGGGCTCTTACAAAGTAGTAGCCAAAACAAAATCAATTCAAGGCAGGTTTTGTCAGACAGGGCTGACTGAAAACCAACCCAAGGGGAAGTAAGAGGAAGAAGAGGGATGAAATTAGGAATCAACCTATGATATCTATAACCCATCTCATGTGAATTCTAGAAACAAGAACAGAAACGAAGAAAATGAACATGGATCAGGAATATCACATGTGCGCAGAGCGAGAAAACCTGGACCGACCGAGGCAGACACCGAGGGGGATGAGCAGGACATCACAGGGATCACAGCCTGCTTGGGTTGTGTGATGTGGTCGAGCATTTGGAAGACCATTACAAGAAGGTTTATGGAAAAGATCTGTTGAAGTGGTTAGAATGAAAATACGCAGGGTAGGTAGCATCAAGCTAAATGATGAAGGTGTTCTTCAGAGATAATTATTCAAGAATGGACTTTGATACATGGACCGTAGGAACGCCTGAGCATATGCAAGTGCAAAGTCAGGGGGACTCTGTGGTCAATTTCGAGTGCTAACTCTTTTGTTAGTAACGGGGTCGGCAACAGTTCAGAGCACTCGGGCAGCTGCCCTTACACAAGTGTCTGTGTGGTGCTCCCATGGCATCTGTGCAAGAGTGTGTCTTTTGTGATAGTTCTAAACCATCAAGAACATGTGCCTGAGAATCTATCTCTAAGCACTCCTGATTTTATTATTTTGTCAGAATTAAATATAAATGATCCATTTTCATTGTAAATGCCTTGGTAGACCCATTAGAAACTGTTTTTTTTTTTTTACTTTTAATTAACTTAATTGTTATACTTATTAACTCCAGGAAAAAGCAAAACAATGACCAATTTGACACAAATAATAGGAAGACATGACTATCTCTCGTCCCTACCCCCGTGGGGAGCTCACCAGGTTGGAAGGATGAGGAAGAGAAGCAGAGAAAGTGTGTCATAGAGAGCTAATCCTAAGACTCTCAGAAAAGCTCACACCCATGCTCTCAAGTGTGTCTTTTTGAGTGCCTCTTGCTCTTAGCTCTCATGCTTAAAATCCATTTTTAATGTGATTTAATGAAAACCCAAACTCTGCCTCAAAAAAATAAATAGATAATAAAAGTTTTTAAATGAACTAAATCCTCAACTATATTAGAAAGCCAAGAGATCATATCCAAAATAAACTACTAAATGTGTAATATGACCATATTGCTTAGAAAAATAAATACAGAAAAAACTAACATAGACTCCTAGCAAAGTGTCTCAGGAACCAGAATGCAGAGAAAAGTGGGGGACTAAATTAATGTTTTTCTTTCTAAACCTTTAGTACTTGTGATTCTTAGCTGTGTGTATTTTCCCACAACTTGCCTGACATGCACAGAGCACTAAGATTAATTCTTAGCCCAAAAGATATATGGATGGATGGATAGATAGATAGATAGATAGATAGATGATAGATAGATAGATAGATAGATAGATAGATAGATAGATAGATAGATAGATAGATGATAGATGGATGAATGGTTGATGGTTGATAGATGGTAGATAGATAATAAACAAAAAGATGATAGATAGATAGATAGATAGATAGATAGATAGATAGATAGATAGATAGATCTTAAATTGTAAATAGTTAAATGATTCAGAGAACAGAATCTTTCAGAAGATATGGCAGTTTTGTGTAGTCAGCTTTCTATATTGTGTTACCTTCCTTCTCCTTTTTCATATTTTTTAAAATTTCCACATTAAAAAATAGTATGGTGATACACACTTGTAATCCCAAGGCTCAGGAGGCAGAAAAAAGAGGATTACAGTTCTAGTACAGGTCTTTCTATATTGCTAGACTCTGTTTCTTTAAGAATCAAAACTGTGTGTGTGTGCATGTGGGTAAACATATAAAAGTTCCCAATAAACTTTTTAATTTTTCGAGGCAGCATCTCACATAGCCTAAGCCTAAGCCGTCCTCAAACTCACTACGTAGCCAGAGATGACCTTGAGCTCCTACGCTTCTGCACCACCACATCCAGAATACAAAGTGCTGGGATTGAACCCAGGGCCTCATGCATACTAAGCAGGCAATCTGTCAACTGAGCTACATTTGCAGACTCAATAAATTATTCAACTTCTTTAAATTTTATTATTTATTTAGTGTGTGTGTGTGTGTGTGTGTGTGTGTGTGTGTGTGTGTGTGTCCTGAGAATCCAACTCAGGTCAACAGGCACGGCAGTAAGCACCTTTACCTACTGGGCCATCCCCCTCCCCACACCCAATATGCGTTTCTAAATAACATACTTATAAATGTTAATGAGATAGTCCCTAAATACGGGTGTACATAAAATGTACCTGAAAGATTACTTAAAGCTCAGAACTCTAGGTCTTCCGTGTGCAGATGCAGGACCTTCAAAGGACTCCTAAATATCGAAATGTCATAATGTTCCACTCCTCATACAATTAAAATATGAAGGAGTGTACCTCCTACTTTAGCCGATGTGTGAGAAACATCTAATGGATCCGAAGCCATGTGCTCCTCTTCCTGCAGTGGGCCACCTTCTAGTATGCAGACACTCGTGTGGCCTGCACATGCCTCTTCATGCTAGCATGTTAAGCTAGTGTGTTTGCTAGTAGGAGTCAGGCCTGTCTAGAGGACCATTCTGCTTGGTCAGAAAGAACTGCATGTGCAACAGGCTTCACCGGTGATGTAACCATGACTACAGGCCCGTGTCTCCGTGCACCTGAGCCCCCGAGACTTTCACCTTTCTCAGTGCACCTTCCTCTACAGAACCCTGGGGCTGCACTGCTATCACAGGGGCAAGCTGAGGCCTGCTGGCAAGTGTAGGATACCACGAGGCAGCTCAGCAAAAGTAGACTGAAGCTGTTCACACAATCTTCACTAATGACCACCACTGCCAAAAAAATGGTGCGGAGGGCTCCCCCCAGCAAGGAGACGGCTGCATTTCAGGGCTCCTTCTGACACTAGCATATTGGTTACCCACAGAGATTTGACCACCACACTTGTTCCCCTCAACTTCCAGAATGTTAACAATGTTTGGAAACATTTTTGTCTACTTTCATTGGGGAACCACAGGATAAAATACTTCAGATATCATCACGTAAAACATGGAAGTTACCTGCAAAAGCCAGGGATGCTTGTCAAGTTCTTATAAAGCAAGCAGGGTGTGGGATGCAAGCAAGATGGAGACTGTGTGTGTATGAGTGTGTGTGTGAGTGTCGAGTGTGTGTGTGTATGTACTTATGTGTATATATGTGTGTGCATGCATATGTGTGTATTTGTGTATAATTATGTGTGTGAGAGTGTTGAGTAAGTGTGTGTGAATGTGTTGAGTGTATGTGTATATGTGCTTGGGTGTATGTATGTATGTGCATGCATGTGTGTCTATTTGTGTATGTGTGTGAGTGTGTGTTGAGTGTGCGTGTGTGTGTATAATTATGTGTGTGAGTGTGTGTGTTGAATAACTGTGTGTGAATGTCAATGTTTAAGTGTGTGTATGTATATATGTATGTGTGTGCATGCATGTGTTTCTATTTGTGTGTGTGTATAAGTGTGTGTGTTGAGTGTGTGTATATATATATGGCTCTGTGTGTGTGTGTGTGTGTGTGTGTGTGTGTGTGTGTGTGTGTAGAAGTCAAAGGTCAACTTTTGGGTGAGGCTTCTGTTCTTTGAGAACCATCTACTTTTTATTTTCCAAGACAGGGTCTCTCATTGGCCTAGAGCTCGCTGACCAGGCTAGGGTGGCTGGTCAGAGGGCTCCAGAGACCCTCCTGAACCTGTCTCTAGACAATGAGATGACCACATACACTACCATGCCCAGATTTTTCTTTTTCTTTTAAGAAAAAGCTTCTCTGTGGCTCTGGCTGCCCTGGAACTTGCTCTGGTCTCAAACTCAGAAATCCTCCTGCCTCAGTTTCCCAAGTGCTGGGGTTAATGGTTTGCACCACCCTCACTCAGCATAGATTTTTTTCTTAAAGGTTTTTATTATCCTATATTAATTCTACACGACAATAATTGTAATTATGACATGTTTGTCCACGTACATAATGGATTTTGACCATATCCACTCCTCCCCTCTGCCATTATCCCCTCTTGTTCCCTTCCACTCCCACCGATCCCTTTCTTCTTCCCAACCAGTGCTCCTGTACTTTCATGTCTTGGTGGCTGGGAAGTTTCTTTATGGTTGCTTACGGGGCAGGGGAGGGTTGTTTACCAGAGCAGTGTCAGTGACTGTGCCTAGGAAGGGAATTTCTCTCCGTCCTCATGAGCCTGCAGACCAATGATCAGGGATAGGTAGTGGCCTCTCCTACTCCCAGGATAACACGTTGATGACACCGCAGGATCAAATTCAAGTCCCTGCACTTGCCCACCTCCATTCCCAGATTTACAAGTTTGAGCCAGCCCAGGCTATACATGGAGACCTTGTCTAAAAAAATCAGTAACTATGTGCATACATTAGAATTCTATACTGCTCAGGGAGGACTTTTCTGCCCCAGTGCTTCAGTAAAGAAGTATCAGATCCAAATGTTAGTAGGGCTGAGAGTGACCAGTCATGTGCTACAGCCTGTGACACATTCAGATAAGACAAGGAAACAGGCCACCCCCTCCCTCACAGCAAGCTATTACCTACAAATAGTTGGCTTATTGGAATGTGTGCAAGGGGACTTGAAGACCATTTGTAGACAGAGCACTTGAAAGAATGCCATTAACCCTTCCTGAATAAGATCACTCACTACCTCTGTCACCATGTCTCCTGAGCAGGCCTATATGTTGTTCCATAAAACATATTCTATGTGGTGGTATATTAGGATTGAGTATTATTGTCAGGGTTTCTCTGTGTAGCCCTGGCTGTCCTGAAACTTGCTTTGTAGACCAGGCTGTTCTGAACTCAGAGACCTGCCTCTCTAGTATTAGAATTAAAGAAGTGAGCCACTACCTGGCTGGACTTGGGTCTTTTTAAAGACCCACTTCTCCACTGGAAGCTGAAGGTTTTGTTTTGTTTTGTTTTTTAAGTAAAATGAAATAATATCTATATACAAATAACTAAGAAAAGTAATTGGACAAGTAATTCCAACAGTAAAAATGTAGAAATATCTGTGTCCTCATATTAAGGAGAATCTAGCATACTACGGTATCAGCAGGGCATTCATCAGACTGAATAGACATCACATATAATTGGGACACGGCACAAATATCAGAGATCTGGCAGCGTGCCAAGGCAAAGTGTCCCATTAGGCTTTGTTCTTGTCTAAGTAGGACAGGGCCACCACATGGGGAAAGTGTTGTGGTGACAATAAAGATCCATTGTCCATGGATCCCAAGAGGAGGGAGCTACCATAGAGGACCACAGGGGGAAGAAGTGAGGTAGCTGAGGGGCAGGAGGACCAAACAACAGTGACTGGAGCCCTCATGGTGGTTTCTGAGGTGGGGAGGATGACACACAGCTAGCAGACTTAGGGTTGTTAGCTAGAAGCCTTGCATGAGTTCTGGAGCATAGGGGCTGTCCCCCGGGCGTCTGCTGCTTGTTCCCAGGATGAGCAGGCCAGCAGGCAAACAGCAGCTGGAGGTGAAAACCAAAACAGAGCGTGAAGTGGCTGGGATTGCTGGCTCTGGGTTGTTAGTCTGTAAGGGAACTGCACATTGGAAAGTGGTGTGTTGAGTACTTCTGGGAAGTGGCTGACTGGTCAAAGGCATTCATGCCCCAGACACCAAGAAGTAAGGACTAGAAGACAAAAATGGAGAGGGAGCAAGGTTAGCTCCCAAGGACAATGTCATGAATAACAAACCCTGGGCACGGTGAGTAATTCTTGCTGTGTTGGGAGTTTGGTGGGCATGGAAAGGAGAAATAACACCAGTAACAGTGTCTGATAAAGTCCTTTCTCTGACCTTACTACAGATGTTTGGCTCAAACGGCTGCACCCAGTGTTGGATACATAAAGCCAGGTGTGTACCTAACTGTCATATCAACAGTCAAAGGGATGCACCAAGTGTACTCCACCTGCATGATGGAATATTACTGAGCAATAAAAAAGGACGGAATACTGATAAACACTATAGCATAGACAAACTTGGGGAACAGCATGCTGATGGAAGACCCAGAACACAACGGGCCACATCACCTTTGACTCTCTTTCACACAACGTCCAGTGTAGGCAAATTCTCAGAGACACCGCAGTTCCCAGGGGCCAAAGGGAATGGAGAACAGAAAGTGATGGGAGTAAGGTTGCCTTTTGGGATGGTGAAGTGTTCTAACACTAGTGGCAGCCACGATTGAAAACTCTATGAATGTGATTATTTTTAACCCATCAAATTCTACCACTTCAGAAGTGATGGCAAGTGGGTTGTGAGTTTGAGGCCAGCCTGGGCTACAAAGTGAGATCCTGTCTCAAAACTATAAAGGACAACAACAACAACCATCATCATCATCATCATCATCATCATCATCATCATCATCATCATCATCATCAAAATAGCTGTATATTGTGAAAGTGTAAACTCTATGGCATAAGAATTATAACCCCCCCCAACTCTGTTCTTCTTAAGTCCCAGTATCAAGTGTAGTGACACACATCTCCACTCCCAGCTGAGACAAAGAGGATTGCCCAGAATTTGAGGCCAGCCTGAGCTACATGGGAAGTACTGAGCCAGTTATCTCAGTTTGGATTTCTGTAAAGAGACACCATGACCAAAGCAAACATTTACATTCAGTCCGTTACCATCATAGCAGGAAGCATGAAAGTATGCAGGCAGACATGGTGCTGGAGGAGCCAAGAGTCCTACATCTTGACCTGAAGGAAGCCAGGAGGAGAGTCTGTTCAATACTGAGTGGAGATTGAGGAGCATCAGAGACCTCAAAGCCAGCCCCCTCAGTGACACACTTCCTCCAACAAGGCCACACCCACTCCAACAAGGCCACACCTTCTAATAGTGCCACTCCCTGTGGGCCAAGTATTCAATCGCATGAGTCTGTAAGGCCAAACCTATTCAAAGCACCACACAAGCCAAGTCTAGAAACAGAGACCCTTTCTCAGAAAGGAAGCATCTGGGATATTACCCTATGGAAAAGCAAGGTCAACACTTTATATTGTTCATGCCTAAGCACATACCAGTCATACACATCAGGCTCACATGCTAGGCCCACCCACAACACCTTAGTGAGTCGGGCTGGGTCTAGCTTTGGTGTCTACCTTCCTCACAAGTCTCCAGGTGGCACCAATGTCGTAGACCACCAGTTCCACACGGCCAGATTTTAAGAACCCTGACTTTAGACATACCATTCACCTGCCTTCCAAGGTCACTTGCACAGAAGGATCAAGTGAGGTTTATGCACACAGCAGGAAGGGCTCAGAGTTAAAAAGACTGGGGGCTGAGGGGGGACCAAGAAATTCCCTTAAGAAACACAGGAAGGATCTTCACTAATAATGTTCCTGCTGCACTTAGCGATTTATTTCATGTAAGCCACACAACAGAGAGAGATCGGGTCCCTTGCAGCAAGAGGGAATTGGTAGTTGAGCACCAGGGCTAGAGGCAGAGAATGGAAAATTACTAAAGAAACATCAGGAGTAAGGATCCTGCTCTTCCGGTCTCTTTGGCCTCGCCGGTAGAAGCAAGATGACGAAAGGAACGTCATCCTTTGGAAAGCGTCGCAATAAGACGCACACGCTGTGCCGCCGCTGTGGCTCCAAGGCCTACCACCTTCAGAAGTCGACCTGTGGCAAATGTGGCTACCCTGCCAAGCGCAAGAGAAAGTATAACTGGAGTGCCAAGGCTAAGAGGCGAAACACTACCGGGACTGGTCGGATGAGGCACCTAAAGATTGTCTACCGAAGATTCAGACATGGATTCCGTGAAGGAACAACACCTAAACCCAAGAGGGCAGCTGTTGCAGCATCCAGTTCATCTTGAGGATTTCAATCGATCATAAAATAAATGTTCTGGTTTCAAAAAAAAAAAAAAAAAAAAAAAAGGAGTAAGGATCCTGTGCACCAGGCAAAACATGTTTCTCTCTGAAGACAGGCTGGGTGATGAGACAGTTGATGGCAGAGAGCGACACAATCGAAACCCAGTCAATATGTAGGGTGACCAGATACGGAGGAAATGAAGGTTCTGTTAGATTGACTTAGCAGGTGTGAGGTTGGCAAGAGAAAAAGACAGGTAGGGAACGAGTGACTCAGTAATGAGACATACATGATATGCCAGACAGGATGGAGGCAGGAGGCAGGTACACTGCGGGTCCCTTCTGCAGGGTTTGCTCCTCAAAAACAAAACAAAACAAACAAGCAATTCTGTATGATTATTGAGACGCTTATCCACGCCGCAATCTGAGTTGAACCCAATGTCTTGCCCATCCCGAGTACTCTGAAGTTCATTCCCACATCTGTTCTCCCTTAACGAAGTCCTCTGCTGTTTCAGACGAGCCTCGTTCCCTGGCTTGGTCTGTTTCTGAGACACCATTCTGTATCCCTGGCTGGCCTAGAACTTGCTATGTCGCTCAGGATGGCCTCAGACTTGCAGTTATCCTTTTGTCTCTGCCTCCCTGCCCCTCCAGGAAATGCAGATTTGTGCTGCCACACAGGCTCAACGTTTTTTTTCAACATTTCCCTGTAGGCGTGCCTGTCCTGTGTCCAAATTGTCCTTTTTTCAGAGGACACCTGTCACATTGAATGAGGAGGCCCACGCTACTTCAGAACAACCTCATCTCAACTAATTACACTAATGGCTTTATTTCTAAAAACATCCCATTCCGAGTCCTGACAATTCAGCATTTCCGTTTGCTGGGATTAGGGTCCGATCTAACTTCAAACAGGGAGTAGAAAGTCTTCCTGAAACTGAAGACATGGAAAATAACCTCTTTGGGCAAGGCCAGGCTGCCACAGGATACACACTAAATAGGAAGCTCTACTATCATCGGAGACTGAAGTCAGCTGTGGGAGACGAGAGAGACAGCAGCAGTAGGGCGAGGTCTCCTTCTGTGCCTGACTGACTTCACTTCCGCTTTGCGGCCACTACCATTCAACTATAAGGCAGGAATACAATACAGAGGAGAATCAGGAGAATTCGGTGTTGGGGCCTGCCACACGTTCACCAGCGTGTGAGCCTCTTCCCTCTGAACAGCATTTGAATAAAAAGTTGAATTAGGAGAAATGTAAAGAGTTCTCTGACCATAGGTCTGAAAACCTAAACGCGCTGCTCTCTGAATCAAACCACTCAGGAGACAGACGCACACTATTCATATGCATAAAAGATAGTAAGATAAAGAAATATTTTTATTACTTTTATTTTTTTATAGTGCAATCGTTACCGCCGCCGCCACCCCCGCCCCGCCACTCCCCCTCCCGCAACCTCCCACCCTACCCCCTCTCTCGCAGTTCCTCTTCCCATTCCTCCTCCCCCATGTTTCCAAGAAGATATCCCCTCCGATCAGGCCTCTCCACTCCCTGGGGCCTCGAGTCTCTCAAACATTAGGTGCATCTTCTCCCACTGAGGCAAACCAGGCAGTCCTCTGCTGTATATGTGTCAGGGGCCTCAGACCAGCTAGTGCATGCTGTCTGGTTAGTGGTTCAATGGCTGAGAGATCTCCAAGGTCTGGGTTAGTTAAAACAGCTGGTCTTCCTATGGGGTCGCCCTCCTCAGCTTCTTCCAGCCTTTCCCTAATTTAACCACAGGGGTCCCTGACTTCAGTCCATTGGTTGGGTGTAAGTATCTGCTTCTGTCTCAGTCAGCTGCTTGCTGGGCCTCTGCGGGGACAGTTAGGATCCTGTCTGTAAGCACACCATAGCATCAGTAATACTATCAGGACTTGTAGCCTTCCCTTCCCAATTTGGGCCTGTCACTAGACCTCCTTTCCCTTAGGCTCTTCTCCATTTTTGTCCCTGAATTTCCTTCAGACAGGAACAAGTCTGGGTCAGAGTTTTTGACTGTGGGATGGCAACCCCATCCCTCCACTTGATGCCCTGTCTTTCTGCTGGAGGTGGATTCTACAAGTTCCCTCTCTCCACTGTAGGGCATTTCATCTAAGGACTCTCTTTGAGTCCTGAAAGTCTCTCACCTCCCAGGTCTCTGGTACTTTGTACAGTGTCGCCCTACCTCCCACCCCCACCCCCGAGGTTGCATATTTCTATTTATTCTCCTGGCCCTCAGGGTTTATCTTTTGCATGACCCTCCCCAAAAGACCTAATCATGTTCCCCTTTTCCCCTCCCCATCTCCTCTCCCACCAAGGTCCCTCAACTCTGCCTCCTGTGATTGCTTTCTTCTCCCTCCCAAGTGGGATTGAGGTGACCTCTCTTGGACTCTTGGACTTGTTAACTTTTGAGTTCTGTTGACTGTATCTTAGGTATTTTGTTCTTTTTAGCTAATATCCACTTATTAGTGAGTACATACCATGCATGTTCTCTTTTCCATTCATGACATCTCATTCATCAATCCTTGATCTTAGAGACTGAGCCATTGAAATTCCGCTTAGGGAATCTCCACCCCCACCCCCTGTGCCAGTGAGTTCGGGTCTCTTTCCCACTTTCTCATCTATTAGATTTAGTGTATCTGGTTTTATGTTGAAGTTCTTGATCCACTTGGACTTGATCCTTGTACAAGGTGATAAATACAGATCTACCTTCATTTTTCTACACACCAACTCCCAGTTAGACCAGCACCATCTATAGAAGGTGCTTTCTTTTTTCCATTGGATGGTTTTGGCTTCTTTGTCATAGGCCAAGTGACCATAGGTGTGTGGGTTTATTTCTGGGTCTTCAGGTCTCTTCCATTGATCTACCTGCCCGTCTCTGTACCAATACCATGCAGTTTTTTGGGATTTTTTTTTTTTTTTGGTTCTTTTTTTCGGAGCTGGGGACCGAACCCAGGGCCTTGCGCTTCCTAGGCAAGCGCTCTACCACTGAGCTAAATCCCCAACCCCAATACCATGCAGTTTTATCACTATCACTCTGTAGTACAGCTTGAGGTCAGGGATGGCGAGTCCCCAAGAAGTTCTTTTATTGTTAAGAATTGTTTTTGCTATCCTGGGTTTTTTGTTTTTCCATTTGAAACTGAGAATTGCTCTTTCCATATCTTCGAAGAATTGTGTTGGAATTTTGATGGGGATTGCGTTGAATCTGTAGACTGCTTTTGGTAAGATGGCCATTTTTACTATGTTAACCCTACCGATCTATGAGCACGGGAGATCTCTCCATTTTCTGAGGTCTTCTTCAATTTCTTTCTTCAAAGACTTGAAGTTCTTGTCACACAGATCTTTCACTTGATTGGTTAGAGTCACCCCAAGATACTTTATATTATTTGTGACTATTGCGAAGGGTGTCGTTTCCTTAATTTCCTTCTCAGCCAGTTTATCCTTTGTGTTGAGAAAGACCACTGATTTGTTTGAGTTAATTTTATATCCGGCCACTTTGCTGAAGTTCTCTGGTAGAGTTTTGGGGGTTGCATATGTATACTATCATATCATCTGCAAATAGTGATATCTTGACTTCTTCTTTGCCAATTCGTATCCCCTTGATCTCATTTTGTTGTCTAACTGCTCTAGCTATAACTTTGAGTACTATATTGAATAGGTAGGGAGAGAATGGGCAGCCTTGTCTAATCTCTGATTCTAGTGGGATTGCTTCAAGTATCTCTCCATTTAAGTTAATATTGGCTGTTGTTTTGCTGTATATGCTTTTATTATGTTTAGGTATTGATCTTGAATTCCTGACCTTGCGCCCTGATTGTAAAAATCCCAAAGAGACCACCTGGAACCACAACTCCCATGCAAGCACATGAGAGTCTTTATTCAAGCCCCCGCTTGGGTCCCAAACCCTCCCTGCACAACAGGTTAGGAAAGTGATGCTTGGGTCTAGGGGCTTAGGGTTTATACAGGAAAAGTTTGCAAGCTGGGGCTTTCAAGCCTTGGCATTACAGGACTGGGTAAATGGGTAAAGGAATATTAATCTTCAAACTGATAGTGTTTGTTCAGACCACAATGAGAGACTTGACCTGGGAATTGCTTATGTTTTCTTAGCCCGCTCTGTTGTTATCTGCTAGCTGCAGCTGCTGTGTCTATTATGCTACTGCCAGTGACATTTTGTGATTTTTCCCAGACCTAAAGGGTGGGGACCATATCACTCCAAGGACCTTTCTTCAAGGACAGCAGCTTAAAATAGAGTTTAGAGGACAGGATGGGATCTGCCCTGCTGCTTTTAGTCTCTTCATTGGCCATGCCTCTCTAAGGGCAAGTTAACTTAGAATGGAGTCTTAACAAAATGGAGTTTATTTTGCTACCTCAGTCCCTTCAATCTTGCCAATACTTTAATATAAAGAAGTATTGTGTTTTGTCAAATGCTTTTTCAGCACCTAATAAGAAAATCATGTGACTTTTCTTTTGAATTTTTTATATAGTGTATTATATTAATGGATTTTCATATATTGAACCAACCTTGCATCCCTAGATGAAGCCTACTTGATCATAGTGAATGATTGTT
Source organism: Rattus norvegicus (assembly GCF_021556685.1). NCBI lineage: Eukaryota > Metazoa > Chordata > Mammalia > Rodentia > Muridae > Rattus > Rattus norvegicus. The sequence continues at coordinate 79,597,259 of NC_141542.1, forward strand.
TTGATGTGTTCTTGGATTTGGTTTGCTAGAATCTTATTGAGTATTTTTGCATCAATATTCATAAGTGAAATTGGTCTGAAGTTCTCTTTCTTCGTTGGGTTTTTTTGTGTGGTTTAAGTATAAGAGTAATTGTGGCTTTATAGAATGAATTAGATAGTGTTCCTTCTGTTTCTATTTTATGGAATAGTTTGAGGAATATTGGTGTTAGCTCTTCTTTGAAGGACTGGTAGAATTCCACATTAAAGCCATCTGGCCCTGGGCTTTTTTTTCTTTTTCTTTTTCTTTTCTTTTCTTTTCTTTTTTTTTTTTTTTTTTTTTTATTGTTGGGAGGTTTTTAATGGCTTCTTCTATTTCCTTATGGGAAATGGGTTTGTTCAGATAGTTTACCTGATCTTGATTTAACTCTGGTTTGTGGTATCTGTCTAGAAAACATCCATTTCATCTAGATTTTCCAGTTTAGTTAAGTATAGGCTTTTGTACTAGGATCTGATGATTTTTTTTTAATTTCTGTGGTTTCTGTTGTTATGTCTCACTTTTCATTTCTGATTTTGTTAATTTGGACACTGTCTCCATGCCCTTTAGTTAGTGTGGCTAGGGGTTTACCTATCTGTTGATATTCTCAAAGAGCCAGTTGGTTCGGTTGATTCTTTCTATCGTTCTCTTTGTCTGTTTTTGATGAGATTCAACCCTGAGTTTGACTATTTCCAGCCTTCTACTCCTCTTGGGTGTATGTGTGTGTGTGTGTGTGTGTGTGTGTGTGTGTGTGTGTGTGTGTGTGTTTTTAAAAAAGAAACATATGGAGCCTTGCCTAGGACAGCTCCCAGCAAAGGCTTCCCTGTTAGAGGGGTGGTAACAAAGAATATGTCACCCAAGAAGACAGCACCTGTTCAGCTCAGCCCAAATTGAAAGACCCCCGGAGCAGGGAGACCCTCACTCAAGTCTCGGGATGACGAGACCCCCCAAGAACTCACACAAGATCGTCCTTGTTGTAATCACATGAGGTTTATCGATAGCAACCAGTGCACTGGGGTCAAGACTCATATCCCACGCAGGGGCAGTGGAGTTCGACCCGGAGAGGCTGGGAGAAGAGGTATTTAAAGGGAGAAACCACAACCCGAGGGGGCAGGGATGGTGTCATTGGAAAGTGTGTAAAATAACAGTGAAAAATCACAAGGAAAAACTCTCTGTCCCCCAAGATTGTTTCCTAGGAGAAGCTGTCTCCTACTTCTCAGATTGTTTAACTTCATGGTCCGCTAGTTCCTAGGAGAAGTTGCTTCCTGCTTCTCAAGATTGTTCTCTAAGATTTATGGTCAGCTAGTTTCTGAGAGAAAGCTGTTGAGCTGGCCAATATAATTATCCATTCTATAGCCCTAGGAGAGGCTTCTTGGAACATACAATTCTGGGGCCTAACCTGGTTTTTTTGTTTTTTTTTTCTGCTCTAAACTTTGTGTCTAGGGGGGCAACTTTAAAACTTTTACCTTTCAAAATGAGTTACATGGGAAATAGACAGTAGCTAGGTTTTGAAATTTTTCATAGAAATTATTAATAGGAATAAACACATAGACATATAAATATTTGTACATGCAAATACACAGATGCATTTATGATTAACTATGTCAGTTAGGCAAGTAGATAGATAGATAGATAGATAGATAGATAGATAGATAGATAGATAGATAACAGACTTACAGACTTACATAAGGATCCAAGGGTGTGATGAGTCCCTGGTCAAATCTTGAGTTGTCAACTTCAATGCTGAGTTTCTGAAGGGACAGATGTGGGTAAATAAGAGGACTCTCACAGGCTGTGGAGAGCTACAGAGGGAAGAGAAAAGGGAGCTGAGAAACAACACATAGGGAGAGGAGGTCAATGCTCTAAGGATAAGACACTCTAGATGAAGAGCACTTCTAAGTGTTGGGAAAGTCAACGTATACGTGTGTAGTAACGTATACATGTGTAATAACGTATACATGTGTAGTAACGTATACATGTGTAGTAACGTATACATGTGTAGTAACATCTGAGGACTGACAGAAGGCCACTGAAATGCTTTGCTACCAAAGAAACCACAAAATAAAAAAGGACAAAAATACTCAGAGCTACTGCAACTATTGATATTTAATTCTACTTAGTTAATAGCACTCCATGGTGGCTTCAAGTAAAGCAAAGTGAACAGTTTATTACCAGTCAAAGGAAAACTAACCCAAAATAAGTCAAAAACCCAACTGGATAGATAACGCATCCATGTGGTTGCAGCTCTCGGGAGACTGATGCAAGAGAATCCCCATAAATTCAAGGCTAACCTAGGTCATGGACTGGATTAGGTTACAGAGTGAAACCCAGTCTTAAAAACCCAAAGATTTAGAAGGAACTCATCCACAGTTCTTCCTGCCAGCCAAAACGTCTTTCCTATCAATAATTGAAACACCCTCCAGATATATTAGAGAGCTCAGAAGTCAAGCTTTGCCCTGAGAGCTGCCACAGGTGAACATTTGCATATGTCAAAGGAAATGGAGTCCGTACCATTTCTGCCTGCCTCCCCCTCTTCCTAAGAGAGAAGCCTCAGCTCCAATGACATCTCCTTAGATCTCCCTCACACACCTTGTGTGTCATTCTGCAGCTGAGATGGCAAACACAGCCCTGTATCCAGTCTGTGTGTGCATGCATGTGTATGTGTGTGCATGCATGTGTATGTGTGTGCATGTAAGCCTAGAGGACTGTGACCAGTTGGGTTTACACTACAGAGGGATGGGAGGGCTGGTTAGGAAGGAGAAAATGAAGGCAGGCTGAAAGAAAGGGAGACAGAAAATGGTTCTGGATGTAGTAACCGCTTGACTACATTTCTTTCTATCTGCTATTTTTAAGTTCGCTTTTTTTTTTTAACATTGCAAACATGTTTTCTTTTCAACAATCAATAGAAAGGCTGCCAGTTTAACATGTATGATGCAAAGCCATTAAAGCTAAGGCACAGCAGGACTCCCTTTGTTGCACCTGAATGTGCCTTATCAAACCTTTACAATTGTACATACCCTTACCATGTCCCTGGACGTGAGGCCCAGACGAGCAGAGGGAACGGCTCACTACAGTGTGAGCCTACCTCTATAGCTCAGACCAGTAAGCAACAGGCAGGAAGGGCCTCGCTGGACTTGATTAGGGGATGTAAGAGAGATGGTAGTTTGGATTACCCTTTACATTTATGAAAGGGAACCTTAGGACTCTGCAAAGTCTTGTCTGTGAGTTCCCCCTTCTGTCAATCATGAGCTAGTAGAGACTGTAAGAGCAGCACTCTTATTCACAGCAGTTTGGGAGCAGAAAGGGTGAGAAGAAACGTCTCACTAGCCACATGAAAACGTAAGGTCCTGCAGTTTGCTGAGCCCTGGTCCTGAGTCTCCCCACCATGGACAGGATCACAAATGCCCCGTTAAGATGTCTAAGTAATTTTGCATCTCACTTTCTTGGGTGAAAAAGTTATGTCTGCTAACCATTTTTAAGGTTTGTTTTTGTTTTTCTTTCCCATTGCTTGCTTGGGTCAAAGGTTCATTCAACCGCCTTTCCAAACACCTGTGTGGTACTTCTGTTTGCACACCTGACAAGCGCTCTGCGCTGGACTGTGGACCTGCTTCTTTTGCAGTGTTAGGGAGTAACATTCTCAGCACTTCTGTCATCCACAGGCTGGAGAGAAGGGCATGAGTGCACTTTTCTCAGTGCCATCTCTGCAAGGCCTATATTCCTTCTCCTTCATTCATTCTCCCCCTCCCCCTCTCCCTCTCCTAATGTTTTTCTTTTATTTATTATATATAAGTACACTATAGCTGTCTTCAGACACACCAGAAGAGGGCATCAGATGGTTGTGAGCCACCATGTGATTGCTGGGAATTGAACTCAGAACCTCTGGAAGAGCAGTCAGTGCTCTTAACCACTGAGCCATCTCTCCAGCCCCCCTAATGGTTTTTAAAGCATGTAAAAGGTCAGGGTTGGAGGCTTACACTCCCAGCACTTGGGAGGTAGAGACAGCAGATTCCTGAGTTCAAGGCCAGCCTGGTCTACATAGTAAGTTCCAGGAGATGGAAAGAGAGAGGGAGAGGGAGAGGGAGAGGGAGAGGAAGAGGGAGAGGGAGAGAGGGAGAGGGAGAGGGAGAGGGAGAGAGAGAGAGAGAGAGAGAGAAAGAGAGACTCTAAAAGGCTAGCTTTGGTGTGGTGCTGCACACCTGTGATCCCAGCAGGCAGATATCTCTCTGTCTAGCCTGATCTACATAGTGAGTTCCAGGCCAGCTACATGGTGAGACTTTTTCTCAAAAAGAAAAAAGAAGGGAAACGGTGAGGGAGGGGTCAGGTGAGATTCTCAGTGGGCAGACATGCTCACACTCAGGCTAACAACCTAAGTTTGATTCCCAGCCCACAAGGTGTCCAGAGAAAACTTACTCCAGAAAGCTGTCCTCTGACCTACATAAACCATGGCATGTGTAAGCCTACAGGAACAGGCACATGAACACACACAAATAAACAAAAACAATTGCTTAAAGAGTGACAATAGTCAGAAAAAGACATTTCTATCTTATGAAAAAATGCATGTATATGTATAAATAGAGTCCTCATATCCATTGAGTATGAACTTCTTTTTTTTTAAATATTTTTATTTATTCATTTATTATATATAAGTACACTGTAGTTGTCTTCAGACACACCAGAAGAGGGCATCGGATCTCTTTACAGATGGTTGTGAGCCACCATGTGGTTGCTGGGAATTGAACTCAGGACCTCTGGAAGAGCAGTCAGTGCTCTTAACCGCTGAGCCATCTCTCCAGCCCGAGTATGAACTTCTTAATTATGAAGAATCAGGCACAGAAGATAAAATGTTAAGTGCTTTTCCTTTCAATTTGGAGTGCTCTCTGGGCATGTCCACATGTGGGACTGATAATTTATGCTTATTATTAACTTCTGTCACTTATTTCTTATTTCTTCTTTATTTTTACTACATGTATATTTATTTTCCTTACAAATTTACCACTTTTACATACAGCAAGATACTAGTTCTCTTTAGATCTGGTAACTGTTTTCTAAATATGGACAGACATCTATCAGAGAATAGTGATTAATTTATTTTAAAAATGCATTGCTAGGGTTAAGGGAATGATGACATAAAAGGAATTGTTTGAAATGACTTGTAGAGTTATCAAACTCATATTTATGTAACATAACAAATTCATGACTACATCCTACTCTGCAGGAAGACGCAGAATGTGTAGTGACTTCACATTAACTATAAAGTTCTCTGGGCCAATGCTCCCTGAAAGAACATTGAGGAACAGCATTTCACATTATGGCTAAATCACACCATAGTCAAAAACAGTCAAGCACCAACCATTCAAGCTCTCTGGTCACACAGGAGGATCGAGAAAGAATCATTACTTTTCAACTTGATTTTTACGAAAGTTCTACTCAAGTACTTAAAATGGGCGAATTTTATGGCGTGCAAACTGTAGGTCAATAAACCTGATAAAGATTCTGCTGGCGCCGTTTGCTTATTACCGTCTTCAAAGCGTGACCCATACTTCACAGGTGGGAGAGCCTGCTGTGGTTTCAGGAGTCTTTATCTACTTAGCCAGAGAAGGGAAAACACATGCCCCAAATGAAAAGGCCAGAGCGTCTTCTATTGGGTGGGATCCTCTTGTGCACGAGGGCGATAAAGCCACGAAGAATAATCGTTGAGAAAAGGAGACACAAAGTAAAGTCCACCGTCTCAAGGGCTCCTTTGTCCACACACTGTTAACCATTAACGGCCGTGCGCAAACAGGGACTTTGCCTTTTCCAGACTCTTCTCCATCTCCCACTACACACCCTCTTCTCCCTACCTCCTGACCCAAGGTGCAAGATGTTACTAAACACCAACGTCTCTCTGGAAGTTCAAGTCCAGCAAGTGGTCCAGGGAGATAGCAGACAGCTGCAGCAATTTGCAAATACTTTACACGTCGTGTGGCACACGTGTGCAGTGGCCATGTACAAACGCAGTCCTGTTGACAGACAGAGCCTCTAGCCCTACAGAAAGCTAAGGTACTTCCCAAAGGTGCTTCTGCATGGCTACTCTTAGCAGTTAGTGAAAATGCAAATCCGGAGGCTGAGGAGATGGCTCAGTCAGTGAAGTGTTTGCCATGAGGGCCTGAGCTTGAATGAATCCCTCACGCCCATGGGAAAATCCAGGCACAGCAATACATTGCTGTGATTCCAGTGCTGGGGAGACAGTAACAGCGACAGGATCTTCGAGGCTCGCTGGCCAAACCAGCTAGACAAAGCAGGAAGCTCCAAGTTCAGCTTGAGACCCCACCCCCCAAAAAAACTATTATGGAGAGGGGCTGGAGAGATGGCTCAGAGGTTAAGAGCACTGACTGTTCTTCCAGAGGTCCTGAGTTCAATTCCCAGCAACCACATGGTGGCTCATGGTCAGCTGGAATGAGATCTGATGCCCTCTTCTGCTGTGTCTGAAGACAGTTACAGTGTTCTCAAATACATAAAATAAATAAATAGGGAATTGTACTATTAGGAGGTGTGACCTTATTGAAGGAAGTATGTCACTGGGGGTGGGCTCCCCCCCCAGCTCTGTCTCTCCCTCTCCCTCTCCCTCTTCCTGCTGCTGCCAGGAGGACTCTCAGCACAGTAATAAAACCTTACCTAAGACAAGAGTAATAGAAGTCACCCAGTGATACATCACACACACATACATACATACATATCTAAATGTGTGTGTGTTTGTGTGTTTGTGTGTGTGTGTGTGTGTGTGTGTGTGTGTGTTAGGCCTAGCTAAAAGCACAGGCTGACTTTGTACTACAACCCAGGTTCACAGACCCTTATTTCTCACAGGTTCTAATGCAGCTGCTGGTACAGAGACCAACATTAAATAACATGTTTTTGTTTGTTCATTTGTTTGTTTGTTTGTTTGTTTGTTTGTTCTAAAGCAGTATTGTTCCTTAGGACAGGGCAAGGAACAAGTGTCAACCATGCCCCAATTTAAAATTTATCATAGCTACATTTTAAAAGGTAAAGGCCATAGAAATAGCTCAGCAGGTAAGAAAACTGGCTGCTTTTCCAAAGCACCTAGGTTCAATTCCCAGCTCCCACATTGCATCTGACAACCATCTGTAACTTCCATTTTGGGAGATTTGACAACCTCTTCTGGCCTCTGAGGGCACCAGGCACACTTGTGGTATGCAGATAAGCATGCAGACAAAACACCTATACTTATAAAATAAACAACAACAAACTATGTAAGTACAGAGAAATACAAAATCTCTAGCAGTGCTAAAGACAGGTGCTGGAGACCGGTGCTGGGGCCTTGTTTTTATAAGGCAGGCACTGGCCTGCCCACTGGCCCACGTTTTTTATTTATGTTCAAAATGTTATTTGTAGGTGTCTCTCAACTACTTTTTATATTAACCACTTGAAATCTGGCATAAGTTTTAAAGCACCAAGTATGAAATCCCCCCAACCCCCTCACCCCTGCTACTTAGCCTTAAGTTCAATTAAATAGCTGTTGGTTACCTGCAATATAAAAATGCCACTCTTGTACCATTGGGGATATCTTTTGATCCCAGTCCAGTCGTTGTTGTGGTTTATAGGTTTTATAGCTTAGGTTGTTGTGATGGTTTGTATATGCTTGGCTCTGGGAGTGGCATTATTAGGAGGTGAGACCTTGTTGGAGTAGGTGTGTCACTGTGGGTGTGGGCTATAAGACCCTCACCCTAGCTTCCTGGAAGTGAGTCTTCCTCTTGCAGCCTTCAGATAAAGATGTAGAACTCTCAGCTCTGCCTGCACACTGAACCTGCCTGGATGCTGCCGTGCTCCTGCCTTGATGATAATGGGCTGAACCTCTGAACCTGTAAGCCAGCACCAATTAAATGTTGCCCTTTATAAGACTTGCTTTGGTCATGGTGTCTGTTCACAGCAGTAAAAACCCTAACTAGGACAGTTGAACTATTTTTTTCTCTCTCTTAGCAGCTTGCATAGCACCTTTGGATACTGAGAGAACTAGCCCTCAGGAAGGAGGCTTCCGGGGCACTTCTCAGTTCTTCAAAGCCATGCCCCAAAGTGTGCAGCATACACCTTTAAAAACTCCTTTTTATTCCACTTATGTGTATGGGTGTTTTGTCTGCATGTATATCCATGCACCATGGTGTGTGTAGTGGCCATGGAGACCAAAGACAGGATCATATCCTCTAGAACTAGAGTTAGAGATGGTTTTGAGTTGCTTAGTGGGTGCTGGCATTCGAAGCAAGGTTCTCTTCCAATATCCGAAGCACCTCTCCAGTCCTATCACACACTTTATTTCCCAGCACTGGGTAGAAGGAAACAGGAAAGTCTCTGGGGCTCTGTGGCCAGCGAGTCTAACCAGGTTGTTGAACTTCAAGCCAATGAGAGACCATGTCTCAAAACACAGCATTCTTAAGGAAGACCAAAAAGGCTGGCCTCCCTCTACACATACCTGCACATGGATCTCACACACCCATATGCCACAATAAATAGGAAATGGTAGTGGAGATATGCTTACACGGGATATGCAAGGCTGTGGCTCCAATTTCAAGTACAGAAAAGGGAGAACTGGAGGTGAAGGAGAGAAAAGAGAAACAAGTACACTCTAGTATATTAGTGGAGAAATTGGTAAGAAGACAAGGGGAAAGGCAGGAATACTAAGGAAGGCTGAACACTGTGAGTAAAGGTCCTGGGTAGGCACAAGGCCAAGCCACGCCTGGCTATCACAGGAAAGAGCAGTCCAACCAGGCCATAAAGCATAAACCCCCTGAGGCAGAAACATGACCCACGTTCCAGAAATATCAGAGAGCCTTGAAGGCCTGGTGTGCAGTGTGTATGCTCCAATGAGTAGATGCCTGGAGGCGACTAGATCGGAAGATAAATGAGAACCAAATATACACCATTGAAGAGGACAAGGGTTCCTTAATGAAGGACTCACATGATCTGATATGGGTTTTAACAAAACACTCTGGCTGAGAACAGACTGAATAGTGTCAAGGTCAAGAGCAAGGTGAGCAGATGGCCACTCTAATAATCCAAGTGAGAAGTGACAATAGCTTGGACTAATGTGGCAACCAGTGAAAGAAGTTAAGGAGTCAACCAGTCACTTATGATTAGAGCCTACATGAATGGGTGCCAGCACATGGGAGTGTGTAACCATGTTGTTTGTTTGTTTTGTTTTTTTTCTGATATAGGGTCTCGTTTTGTAGCCCAGGCTGGCCTGGAGTGCATTCTGTATGTTGCCCAGATTCATCTCAAACATACACAGCAATTCTCTTGCCTCAGCCTCTCAAGTGGTGGCATTGCAGCTAGAGTAGATTTTGAAAGTAGAGTGGATAAACCAGGCATGGTGTATGAAGCAGAAAAAGAAGGTCTTGGTTACTTTTTTATTGCTGTGATAAAATACCATGACCAATGCAACATAAAGAAGGAAGGGTTTATTTGGGCTAACAGTTCCAGAGGACTAGAGTCCAAGTTGGTGGATTGAAGGCATGGAAGCAGTTAGCTGAGGGCTCACATCTCCAAAACACAAGGAAACACAAAGTCAGCTGAAAATGGATCCAGTCTTTAAACTTTCTCAATCCTGCCTTCAGTGACATACTTCTCCAACAAAGACACCCTTTCTGGACCTCACCAAACAGGATCATCAACTGGAGACCAAGTGCTGAAATGCTCAAGACTACAAGGGAGATTTCTTATTTAAACCATTATGTGCTGCAGAATATTCACTCACACTGTGAACCCCGAGATTATGAACTGTAAACTTTGTTGTAGTATGGCTCAGCCCTCCCACACACCTTTTATCCAAGAGCTAATGAAGACAACCCTAGGTCAAGAGGTGGAGCAAGCAACGAAGCCCATAGGGAGTAAACATAAGTAAACAGAAAGGAGGCTCTTTGAGAAAAATGTTATTTAAGACAACATGGAGGAGAAAGGTTATAATGAAATTAAATGTAATCCTATAGATATAATAGCTGTGAGAAGCAGTCATTCCCTATAGCGTGCATTCATCCTGTGTGAAACAAATATTAAACTCATGAGCAACTCAGAGTTATCCCCCCAAACTGGAAAGATTTGGTGGTGTTGGAAACAATGAGACCATGGTGGAAAGAGAAAGCTAGAGCCATAGAACAATGAAAAGGGAATAGAAGCATTGATATTGCCCAAGATTTCTATGTGAAGGTCAGTATGCTGAATTACAAAGGAAATTTGAATCTAATAATCACATCTTGGTGTTATGTCATTTAGCAGCCTTAAATGCTTGGGACGAGGTTGAAGAATCAGAAAAGAAGTCTGAGTCATTTATTAAAATTATACAAGGTCCAAAAGAAGCCTTCACTGATTCTTTGCAAAGATTGACTTCAGCTGTAAATAGAATAGTATCAGATTCAAAAGTCAGAAAAAATACAGATTGAATCTTTAGCTTTTGAAAATGCTAATTCAGAATGTAGAGGGATGAATAGACCTTTAAGAGTCAACTCCTGTAGAGGAATGGAAAAAGTAGTGCAGTGGGTCATGCCTCTAATCCTAGCACATGGGAGGCTGAAGCAGGATTGCTGATTTCAAGGTTAGCCTGGGCTACAGAGTGAGGCCCTGTCCAGAAAGAGAAGGAAATGGAGTTGAGAGGCCAGATCTTGGGTTCAGACTCCATCTTAGAGAACCTGACCTAAGGTTAAGCTCTCTAATACCAGTCTCCAAGTTACTCCCCAACAAACCTGTTGTCTAGCCCCACTTTCCAGGTTATTCCTCGACAAACCTGTGCCTCCAGGTTACAAACCTGCCCCTTCATTCCTTAACCACCAATCAGGAGGAAAGCAGAAGTTAAGTTTATGATTTGTCTCCTAGTGCCAACCAAGTATTTTAAAGGGAACAAAATTCCATAATAGCCCCTCCCTCAGGTATGTGCCAGGCTAGAAACCCCCTTGATTGTCATTTCCTATAAAACCTCGTCCCAATAGGAGCTTGGGGCTTCACCATCCTGTCCTGCTGTGTCAGAGACGGCAGTGTGGTCCAAGCTTGAGCTTGGATAAAGACCCTAGTGTGATTGCATTGAAGTCAGCTCCTTGGTGGTCTTTTGGGGTTCATGAAAGCTTAATGGGCACAACAGAGTCAACGAGAACATATGCACTGGCTAACGAGTAGAACTATGGTAGGAGATAGTAGACGTTGCCTTTGATTTAATTTTTAAGTGAAACAGAAAGGAAGGGCACATGTTAACGGTGAAGATTGGATAGGAGGTTAGGTTCTAGGAAGAGGACTGAGAGGAGGAGACATTAGAATATACACACTTTCATGGGGAAACTTTTTGCTGCTCGTTGAGGCAGAATCTCACTATGTAGCCTTGGCTGAACTGGAACTCCTTATGAAGACCAGTCTGGCCCCAAACTCACAGAGATCTGCCTGCTTCAGCCCTCCTCTGAAGTGGAAACTTAAGGGCTCTTTGGAGAGTCAGTTGTGTTGGATGGTGTTTTGCTGGGGCAAGCACAGGAAGGAGTGTTTTCCTGAAGTGGACATAAAGTGAAAGGTTGTTCAGCTAAAGCAAGCATGCGAAAGCTTGTAAGATTATGCCTTAGTTAAGGTTTCCATTGCCGTTAAGAGACACCATGACCCCTAGCAAGCGGAAGGCCCTGGGTTCAGTCCCCAACTCCAAAAAAAAGAAAAAAAAAAGAGAGAGACACCATGACCAAGGCAACTCTTATAAAGGACAACATTTAATTGGGGCTGGCTTTCAGGTCAGAAGTTCTGTCCATTATTATCTTGGTGGGAAGCATGGCAACATGCAAGCAGATATGGTGCAGAAGGAGCTGAGAGTTCTACATCTTGTTCTGAAGGCAACCAGGAAGACTGTCTTCTAGGCAGCTAGGAGGAGGGTCTCAAAGCCCACCCCTACAGTGACACACTTCCTCCAACAAGGGTACACCCCTAATAGTGCTACTCCCTGGGCCAAGCATATTCAAACACATGAGTCTATGGGGACCAAATCTATTCAACCACTACAGATTAATATCTAATAACAATATTTCTCCCTTCCTTTGAATCTCCAAAACCCCTTGCTGCCCTCCTTCAAATTCATGTCCTTCCTTTTCACTAACTGTTATTTCATGCATATATCAATGTATGTACATACATATTCCTAAATATAGTTTGCTCAGTCTGTACAATGTTATTTATGTATATACATTTTCATGACTGACCATTTGGCACTGGATAGGCATATTCTTCTGTAGGGAGGAGCACCTCTCCCACTCTCAATTTTCCTCAATTGCCTACAGTGTAGAGTTAAGGCCTCATGAGCTTTTCCTCATCAATTTTGGCATGTTCATTGGTTTCATCTTTGGGAAGTCGTGTTGCAGACACTTTCTGGGTGTGGTATCAGACATTACTAATAGGAAGCACAATCTCACAGCAAGCTCTGACTTTCTCTTCACCCCCTCTTCTGCAATGTTCTCTGAGCCTTACGTGTGGGTGTTTTATAAACTGATCCATTAGGACTGGGCTCTATAAGTCAGCATCCTGATTGACTGTAGTGGTTTTCATCTGTTACAAAGAGAAGTTTCTTTGATGAGGGGTAGAGACCACACTCATCTGTGAGTATAAGCCCAGACAAGGTCTTTTATGAATGGAGATGGACCTCAGACTCAGGATCTTCCTGCTTCTGCCTCCTACGTGCTGTGAAAACAGATGTATCTACCTTACACAATCCTTCCCCTCATGGACGTGTAAAAAGCAAAACCAAAACACTTTAGTTTTAGAAGGAAAAAAATGTACATATTAAGGAAAACACAATCTGAACAAATATGGAAATCAGCTACAAAATCTTTTTTTTTTCTTTTTTCTTTTTTTCGGTGCTGGGGACCGAACCCAGGGCCTTGCGCTTGCTAGGCAAGTGCTCTACCACTGAGCTAAATCCCCAACCCCTCAAAATCTTTTCTTGAGATCTTCAGTAGAATTCTCTTCAATCTTGATAAGTCTAATTGAATAATACGTTTTCCATCCTTACCTCATATAATGACAATTTTAAAAACTTTTTATTAGTTGTGAATTTCACATCATGCACCCCAATCTCACTCATCTCCTCCTCCTCTCATACCTGGCAACCTCCCCTTCAACCGAAGGAAAAACTCTCATTGTAGAAGCTGCAGTGTGTCACAGTGTAACCTTTTGTTCACACTTTTTTGTTTGTAAATGCTCATTGCGGTAACTTGTTGGTTTGGTATGTCTCTGGATTCTGCTCTCTATTAATACTAGAACCTCACCTGGGACATCTCTTGGATATCATGTTGCTTCCGTGTCATGGAGATATTGTAGTTTTGGATCTGTAGGACCTTCATGTATGCATACAGTTCATAGGTGGTGTAGATGTTGGAATGGGCCACTTCAGAGCCCTGAATCTGGCCCTGAGAGGTGTCTGAGCTGGTCAGGCTGCCGGCTCTCCAGCTCTCGGGGCCAGTTCCCTAGCAACCCCTGCAACTAGGGCCAGCTCTACCCTGCTGCCCAGGCAAGGTCCAGGGTCTGCTCTCCTGAGTGTTGCAGCCAGTGAGGGGCATGGGCAGTTCTTCCACTCTCATGACCCTGGGGCCAGCTCTTTCACTTGCTAAAGATAGCGAGGGGCAACGGATGGGAGGAAAGAGTTCCTCCATCTTTCATGCCACTGACCAGCAGATAAGAGGCAGGGACAGTTCTCCTTCAACCCCCACATCAAGGGCCAGTTCAACTGTGCTGAGAGGTTCAGGGCCTGCTCTCTGGAATGCTGCAGCAGGTAAGGAGCAGGGACAGTCTCCTTCTCTCATGAACCCAGGGCCAGATCTCCCACCTGCCATGGTTGGTGAGGGGTGATAGGGAAGAGGGTATCTCACCTTCATCCATGCCACCTTACAGGAGATGAGTGGTAGGGACAGCTCTTCCATAATGAGTGGACAGCACTCCCAAGTACTGCAACTGGCTAGGGGCAGGGTCAGCTCTCCTGTTTCCATGGCCACTGGGCCAGCTCTCCCACAATACTCAGGTGAGAAGTGGGGGTAGTTCTATACAGCCTTCAGACATCAATATATCCCCAGGCCACAGCCCAAACCAAAGATATCCACCTGGACTTTGGTGGTAACAGACCTCTGCTGCTGCTGGGCTACAGGCCCAAATGTGGCCCCCAGGGGCAGGACAGGTCAGGACCCCACCATGATCCCAGGTGGCATCACTGGCTCACATCAACTCACATCAGGTTGTTTCTCACTACCTCAAATCTTCAGTTCTGCCTCTTTATTGAACACACGTCTTTCTGTTTCTTTCTCTTCTATTTCTCTACCACTGACCTGCTCCTCTTAGTGGTGCTGGTGTCTTTGAGTGTCAGGGCCATCTCAGGAGTGTTATGGCCCCATAGTGCATTATAGTGCCAGACTATATCTCAGGCTAGCTCCCTGTCTGAGCCCCATGGCACTGGTCTGGTGGTTGTCTCAGACTCACTACTCACTCCTGTCTGGTGTCCGTGGTCCCAGGCAGGGTTCTTCTAGTCTCCAGCAGAGAGAAGAGAGGCTGTATCTATGTTTAGTGTTCTGACCTATGACCATCTGAATGATTAGCAGGCTAACACTCCCTGGAAAAAAGCAAGCCTGAGATGGCCACCAGTCTAGTACCAGTGGACAAGACGAAGAGATAGCCTGAGATGATCATCAATCTGGCTGCTCAAGCAGGCCCTGATGGGCTCCCAGGGCGGAGAGCAAGCTGGAGACAAAGGTAATTCAGGACCATAGCATCACTTGAAGTTTTGTTTATCCTGTTAATAATTAATTAGCTTGGGCTCCAAATGTTCTTGTAGTATTAAACCAATCCAAACACTTTCCTGATGTCAACCAGTGGCTGAATTACACGTTTGTGCCAAAGCAAACATTGAACAGAAGTGATGGGTAAATCTATCATGGACTGAGGACTGTTCAGAAGGCCCACTGCAACAGAGCAGGAGGGGGCAGAGGCTCTCCAATATGTGGAGCTGGAAGCATAGCCTGAGCAATGAGACAGCAAGCAGAATGAAGAATGGCTTGAACTCTTCGAAACTAGTTTAAAAGATGACAGTGTTCTTTTAATCTATTGATTACTGATATGAGTCACACATTGGTGGCACACACCTGTGATCCCAGCATTTAGGACATAGAGGCAGAAGGATCAGGACTTTGAGGACATTCTCAGCTTCATAGCTAGTTCAATGACAACCTGAACTAGAAGAGAACCTAGCTCAAAATTAATTAATTAAAAGGCAAAGGCCATCCTGGTTCTACATAGAGTTCCAATTCATTCAGGCTACATAGTGAGGTGCTGTCTTAAAACTAAAATCAGAAAGGACTAGGGATATGGCTCAAATGATAAAGCTCTTGCCTTGCAAGCACAGGGCATAGTTCAATTTCATGGATGTTAGTGTTCCTTCTATGCTTCACCCAACGGGAACCTGGCAATAGTCAGGTAGGCCTGGCTTGCTATAATAGGGGCTCTTTGGCCCCTCCTCACTCTCTCTGCCACTTCTCTTTCTCTGACTCTCTTCTCTCCCTGATGTCTTTCTCCTTCTTTCTCCTTCCTCCTCCCCTTTCTCCATGTGTTCCTGGCTGGTCTCTCCCCTCTTCTTCTCTTTCTCTCCCTCTCTCCCTCCCTCCCCCCTCTGTCTTTCTCTGTCTCTACTCTCTTCTCAACTCCCCTTCCCGTGTCCCCAAATAAACCCTATTCTATACTATACTTATCATATGACTGGTAACTCAGGGGGAAGGGATGCTTCAGTATGGACCCACCAAGGCACCCCTCCTACCTCACCATACCACACTCCATAAAACATATTCTGTTTTTTTTTTTTATAAAACACAACAGTGAACCTATGTAAAAAAAAAAGCTAGACACAATGGTATATAACTATAACTCAGTACTGGAAGAGAGATAGAGGCAGATCCCTGAGGCTCTGGCTAACTTACTTGTTGAGGTGTAGGTCAGTGGGAGACCTTGCCTCAAAGCAGAAGGAGATAGGGCCAGAGGAATAGCCCAGAAAGCAACACGTGGCCTGCTACCAAACCTGAGTATGACCCCTAGGATCCATGTGGAAGAATAGACTTCCTCTGACCATGTATGTGCATGCACAAATGACACATCCAAGTAAAAAAAATTAATGACTAAAAACAAAAAATATATTTAAAAACAATTTAAAAACAGAGATAGATGGCCCTTAAATATGACACCTGAGATTGACATCTACCCTCCACTCAAATGAGTATGCACCTACATGCACAGTCACACGTGCCTCTGTATACACAGAGCTGCACAGACACACACACACACACACACACACACACACACACACACATATATGTGTGTGTGTATATATATGCATGCACCAGAAATGGTAGCTTTCACCTGTAGTCCAGCTTATAAGAGGAATGCCAAATGTTTGAGGTAATCCTGTGATAGATAGGTTTTGTAACCAAACCTCTTGGCTACAGACTGTAGAAGATCCTGTTGGTAGTGGGTTTTTTTTGTGTGTGTGTGTGTTTTTTATTTGTTTTGTTGGTGTTTGTTTGTTTGTTTGTTTAGTCCCAAAGCCACAGAGACTTCCCTCCTTTCCACCCCAAGAACCACTGTAAGCCCAAGAGCCTGGTGATGACGTGGGCTCAGACTTGTGGATGTCGATGTATGTACAGAGACTGCTGGATGTCCACACAGACACAGAGCGAAACCAGTGAGCAATGTTTACAGCAGCACAAACCCTGGGAATAAGGAGAAAGACCCATTGTGAATGTTGCTCTGCACAGGGATCTCCGAGGATCCAGAACACAGGTGTCAGCCACGTGCACAGCGCACCAGCTAGGGTCAAAAAGGGCTGACAAGCACAGAGATGGAGAGGCAATCTGAGCTGCAAGGCTGGGGACAGTCCTGCTCAGCTGGCACGAGACATTTGAGGGTAGCTGCAGAAGAGAAATAGAAGAGACCGGGCTGCAAACAGCCATTTCTAGTCTGACTTGTTTGGTCTCCTGAGAGATAAGCACCCCTGCCACCCACACAGGAAACTCAGAAGGATACGCCTGAGGTCACAGTCAGCTCTCCTCAGCCGGGAGGAAACATGGATGTGGTTCTGTTGTTTAGTTTGGTTTGGTTTAGGGTTGTTGTGTCTTCCTGTGTAGTTACTATTAGTCTGTTCCCCTCACTCTTGTCTCTGAGGCTTTCATTTGATTCTTTCCTTACTATCTAGCTTCCTCTCTCTTCCTTTCCCTGTGGCTTTTGGCTTATCTGGTTTGGTAGTTTGGTTTGCTTCTTGGTGTTTGAGACACTTTCCCTATGTGGCTCACCCTGGCCTGTAAGTGCTATGATGCTGACGATGGTCATAGATGTTGGGATCACTTCATTTTAATATCGTCAGGTGGTACTTTTTGTTCCTGCTGTCTGCTTCTTCCCCTTGAAGTGGTTATGGGAATCATAAACCCAAGAGAAGCTGGCCCATAATGAGAACTCATAAAACAAGTGCAGAAAAGAAAAACCAAGGTATGTCCTGAAAGATACATTCTTCACAAAATGTCCACAATGGCAATGGAAATGTGAGAACTATTTAAAAGTAAGCAATTGAACAACCCCAGAAGCAAGAGCCCCTTAGTAACTGAATTAAGAAAACAAAAAAAAAATGACTTTTTAAAAATGACTAATAAGGAGCTGGAGAGATGGTTCAGTGCTGGAAAGCATAGACTACCCTTCCAGAGGACTGAGATTCAATCCCAAGCACCCGTATGTCAGTTCATAAATGTCTATGGCCCTAGTCACTGGATACACAACTCCTTCTTCTGGCTTCTATGTATCCCAAGCATGCAGGAGGTACAGAGACATACATGCAGGCAAAGTACTCATACACACAAAATAAAATAAACATAATTCTAAAAATGATTAGTGACCTCAAAGAGAGTTCAAATAAGTAGGTGAGTGAAATAAAGAATTCAACGCAAGATCTGAACATGAGTCCAAACCATGGATGAGAAATTCAATGAAAAAATTGAAATTAGGTAGGACCCAATAATACTGGATATTAAAAACTCAAATCAAATTATAAAAACAGTGGAAATAGTTGCCTATGTGTTTTAATAGCTTAAAATTATATATGAGCTTCTTTTTATTTTAAATCCTGAGAATAAGTAACTGCCAACTAACAACTGAAGTAGTCGGACTATTTTAAACTCAAATCCCACCCCCAGTGATGCACTTCCTCAGTTAAGTCTGCTCCATCTAAACCTCCCCAAACAGTGCCACCAAGGACCAAGCGTTCAGGCCTTTCTCATTCAAACCACCACAACTGTCTCAGTGTTAACTGTAATATAACACAAGGAGCAGCCTCTCTGATAAAACCTGAGAGGTGCTCTGATCTATGAGTATAGTAATAAGTCATTAAGAGTCATTTTAACATCATATCTGTTTAGCAAAGTAACAGTATTGAGTTCTCCCTTAGGGCCTGTAGCTATATAGACACAAATTCTTGGTCTCTTTAACAGGTATGGATCAGAGTCTCATGAGTCTGGCCTTAGATCTGAGAAAATGGTTAGTTACAAACACAACGTCCATGCCACTATTGCACCAGTGCATATTTTGTCCGTCACTGTTGTAGCTTTCAGGGCTCATGGCTGGGTGAAATGAAGGATTGCTTCTCTCCCCCAGCAGCATTCATAGCACCTTCCTGCACCATGAGAACTAGCCAGTAGGGATGGAACTTTCAGGGGGAGTCCAGCGTGAGTGCTCCATTTCTGTGACTCAAGTATGTGGTATCTTAAGCAATACAGTCTTGCCACCAAGTTCTAGAGGGTAACCAAGAGTATTTGTAATAGCCTGTAATTCTTGGGGTGGGGGGTGTGTTACTATGCAACTCTATTGGACAACTCAAAAAGAAGTAGCCTGTTCCTAGTCCTGGAGTTTTACTTGCTAGCATGGGGTGATCAATTTTTTAAATAGTCATCATGAATAAAGTCAGAGGCTTTCAACTTACAATTTCAGATAAGCATAGTATTGACAGAGTCATTCTAGAGTATTCAAAAGACATAAGACATGGAACTAGTAATGGATATCACATGTGAGAGAAAACTGACTTGGTTTGTGTAGTCATCAATAAGGAAGCTGAAGAAAGTTTTCAAATACACTCATTCAAAAAAAGATAAAGAAAATTAGTGTACTAAATGAGTATGAATTAATGTTTCCAAGCTTAAGAAGTTAGCTAGATTTGTTCTTTTTATTTTTAATGGTACCAATTTGTTTTAATGAGCACATTTTCTCTCCCTATAACCTATTCCTTTTCAAACTACACAGTTTACAAGTCCCCTGCTCTTCTTTTTCTCTGAGTTTTCACTGAAACCTGGCTGAAATCAGCCACCAATACCCATGTGAGGACCTAAATGTTACCTTGTCTTAAAAATACCCTTTGCAAGCTGGAGAGATGGCTCAGCGGTTAAAAGCACTGACTGCCCTTCCAGAGGTCTTGAGTTCAATTCCCAGCAACCACATGGTGGCTCACATCCATCTGGAATGGGATCCGATGCCCTCTTCTGGTGTGTCTGAAGACAGCTACAGTGTAGTCGTAAAATAAATGAATAATTCTTTTTTAAAAATACCTTTTGCAAAGTAAGTCCTTTATTTTAAATTTAGCCTTAGCCTCAGGCATGAACATTTACATGGAGACACACACACACACACACACACACACACACACACACACACACACACACACACACTTTGCTAGACTCTAGCATGGATGACCTCCAGTCCAGGTAGCAATAGAACCTTATTTCTACCTAAAATCTTCTAAGCAGTCTTGGTTGTTGTCAGCCTTCTAAACTTCTGGATTCCAAGAACAACCACCAAGCTCAGCTTAGAGCATCCTAGGCTTGTACAGCCCACTCCTCCAAGTTCTTTCAAATTGCTCCCCAAATCAATTTTAAAGGCTTAAAGACTACAAAGTCAGAGAGGCACAGCAACAAACACTCTGATGATCAATCTTCTGTCTTACTTCTCCATGGCTGTTGTAAGGGAGGATGACAGTTTCAGACTGCTCTCTGCTCATGGTGCCTGGGACCTATGCACTTGAACAGAACATCATGGTGCTGGGTGTAAGGGACAGGGAGCAGAGAGCAAAACGGGGACTAGGGGTTAGGCATAATCTTCCAAGGCATACCCTATTGTCCTTCCTGTATCTGGGCTACACCCCCTCAAGCCTCCACCACCTCTCAAATAGCATCACCAGCTAGGGTCAAAGAAAACCATGAATGCTTCATATTTATACCCTAACACTGCTATATGACCTCCCATGGAGTCCTCTCTCCCAGTCTCAAGGCTGCAGTCCTCGTGTTTGTTGACTTCTTCAACACACTAACTACATTTAGTAACATTTACTATAAACAGGTGATGGGCAAGCATACTGAAACTGTCAGGATATAGACACTAGAACAATGTCCAGAAATGACAAGTGGTCATTGCAGAAGAATATGGAGCCCCGAGGACCAGCAGAGAGAATTGAAATAGGCAACCTCAGGAGGTAGGAGGTGGGGGCACCCTCCAGAATATACCAGAGACCTGGGAGGTGAAAGACTCTCAGGACTCAAAGGGAGGGACCTCAGATGTAGATGAAAGCCTACAGTGGGGAGAGGGAACTTTTAGAGCCCATCTCCAGTAGAAAGACGGGCATCAAGAGGAGGGATGGGGTTGCCATCCCACAGTCAAAAACTCTGACCTATAATTGTTCCTGTCTAAAAGAAGAATTACAGGGACAAAAATGGAGAAGAGACTGAGGAAAGAAGGCCCAGTGACAGCCCAAAGTGGGATCCAGCTGAAGGGGAGGCCCCAGGGCCTGACACTATTACTGATGCTATGGAGCACTCACAAAAAGGGACCTACCATGACTGCCCTCTGAAAGACCCAACAAGCAGCTGAAAGAGTCAGATGCAGATATTTACACCCAACCAATGGGCAGAAGCTGCTGACCCCTGTGGTTGAATCAGGGGAAAGCTGGAAGAAGCTGAGAGGCGGGAGGCAGTCTCAATTAACCTGGACCCACAAGATCTCTCAAGACACTGAGCCACCCACCAGGCAGCATACACCAGTTGATACGAGGCCCCCAACACATATACCACACAGGACTGCTGGGTTTGGACTCAGTCAGAGAAGATGCACTTAACCCTCAAGAGACTAGAGGCCCCAGGGAACAGGAAGCTCTGGTGGGATGGGGCTGGGGACATCCTTGTAGAGACAGGGTGGGGGAGGTATGGGATGTGGAACAGTCAGGGGGTGTACTGGGAGGGGTATAAAGTCTGGACTGTAAAAACGATAGAAGAAAGAAGAAGAAAGGACGAGGGGGGGAGGAGGAGGAGGAGGAGGAAGAGGAAGAGGAAGAGGAGGAGGAGGAGGAGGGGGAGGAGGGCCTGCCTACAAGTCCCCCTAAGAGACGGTAAGAGGAAAGTGCTTTTTTTTTTTTTTTAAACATCCTTACTTCTATGTTGGAGAAGAGAGACAGCCTGGTAGAATTTAACAGCAGTTCCATAATTTACAAGCCAGAAAACTGAAGAGGAGTAATTAATCAAGTTATTTTCAGGAATGTAAATGAAATAAATGGATTACCATATCCACTTTCTAACTGGGCTTTTGTTTTGTATTTTGATACCTTGTATGTTATAAATGTGAATCCTTTGTCAGATGCATAGTTGTGAAAGAGGGCGTTTCCCGTTCTCTGGGCTGCTTCTTCAGTTGTTTAAGTGTCTTTTGCAGTACAGCCTTTTAATTTCATGGAGTTCCATTTATTGGTTGCTTACCTCACTTCCTGAATGACTACATCACACTTAGAAACTCCTTACTACCTAAGCTTATATCCTGAAGTATATTCCCCATCCTTGTAGAAGTTTTGGGTTTAACATGGAGATCTCTGATCCATTAATGTGGTAACTGGACATAGTATTAAACTGCCCTGTAAATTTGTATCTTTCTCCTTACAGATTAGTGCATCTTTCCCTGTGCAGTAGATGGTGTTTAAATCAGGAAACTCATACCTAGTCAAATGCAGAGCTTAAGTGCCAGGCAGAAAAGGGACATCATACACCCCTTCTCCAAAGCCCAGGGACCAACGCAGTCTTAAGAGGTGGCACAGGGAGTGTAAGAGCCAGAGGTCAGGAAGGACTAGCACAGAGGTCACACTTCTGAACAACAGCTAGCATGGACTCGGAAAGAGCTGCTCAGGAGCCCACACCCCTAGCTGGGGAGCTAAGGACAGCTGCTGGCTTCTAGGGGAGGAGGGAAAAACGTTTGTCTTTAAGAATGTAGCTCCTAGTAGTTGGCACATTCCAGTGGATAGCCCCATACCCACAAGTATAACGGGAGCACAATTAGAGTCCACGGGTTATTGAAGCTGACATGAACTTGAGGGAGAGGTGGATCTGTGAGCAGCTAGAGGTGAGTATGAAACTCGGAGAAAATCAATACTTTTAAGATGAAGCTCAATAAAACAGGCGGCAGGGCTGCATCACAAACAGCTAAGCTATCCTTACCTTCTTCCCCCGATCATATAAAGACAACTTGAAGTCTACTGACATTGCTTCCTCCTCTGGATCCTGCAACCCAGGCCTCTCATCTGAGCCAAATTTCCCCTGTCACTTGGCTACCCACTCTATCTGCAGCTCAAGCTTTGTCTACTCAACTCCAAAGCTAGAGTCTTAGGTGGGAAAGGATATTTTATCTTTCCTTTGTCCCGGGCGTCATTATCACTTTAAGTCTTTGTTAAGACAAGGCCTCAGCATCACTCAAGCTGGACTCACACTTGGGATGTCCTGTCCACTCCAAGTACTGACACAACATCACTCACCTCTTCTTGTTTTTGCTGGGAAATCCACAGGACCTCAGTCCTGCCCTTTATCAGTGTTCCTGGAGGCTAGAGTTCTTTTTAAAAATCTAAGCAGGAATGTAGCCATCTAGTCTCAAAGGCTGCCTCCAGGATCTGGAAGAGCAGCAGTTGGGCTGGGATACAGCTCAATGGTGAGACATTGACCAGAGCACAGGAAGCTCCTGCTTCAAACCCCAGCAGCACAGAGAAGAGCCTCCTGAAGTAAAAAGTAAGAGTTTTAAATGAGCTATAAAGCTGGCTCACCACTGGGCATAATTTCCTAGGCCATGACTTCAAAAGCAGAGTAAACACGGGTCTCTTGCTCATGTGGGTTATTTCACTAGCACGCTGGGCACCTGCTTGGCCTCAAAATATTGTTTTCAGGAAAATAAGATTTCAGAATGTGTCTTAAACATACATTGGTTAGAAACTAAAGAAATCAAAGTATACATGCATGTGCACCTCCATGAAATGAGCGTGTGACTGGACAATTACTATTTTTTGTTTGAATAGTTCATAGTTTCCCTCAGCAACCAAAGACAAAGCCAAGCAGTGAACCATTCCAATTTAGAAAACTTTTACCAGTTCAACTCTGATGATACCAAGATTGTAGTTTTTTTGGTGTTGTTGGGGATTGAATCCAGTGGCTTCCACAAGCTAAAGTCATTGTAGTAGTTATCTCTTATATTGTTTTTAACTTGGGGTACACAGTATGAAGCTGTTACTGTTTGTTTTGAAGCTAGAAACATGAAGGAAGAGACATGCAAGTCTGTGATGGTGGCAGCATCTGGAAACCAAGGAAGGAACTGTTAGTTTATCAACAGTCTGGGCTACACAGTGTGACCTCCAACTGACCTGGGATACACAGTGTAAGTTCCAGTTGAACTGGGATACATAAAAGACCAAGAAAAAAAAGGGGGGGGGGTGGGAGGAAGAGAGAAAAGAGCTTCTGATTAAATAAAATAAATTTAGACTGTAGCAATCCCACTGTAATATATAGTGGTTTCAATATAATTTCAAGCTTAAATATAGCTTAAGCCAATTTGATAGTAATTTGTTAGGCGAGCCATAAAGATCGTGAATATATCTCCTAGAACTATTGATAAAATAGATTTAAAATATATTTAAGCCAGGGGCTGGAGAGATGGCTCAGTGGTTAGGAGCACTGACTGCTCTTCCAGAGGTCCTGAGTTCAAATCCCAGTAACCACATGGTGGCTTACAACCATCTGTAGTGGGATCTGATGCCCTCCTCTGGTGTGTTTGAAGACAGTGACAGTGTACTCACATACGTGAAATAAATAAATAAGTCTTTAAAAGAAAAAAAGAAAGAAAAGAAGGAGCCAGGTGGTGGTGGCGCACACCTTTAATCCCAGCACTCAGGAGGCAGAGGCAGGCAGAGCTCTGTGAGTTTGAGGCCAGCCTGGTTTAGAGAGCGAGTTCTAGGACAGTTAAGGCTACACAGAGAGATCCTGTCTCGAGCAGGGTTAAAAGGAAGCTGTGTATAATGGTATATATCTGTAATCCCTGTACTTAGGTGACAGGGTCAGAGGCCAGCTTGAATACACTGTTTCAGGCCATCCAGAGGTACATGGTAAAACTTTAGTATCATAAAAACAAACCCTAGCTGGGCATAGTAGCTTATTCGTGTAACCCAGCAATGTGAAAGGCTGAGGAAAGAGAGAACTGCAACTTTGAGAACAACCTGAACCACACACTAAGTGTTAGGCCAGTCTGGGATGCAGAAGGACCTGTCTCAGAGACTAGAAACAAATATGGAAAAGTACTTACCCCAGATCAAGAACATCCATCACTATCCAGGTCAAGAAATTAGTAAAAGCAAGGTTACTTCACAGCAAGATTTATTAATACAACCAAAAGAAAGAAAGAAAAATCATTTTGTCACACTATATACAGATAATACATACAAGTGTTTTATACACATATTACATCAGTTTTTACACAAGAAAAATATACATAAAAATGTAAACTTTTGTATACAAAAACCCTTAAACAAATTAAACAAGGACCAGATAACAAAAGGAGACCAATCCATTATTATTTCATCAAATTTTTAAAACAGTAATACAGTACATTCATTGAGATATATATATGGAAAGTGTGAACCATCTCTTCCTGTTTAAAGGGAAATCACAAACCAAAAGCCCAGCCATCTCCCCAAATGTGTCCTCCCCACTGAAATCACAGGCAACGCCATGGAAAGGCCTTTCCAAAGCCTGCCAGCCTCCTCTTGTATTCTGCAGAAACTAGTTGCTCCCGGTGTACATGCCTGGAACTGAGTGGCAGCCATGACACAGACACAAGAGAAGGTGCTTGGTTTGTAAGTCCCCTTTAAGCAGCTGTCCTCCTGCCTATGTCCTGAATGTATGGCGTATGGAGCATTCGGTGTGCCAAGGTGGATGAGAACAGACTGCTAGTCCTTGCTACCGTGCAGTTACTTTGTTCCTGGTTTCCAATGGCTACCTCCCACCTTTGACTTCCCACTGCAGCTTGGTTTGTTTACACTTGGGCACGCTGGGTAGTTAGTACCATCCCTCTGCCAGGCTGTTAAAGGCTGATTCTGATATCAATTTCCAGTGAGCTACCCTGAAATGTTTCCTTAGAAGTACCCTTATTCCACGCTCCACTTCACAGGGCTCAGGATTATCCGGCTACCTTCTCTCCCTCTAAATTCCAGGTGTGATCTGCTGCCAGCCCCTCGCGAACAGCAACAGTATTGACAGTTTGTCCTGATGTTCTTGCATTTGGTATGGGAAACTGATGGACTATGAAAAATATCCTGTGGGGAAGGGCAGTAAGAATGAAATCTATGCCAAGGACATGCAACTTAAGAGTACTTTCAAAAAAAAAAAAAGTAAGATCTTTAAATAAATGAAAAATAAACTATGCTTAAGACAGCGTTATGAGGACCACCCTCTTTCTATGGTGAATTTTGAACAAGGCAGAACAACAGCTAGATGATCTATTTCCCTGAAGCAAGAGAGGAGTTAGCTTTCCCCCAGGCAAACTGATCGAAATGATCATTATTTATTAATGAAAGGAAGAGGCAAATTGGTGAAGTAAGTTGATCGAGGACATGGTGGGTGACACACACCAATGGCAGTACTAGGACTGCTTTAAAACTGAGATAAACAAGCTGGACTGTGACACATCACTGTTTCAGAGAGAGGGGATACAAAGTACCCCGAGTGAATCTCATCTCTCCTACACAGGTGGTGAGTTTAAAATGACAGTCTCCCTTACAGTTATACAAACACAACAATCACAGGAATAGGAAGCTAAATAAATAGTGTGTGGCTGTCTTTAGATGAGACCTTTAATGTTCTTTAAATAATTTTTGATAATGTCTTTTAAATCATTACATACAAGTGCCATTGCAGTGGCAATATTCCAGTAGGGCAGCATTTTGCTAAATGTAAAAGATTGCCATTTAGAACTCATACATATACACGTGTATGTACAGTTATATCAACACTATTTATATACATATATATCTAGAGAGCAACATTTCATTGCCTTTGAATATCTCTATGTCCACTCCCACAATATATCCTGGAGACATACTGTGTGAGTATATACCAAAGTGTATGTACACATGCGCCAACATGTATATATACACTTCTGTGTGTGCATAAGAGCTTTAAAGGCACGATATAGAAGGGTGCAAGTTTTCTAGAGAGCTGCAGCAGAGTTAAAACTGAATGTCACAACTGTGAGAGAAGTCAAAAGGAAATCTAGCAGAATTATTACACAAGAACTCATTAGAGCATTTCATCATGAGAAACAAGAGTCAGTTATAGAATTCAAGAGGCTTCCATGTGACTCTGTGTACTTTGTTAAAATTCAAGTGGTAAATGGTTATATTTAAAACACAAAGCAAATCAAACTCTTTAAATGATAAGTGTGGAAATACACCTAACACTAATATCAATCATAAAGTCATAATTACATTTTTCAATGTAAATAAAATACTCCAAAGTTACCTAGGTTAAGAAATTGAGAATTAAGTTTTTGAACATTGGCTTTTTATTTTTGATGACTACCCAATTCTCAGAGAAAACATAATTGAAAGCTGTATACCGTGGGGAAGTGTCGTTGGTAAGGCCTGAGTGACAGCTGACACATTCATGCCCAGGTGTCTAGTGAGAGAGCTAAATCATCCCAAGGACGTGGCTTCTCACATGCCCAGCACAGGGCCACCTCAGGAGCCAATCTCCAGCACTTGGACAACAGACAACTTGGCAAAGATGTGTGATTGTTAAGTAATGAGAGAATAGCTAGCAGAAATCTGAGAAAGAAGAGTTCAAAGATTGGTTTGTGAGCACTAATCTGTAATCGTGACTGTAATCCAAAGGGTTCCCACGTCAGCATGCTTGGTGATGTGCTCTACACTGTGGCCATTTCCACTGGCTGGCAGAATAACCCAGAATTCCCACAGATGCATAATCTTGCTTAGCAAGGGCTGTTAATCTATTACACACACACATTTTAGGGAAATATATGTATATAGCTTTATCTATACACACACATATACATACGTGTATATATAGATTTATACAAATGTATAAATAAACATAATACTTTTTCAATCTTTCCATTGACAAGGCAAGTTCACATTCAGCAAAGTGCCACCACATCCCATATACACATCTCTGTACAGATATACACAAAGGGTCTGTTTTCACCCTTCAATAAGGGGGAATTGATTCTAGCAAATTCCATTAACCAGCAACTGAAGGGAGAAATGGCATCAGTACAAACTCCCTTCTTTCGCTTGCATGCATATGTACAAGAAATATGCAGGTTTCTTAAAATCTGAAAGCAAGAGTGAATGAAACAGGGAGATGCTACAAAAACACAAGTGTGAAAAACAACATGGAGAGCTTGCCTGGGTTTTGTCTGGATCTAAGATGAAGTAACTGAGGCCCCAAAGACAACTACCAATTCAAGTGTGTTCCTGGGAGTTGCCCTGGCATTTCTAAGTACAGCGCCTTCATATTAAAGTAAGTGTGATGGAGCACTTGGCCCTTGTTGACCGTCTCAGATCACCAGGTGTTCCAGGAAGGACCACACAGAGAATGACAAAGCTCCCAGGACACAGGAATGTGTCTGTCTTTTTAGTTCCACATAGTCAGGTAAGCATGATTTTCCCACAGCCAGAGGACAGAGCTGGGATGCTCTACTCCACAACCAATGGCACAATTTCGTTTCAAAAAATATTTTGCAAACAACTGAAATCATACCAGCTTTGAAGTATATATGGGGAGATGAGCCCACCAACTCCTTCAACAAGCAGCCCCTTCAAAGCTTCCTTATCAAGGCCTATGTTTTCTGAACTTGACCAAGAAAACATATTAGTTTATTACTTGGAATATGAAGAAAATTTACTAGACATAATATTTCAACAAATCTCTGGTCCCATCACTTCAAAAGATATATGAGCTGTTACCTATCTAGGTCTGTTTCTCTCTCTCTCTTTCTCTCTCTCTCTCTCTCTCTCTCTCTCTCGCTCTCGCTCTCGCTCTCTCGTCGTTATGCTCATAACTAAAAGGCTGGTCTTAGAATCTGCTTCTTTTCTCGTGTCACTTTTAAAAACAGCCTAAGTTAATAGAAAATGCGCGTGATATCAGAGCTAGCCTTTGAACAGAATATAGCCAAGAATATGGCATGTTTATAAAATAGAAACAATGGGAAAATAACTCTAATACCCTCAGCTAAATAAATCATATTTCTATAATACATTCGGTTACCTTTCTATTTTTACACAAGCACACATTCATATCTCACACACGTGCCCCCGATGTATATTTTTGCATTTGTGTAAAAACACAGACACATACATGCACACAAGTAATTTACCTCTATTTTTAAGTCACAGTGGGAATTCCTTAGTGAGGAGGGGTAAAACGTTCCTGAATGAGACACTGAGAACATCTAGATTTATTAATTTCTCTATTTTACTTCTCAACTTACAGAATAAACTGTAAATTAAAGAATAAATCCATAGGAAATAAGAGGTCTTAAAAACTTAAGTTTACAAATTCCAGCTACAGTAGTGGGCGTTTTACTTGATCTATTTGCTTCTACTTACCCTGTAACTAAGTGTCTAGCCATCTTAAGTGTAAACCACAGATCATGTGCAGAGAACATGACCCTCAACAGCTCTATACACAATAGTAAGTGGTCTAGGGTGGTCTCCATTTCGAGGCCCCAGGCTATCCTTTTCTTTATGTATCTGCAAGGTAGCAAGGACAGCGTTACACCTTGACACGGCAGAGATCCAGTGTAAGAAGGTGCGTCACTAGTTTGTTTTGTCAAAAAATAAAAATAAAAATAAAAAGAAGCTCATATATAATTTTAAGCTATTAAAACACATAGGCAACATAATTCATTACACTCAATACAGCTTTAGTATAAAACTTATAATTTATGAGGTGATGTTAATAGCATAAATTAATATACCTTTTCTCTTAAAATCTACAATAAGTATTCTGAAAGCTCATTGGGGAAGGAAGTTTTAAATAAAAGTTTTAAAGCTGTGCATGATGGGAAAGGATTCTGTAAGCTGAAGCTGAGATGAGAGCCTGAAGTAGAAAGGAAGTCCTCGGCGAGACACCACGGGCTGTGAAACCAAACGCTTTCTCTTTCTGGAGCTCTCATCAGTGAGGAGTCACCTTTAGTTTCCTTTAAAACTATTTCCTTATTTTAAAAACTGCCCTAATTTCCGCAAGGAATCCCTGAGACATACTCAACACTAGACAGTGAGAAGAGCTATCACCGTTGAGAAGAACTGATTCAACCCTTTGGAGCAGAGGCACACACTGTCGGCAGGTGTCAAGCTCTCCCCCGAGTCAGCACTAACCCGCTGGAGCCGCCTGGACTACATGACACAGGCTGGGGTCAGTTCCAAGCAAATCAGCCTAAGTCCCCAAGGAAAAGCGACGGTGTGGCCTTGAGCTGTAACTGGTGCCTTCCGTCCTGCATGTTGAAGCGTTCTCCATGGGGAACTTGGGGTGCATATAGAGCTTAGGTCAGTGGTCCCCAGCTTAAAAAGCAAACAAACAAACACATAAGAACAATGAGAACCAACGAATGAAAATCCTACCACTCTTGGGCCAAGACGAGTGCGGCACACGCACACTGCAGCACGGGGAAGAGCGTGCAAAAGGCAGAGGGAGGGAGGAAGAGAAGAAAACATGCTGCCCGCCAGCCATCAAGAGTCGAGCAGCTTTCACCTCAGAAGACTGCTTTCTAGACTAGCTTTAGGTCAGCCAAAGACCATGTTGATCTGCTCTTCAAAGCACTCAAAACATTCCTGATACTCAGAAACACAGGGTAAATAAAGTCACAACAAATCTCTGAAATGCCACATCTCTTCTACTTGCTTCACACCACAGTGCAAGAGGGGAAGCCAGCCAAGCACAAACACTGGAGTAAAGAACCACAGGTTCCTACAGTTACTCACAACCACGCATCCACACACTGGGCCTTACGAGAGGCAGGGCTAATCCCACACAGGCCTTCCTGACTCACTCACTCACTGGCCAGTGGAAAGGCTCAACAGGCATCTGCCTCTGCTTTTCTCAGAGACCGCATTGTATTATAAACATTTTGAAAGATCTCATGTAAATACTACTTTAATTAAACTGTGATTTTGGGTCCCACAAATATAATAACATGGGAAGGCTAAAGAAGCCAAAGTATTAAGAAGTCATTTTTCTTTTTTCTGAATTTCAGGGAAGAAGTCAGTTATTTTTTTATTTGTTGAAAGGGGGAAAAATATGTCTTTTCATGAATGACTGTCTCCCATGAAGTACTCTTGACATGAAGAATCCATAGAACAATGTGGGTAGCAGTAAAGAAAAAAAAATACGAGAGAACACTCACTCCAATTAAATTATCTTTCAAAGATGTTTCTAAATCTCCTCATTATACTGCAGAGTTGTGTTGACCATTCAACAAACCATTTATTAGATTATCCTACACATGTCAGATAAAGTATAGAACTTAATCTTTTTAAGTCTAAAAAGGAGACTAAAAAGTAAATACTTTTAAAAGTATAATGAATTCCAAACCTATTAAGGAGTTGAGTGTTAATATCCTCACTCCCACTCTGCAGTGTGAAACAACGCACAGCCATGCTGAGAACTGCACTAGAGAAGGCAATGCTTTCAGACAGGCACTGAAGAGGACGCCCACACGCCACCCGCCGCTGACCAGGATGCCAGCGCACAGCGCACAGCGGGGCAGGGTCAAGGAACACACAGTAAGGGGTTCACCTCTGTGTGAGTGACTCAGCTCTAATGCCTTATTTATAACAAGCAATGCAAGAAGCCAACAGAAAGCTATTCTTTCGTGTAAAAGAAACTAAATATTCAGGATGCCTGAACATGGCTCCCTCCTAAACACAGAACTGACTTTGCCATGTGGACCGGGAGCATGGATGGACTGAGAATGAACTTTGGAAGAGTTTTTAGTGTGACTCTCAGAAGGGATGATTCCCTAACCTTCAGGTGACAGTCTGGTTTTACTTTAAAAGATTCATCTTATAAACAGTTATTTGGCAATATAAAATAATCACTTTCCAACTCCATCTCTAATAACTATCTGCTTCTCATCAAACCAAAATCTTCTCACAGAGGGACATTAGATCACATTACCTGCCAACAGGGAACTGCTGTCATTTATAAGCAGGAATACCTCACACAGTAGGCTCACTAGAGAAAATCTCTGCTTTCAACTATGGGATGATAAGTACAAGATGTGTCCATTGCAGAGTCTGTTACTTGGTGGGCTTCCTCTAACTGTCATTTACTATCCTGAATTGTTCACTAGCTGTATAACCTACCCAGGTATGAACATTGCTAAGCCATTTTTACAGAAGAAAAAAACAATGTCTTGAGTACTTTCACTAAAATAACATTAGCAGTTAAAGGAGAGAAAGCCCATCTTCCCTTCAGGTACCAGAGATTACAGTTGCTGACATTCATATTCTCAGAGCACATAGTCAGTCATCAACGGCAGCAACTTCACAAGTTAAGTCACAGTAACACAATGAACTGGCCTTTATAAATGGTCCCAGAACCCGCAGAGACACAGTGAGCCTTCTTTGTTACTGTCCCTCATGTACTCAACACTACACTAATACTAGCTTCTATCCCATTAGGGCCTGTGCAGGGTTTGTTTTTGATTCCAGTATTGCCTTACCATAAGTGCTACGTTTTCATATAAGCATTACAAAAGATGCTGAACTTTCTTTGCATATTAATACCCACCTACTACTAAGAGACTAGAATTGCTTCAACAGCTAGAGGGGTGACAAAGTGGACACCTCTGGGCTTAGAAACAGATATTCCTCTAACAGGGAGCTCACAAAAAAACCAAGAGAAAAGCAAATTACAGGCTTGGATGTTCGTTCTGAGACGGAAGGAAAGTGTGCTTTTGCTAATTATTCAGTCCATTATCAGTATTTCCAAGACTGCCCTCCCTTCAGCAACCATCATGGGCATCTGAACAGAAGGGAGCTTGCTCAACATTTTTGGCGTGAAGCTGTAACTGGCAACATTCCTGATCACTTCAAGCCTCCTTACTCGAAAGCGAAGAAGGGCTTTTAAATGCACATAAACAGAAAACTGCAAACAATAAAAGGTGCAACCTCCTGCAAACTCAGTTTGACAACTAAACGAGTTTCAGCAGCTAACACAGAGACAGACAGACAGTGGCAGTCCAAATTGACTACTCACGACTTCCCTCTCCCTGGCAAAGAGGAGCCGATAAGGAGACGGCCATGTGGCTCTGCTACAGTCTTCAGTCGATGCACACTGGAGACAAAATGCATTTTCTGGGAATTCAGTTACCTAAAATGATTCTAGTGGGGATGTGAGAACAGCCTAACAAACGAAATGACACTTTTGAGGTGAGGTAACCACTCACTCTCACTCTATTACAGCATACTAAAATAAAAAAGCTACTGACATAGGCTCACAGATCAAACAGTCAAAAAGCTGTTCTCACAATTCAGGAGAGAAGTTCATGGTGATACCAAATATAATTTTGCTTTGTGACATAATTTATAATTTAGGATTTTCTCAATTTGCAAAAAAAGGCAAAGCTATTAAAAACAAATGTTCCAATTAACTAACATTATTTTTAAGGAAAAAAAGGAAACATATTACAAACATATTTGCCTCCCCAACTTCAGTAAATACAAAATAGGTCAGATCATGATTTCATCTGGTCATGTGACACTTTCTCTCCAAAGCTCAGGCACGTGGTGTCTGCATAATGCCTGGTAACCACCATCATTCCTTTGCAAGGCCTTCAACAGGAAGACCTGGTCAGAAGTAGCACGAGGAACACACACATAAGAAGTAGGAAAATACGTCCCAACCTTAAACTCGCAGGAAGGAATTAGGATCAGACAGTCCCTGACTAAAGGATTGCTGTACCACACACGTCATTTAGAGACATGCTGCCTCACTTTTAAGAGTGTCTGCATGTAAATCAGGTGGAGCTCAGATGTAGACACCTGACGATATCTGAAGGGGCAGGGAGCCATCAGCAGAGCAGAGCAGAGCAGAAAATGAAGCTCCACCCCGCTGGGAGGGGAAGGCAGGCAAGAGGAAACCCTCACATCACTTCACAGTCACCAACTTACTGCACTACCCAACAAGATTTTTTACCCTAAAGCCTTGGTACGTTAAAAAAATTTTCCAATTTTACTTAAATTATTTTAAAAGTACCTAAGGTGAGTCAAATTATGTCTAATTTCCAAATTCTGCTTTGACAGAACTGTTAAAATGTGTGTCCTTCTGATATTACACATCACTTCACAACTGGTACACGGTTCTACAGGTGTCCTCCACAGTTCACAAATCTCACCAAAGAATCACAACTGTAAACATGTAAAAACTAGGAGCCAATGATGGACCAAACAGGCCGAGATGTCATCTTTCGAATCTCTCTGGTGTAGCCTGCTTTTGCACACCAAAACATTTTTTTCATTACTACTTACAAATGTGTTCCATGAGTGGGGAATCTGAAACAAATGCACATGATAGAAGAGAGGTGGGGGTCACGACACTCCCCATGACTGATGTGAGCTCCGCCTCTGGGCTCCTTTCCTCACAGGCTGATTTTAGCAAGGCGCTATCACTCTGAGACCACCCCTCTCTGTTCAGGATGCTTTAGCAACTCAGTAGGAAGGAAGGACGAATCTTGCAAGGCATGAGACAGGAGGAGGGGGAAGGGCCTATGCTTATTCTGGGAGTGAGGAGAGACAAGCCACAAGCGACAGCTACTGCACTGCACAGCACACACACAGGACGAATGAACAAGCAGGCACAGGCAGTTAAGAGACCATGTTCTTTTCAGCTAATGTATCATAATTAGGAATGGCATCCTGGCCTCCCTGTGGTGTCTGGCAGTTGGTGCTAAGTCAGAGCTTTGATTTGTGTCCGCACACCACCTACTACACAGGATCTCAACAGAACATCCAGAACAACCTATGTAAAACCTGGCTAGAGAATGGGAAGCATTATCTCAACAGTAGGAGACAGTAAAGGGCACTGGTAATCTGAGGTATCTTCCACTTCTAGGACTTGCTGAAATAAAAACAAATAAAAATAAAAATAAAAAATAAAATAATCAATCCTACCCAGTCACTGTGCTGAGCCACCAAAAAGCCTGCCAGGCCGAGTGACCCGCCAGGCTGAGCGGACCGCCAGGAGGGAATGAGCACCAGTGCTAGGGAGCACGCGCGAACACTGACGCAAGGTCCACTGCACGGCCACCTGTTGAACCGGGAAGGGGCGTCCCTCTAATCCCCACTGTCATTTTTAAATCTTCTGTAGGAAAAGGAGAGAGGGGTGCAAAAGAGGAAACAAAGATAGAAAACACCGGGTTCCGGCAAGCACACAGACTCGCTCAGTTGGGGGTGGGGAAGGGGGGAGATGCATTATTGGTACTTGTAGCGGTGGCACCTGTTACTGTGAAGCCTGTAGGAGGGGCTATGGAGCTGTGGCTGGGCTGCAGGTCCTTAGGAATGCCACTGTGAGAACTCAGCTGGTGGCCGAAGGCTGCGCTGAACTGTGGGAGTTGCTGCTTGGGAGAGGTGGAGGCCATTAGTTCAGCAGAAGGCCCCATGCCACTGAAGCTGGTCTGTGGTAACCCCGGAAGCACACTGGAACTGCTTGGGGTAACGGTGGCGAAGGCAGGCTGTGTGGTCTCTGAGTTGGATGTGGTGGGTGGCGTGGAGAGGGAAGTGGAAAGAAGGTGTCCATCCGCGCCAAGGAGGTTGCTAAATGCAGAGGGATCGCCAAGGTTGACGGGGAGATTGCCCCAGTGAGTTCTGGGGTTGACCACTCCTCCAAGTGGCACCTCAAGCTGGGTGGGGAGCAAGTGCTGGGCCATGATGGGCATCTCTGCTGAAAAGGTAGCTGCCATATTATCACCAGAGTAAGATGTGTGGGGAGAGGTGATATGGTCACTGTAGGGCGACGGCACGTGCTCGCTATCATAATGGCTTCCATGGGGTGAGGAGTGTGAATGATCACTGCTGTATTGCTGTCGTGAGGTGATAAGGTCGTCTGCCTTGCTCAGCAGCTGGGCAGGATGTGGCCTCTGAGAGGCATGGCTGCCATCATGAAGTCCATGAAACTGTCCTGGGAAGGCTCTCTCCCCAAGTGCACTCTGGCTGAGCAGAGTGGCAGAAGTAAGGCCAACGCTGGCTGGGGCAGAGAACTGCCCCTGGATCTGCCCTGCCAGGGGTGTAGGTGGGTTGGACAGAGTAGCAGAATGGAGTAGGTTCTCGTCCAGCTCTAGACTAGAAAAGCTATCGTGTACTATACGTCCGTTCAGTAGCTCCCCTAGATCCGTGTTTACTTCTCGACTCAAGGACTGGATTCCCGAAGCATCGGTACCCGTGGAGAACACCCCCATCCCTCTATCTGACAAGCCCTGGACTGGCACACCGTCTGACTGGGAAAGTACCCCAATTGTACTCAGGCACTCGAGAGAAGTTACAGCTTGCAAGGCCCGCTCAAGCTCTTCAGCTTCTTCAGTGGTCGGGAGGAGGTCTCCATTCTTTCCTGCATCAACCAAAGTCATGAGAATCAGTGGCTATGACAACTAACTTACACAGCAAGTCACACGTCTGAGTATTTCACGCTATCCTATCACAGGGGTCCTTCTTGCCAGGTTTGGGGGTGCACACCTACAATTCCGGTACTTAGGAGGCCAGAGCAGGGGGATCTGAGTTCCAGGTCAGCCTGGTCTACAGAGTGAGTTCCAGGCCAGCTAGAGCTCCAGGAGGACCCTGTCTCAAAAAAAAAAAAAAAAAAAAAGAAAAAAAAATCCTTTGTGAAAAGAAACGTTTCTTGAGATGGGACTAGAAAAAAAATTAAATATTGATCTGCAGGACAATGAAATATTGATCCATCAGCTCTCTTGGGATTTTAATTGCCATCTTGTTTATTTATGTGTAGAAATCTACCATGTGAAATGTTTTGTTTATTTGTTTGTTTTCAAACATTTTATTTACCATGTAACCCTGGGTGGCCTCAAAGTCATAGAGATATGTCTGTCTCTGCCTACCAGTGCTGAGATTAAAGGCGTGTGCTATCAGGCCTGGCTCCGTTGAGTTCTTTTGTTTATTTATGAGCAGGTTTATGTCTATGTGAACTCTGGCCACACATGTGTAGGTGCCTGTGGAGGCCAAGGTGTTGGCTCTGGAGGTGCAAACAGCGGCAGGTTCCAATATGGATACTAGGAACTGAACTTGGGTCCTCTGGAGAATGCAAACACTCAACTGAGCAGTCTCACCCGCCCTCAGTGTTAGTTTCTTAGGAAGTCTAAAAGGCTGCCAATTAAAAACCCAATGTCCATTTGATTATACATATTTTTCACCTAAAATGATATTAGTGTCATTAACATAAAGAAACAAAGGCTGTATAGAACAAGACAGGTATATAATACTTTGTCTAGATTCTTCCAACTGGAGATGAGAACAAAAAGTAATGGTAAATGCTCAGTTTCTTTCCAAAGTTAACTTTCTTCCTCTTTTCTAAGATTTACTCTTTCTAATTATGTGTCTATGATCTATGTTTGCCTGTGACAAGTGAGTGCGATACCCGTGGTGTCCAGAAGAGAGTGTCCGATCCCTGAGAGCTGGAGTGATCAGCCTCATAAGGACAACCAAAAGGGTCCTAGACAACAGAGGAAAGTGATCTTAACCATCTCTCCAGTTCCATGAGTTACCTTACAAAGGATGCTTGGTTTACTCTTTAGAGTCTGTCCTGTCCTCCTTGGCCAGGCACGGTGGGAACACCTTTAATCCCAGCATTGCTGGGTTACAGACCTGGACCACTGTGCCAGGCTCCAAAGACAGGGCAAGCTGTAAAAAGATTCTAATAAACTTTCCTTTACAAATAAAAGATATATTGAATAGCACTGTCAAAACATCAAGGAAAATTACTCATTTTAGTGGAACAAAATTCAATTGCTATTAAAGTACAAATATACTAAGTATCTGGTATGATTACCTAAATTCAGGTTGCCCACCTTCTGAAGAGGAAACGGCTGGAGGGATGTTCAAGTCTTCTATTTATAGTGATGGGAATGTTATGTCAGGGAAAACATTTCAGATATGCTGCAAAGGGCTATTTTATTAAAAATAAGAATAGTAAAATGCCAGCAAGATGGGTCAGTGGGGGAAGGTACATGCCACACAGGCCTAACCGTCTGAATGGAACCCTGGAGCCCAGGTAAGGATGGGAGGAGAGGCTGTCCCCAACCCTCCACATTCATGCATGCTTCTACACAGTTACACACGTCACATACAGCAATATTATTATTACTATTATTTCTAGGATGGGTTCAGTGACACCAGGCATAATCCCAGTAAGCCAGAGCTGAGACAGGAGAATTATGAGTTCAAGGTTAGCCTGAATTATGTGGAAAGATAAAATAAAACTCATTTCTCTTCTTATGAACCATGTCTAAATCAGTTCCTTGAGTAAAACACTGACCATACCTTCAAAAAAATCAAAGTCTTGTAAATCATCCGGCAGCCGCGGCAGGACATCTGCAAAGTCTTCCTGGTTCAATTCCAAGTCGTGCGGAATGTCAGTGATCTCATTGGCAATGTCATCCGGCAACTCGTCAGCACTCAGCTCTGGCGTGGAAGGGCTTCTGCAAAGACAGAGTAGCCGTCCAGACACCTACAATGCAGGTCACCCGTCCTCGGTGCACATCCCTCACTCTCTAAGCATCCAGTGCAAACACAAGAGATGGCCGCTCTCTCCAGCCATGGCAGCGGCTCATCCCCACACTTGGGAACTGATGACCAGAGAGTCAGCTCACTCTCAGTCTCACAGAGACTTGAGGATGTCTAGGAATACACAGGGCTCTGTCTCAAAACAATTCTTTTCCCTTACTGCATGAGAGGGAAATTGGAACACAGGACATTGCAGAAAGACCCACCTCACTACCTGTAGCCATGAATTCCTACAGCCTTTACCCATGATTAAGACAATCATTACTAGACAGTACTTTCACTTCAAAGTAGTAAAATGAATCACTATTTAGGGTATCTATGTTTTAGTAAAATTTCAAAACTGATCAATGAAATAAATGGACAGGAGTGAACTGACATCATTATATCAAAATATTTAAGTCTGCCAAAATTGTAAAAACTCATATTCCTAATTAAATACTTCTATTTTAACATGTATAATTTTAGTTAAAACAGAAGAACCTGAGTGAATAAAATTATCAATTTTAGCACTATTTTCTTTGCTCTAATGAAAAACTGGCATTGATAAATGTATAACACAGACTTAGTCAGACACTGGTAAAGTCTGTATATGACACTGTTCAAAGGGTTTAAGCTGAGATACCCAAGGGCTGTGGTAGGTTAGGGCACCACTGACCGGATCTGGGAGGCCTGCACTGGCAGTGAGACGCTGGTGGGCATGCTGAGATTCCCTTGGGGCACTGCAGGAGGGATGGGCTTCTGGGGTCGACGAGGTCCACGCCGTCTCTTCTTCTTGTGTTTTTTGGTAAGTGCAGGGGGCTTTGTTTTTTTCCTAGGTTTCCTCTGTTGCTGGTGCTGAACTTTACGGGAGTTATCTCCTCTCAGGAAATTATCCTTTAAAATGAATAAAGCATTTTTAAAAACCTACCCTACCCCTCACTAACTCCTAGGTTAGTGCACAGCAGGGTGACTAGCGAATGGCAATTCTCTATATATTTCAAGACCAGAAGAAAGCTTAAAGCTTTTACTCAAAAGAAATGTAGGTACACTGCCTGCCTAGCATGTGCAGGGCCCTGAGCTGGAGCCCCAATATCACATTAAACCAGGTGTGGTGGTGCACGCCAGTACTCTAGATAGGCACCTGAAGGAGGCAACTGGAAGATCAACCCAGGCTACACCAAACCCTGTCTCAAAAGAAAAAAAAAAAGAGTTAAATATTTGAAAGATATGTTTTACCCAATTTAAATATTGTATAATATGGAAACATCACATAATTCTAATGATAATTTTTGTGCATCAGTCAGAATAAATTTATCTAAGGCTGCAGATAACAATAAGTCTCAGTGGTTAGGAGCACAGACTGACCCTCCAGAGGTCCAGGGTTGCATTCCCA
The DNA here is from genome assembly GCF_021556685.1 of Rattus norvegicus. Classification (NCBI taxonomy): domain Eukaryota; kingdom Metazoa; phylum Chordata; class Mammalia; order Rodentia; family Muridae; genus Rattus; species Rattus norvegicus. The sequence goes on from NC_141542.1 coordinate 79,636,798, forward strand.
GCACCCATTGGCAGCTCACAACTGGCCCAGGAGAAGTGACGCCCTTGCCTAACCTTTATAAGCATGAAGCACTCACGTGGTCCATACACTCACATATAGGAAACCACTCATACACACAGAGATAGATAATTATCTGACAACCCTAAGGTTATCTGGGAAAAACTTAACTATCAGAAATGCTCTCTTAATGCTTCCTAAAACTATATATAATAAATGAACAAAAATGTTAACTGAATTCACAGTTCACATTGATCTTTCCCCTGTCTCCTCCCCCAACCCCAGAACACTGCCTAGTATGTGAAAGCCAATGGTTGATCTCCAGCAAAGCCAACAAACAAATGAGACACTATGATAGTTTATGTTCTCCAAACACTTACTCTTGCCATGAAGAAGCATCAAGAAAAAGAGGCATAAATACACCCCTCAGAAGATGAGTAACAGATTTTAAAGACAAGGATGGGTAAGGGAAGGGACCATCCTAGGCCAAAAGAAACAGCAGAAACAAGGACAGACTGACAAGCTAACTGGTGGAGGAGCTTGGAACTAGAGCATACATGATTCTGAATTCAGTGACTTTAAACTTTAATAGGCAGGGAGACTTTTCCTTCCTTTTCTTTCCAACTAGAGGAGTCACTTTTGAGGAAGAAACATGACAAACATGTTAAGAGATGCCGGCCTTCTAGCAATGCACAGGGATGAACAAGTAGATGTCAAGGTTCCTTCAGAACAGGAATCAAGGTTCCCATCTCAGAGCCAAATGCAAGGCAATAAATAGGGATCCCTTCAGAGGCCACATCAGCATTCAATAAAATAAATACAAAGCAAAGGGCTCATCTGAAATTCTTTTTTAAACAATTTATTCCATTATTTACCAATCTGTGTGCATGTCTGCACGAATGTATGTACAGGTATACACAGGTGCACACACATGCTAAGGGCAGAAGAGCGTATTGGTCCCTAAGGCATTTGTGAGATGTCCAGCTTGTCATGTGGGTGCTGGCATCCAAACTCAGTCCTGTCCTTAGAGTTCTTGCATCCCTGAGTGTGTGATCTAAATTTCCACTGTTAATAAGCCAGTCACGGGGTTGGGGATTTAGCTCAGTGGTAGAGCGCTTACCTAGGAAGCGCAAGGCCCTGGTTCGGTCCCCAGCTCCGGGAAAAAAAAAAATAAATAAATAAGCCAGTCACTCTGCAGAGCTTTGTGATAGCTCCCGTTGTAAGACACTGTATTCCAACAATGTCTATTTGATACCCTGCCTGCAACAGAAGAGTGCTTGTGACTGCTGACACCTTACACTTACTGCCATCGAGATGAGGGTCACAGGAGGCATTACACACATACGTATCAAACATGGTTACAGCTCATGCTGTCACTGCTTGAATTCAGCTATGCACACTGTTGGTACAACTTATGCACACACACAAAGTGTACCAGAAAGGCACAAAGAGCAGCAGGGTATGGAACCGATGACAGTGAGACGGACACTAATACTCAAGAATGAACCACAGCAGGCTGTGTTCTCAAAGTAACAATCCAGTAAAGGAGGAAAACAAAGTACATTAAGTTGTATTATAGCTTCAGAACAAAGAAAAACCTGCCTTTTGCATGTCAAATAATATAGCTGAGATGAGGAGGAGGAAAATTAGAAATCTGTATCTAAACAGCCTTTTTTTAAAAAAGATTTATTTATTTTATGTATATGAATACAGTAAGCTGTCTTCTGACACGCCAGAAGAGGGCATCAGATCCCATTACAGATGGTTGTGAGCCACCATGTGGTTGCTGGGACTTGAACTCAGGACCTCTTAACCACTGAGCCATCTCTCCAGCCCTCTAAATAGCCTTTTTTTTTTTTTTTTGGTTCTTTTTTTCGGAGCTGGGGACCGAACCCAGGGCCTTGCGCTTCCTAGGCAAGCGCTGTAACACTGAGCTAAATCCCCAACCCCTAAATAGCCTTTTAATAGGCTCTTTTAATAGCTATATAACTTAAGAAAAACCATTGTATCTACAACTGGCAACATTTTTTTTTCTGGTGATATATAAGACAGTGTTTAAATAGTTGATACCATTCTTTAGTCTATGAATCCTGGGACAGCTCTTAACTAAATAGCTAAAAGGACTGCAGACAGCAGTGTTTGGAAACTAATACCATTAGATCAAATTTAAATCAGGGAAGACAAGGAAAGCACAAAATCAAAAATTCTGAAAGGATTATTTCATGTAAACTTAAGTATAGACTCTGAAGTTGTAGATTTACTTTTTAAAGCCAGTGCTGAGGATATAGAAGAATGCTCGCTGAGCATATAGGATACCAGGTGTGATGGTAGGCCTATCATCCTACCACTCATCAGGTGGAAGTTAGATCTGAAGTTCACTGTTATCCTCAGCTGGATACCAAGATCAAGGCTAGCCTCAGGGACAGAAGACCTGTCTCAAACCTCCACTACCAGCAGGGAAAAGGCCCACATTCATCCCTGGGAGGTCACTAACAGATCCTAGTCTTGCATGTATGTGGGATGGCAGGGGACACCGACATGAAGAACTGAGTCCTGTGCTGCTTTGAAAGCTGCTGGGCCCTCATCAACAAGGATCTATGGAGCCATCAACCAAGGTCTACACAGCAATCCAAAACACACAGAGGCCTAGGACAGTGACCCAGCTGGTATCGCTCAAGCATCAGACTGCAAGCGTCCACATACAGAGCCAGGCTCAGCACCAGGCATCTATCTCTCCAGCACTGGGGAGGCAGAGGCATGCATCTCTCGAGTTGGTTGAGCAGCCAGTTAAGCCAATCAGTGAGCTCCAGGTTCAGCGAGAGAAGCTGTCTCAAAAAACAAGAGTGAGAAGAACTGAGAAAGAGCACACACACACAAACAGGTATAGATATACAAAAGCATGCGGGAAGCTGGGTGTGCTGGCTCTCACACCTATAATCTTAATACTCAGGGGTAGCTAAGGCACATACTTTATAAGTTCCAGGCCAGCTTGAGCTAGAGTGAAACCCTACCTAAAAACAAAAACAACAAAACCCAGAAAATTATTCTGCATTCATATAAAGCCCAAATAAACAGAAAAATGCCCATCTTTTAAATGTATTTCAATTAAATAAAAATAAATAAATAAGTACTTGGGAGGCAGAGGCAGGAGGATCTCTGTGAGTTCAAGGACAGCCTAATTTACAGATTGAGTATTTGGACAGCCAGGGCTACACAGAGAAACCCTAGTCTTGAAAACCTAGAAGGAAAATAAATCCAACATTTCTATGTGAAGTTTAGTATTTGTCGTGGTTTATATATGCTTGGCCCAGGGAATGGCATTGTTGGGAGACGGGGCCTTGTGGGAGTAGGTGTGTCACTGTGGGTGTGGGCTTTGAGACCCTCATCCTAGCTGCCTGGAAGTCAGTATTCTGCTAGCAGCCTTCAGATGAAGATGTAAGACTCTCAGCTCCTCCTGTACCAGGCCTGCCTGGATGCTGCCGTGCTCCTGCCTTGGTGATCATGGACTAAACCTCTAAACCTGTAAGCCAGCCCAATTAAATGTTGTTTTTATAAGAGTTGCCCTGGTCATGGTATCTGTTCACAGCAGTGAAACCCTAAGACAGTATTCAAAGTTTTCAAAACGTGATCCTAAAACTGAACTAACCAAAAAGAAGATCTTGGTAAGGCCAGTGTGTTAACAAGGGAACAGACCAGAAAGGCAGCCTCTCTGCCTAACTGGACCCTTAGCTAATGGCAAAGCCAGAGCTGCAAACCAGCTGCCTGGTCCTTGATACCAATGCATGCTCAAAGTGCACCATGCTCAGAGAATACCTTGCACCTTGCCTTTCTGGCCTTATGGTCCAGAAGGTACACAGCACAGTATCTCAAGACAGCTGCTTGATAAATGAAAATACAGCTCAAGTTTGAGGAGTTTGTTTTCCATGCTGGCCTCAAACGCAAAATCTCATTCATGTCAGACAAGTACTCTACTGCTAAGCTACAGCTTCACCCCAAATCAAACCCATTTTAAATAATTATCTAATTCAAAAATTTGACTAATTCAAATGTGTCTCTCTTTCAAATTATTCTAAATTAATTAGGGTTCATGATACTAACATTAACAAAAGCAATAATTAAGTTCAACAAAATTATAGAAAGGCTTGGTATTTTGCCTAAACTTTATTGAATATCCAGAGATTCCCAGAACTGCATATTAAAAAAAAAAACTGAAGGCGAAGATGGTGTGTAAAACCTGCTATGTATAAGAAACTACAACTATACTACTGTGTGTGTTTATGAATGAGACATAAAGATACGAATGGATGATTTTTAAAAAGCATCTTATCTAAATAATAACAGGTTTGGTATTTCTCATCTGAAACACTGAGGGACCAGCAGTGTTTTTGAGGTTTTGTATATTTGCATATAATTTGCATATGAAAAATCATTACCCCAGAGATCTAAAAACCAGCATCTGGAAGGCTCCAAAACATGTACTTTTTGAGTGTCATGCCATCTTAAAACTGCACAGATTTTGGGTTTTTGGATTAGAGATATTCAAACTGTACTAAGTACTCTTTGAAATACTTGGGAGTTTGGTTTGGTTTTGAAAAAGGCCTCAAATTCAAGAGGTCAACACACTATTTTGAAATTTTTTAGTCAAAGGCAACACAACATAGTGTTTCCAGTACTGAAACCACTGTTTGTACAGAACTTCATTAGTGTCTTATTCCTAGTGGAAACAGTCATCAGCAGTTTGAAAGCCCCAACTGCAGGGCATAAATGCTAAACTTACCATCTTTTTGGCATGTTCTTCGCACAGGGGCGTCTGGTGTGTAATGTCAAACACTGGCACAGAGCACTGCTGTCCGTCTGCAAACTTGGCAGTGCAGCTGGAGAACAGCTGCTGAGAACGGTTCAAGAGGATGTCTGGGGTTTGTAGTCAGGAAGAAAACACACTCAAATCATTTAACTCTTCTGTATCTGAATAAAGTGTCACTCCCCTCGTGTTTTACAAGTACTACCCTGTCTCTATCAATCAACAGGGGAAATTCTGAGGGACTATTTAGCTAACAGGCGCTCGCTCAGGCAAATCTCCTTACGGCCATTCTAAATCAACTTCTACGCTGTGAATAAACAATAACACTTTCTTGTTAAACCTTCCTGAAATCCCTGCTAAAAAGATGTTGTAAAGTCAGCAACTGACTTTTTTCTCTTAGGTATTCTATCTTATCTATGTATGAGTGTCGTGCCTGGATGCTCTTACATATACCAAATATCAACTGCACTGGAATGGATGGTTGTAAGCTACTGTGTGGGTTCTGGGAATGGAAATCAGGTCCTTCTGAAGAGCAAGGAACAAGTGCTCTTAACTGATAAGCCACCTCCCCAGCTTCTAAAATCAGCATTTAATAAGAAAACTTTATCTTAGGATACTCAACAAAGAGAATGAAAATTTAAATAAAAAAAACCCATCTGTCCAAGGTTGAATTTTTTATTAACATTTACAGGACCAAAATAAAACTCAAATTAATGACGAAAATTAATTTGAAAGCCCTATTTAAAATTGAAATGTCTAGGGCCTCTTGTTCTGTTTGTTGTTTTTTAGACAGGGTCTTGCTATATAGCCTAAGCTAGCCTTAAACTCGTGACTATAGAGTAAGACCACCTCAAAAGACAAAGAAAAGTTCATCTTCTTAGCCAGACCTCTGGGCTGAGGGCAGGGCTTGTCAGCAAGCATGTAAGCAGAATATGAGACCTTCTACTCAATTTCCAGTACCACACACACACACACACACACACACACACACACACACACAAACGCAAAGATTTATTTTCTATTTAAAATGTACATTTGGGTTTCCCTTTTTTTAATTTATATTTGTTATATATAAACTGTTAGAGAAGAGCCTAGTAAGACTCAAAGTAAAGGACAGAAAGGAGGCCCAAAATGTATGTGTAGGAGCCAGGTGTGGGAGGGTCTGGAGGTCACTGAGCCTCAGAGTGTGACGCCAACCAGACATGATGAGCCCCTGTTTCTAGGAAGGAAGGAAGAAGGAAAGAAGGAAGGAAGGGAAGAAAGAGAAGGAGGGAGGGAGGGAAGAAAGGGAAGAAGGGAGGGAGGGAGGGAGGGAGGGAGGGAGGGAGGGAGGGAGGGAGGGAGGGAGGGGAGAGAGAGAAAACATTCATCCTGAACACAATTACAGACCTGTAACCCTCATATCTGAGAGGGTGAATCAGGTTTCAGGCCAGCTAAGTAACATAGTAACAGTAGGGTTATATCCTACTTTACTATACCGCACATAAATACATACAAAATTAAGACTGCAAATCAGAGACTGCTAATGTAAAATGTTCCAGCTAGGTGTGATGACATAAGCCTATAAGCTCAGCCCACAGGAGAGTGAGGAATGACTGCCACAGGCTTAGGGGCAACCAGGGCTATACAGCAAGAGCCTGTCTGATGAAAACAAATACAAGCATTTTCAATGGTACTCAGTTTTAATATTTAATAAAGATGAGGGTAGTGACCCAGTGAAGTGACTTAGTGGGCAAAGGAGCTTTCTTAGCAAACCTGCTGACCATAGTTCCATTTTGAGAGTACACGTAAAGGTGAGAAGAAAGACTGACTTTACACAGTGAGTTAAAGGACAGTTGGGACTACTAAAATATTGTCTCATAAACAAACAAACAAACAAACAATGTGCCAGATCTGGTGGCACTAGCCCTTAATCCCAGCACTTAGGAGGCAGAGGCAGGAAGAGCCACAGTTTAAGGCCAGCTGTGTCTATAAAGAGAGTTTCAGGACAGCTAAGGCTACACAGAGAAACCCTGCCTCAAAACAACAAAAAGAGTGCTGTTTTCCCACAATCACAGCGGCCCCAAGCTAGAAGCACCTAGAGAAGCAGCACTCCGCTTTAGTGAGAAGCATCCCACGTCAGCTATACAGCACCTGCTTTGCTGCTCTGTGTAGAGGTCCAAGCTCTCACTCTGGCACAGGTCCTCAACTAGAATTAAATGCCTGTCCCTTCTCCATTTGTGAGACAGCAAAAGAGCACAAGATGATGTGCTCACCAATCTCTCCTTGCCAAACTCAGTGTAATGAAAATAAAATATACAATGACATAATAAGGAATTTATTCAAGACTATATGAAATTAGAAATTATCTAAAAATTATTCTGATAATAGCTTTTATTTTACAAGTTCTTTTTTTTTTTTTTTTTTTTTTTGGGCCAGACATGGTGGTGTACACCTGGAATCTCAACAGTGAGGACACCAAGGCATGAGAAACATGAGTTTGAGACCAACTACAACTATATAATGAAGTTCTACTTCAAAAGGAATGGAGGCAGGGAGCACCCACTTGATTTTACAATGACATACTGCAGGAGAGCATTTGCCTAGCATGCAGAAGATTCTGTTCCACTCCCAGTACCACTGGGGGTAAAAGTACACAGCCTGGCAGTAGTGGTGCAAAACAGAAATAGGTGGATCTCTGTGAGTTCTACACCAGCTTGGTCTAAGATTGAGTTCTAATACAGCTATGGCTACACAGTATTTCTGTCTCGAAAAAACAAAATAAAACCAGCACAGAGCCCACCAGGGCTTAGTACCTTCAACGGCTGCTTACTGAGTTAAAAGGATACGCTGGAAACAATGCCTGGTGAAGGGCAGGGCCTGGTTTGTGCACTGTTCACCCTTCACTGTTCCACTGCAAGCTGCTGGCTCCACCTCCTTCAACTTGGTCTGGCTGAGGCTACAGACAGAAAAATATAAAATTCATTTAAATGCTCTAACAACTCAGGGTAAGCTTTTTAATGCTGATCTCATTATTTATATGTATGTGCAGCCATGAATAAGCACAGCAAAGCCCTGGAAGTCAGAGGACAACTCCCGGGAGTCGGTTCTTTTCTCTTCCATGTAAGTTCTGGAGATCAAACACAGGTCATTGAGTTGGATGGCAAGCACCATTACCCACTGCCCATCTCCATGGCCCCCAGGATAAATTTTCTTGAACATGCATATTCTAACTATCTTTACTGTACACAGTTAAAACACAAGTATGTGGTAAAGTCAGCAGATATTACAATTATCAAATGTGTTATTTTACTGACCAACTAACATTCAAGGCAAACAGCTATATCACAGTGGTTTTCAGATATACCTCTCTGGTCATTTGTTTTCCTCTTGTTTTCTGAGACGGGGTCTTTCTCTGTAGCATACACTTAGCTTCCTGCCCTTACCTCCTGAGTGCTGGGATTAGGCTGTCTATCTTGGTGCTTTGTTTTGTTTTGGCTTTTGTTGTTTTGGCTTTGGAGGACAGGGTCTCTTTAAGTAGCTCAGGCTAACCTAGAGAGAACTATCCAACACAGACTAGTCTCAAACTCACAGCAATCCTGCTTCATTCAAACTCCCCACACAGATGTGTGGGGAAGGGATCACAAGCATAAGCCACTATGTGCAGCTTGTGGGTCGAAGGAGACCATGAAGCAGACGGACTCTCTTCACTATGTGACAACTAACACGGACTCTCTTAAGCCTTGCCTCTCTTCCCCACTTAAAAAGCAGAGGCAGCAAGCACCTTTAGCTGGCAGGACTGCCTGAGCAGAGACCCGACACAACTTTACCATTCATGGAAAACAGGGAGGGGTGCACAGTAGTCAGCTGAGTTGGTTATCGGTCTCTACTCTTATCATCAGGACCATTTGGCCACCTAGTGCTAATAAACAGTAAGTCTACAAAGACAACTGAGGAGGGATTTTAATCTAGCAATATGGCTAGAATACAGATGCACCTTAGCGCAAACCTTTAATCTCTCTGGCTGGAATATAGTACATGCCTTTGGTACATTCTTAGTAATACCTTTAATACCAAACAATGAAGGTAAAATTAGTTTGTAGAAGGAAGTATTTATATTTCAAAGTGATGTCTAATTGAGTAACAGACAAAGTAAAGAATCAGAAAAAGATTTGACAGAATAGGATATGTCCAACTCTCAAGAGAACAGAGAGAAAAGAGAGGCTACTTAACAGAGAACAGAGAGAGGAAAAAGAGAAAAGGTAGTTTTACTGTGACAGTTGTAGAGACAGGTTGAAGAAAGAACATGCTAGACACAGGGGAAGACACAAGCCAGAGAATGAGAAAGGAGTCAGAAGTTTAGAAGAAATTGCCAAAGTTAGTATGAGGCCAAGCAGAACAATTTGGTCAGAAGCTGAGAGAAGCCGGTTTGAATCAGTCAGCTTGGAGAAGAATTTGGAGTTGGCCAGCTACCACCCAGCCAGAGTTCAAAGAGAACTGGAAAGTATAAGTTTATTTAGCAGTCTCAGAGGCTAAAAACATTCTAGGTCTAGATTATACTGTACAGAAGCTAGCAGCTTCCAGGACAAGGCCTACCTTAGCAGACAGAGGCAATAAGTCTTGGAGATGACAATTACATCAGGTGAATAAAAGTTATCTTTACAAACACCTGAGTGTCAAATGGGAAAGGGGATGTGAATATGCTGAAATGGTTTAAGCTTCGTACATCCTTCATACATTCCTTATACATCCTTCAAAATGTGCTCACTTTGAAATACTTATAAGGCTTGCTAAATGTTTGCAATTCCATGCTTCATTATTTGAATACTATCTTAATTTAGACCACTTGTGATATAAGCATTTAAACTTCTATCTCATCTGTAAGCAACATCTGCATTAGGTTCTAGGTCAATCATAAACACTATGTAAGGCAGGCATTGGGAGGCAAATCCATAGCAGTAGCACTAGGAAGGTGCTGGAAGCAGGAGGAGCAGCTCTGGCTATGAGACTCTCTGAATAAACAAAGACTAAGGACCAGCAAGATGGCTCAACAGGTAAAGTGCTTGCCCTAAATCTAGAGTCTAAGTTTGATCCCCAAAACACATATGGTAAAAGGAGAGAACTCATACCTGCAATTTGCCACCTCTCTACACATGCACTCAAAATTTAAAATTGAGTAGCACAAATTTAAAAGTAGAAAAAGACTTCACAGGGGTAGAAAAGTAGATGATTGAAATATCTAATATCTTGCTGGGAAGGATGGCATGGGCCTTTAATCCCAGCACTCAGGAAGCAGGCAATTCCTTTACCTACTGAGCCATCTTGCTGGCCCTTAAGTTTGAGGTCAGCCTGGTCTATATAAAGAATCCCAGGCCAGCCAAAGCTACACAGTGAGACCTTGTCTCAAAACAAACAAACAAACAAAAAGAATATTAAATTTTATTTGTTGGTGCTGGGATTGATGCTAAACACCAGGAGCATATAGACAAACCCTCAATGACTGACCCGCAACTTCAGCTCATGTTGCCAATATATTTTCCACTACCCCTAGAAAAGATGTTTATACTATTAATGTTAGCCTATAAAAATGCACAATTTTCATAAGAAAAGCTGTATTACACTAACAGCTATGCCCCATATTGCTTGGTCTAGATTTTTATACCACATGGCACTCAATATAAAACATAATTTCACTGAACACTTTAATAATCTACTGACCTGTCTACCAAGCCCAATGTGCAATATATTTCCTCATTTCTTTCTTTTCTTAAAACAAACAAACAAACAAACGAACAAAACAGTCTCATGTAACTCAGGCTGGTCTAAGTAAACTCACTATGTAGCTAAGAATGACTGATTTCCTGAGCCTATTTACTAAATTCTGGGATTACAAGTTTGCATCTATGTCTCTTCTCTCCCTCTCCCTCTCCCTCTCCCTCTCAGTTTACCCATCTGTCTCATAAATCCAAGGTCAGAATTTCATTATCTCTACAGATAAGTTACAGTCACTATGGTATTAAAAACAATATTATCCAAATAGCACTAATAAAGCAAAGAGAATTACTAATGTGTCATTAATCATGGGTGACAAATGACATTGAGTCTGTGTGAAGGCTGTAGGGACCATCTGGACAGGTTCTCTTTGGTTTGCCAGTCTGTTTTGTTCACCAGTAATAGGACTTGAACTTAGAGCCTCACGCTTCCTGGTGAAATACTCAACTGCTAAGCTACATTGCCCTGGCAGTCTAACTTGATACTGAAGTTGGTTTGGGAGGTGTTCTGAAAACTACTTATGAGTCAGAGAAAAGCTGGAGGGATGACTCCTAGTGCACTGTGATACCTGGGTTAAAGCCTACAGAACTACCGAAAAGGAAAAAAGTGAGAGTTTTTTACAGTACCAAACTGCCTCAATCTCATGGTATAGACCCTTACATCTTTGACAAGATCATTATCAAGTATCAGAACTGAGGTATACAAAGCTTATGTACATAGCTGCTTTATGCTGCAGATATAATTTCTACTGATATTATTCAGTGGACAGACTTATAAAGCCATAGGAAACAACTGTTGAACTGAGTAAACTGTCGAATAGAGAATAGGCCTCCACATGTTAAATTCTACTCATCTGTTCATCAACTGGAGGTCTCAGATCATTGCTTCTGTATTCACAGCAGTTACTGTGTGCATTGGGAAACGTATTCAAGTGACTCATGAGTAAAATAGAAGACTTAAGAGTATATAAACTAATATTTCAATATTCAATAGTGCAATCAGTAACATATTTTTGTATATAAACTTATTTTTTCATATAAATAGAGACTTAAAGTTATTACCTAAAACTATAAAAATTTAAAATAATATTTTTAAATCAGAACTGAATATTCTAGATTTGAAAAGCTGTTCCTTAGCTGGGCAGCAGGGGCATATGCTTGAACTCTAGCACTGGGAAGGAGAGATGGTATTAGTTAAAGCCAGCCTGGACTATATATTAAGTTCTAAGACAGCCAAGTCAACACGACTGCTTCATCACAAAAGAAACGAGAAACAAAGACATTTCCTTAAAGTGAGATGTTAAAAAATGTTTAACTCGGGGTTGGGGATTTAGCTCAGTGGTAGAGCGCTTGCCTAGCAAGCGCAAGGCCCTGGGTTCGGTCCTCAGCTCCAGAAAAAAAAAAGTTTAACTCAATTCAATGCTTTAAATGTGTATTTCAAGTAATACTAAAAGATAGTTATAACTATGGTAAGTATATATATTTTAAAATCCTATATATGAGACTAGAAAATTTTACTTAATTTTTTTGGTTACAAATACCAAAAACCATTTTTTAAAAAATATATAACTTAATTATTATAAAATTTTCTCTATCAAAACAGCATAAAAGCGATTTCTAATATTCATATTTTAACACATTATACAAATGCTATTAAACTGTATTTTCAAATGAATTTAGGAGAATGGCCATGGTATATTTCTGAGAAGAAAAACCAGATACAGACCTTTTTGTTTTGTGCGGGGTTTGTTTGCTTGTTTATGATGTGGTCTTAATTAGCTCTCTGGACTTGAGTTCACAACCTTCTGCTCTCAGCACACACAGTGCCGGAGTTACAGGTATATGATGTAGGGAGAAGCTTGAGTACTATGTGGAAGCATCACCTATCAATAAAAATCTGATGGCCAATAAGCTGAGGCAGGACTAGAAAGTGAGACATCCCACAGAGAGACAGACAGACAGACAGACAGAGAGAGAGAGAGAGAGAGAGACAGACAGACAGACAGACAGACAGACAGACTCTGGGATAGAGTCAAGTTCAGGTACTATAGACGGAGACTTGAGGATATCGGATGTATAAAATTGGGGAGAGGTAACTACACACATGTCAGACATAGAATAGCATAAGTGAATAAGTTATGACCTAGTGGGAGGAGGTCTCGCTTATGGCCTAGGCGTGTTTTTAACAAATAACAAGCGTCCAAGTTGTTACAGGAACAGACCAACAAAGAACTTTTCAACAATACAGGTTAATTTTAACTTAAATACATAAAACAGAAAAGGTCTAAAGAGTGACACCTATATTATACAGTCACTAAAAATTCTGTTTTCCTAGATTGGGTGGCAAATGCCTGGAATCCCGGTGTTCTGAGACAGAATAGGCAGCACAAGTCTAAGGGCAGCCTGGGTGTGTACTACATATTCACCTATGGAGCCAGTAAGACAGCAAGAGAAACAAAACAAATACAACTAACTACTGTGAACACAAGGTAATATGCAATTAAAAGAAAGCATAACTAATACAAGTAAAATTTATTTTACTATACAATAAAAATACTAGGTTATGGTTAGAAAAAGATATAATTTTTAAAGACAACAATCATTAATTTAAATAACAGGAAAATTGTAAGCATTGCAATTTGTTTTGGTTTTGTTTGTTTTTCTAAGATAGTCAACACTGTCAGTCAGATGAAGTGGTGTCTGCTATAATCTCAGTACTCAGGAGGCTGAGGCAGGAGGATCCAGAGTTTGAAGCTGGTCTGGATGACACAGAATCACAAAGCTAACAAGCAAGAGAAACAACATTCTCAAATCTTGTTAAGTCATAAATTCTAATGTAACTCAAGGAATCAAGAACCAGTAAATGCTTTCATTTCTCTGTCAGCTCAAGGTAGCAACTCCTTCTTAACAAAACCAAACATGGCACTCAACTACTTGAGACTTAATGTGTATTCACCTCACACAATGCCTCAACCATCCCTCAAAGGTGAATGAAGCATAGCGGGAGACAAGGCCTGAGAAGGGAGGCCTTGCCTTCGTAGCTCTAGCTCTAACCTGTCTCGGCTACACGCAGCTCTCCGAAGTTCTTGTATCAGCTGACCAGTACATTCGGGCTCCTTACTGGCTGCCTGCAGCAGCGCCTTCCTAAACGTATGCCGGCATTTCTTTTGTCGCGACTCTGCACGCTCCAGGCGGCAGAGGTGCTTGTATTTCTGCTGAAAGTAAGTGCAAAGTTGGGTCACCCTGGAGCTCCTGCTCTCCGCATCGTCGTCATCTGACCTAGAAAGGGCAGGGTAAAGGGGAAACTGATTACATGGGAAGTTCACGTAAGAAAGGGGACAAACAAGGGTTAGTGGATACACACTAGTTATGCTCAACACTTCTGTGGCATGAGAACACACAATACACCAGGAGAAATTCCAGTAGTGCTGAAGATAAGCACAAGACTCCAGCAACAGCGGGGCAGTGGGGCTCATCCTGGCCGGCCTTCTACAGGCTCTACTGCACCCAGTAGGGCAGAAAGGACAAGCATTTCTTTATCTTTGCTCCCTGAGGATGCGGACATTGTCTCTTCTTGACAACAGTCACCTCAGAAACACAGCAGTCACTTCCAACAGCCCTTACCAAGAGCTAAAACACTTTACATTCTGCTTTATGGGATCTTCTCTCACTTAAAGCACATATGGCATAGGACCATGGGCCTGCCATGGTAGCTACAGAGGCATCCAAACTGCTTCCTAGGCCAGCGTTACAGTTTCCTACCATGCTAATGTGACTGACTGCTGATCCCAGTTTAAGTGTTTGCTGGAAAGGATGCTGAGGGTACTTCTAAGCTAACCGTGCTGTATTGTACTTGCTCAGTATTGCTTACCAGCACCAAGGACAAAATGTCAACTTTTGTAGAGGACAAATATGACCTCATTTTTATTGTTATGAATAGTGCACATGACCTGAACACTGATGGCACATGACCTTCTTTATCTTCTATTATAAGGAAACACTACAGTGCAACTCCCAGAAAACGGGCGTTAACACTGCCTGTCTCCTGTGGCTCAGTATGTTTTTGCTTTGTTAGAGGGTGGCATTTTACTCCATATCAGCCCACAGCAAGCTACTCTATAAACGTCTGTTTAGAATATCTCCTAGAAACATGTCCTTTACAGAATAGTTTCTACTATAAATACACAAATTAAAGGCTCATACCTCAATTTTTGCATTTATTGAACATCTACTGTGTGTCTATTATGCTAACTACCACAGGAGAAGCAAGTGGAAACGAGTTTGCAATGAGATCTACACAAGAGAAATTCACTCCCAGATGGATTAATACAAAAGAGGCCAGAACCAGTAACTAACACAGTGAGTGGAGCAGAGACCAAAGGCTCAAAGCTCTACCACAAGGCAGAAAAAATATCTGAGAACTCAGCTTGGTGACATATTCAGGAGACAGAGGCAGGAGGATTGCCTTGAATTCAGGGCTAGGATGGCATTCATGGTGAGGCCTTGTTGAAAAAAATAATAATAGACAAACCAACAAAACAGAAAACAAAGATTAAGGGGTAGGGTGTCCAGCTAAGTACAGTGGCACAAATGGCATAAGTTTGCAATCCCAAATTCACTGCTAGCTTGGACTACATGGTGAATTCCAGGTTAGCCAAAGCTACTAGTCAGAGTGCGTTGGGAGGGAAAATCTAGGAGTGTCTTAGAATGTCAGGTTCCCAGGCCTTACTGCAGATCTGCTGGTGAGTGCTTATGAGGTCGAGTCTAAGAATGAACTTATGTTTCAATTGTTCCTCAGAGCTCACTGTAGGTCTACACTGCAGAGTTCTAGCAGGGTCGATGGGTGCTATAAACATGGTATGGGTGAGTATGACGACTGTAAGCTGTGGCAGAGGTATGGAAAGGTGTCACTGATGCCCACTGCTGAATGACAGGCTCAGTCTGTAAAGAAGACAGCAGGAGCACTAGCCTTGAAGAAAGCATCCGTACTGAGGACAGACATCAGGAGACCTCACACAGACGGACACTCCATGGAGACAGGACGGGAAATGACATGGTAAGTAGCTGGGCTAAGAAGGATATAGAATAGAGGGAGTGAGGACAGCTGAAGTTCCAAGTCTAAATGCCAAATCTAAGAGTTTAGTGCCAGGGCTGGTGGCACTGGCCAGTATTTCTAGCTACTCTGGAGGTTGAGACAGGAGGCTCCCAAGTTAAAGGCCATCTTGACCTGTAGAGTCAATTCTGGTCCAGCCTGAGCAACGTGGCAAGACCCTGTCCCAAAACTAAGTAAAGAAAAGGCTGGCACACAGCTCAGCAGTCGAGCACTCACGGAGTAGAGAGAGTCAGTTCCCAGTGAGGAAGCTGGAGGAAAGCTGAACTTTATTTCAAAGATAAGGAAGAATCTTTACAGGTATTTAAGAAAATGAATAATAGCTAGACATGATGGTGCTGGCCTTTAATCCCAGTAGTCAGCTAGTCAGGAGGCTGACTCAGGAGGATCTCTAAGTCTGAGGCCAGCCTGGTATACACTGTGAGTTCCAGAACAGCCAGGGCTATGTAGAGAGACTTGTCTCAGCAAACACAAAAGAAAGAGAGAGAGAGAGAAAGAGAGAGGGGGGGGGAAGGAAGGAAGGAAGGAAGGAAGGAAGGAAGGAAGGAAGGAAGGAAGGGAGACAGACAATGGGTAGCAAGGCCTCGTGAGTCAGAATACCCAGTGGGTAAGCTCCAGGCCTCAGTGGATGCCCAGAGCCCATGTAAGAGGATGGGAGTGAAGAGAGGAAGCGATGGCTCAGGAATTAAAAACCGCTTTATTCTTACAGCATACCTGGTTTTCACTCCCAGGACCCACAGGGTGGCTTTCAACCACCCATAGCTCCGGTTCCAGGGTATCCAAGGCCCCATTCTTATCTCCTTGGGTACCAGGTATATATGTAGTGGAGGCAGACTCAAAACTCATACGATAAAAGAAACGAATCTAAAAAAGGGCCTGGGGCATGGTACACACACCGATAACCCTAATAGGTGGGAATGGGGACTGCCAGAACTTGGTGACAACCAGACTAGCCTCGGATTCATCGAGAAACCTGACCTCAAAGGAATAAGGCAGAGAGAGCTAGAGTAGAACACCTGATATTCTCCTCTGGCTTCCACACAGGAGGCCTGTGCATGTACAAACACACACACACACACACACACACACACACACACACACACACACACACACGCATGCATGCACATAGTACACTAAAGCCAGGCAAGCAGTAAGGTAATGTATTATTTGTTAAAAGAAGGAAAGTAAAAACTAGAAAAGCAGGGTCTTGCGGCCATCAAGGCAGCCAGGCATGTGAAATGTGCCACAGAGGAAAAGAACTGAGGCAGGCATGAGCCTCAAACAACAAAGGGCACTGTCACTGTGGCAATTCTGTAAGAGCAAAGGCAGAGACAGAACGCATACTGCTTCCAACTGAGAGAATCCACCCCCAAACTGAGACTCAGGCTGTCACAGGAATTAAATAGAAATGGCTTCCATCTACCACCATTCATCTCTCAAAATCTCGGCAGAGCACTCCCTCGGGTTAAGTCGCCGTCTGGAGAACTGACCGGAAACCTCTGAAGTCAAGTTAGTGGACATGATGTGTGCCTGATGGCTCTGTAACTACAAAACTAAGCATGGCAACCCTACTGTGTGCTCAAAGAGCATAGCAGTAGTAGGCAGCCACCCTGAAGCATGAAATGGAACCTGAGTGAGTAAAGATTGCAGTTCCCAACATTCTCTCGGGGCTAAGTGAGGCAGAAACAGTGCAGTGGAGATCAAACCCAAGAGCAGAAACAATGCGTGTACTACTGCAACTTCTTGACATTTCCTATTAATAAAACCCAACTAATTCCGTCTGCTCAAGTCCCATGAGCAAATAAGCTTTTGACTATAATTTGCTTCCATGTAGTCTTGGTTTATAATCAGTCTCTACAGAATCATTTTCCATGTCCTGTTGTACTAATCTACCACAAATTCAAGAGGCATAAGATAAACTCTATGTCCATCCTAGGAGGCTGCGAACTTCCAGGGATGGATCTGTGTCAGATGTCAAATGAGCTGGTCTCTATTTCATTGGGTATTTATGTCGACCCCAAGTCTTTAAAGAAAGGATTAGCTCAGTCTACAGCAATCATCTTCCAGCCCCAACAAACAGGTCACTCTATTTGTTCTCAGGGCACCAACTTCTTTCTTTATATTGCTAAAGAAGTCAATAAAAGAAACTCATTTTTGCACTATTTGTTACTAAGAAGATGCACACTCATTGTCTACAGACCTCTGACAAATACCTCCTTTATAAAGCACACTGGGGAAACACTGATGAAGGCTCTAAGAACACTGAGCCAGCATTTGATAGGCTGAGTTCAACTAAGAAGATACCTTCAGAAGCACTTAGCACAAGACGAGTGAAGTACAAAGCACTATTTCTAGTTATCACAGGCGTGGGATATGAAGCATGACGGGACTCATGGAGACCCTCAAAGTGACCATGATCAAGTTGCAGCATGGTGGAGCTCGAGCTGACCCTCAGAGTAATCATGATCAAGTGCCTTAGCTTTCTGGGTATGTTTTCCACTTTTATAAGATGATCTCCAAGAGTCCTTTCTTTCTTTTCTTTTTTTTTTTTTTAAAGATTTATTGATCTCATGTATGTGAGTACACTGTCACTGTCTTCAGACACACCAGAAGAGGACATAGGATCCCATTACAGATGGTTGTGAGCCACCATGTGGTTGCTGGGAATTGAACTCAGGACCTCTGGAAGAGCAGTCAGTGCTCTTAACCACTGAGTCATCTCTCCAGCCCTCAAGATTCCTTTCGATTCTGTTATATTAAACATTGGCAAGTGGGAAAGATAGAGAAACATATTTAGCAAGAAAACATCAAAGTTAACTTTGCTCAAACAATATAATCCATTTATTCCCAAATTGAATTAAGTTTGACTAACTAAACTTAATTACAGCATAGTAAAATTTAATAAAAAACATTGGAACAGACAGGAAGAAAGGCAAATTGCTACATATCCAAGATTAAAACCAAAAAGGACAGCTTACGTGTGTCTTTCCTGTCTGAGGGTTTCTCGGACGGACCATGCGACCTGATATGGTGAAGCCTGATCTGAATCCTCCAGCTCCTCTCCGCTCTCCTCAGACCAGTCCAGCCCTGCAGCAGACAGTGCAGACGACAGCTTAGACAGAACTTGAATGTATTTAACATTTACACAAAGACTGGCAAGATGGCTCATCAATAACAAGGCAATCACTGCCGGGCCTAACTACCTGAGTTCAAGCCCAGGGGCCCACATGGTAGAACAGCACCAGCTTCCACAAGTTGTCCTGTGCAGTGGCACCCCCCCATCAATAAAAATTAATGTAAAGAAATTTTAAAACAATAAAATCCAGACAAAAACAGTCTAAAATACATAAGTAATGCCTATAGCACAGTGTACTTGATGGCCTCCAAATGAACTTCACTTCTATTCTTATATTTGATATACACTCACAGCTTTTAAAACCCCACCATTTTAACAGTAAGGTTATGCTTACTTCAAGAATGGGCTTCATAATGCACTCTGTTAATCATTTGGAAACAACACGAGCAAAGAGACTGAGCTCCCAATACATAAAAGATAAAATCATTCAAATATCAAAAATGTCATACACTAAGTTAAAAAAAAGTCAATGTTAAAAACAAAACATCCAAGTCATAGCTGGTGCTGTAACTTCCCTGGAAAGTGCTTGGCTGGAACACACAAAGCACTAGGCATAATCCCCAACAACCTAAACCCAAGTACAGTGCCACATGCCTGTAATCCCAGTGTTTGAAAGACGGAGGTGGGAGGATCTTAAATTCAATGTCACCCTCAGTTACAGAGTTCAAGACCAGTCTGAGATTCAAGAGCCCCTGACTCACAAACAAACAAACAAACAAACAAACACCAGGAAAAAGAAAAAAGGATAAGAAAAGCCAGACATTGTGGCTCATGACCTTTATCTCAGCACTTAGGAGGCTGAGGCAGGGGTAGAAGTAGGTGGATCTCTGTAGGCGTGAGGCCAGCCTGATCTACAATTGAGTTCCAGACCAGCCAGGGCTACACAGTGAGAGGCCCTGTCTCAGGAGAAAAAGGAGAGGAGTGAAAAAAGTAACTTATATAGCCAGGCAAGAAAAAGTGAGTGTCTATGGGAGTCTGTCAGCAGTATAAATGTGGATGTGTTTCTCTTGCTTAAATGTAACTGTCCTCCAAGCAGACCTTTAGGACCAGCCCTGGACTGGCCATAGTGTGAATCACAGAATGGATTTTTCTTAATGTGCTCTCACTAACTTGAATGTGGACTACAAAGAGTGCCCAGAGAGCACTACAGTGTCTGTTTTCTCCAAAGAGCCTTGGTTCTCTAATACGCTTGGATTTAAACACACACACACACACACACACACACACACACACACACACACACACACACACCACACAAAACCATTAAATGTTTTTTTTTGGTAAACTTTACTCTGTTCAAAAAATGACTCAGGCATAGCACTCAAAAGACTAAGAGAAGAACACTCTGAATTCAAGGACAAACAATCAGGGAGTGGGCAGGGTAGCTTAAGAAGTAAGGGTGGTTTTGGTCAAGACTCATTTGAGTTCAATCTCCAGAACCCACATGGAAGGAAAGAAACAACTCTCCAAACTACACTGGTACACACGTATACACACACACACACACACACACACACACACACACACACACACCCACACACACACCCCAAATAAATAAATAAATGAAATAAATAAAAAAAACAAATAATTAAATAAAAAGAAAAAAGAAAAAAAAGTCTTACAGATATTTGAAACATGGAAAGGGGAGGGAAGGCTTTACAAAAATACAAATTATGTGTAAACAGCTCTAGCTATCAGAAAATACATGCCAGATAAATATTGCTTCATAAAACATATAAATAAGAGCTGGAGAGATGGTTCAGCGGTTAAGAGCACTGGCTGTACTGCCAGAGGTCCTGAGTTCAATCCCCAGCAACCACACGGTGGCTCACAACCATCTGTAATAGGATCTGATGCACTCTTCTGGTGTGTCTGAAGACAGCTAATAGTGAACTCATGTACATAAAATAAATAAATCTTTTTTAAAAAAACATACAAACAAACATTCAGCTATATTGCTAAATATTGTTAGTAAATCCCAGAGTTCCTAAAACTTTGAGTTCTGCATGTCAACATTACTTTGAAATATGGATAAGGTACTGCTTGCACATAGGCCAGTGGATGGCTGACAGCAGTGATGTGGGCGTGACGGTGGTGGCTGTCACTTTGTCATACTTCACAGGGCTACAGAGAGTTTTACTTAAAAATGATTTGCCTTATTACATCTCAGCCCTGCGTACTGTCTAGCATACTGAATCACTACACAGGACATGTTCACGAAGCTCCTCTGTGAAGAAAGGCTGAGATTGCTCTAGGTGCAACATGAATAAACTACTTTTGTTTCACTGAGTTTATCTTAGCTTAGATTATTTTAGTTTTAAGGCAAACTCTCATGTAGCCTAGGAGGCCATGAACTCACTGTGTATAAAAGATGAATTTAAACTCTGTCCTCCTGCCTCCATTTCCCAAGTACTGGGATTACAGACAGGCATTTTCCCTATGTGGGATGATGTCACAGGTGACGCAGGTACAAGATAGAATGAGGCCTGTCATTGGACGAGAAGGAAGGATGGGCGGGAGAAAAGTTTGAGGGGAGAGGAGGAGACTGGGAGAGAGTAGCCGGGGACAACATGGAGGCTGAGGTTAAGATTCCACTCTGTACCCTTACAGGCTGTTATGACTGTTCTTAAGGGATGGATGTGTACAGGGCTTTGTATGTTTAGGTGAGCAATTATATCTTGTCAATTGGATCAGAGGTTATTGTGTTGTGTGTTCTTTCATGTAGCGATTTAAGATGTGTGTTTCTGGCATGGAAACCTGATAGGTTTCTGCCTTGGGAACTAGATAGGTAGAGAGATTGCTGCCAGGCTCAGAGAGAGGCCTTCAGCAGCGTGATATGGGGTGGAGCAGAGCGGGTGAGAGGCTTTGCTGACTGAGAATTAAGATGTCTAGCAGATATCTTGGGGCACTGTGGTGCCTGCCGGACCTAGAGTAGATAAAAGACAGCTTTTTATTTTTTATAATTTTACAACAGCAACTCTACACCAGGTTTACGCAATACTGGGGATCAAACCCATGCATGGGTCTCACTACCAAGCAAGCACCACCAAGTGAGCTGTGCCTACTGTCCACACCCCTCAATATCATGTTTTCTTTCTTTTAATTGTTTCTACTGATGTGTGTATATGTGAATGCTAGCAGACATCCAATATAGGCCTGGCTTCTACAATCAAGTGCATTTGCATATACATGTATATACATACATGTAGAGAGAATTTCTTCTGTACTGAACAGAAGCATCACCTGTCAATAAAAAAATTATTGGCAAATGAGCTGAGGCAGGAAATAGGAGGTGGCAGTTCTGGTAGGGAGAGAGGAACTCTGGGATAGTTAGGGCAAAAAGAGATTCACCCCCAAACTCAGCATGAAGCTGAGAAGAGGTAACCAGTCATGTAGCACTCACAGAATAGAATAAATGGGTTAATCAAGTTAATCAAGTCACAAGCTCGTCAAAGAGCAAGCCCAAGCTCATGGCCTGGGTGTTTATTCATATAATTAAGTCTCAGAGTAGTTATTTCAGGAACTGGGATATGGGTGGGAAAGCCCATGGTTACTGCATACATACATTTCCTACACAAAGAAAAGGAAAAAGGCAGCTGAGATGGCTCAGAGGGTCAAGACATTTTTTGCACAAGCGTGATGACCAAGTTCAGTTTCTGGACTCAAGTGTAGATGGGCGAGAACTAACTGACTCCACTATGCTGCCCTCTGATCTTCATGTGCACACCATACGTGCACCCTTTCCTCCACATGATTCATGCAAGTCTGTTTGTTATAGTTAAGGAAAAAATTAAAGATGTGACAGTAATTACTTTGCCGTATAGCTATGCATCTACAATAGTTTAAAATAATATAAACTAGGTTGTGAGTACGTATGTATAACTGGAACTTAATTTAACTTACTTTAAAGAGTTTACCAAGGTCATAACAAATGGGCATTTAATAGTTTTGGGATTATTTTATTATTTTTGCTTACTTTAATCCAGAACTTTTACTCAGATAATTTAATAACAGGTGAAATAATTTAGAGCTATAAAAGAAAGCCCACTACTCTATTTATAGTAAATACACCCCCTGCCCCTCCCATTCTCCGTGAGTAGGCAAGCCTGGTAAGATATGTACTTCACCTGTACTTACACCAACCAGGCAAACATCTACCCGTGTTCATAACCAAAGAGCGAGTGCACTGATGCTCCTGCTTAGGTCCTCTTCTTTACGTAGCTTTACAGAATGGAATAACATAGTTCCTCTGGATTTTTTTTTTTACCACCAGTTATGTTAACCACAACCCAGTCAGATCTCATTCAGTCTTCAGAACACTTCTATAATAATGTAAATAAATAAAATAAATCTCGTGTGTGTGTGTGTGTGTGTGTGTGTGTGTGTGTGTGTGTGTGTGTGTGTGTGTGTGTTCTAGCAGCAGGCGGTGGTAGAGCACCTTTAATCACAGTACTCAGAAGACAGACGTGGGAGAATCTCTGAGTTCAAGGCTAGCCTGGTCTATGGAGCAAGTGCCAGCACAGCCAGGGTTTACACAGAAAAGCCCTCTCTCAAAAACAAACAAAACAAAACAAATCAAAATACAAACCAAAAAAAACAAAAACAACCAGACAAAAAAATTCAGAACTTTTCTCTGACTTAATGGTAAAAGCATTTATCATAAAACCTGACTTGAATTTAATCCCCAGATCCCATGATGAAATGGGGGAAACAACTCCTTAAAGCCATTCTTCTGAACTCTACACATACTAATACTTATAATACACATGCACAGACATACACAAATAATACATTAAATTAAAAATAAAATAATAAGTTTTGTTTATATTTTCTTATTTTTGAGTCCTGAACATGAACACCATGAGACTTTCTTAATGGGGTTTTTAGGGTTTCACTACAAAACCCTGACTGTCCCGGAACTCACTATGTAGATCAGGCTGGCTCAAACTTAGAACAACCTTCCTGCCTCTGCCTCCCAAGTGATGGGATAATAGTCATATGGCACTGTGCTTGGCTTTTTCACCAAGTATGAAAGAAAACCCATCAGCAGATAGTAATGATGCTACCGCACTGAGACAATGAAACAGTGTCTCTGGCCCACATAGTATAACAAAATATACTGAGGCTGAGGAACCGGCATGCCCTGAGCTGAGAATTGGCTAGCCTATGTAACATATCGGGGCCCTCTCTAAGACACTCAGAACTTCAACGAATGCACAGAGGCTGCAAACACAACCATCCTTTTATATACTGCTATAACCATTAATGAAAGCTATGACTGTCTGTCTACATGCTCAGGAAGCAAAACTAATTAAACTTATCAGCAACAAAACAAAAATATAAACAATACAAAGTAGAAAAGGAACTTGTAAGAAAAGGGTTCACTGGAAGAGGGAGACAAGAAAAGGCAATGGGGAGATTAAATATAATGAAAATACATTCGTGTATTTTGACATGAAACTGTCAAAAACAACTTAAAATTTCAAGAATTTAATTTTCGGAAGCTGTAACAAAATTATAAATGGTCAATTCAGAGCTGTATCTACTCATCCAACTATCTGAACGCATGCTCCCTGCTGAACTATACAGTAGCTGTGACAGACACATTTCCTGGCAGCAGTTTCAGGAAGAGAGGCCAGCTCACCTAAGTGAGGAAACAGATCCGCGTCCAGCTGATGCTTTTGGGTACACAGTTTCACCAGTCTCTGCAGTCGGCTTATACAAGAGAAGTGTGGAGAGAAGGCGGTGGCTTTCATGAGGATTCGGTCAGTCCTGGGGGTGTCTGAGACGGGAGCTCGACTGGAGGGAAGGAGGGGCAGAGGCCTCTTGTGAGAGGCCTGCCTTGTTTGTGCTATAGAGTGTGTGGTGGGGGCCACTCCCTGCATTGGTAGGCTGGTGCTCTGAGGCTGAGGTGACTTGCAGACTGAGCCCTGTGGTGGCGCTGGAGGTTTTAAAGAAGTAGGTAGAGGTGACAGGTGGGCGTGCTGCTGTGGAGGTGTGGGAGGGGTGCTAAAGTGCTCTTGCCGAACTTTTAAAATCTCTGTCTCTCTCTGGCGTTGCCGGTTCTGAGCCAATTTGCTCTGCAACTTTTTTCTCACCGTCACCCCTTTCTTTAGGTCATCGTCTTCCTCATTGAAAGCAAAGGGGTCTTCCAACTCAGTTTCCAGGTAGTGGAGAGGAACCCTTGCCCCAGGTGGAGAGAGGGACATGCTATCCAGTCCATTGGGCATCTTCAAGGCCAGGGTAGGTACCGTCAGGCTAAATGCCATGGCGTCCATCTGGTGCCTGACCTTCACCTCATCTACCGGGTCATTCTTTTTCTTCCTCTCTTTTTTCGGGATAAAGCCGAGTACCTGCAAGTGGCTGTTGCAGTACCTGCAAAAACGCACACTAACATGAAAGATGCTCTTCACACATACGTAAATCAGAACAAAATAGTACACACTGCAAAATGTGACTACAAATACACTAAAAATGAGTGGCCAGGGCCAGGTGGCACAGGTCTGTAATCTGAGCATTTAAGAGGTGGAGCAGGAGGATCAGACGTTCAAAGCTAGCTAGCTTGTAGACTCTATCTTTAAAAACCACATCAAAAAAATTATAGCCAGCCAGGTAGTGGTGGCACATGATTTTAATCCACCACTCGGGAGGCAGAGGCAGGTGGATCTCTGAGTTCACAGCTAGCAGAGCAGGCCCTGGTCTACAGATCAAGTTCCAGGGTAGCCAAGTCTATTCAGAGAAACCCTGCCTTGAAAACAGAGACAAACAAAAGTAGCAGCCAGCTGGAAGCATGGGAGCACAAGCCTGTAATGCCAACACTTAGGAGGACCGTAATTCAAGACTAGCCTGGGCTACCCAGAAGGACCCTCTCTCAAAAAATAAATGGAAAGCACTAACTGTCATCATGTTCAAGCTATCCCTAACTCAAACCGATGTGATTTTCAGACACATAAGTGAGCTGCTCAAGTACAGATGTTGCCAGACAAAGTCAGGTCTGTCCACTGGCGAGTGGCCTGGACAGCAACTTGACCACTGTCTCACACAGCTTCTGTATTCACAGCAAACAAACTAACTCATCCCAAGTCTGAAGATTACTTACAAGTCTCTTATGCAAGAAAGCTATATATTCCAACCCACTTAAGTTCCTGGAGATTCACCAAGAGCTTAATAACATAACACACACACACACACACACACACACACACACACACACACACACACACACACGGTGGGAACTAAGCATGATTAGTGGAATGAGCTTCTAGATAGGCAGAGAAGAACAAACACTGTCTCCTCCAGCACTAAGCCGAAGTAGGCACTGAAATAATGACCTTCATTCAGATAAATACGCTACATTTATAAAAGTTAATTTGTCCAAAACTACTTTCCAAGGGAGAAGTGACCCAACTGAGATAGGGACTAAAATCACAGCTCATGATGACCCTCGTTAATCTTCAATAACAGGCAGGCTGTCGCTGTCACTTAAACACTATGAAGGCTACAATACATACTGAGAAAATAAGTCCCTGTTATGACAACTAACTATTCTGAAAACCTGTCAGGTCTGTGAAACAGAATATCCTCCGATCCGTATTCTTCAGAGAGCTCCCAGAGCATACTAATAAGTATGCCATCAAAACAGTATTCCACACTTATGTCAATTTGGAAAATTATGGCTTAACCAAAATTACATAATGACTTTGTTGTTGCTTGTTTCTGCTGAAAAACTTCTCAAAGCATTATGTATAATAATGTGCACTATGAAGTTCCAAGGGAGATACACCCATCTGTCAGGGTCCCCAAAGCTATCTGAAGACAGAACCAATTACTGTGGCAAACACCATCTCTCCACAAAAATTAGCAGACCTGGCAATTCTGAGCTAGACCCCCCATTCGTCTTAAACAAAAGAGAATCTTAAGCTGAGGGCAGTAAGGAAAAACTAATAACTAAGAAGAGAAGGAGAAGAAAGGAAGGAAGGAAGGAGGAGGAGGACAGGGAGGGGGAGAAGCAGCAGCAGCAGCAGCAGCAGCAGCAGCAGCAGCAGCAGCAGCAGCAGCAGTATTAGGTATGTGCAGCAACCTTGAACCCCAGCACTTGGAGGGTAAAGGCAAGAGGATCAGGAATTCAGTCACCTTCCTCTATACAGGGAGTTCAAGCCCAATCTGGGCTACTTGAAACATAGGATCAAAACACAATAATCCAAGAGGAAAACATAGTAGTCACATACAGTGGCACACACATAATTCCAGCTACTCAGAATATCAAGCCAGGAGGATAACAAGTTTGAGGCCAGCCTAGGTTATACAGGGATGGTTTTAACTCAAAAAAAAAGGGGGGGGCCTAGGAGGGGGTTGGGGATTTAGCTCAGTGGTAGAGCGCTTGCCTAGCGAGCACAAGGCCCTGGGTTTGGTCCCCAGCTCTGAAAAAAAAAAAAAAGAAAAGAAAAAAAGAAAAAAAAAGAAAGGGCTAGGAGGATGGGTGGCTCACTGGTAGAGCAAAGGTCTGGGTTCAGTATCCAACATCGAAAAACAACAAAACAAATGGTTTTCAGCATTTGATGAAAAGATTAGTTTCTCACCGAAGAACAGTAAGGTAGAATTGTGTATTCTAAGTTAGAAGTCAAGGTTAGAGAGATGGCTTGGTGGTGAAGAATGCTTGCTACTCAATCATGAAGACCAGAGTTTGGATTCCCAACACTAATGCTAGGCAGCTCACAAATTCCTAATCAATTAATCCTTCCCTCAGACAAAGTGACAAATTCTTATTTATATATTTATGTTAAATGCCATGCAGAACTAAGAAAATGTTCTAGTTCAATTAGGAAGAATTTCCCCTTTCTAAGAAAAGCAGCTTGAGGCTGGAGAGATAGCTCAGTGGTTAAGAGCACCGACTGCTCTTCCAGAGGTCCTGAGTTCAATTCCCAGCAACCACATGATGGCTCGTAACCATCTGGGATGGGATCTGATGCCCTCTTCTGGTGTGCATGAAGACAGCAACAGTGTACTCATGTACTCACATAAATAAATAAGCCTTTAAAAAAAAAAGAAAGAAAGAAAAGAAAAGCAGCTCAAGTGCTTATTGTCAGCTTGCTGTATGGTCCTGTGTGTGTGTGTGTGTGTGTGTGTAGTTGTTTTTTTCCTTCCACCATGTGATTTCCCAGGGACTGACCCCAGGTCCTCAGCGCCTTCACTAGCAGAGCCATGTCAACAGCCTCTAGAGAGAGGGATTTTAAGCAAGCAGGTTGCAGCTGGGATAGTGCTCACCCAGTGGCTAGAGTAAGCGAAGGCTGTGCATAGCCTATGCTGTTTCACCTTCCTGAGGACTGGGACTGTTGGAATGAGTTAACACACCTAGCCAACTCTGTCAACTAAAGCTTGTTGTTTTGTAGGACAGTAAATAAGATCACCTCAAATTCTTCAGTGTTCAAAGAGTAATTGTATTAACAAAAATGAATTCTTATTTTTAAATGATTAACTTTTCTAAATAATTATGATTTAGCTAGTAACATTTATATAGAAATTTAAACATATTATTACATGAATTCAACCTGGATTTCTTGAAACAACATGAATATTAACCTCTTTCTAATTCTAATTTAACTTATTTGCAAATAGCACTACCAACTTTAGTGGATTGGCCTGATGCTACTTGTATTTTAATGGTTGCCCCACAGCTGAGAGAGTCCACACGTAAAATGCTAAGTGACCGTGCTCCCAAGTTATTTCTGATTGGTAAATAAAGATGCCAACTGCTGGGTAGAACAGACATAGGCGGGGCGGGGGGGGTTGGGTTTTGGGAGCTTGGGGTTGGCGAGGACCCACGAGGGGAAGAAAGCAGAGGGAGAAAGGAATAAAGAAAAACGTGGCCCTGGGGCCAATTGGAGTTAAGAGCAGCCCAGATGAAACACAGTAATAACTCGGGGTTACAGATAGGGAAGTAGATTCTAACAGCATGGAGGGTAGGCAGCTGCCCAGATTTGTACCATTTTAAGGCTTATTGTAAATATAAAAGGCCATGTGTGTTTTTATATCTGGGAACTAAATGGTGTAAGTGGTGTAGAAACCCCAGGTCATGATTAAATATTTCAACAACAAACAGCAAAAGTCTTTTGCAGTTACGCAGTCATGGGATAGTTTTGAATTAGAATGTATACTTAGTACTTCTCTCAATATAGAGAGGCAAAACCCCTTTCCCTTCTTTTCTTGTTCTTCAAAAAAGAAAAGAGTCAGACAGGTGAAACAGATGCTTCAGAAACTCCTCAGATCTTAGGACGGCAGCTGCTGTGGCTCAGGAGAAAGGCGGCCCAGGGGTGCCGTGTGTGAAAACCCAAGTGAGGGCCCTGCAGCAATGCAGCCAAGTGACCAAGCGAAGCAGCCCCATCACAGGCAGAGGTAGGGATTACCCCTCAGTCCCAAAAACCAAGCGCTCGCTGAGTGTCGATGCACAGGTCCCTTGCACACCTGAGGTTAACATTTTCTTCCTTGCTCCACTCCTCTAGGCATGGTTCTGACTTTCAGGCATTGTAATCGGAGCCACATGTGCTCACCAGAAATCTACAAGAAAAACCCCAAATCCCCTGTCTGTGTGCTCATTTTGGTAGGCTCTCTACCGACAGAAATCATTCATTTCACACTAAAACTGAAGAATACTCAACATAAAGAATGCACCATTCTTTTCTGGCCAGTTTATGCAGGTTGACATATGCTTAAAGAATGTGGACAAACATGCAGAAGGAGGGTGTGTGTTAAAACAGTTCCAATTTCCTACCCTTACATAGTACCTAAAGCTGTGTTCAAGAATGACCATTGTGGGCTGGGGTGATAGCTCAGAGGTTAAGAGCACTGACTGCTCTTCCAAAGGTTCTGAATTCAATTCTCAGCAACCGCTTGGTAGCTCACAGCCATCTGTTATGAGATCCGGTGCCCTCTTCTGCCTTGCAGGCATACGTGCAGGCAGAACACTGTATACACATAAATAAATAAATCTTTAAAAAAAAAAAACCCACTGATCTAGAGAATGAAAAGAAGTATGAAGAAACTATATACGAAAGTATTTTTCCTACAAACATAAAAGATAACCAAGTACAACTCATTTCTTAAAAAATAGCACAATGAGCCAGGTGGTAGTGTACACCTCTAACTCCAGTGCTAGGTCGGGAGGCAGAGACAGGAGAATCTTTGTTTTGAGTCAGCCTTCTCTACAGAGTGAGTTCCAGGACAGCCAGGGCTACTCAGGAACACTGTCTCCAAAAAAAAAACAAAAAAACAAAAGAAGAAGAGGAGGAGGAAGAGGAGGAAGAGGAGGAGGAAGAAGAGGAGGAGGAAGAGGAGGAGAAAGAAGAAGAGGAGGAAGAAGAGGAGGAGGAGGAAGAGAAAGAAGAGGAGGAGGAAGAAGAGGAAGAGGAGAAAGAGGAGGAAGAGGAAGAAGAGGAGGCGGAGGAAGAGGAGGAGGAAGAAGAAGAGGAGGAAGAAGAGGAGGAAGAGGAAGAGAAAGAAGAGGAGGAGGAAGAAGAGGAAGAGGAGGAGGAGAAAGAGGAAGAGGAAGAAGAGGAGGAGGAGGAAGAGGAGGAGGAGGAGGAGGAGAAAGGAGGAAGAGGAAGAAGAGGAGGAGGAGGAGGAAGAAGAAGTAGGAGGAAGAGGAGGAGGAAGAGAAGAAGAAGAAAAGAAGAAGAAGAGAAGAAGAAGAAGAAGAAGAAGAAGAGAAGAAGAAGAAGAGGAAGAAGAAGAAGAGAAGAAGAAGAAGAAGCAGCAGCAGCAACTAAATAATGAATGGAATATAAATTTGAAAATAGCACAATGTAAAGAAAAGAAAAAAAAACAGCACAATGTTTTTAAAGTATAAATTCAAATATCCTAGTGACAAAAGTCTGCCCTTAAAGTAAAACTACAGCTAGCGAGGAGGGGTGGGCAGAGTCTAGCTGCAGTCCCGGAGCCAGGCAGGGCGATCATTAAGCACCCGCAGCCACAAAGGGCAACTCTGCAGTGCAGCTTATAAAGTCCCAGGTTGTCCACGCCCCTTCCAGCCTTACTTTCTGTAACTGCAGCGCTCTCCTAAGGAGCCAGCCTGACTCTAAGTGAAGCCTGGCTGCTTCCGGACATTGTGGCTGATGCCCTGCCTATTCTGACCTCCAGGGAATTCCTGTAACTCAAAGTGGGTCTCTTGCTTCCTTTCAGGATGACTCCAGCACCACCACCTGCGCCAGATTTTCATCATTATTCTGTAGTAATGACCCCAGGAAAGGTATCCCAAAGCCAAACCCTTTACCCTGCTCTACCTCGACTTGCACCCTGAGGAGTTCTCCATTGCCACTGCAGGGGAATGGACAAGGAGAAGAAAAAGACTTGAGTCTGACTTCCACTGAGGTGGAAAAGCGTTCATTTGCTAAGACACAAAGCAAAGAAGCCTAAGATCGTTAATGGAAGGTGTGATGCCCATAATTGCTCTTTCTCAGACAAACGCCTTGACACACCCTGCTCCGGCAGAGACCACAGCTGTCCTAGAACCTGCCCCATTTCCACAGTTGGCTCAGGCCTGGCTCATCAAAGTGTGGTGAGCTGGACACTCCTCCACTCAGGTTGCAGACTGCTTTTTAAAGTCTTGAACCCTAGGCTTAACTCTGTGGTCAGTATCTGCACTAGAAATTTCCACATACTGTATGTGGCCACCTGTGGTACATCTCCCTTGGTCAAGGGATGCAGACAGACAGCATATGAAGAACAGGAGAGGTATACCAAGAGGAGAGCAAAGAGTCTCTCAGGCCTGAGGCAGAATGTTCAGGGCAGTGCTGTCTCAGAGAACTTTTAATAATGCTAGAGTGGTTCTGTAATGCACCCCCATCCGGGAGGGAGCTGCACACACCTGCAACTGTGGAGCGCTTTGGTAAGGCACCAAGTGCTCCCCTTTAGTGTGATCGACCACCCGTGGGGAATGTTTGCTGTGTGGACAGAGCCAGCTCACGAATGAGCTCCCTCTTCGCACTGACCAAGTGACCTCCCTCCTCGCACTGATCAAATGACATCTAAGCTCTGCAGCACCTCTGCTCCCTGACAGTCTGTGACATTATTTGGTGACCTGTAAACTAGAAAGGATTAGCTTTTTTTTCTCACTAAAAACAATTTGCTAAATGAAATATGAAAATGCAAGAAAAATATAAAGAGGATAATTAAGTTCTTTTTTAAAAAGTGAAAATACAGTTTCATAAGCATAATGTAAGTGGGATTCTTTTTAACCATAAAAGGTCACATAAGAAAACAATGCCAGGGTTGGGATTTAGCTCAGTGGTAGAGCGCTTGCCTAGCAAGCGCAAGGCCCTGGGTTCGGTCCCCAGCTCCAAAAAAAAGAAAAAAAAAAAGAAAAACAAAAGAAGAAGAAAATACCTAAACATACTTTAAAATGCCCCCTAAACATCCTGTTTTACTTAAAAGAAACTGCTTTCTTAAGCCCTTAAGCCCAGAAATACTCCAAGGTTTTTTGGAACAGCCCCAGGAATTAACACTAAAATTTAACCCACTGAAAAGAAACAGTATCAGAGAGAGAAAAGGGAGAGAACGGACAAGGAATGGTATGATCTGATGCAGCTCTTACCTGCGATCCTCTGACTTGGGAATGGGGTTGGTGCAGCGCTGGCTGTTATACTTGGCCACATATTCACATTGCTTGAAGGGGGCAGTCTTGTCTTCCAGAACGTGTCTGATACAGAAAGCGTAGCCGTTGAGTCGCCGCTGCTTGCACAGTTTGGGGCTATATGAGCACAAGGGCTTATTGTCAACCTCAGAGAAGTGTATATGTTTCCCTTCATACATCACGTGACTCTATTCCTTGTGAACATCAGCTAAAAGGCCACCACAAAAAAGAAACCCAGATGATAAACAAATCAGAGTGTGCGGTAGACTCAATGGAGAATTTCACTGAGGGGCTTGTGGCCTCTCAGCCATACCTGATTTTAAATCTTCTGCACCACAGCAATGTGAAGAGAGCCCAGGGGTACCACAGTTTGGAATGCTGCTCAATCAAGAAGAAGCAGATTGTCTACAAAATATCAAAGGCCTCATTAACACAGACATAAACAAAACCAGCTCAACCAGAACATAAAGTATCTCCATGTCACCCTTCCTAATATCATAGACTGATTCGAATCTAATATTCCAAGGATAAGTTCCAACAGGAAAAGGGGAAATTATAAAATGTGTTATCTCACTCTCCAAAATTGGACCAAATCACATTCACTCTGTAACTAGCTCAGAGTGCCTCAAAGCTACAGCCTCTTCTATCAAGTTATTTCCACAAGGTCAACGCCTATAACCCCAGCACTTGGGAGGGAAGTTTGAGCTAGCCTGCACTAAGTAAGACTCAGTCTCAAAGTGAGGGGGGAAAGAGTAGGAGCTGAATAGATGGCTCAGCAGTTAAGAACACTGGCCGTTTTCCCAGAGAATGTGGGTTCAATCCCCAGAACGTACAATGATCTGTAACTACAGTCCCAAGGCCTCTGAGGGCACTAGGCACCCATGTGGTGTACAGGCACACATGCAGTCAAAATACCCATACACGTAAAACAAACAAATACAAATTTTCAAAAAATAGCTTCTTACAAAGCACTACATTTTTTGTCTCATTGACAAAATATTTAGCAATTTGTTAAAAAAAAGTTTGTACGAAATACAAAACAGAGTTGGTTATGGTATCACACACCTATAATCCCAGCATTTGGAAAGACAAACGAAGCAGGAGGGTTATGTCTAATTCAAGGCCAGCCTGTTCTACATAGATTTCTAGCCATGTCATCCAGGGGTGAACAGGAAGAGCATATTTATAAAGAAACAAGTTAGTTTCAGGTAAAGGCACCCATGGTGTATATGTATACAAAGCACACACACAAAATAAATAAATGCAGTAAAAATAAAGGAAAAGGAGGAGGAAGAGAGAGCAGGCCGTGGTGAGATAGCCTTGGTGGGCAAAGCACCACAGTGCAAGCCTGGTTACCTACGCTCTGTCCTTGGGACCCACACAAGCAAGTGTGGCGGGGATTCACTGACTCCTTCCTATTGTTCGGACCTCCATGTGCACACTGTAGCAAACATGCCCACACACATCACACACATAGACAATGATAAAATAAATAAGTCAGATGTGACGGTATTCATCTGTAAAATGCCAGTTCTTGTGAAGTAGAGGCCAGAAGAGTAGGAGTTCCAGGCCAGCATAGACTACATAAGTATTAATTAAAACAAAAATAAAAAAACAAAAGAAAAAAAGAAAAAACGGGCTGGGGATTTGGCTCATTGGCACTTGCTATAGAAACATGAGGACAAAAGTTCAGCTGTCAGAACTCATAAAATAAAATACCAGGTGAATGTGAGGACCCACCGTAATCCCTATGCCTGAATGGCAGACAGGGGGATCCCTAGGAAAACTGGCTAGTGAGACTAGTAGTGTACCTAAGACCCTGCCTTGATATATAAGGGGAAATCAACTGAGGAAGGCTCCTAACATCAGCCTTAGGCTTGTACACTGAGGCATGCATGAATTCTCACACACACACACACACACACACACACACACACACACACACACACACACACACATATATATATCCACATATACCACACATGCCTAAAAGAAAAATTAAAATATACACATACATACACATATGTGCACATAAAACAGAACAAAATCTGTTTTTTAAAAGATGTTATTTCTGGGCTGGGAAGTTGACTCTGATCAAAGTCTGCCACCAAGCCTGGCAATCTCAGTTCAATCACAAGGATCCACAGGGTGGGAGGAGAGAACCAGCTCCTGAAAGTGATCCTCTGATGTCCACACACACGCCATGGCACTCTTGTGAGAACACACACACACACACACACACACACACGTAAAATAATGCACTGCCACTGCTTTTCTAACATTCTGTGTGCCAAAACCATCCCATGCAGACCTGAACTCCTTGAGACAAGTCTGAGTTAGTCAGCCACATTTACATCCATCAGTTCAATGTTCCTCAACAGCCAAACACAAGGACTAAGCATGGTTTGGATCTTCTAACCCAATACTCCCTAAGAAAAGGAAAAGTGAAATGACGTAGTATCTGCTATACTAGGACACACAGGAAGACCAAATGTAGCACTTACATAACACTGCAGTCTATACCAACGGGCTGAATGTAATTCATGAGATCCAAGTCTCATCAACGCTTTCAAAGTCACCTAGATGGTGGATGACAGCTTGGACTTCAGCTTTATCTTTTCCTTTAAAAACATGAATATGGGGCTGGAGAGATTAAGAGCACTGACTGCTCTTCCAGAGGTCCTGAGTTCAAATCCCAGCAACCACATGGTGGCTCACAACCATCTGTAATGGGATCTGATGCCCTCTTCTGGTGTGTCTGAAAACAGCTACAGTGTGCTTATATATAATAAGTAAATAAATCTTAAAAAAATAATGCTCATGCCTTTAATCCTAGTACTTGGGGGGCAGAGACATACAGATGGCTGTGAGTTCAAGACCAGTATGGTCTATAAAGTGAGTCCAGGACAGCTAGCTAGGACTACATGGAGAAATCCCCTACCTAGGAAAAAAAAGAACTCGAGTGTGGCTGAAGATGTAGCTCAGGTGGCAGAGTTCACACAAAACCCAGGATTTAATCCCAGCACTACATAAAAATGTGCATGGTAAGACTTTTAGACCTAGGCCTAAAATCAGCACAGTGAATAAGGACATGGGAGAAGTTCAAGGCCATGAGATCTTGTCTTAAAAGAAAAAGGAAACAAACTCTGTTGTTGCCAGTGTGGCCCGGGGTGGGAGATGCTCAGCATGTGCAAGGCTGGAGTTAGTTCCTGGCTCTACAAGAACCCAAGCTAGAAGAGGTAAGAAAGCGCAGAGTGAAGGAGGAGCTGACTACACAGAAATTCCTCACACGAATGACAGGGTAATACACAAATGACTGCACCAGAACAAATCAATGTTCGAGTCCAAAACCTGCACTTACTGTGTCTTGAACATTTAACCTCTCAGGATCTCAGATTTCTCATCCACAAAACAGGGTAACAGGAGAAGTATCATCACTAGGTTCTGAGGGCCCAGTGGTAACACAGGGATGAGCTAAGGAGCATGGTTAACATGTGATAAGCTATTCACAAATATTAACTGTATGGCATGCAGGAACTGTCTTTCCATCTGCCAGAGAACAAGAGATGCTATACGCTCCTCGGGAAAGAACATTCACTACACAGGAAGATAAAACGCGGATCATAAGGCACCGTACACTATAACAATAAAATGAATCTAATTTGCAGAGTCAGGGTCTCAGACTTCACAAAGACAAAGCAAATCCAAACTGTTAGTGTAGCAATAAAACACATGCACTGACAGACCTAGTCATGCACAAGTGTAGAGCAGACACAAGAGCTGTCTCTTTCACCTTATTAGGATGAAAGACAGACAAACTGATCTAAAGTAACTTTTGTTGCTTCTAGAATGGATGCAGCCCAGGAAGCTCGAACGCTCCACGGAGTCAGGGCTGGGCCACATCGATAGGAAGCTGGGGCCACAGTATCCTCTAGGCCTCAGAAATCCAGAGCCCCACTGATGGGTACCAAGAGACCTCAGAAAGAAAGAAAGAAAGGAAGGAAGGAAGGAAGGAAGGAAGAAAGAAAGAAAGAAAGAAAGAAAGAAAGAAAGAGAGAGAGAGACAGAGAGAGAGAGAGAGACAGAGACAGAGACAGAGACAGAGACAGACACAGAGACAGACACAGACAGACAGAGAAGGGAGGGAGAGAGACAGACAGACAACCAGCAAGCTTGCTCCAGAGTGGAATGAGAATGGTTGTCCAAGAAGAAGGCTGTGGAGTCAATCCCTAGCAAAGTGTATCTATCTCTCTCTATCTCTCTCTCTCTCTCTCTCTCTCTCTCTCTCTCTGTGTGTGTGTGTGTGTGTGTGTGTGCCCCGCTGGTGCATACCTGTATTCCTAGCACTCACAAGCGGAGGTGGGAGGATCTGAAGTTCAAGAGCATTCTCGGTTATATAGTCAGTTACAGACTAGCTTGGTACACAAGAGATACTGTCTCAAAACAAACAAATTCTACTTGCCCTAAAAGTCTGGGTACTTAAGACAGGAATCTGAAAGCAAATCTACAAATGACTTGAATTCTCACATTCTGTGCCATTCATCCATCACCCAATTTCTCAAATTAATTCAAGTCTAGTCTACCATTTTCTTAAAAAGTTGCCCTTGGGGCTGTCAAGATGGCTCAGTGGGTAAACACACTAGTCACTAAACCTAAGCACATGAGCTCCACCCCTGGAACTCATACTGCAGGGGAAAGAGCAGGCTCTGGCAAGTTCTGCTCTGGCAAAGTCATTTACATGGTCAAGATGATGGTTAAAGCACCTACTACCTAAATCTGAAGACCTGAGTTTGAAACCCAGAATCCACGAAAATCCACATGCAGTAGCAAACATCTGTAGTCACAGCACTCCTAACAGGAGATAGGAGGCAGAGACAGAAAGGTTCCTTGAAACTCTCAAGTCAGCTATCCTGGCAAGGGCAGCAGGAAAGAAAATGCAAACAAAAAACAAGCAAAAGAAAGAAGAGACCCTATCTCAAATTAGGCAGAAGGTGAGGACCTACACCAGAGTCATCCTGTGGTCACATATGCACCCAGAGCAGAGCATGCACCTGCGTTCACTCACGTGAGTGTGTACACATGACTGTGTACGCCTACATGCACACAGCACAAAGAGAAAATAAGCAGGCCTGAGCCACCACACCCCACTTCCTTCCTAGCCAGGTGTGGTAGCTCAGACCTGTATTTCCAGCATCAGGGAAAGCAGGATGGCTAAAAGTCAAAGCCCGTCTGTGCTACATAGTGAGCAAGACCTTGTCTCAAGAAAAAACAACTTCTTTTAGATTTATTATTTATGTATATGAATGTCTCACCTGCATGTGTATTTGTGTAACATGTGCATGCTGACAGGGGTCAGAGGAGGGGTCAGATCTGATGAAACTTAAGTTACAGGTGACTATGACCATGAAACACTATGTGGGTGCTGGGAACTGAACCAGAGTACTGGCAACAAGTACTCTGAACTACTGAGTCAGATCTCCAGCCTTCAAAAAACCTTTTTGTTTTGTTTTGTTTTTGAAGTTTTTCTACCTTGTTTGTTCTACTGACACCTTCACGTATTAATGAGCTAGGTTTCTAGGGTCCCTGTAACTTTAATTTTTTTAAAGCTTATTTTTTTAAAGATTTATTTATTTATTATATATGAGCACACTGTAGCTCTCTTCAGACACACCAGAAGAGGGCATCAGATCTCATTACAGATGGTTGTGAGCCACTATGTGGTTGCTGGGAATTGAACTCAGAAACTCTGGAAGCACAGTCAGTGCTCTTAACCACTGAGCCATCTCTCCTAGCCCTTAAAGCTTATTTTTAATGATGGTTCTTAAATGCTTTACCCTCCCTTCTAGTCCACCATGCACCAGAGGTAGTGGGAAAGAAAGGATATGAAGGAAGTGGACCTGTTGAGAAATGGTTGTTTGGAGCAATTCTCATCGTGTTGTCTGGAAATTATTGGCAGTTTGGTTTACAAGTCAGCAGCAGCAGCTCAATCCACTTGCCAATACTTCACAAATTCACCAGCAGTCCAGTGTGGTAGAGTTGGGACAGCAAACATGAATCAGCAGTGGTGGCACTACCTAGCAGAGTCACAGGCCTCAGCCTGGGCAGTCAGCAGGAGGGACCAGGAGGGATATAAGGGGAGATGTTCTGAGCTGTGCTTCTCTCAGCAAAGGGAAGATCAGTGAAGACATGAGACCAACAAGCATTGTATAGTTATGTAAGCATGCCAAGCTCAGCCTCCATCACTGTCCTCACTGTCCTTTGAGTTCTATTTATTCTCCCTCCAAACATCAGGTGTTCCTTATGGGTTTTGTCTCACCATGTGTCGTTACCAAAGAATCTTTCATCACATGTCCTTTTACATGTTTGTTTTAGCAGAACATCTTTTCATAATTCCTTCACGAGTCTGTCTTAGCCTTTTTCCTCCATCCACTTCATCAAAATGTTCTTTCACATGTTTGTCCCAGCAAAACGCCATTCAACACAACTGACTTTTAAAAAACCTTTAAATTTCTACTTCAGGTCACCATCTATCATCCTCCATCTGAGTCGACCTTAAACTGTATAGGCCAGAGTAGTGGCTTCACACTCATGTAATCCTCCTGCCTCAGCCTCTCAAGTGCTAGCATTACCAGGTGAGCCACTACACTTGGCTCTCTACTTTTCTTTGTTTGTCCCCGTCATCCACTGCTTTGAAAGAGACCTTCATAACCAGATATCCAGGTATCCAAAGCTTTAGTTCCAGTACTTTGAGAGGCAGAGGCAGGCAGATATCTATGAGTTTGTGACCAGCCTGGTTTACAAAGTGAGTTCCAAGAAAGCCATGGCTACATGGAGACCCTATCTTGAAAGGACAATAACAGAAAAGTGATTTTTCATTTGTACAATGGGGAGATTCTTATTTTGACCTCTCAGACACCAGCCCATCTTTAAGGCCTTTTGTCTTAATATTAGTTCTTGAGCTTTTTTATCCCATCTTTTCTCCATTTTTGGAAGAGCAACATCTCACCTCCACCTCCTACCACAGAGAGCTACTGAAACACTTTCCACCTTTCTGCTGTTTCTGGAAGTGTTCATCACAAAAACTCTTCCCTTGAGGCTAGCTAGCTAGTTCCACAGCACCCACATGGCAGAGGCAGGGGAAGGAAAGTTAGGCTTTATGTTTCTTCAGTTGACAGAAATGATCAACTGTCAACTCCTTGCCACCAGTTTCTCCTCCATCCCGTCTTACAAAATGGAAGAGCTCCAGTTTACAACTAAGCTCCACCTTCTCCACCAGCCTGAAAGCCCACCACACAGACCACTCAGCCATTGCAAGCACGGGTCTGCTGGCTCTGTCTTCAGGCTGTACCAGTGGAGAGCCACTCCCCTTACTGTGCTGAAGAGGTGGTTACTCGGACATCCTCTCGAGGTCACTACACTTGCGACCACTCATCCACACTGCGTTCCTGGCTGTGATGCTGTGCAGTCAGTATACACCGAGTTCCTGGCTGTGATGCTGTGCAGTCAGTATACACTGAGTTCCTGGCTGTGATGCTGTGCAGTCAGTATACACCGAGTTCCTGGCTGTGATGCTGTGCAGTCAGTATACACCGAGTTCCTGGCTGTGATGCTGTGCAGTCAGTATACACCGAGTTCCTGGCTGTGATGCTGTGCAGTCAGTATACACTGAGTTCCTGGCTGTGATGCTGTGCAGTCAGTATACACTGAGTTCCTGGCTGTGATGCTGTGCAGTCAGTATACACTGAGTTCCTGGCTGTGATGCTGTGCAGTCAGTATACACTGAGTTCCTTTTGTTTCTTCAGTTGCTTTAGAGGAGGGGAACATAGATTTAGGTGTACTACCATGGTCAAAGTTATTTCTAAATAACTTTAGAAAATTCTGTATAGGCAAATGCTTAACCCAGAGGTAGACAACCTATATGAGTTCTGAGTACTGCCTGATGTACATAACAAGTTCTAGGCCAGTTACAGTTAGTGAGCCCTATCTCAAAAAAATAAATAAATAAAAAATCAACAAAAAAAATCCTGTATGGAAGGCTGGGTGCAGTAGCTCATGCTTTTTTAATCCTGACACTTGAGAGACAGAGGCAGGTAAATCTCTAGGAGTTTGAGGTCACCCTAGTATACACAGCAAAGTTCCACTTAATAAAAATATTCTGTGTAGTAAAATACACATTAATGAGAACAGTGAATTGGCTCAGAAGGTAAAGTACTTGCTGCTGCCAAGCCTGAATTCAATCAATCCCCAGGACCACACACACAAACAAATATACCTTAAAAAAGTATTTTAATACCCCATAATAACAATCAAAATAATAAAATATTTATCATGTAATTTGTTTACAATATAATTACTTTTATAATAAATACCTATTTTCTAAAATTTTCTTGCTTTGTTTTGCTTTACTTTTTAAGAGAAGATCACAGCCCAATATTGCCTGGAAGTCTCTATGTAATCAAGGATGATCTTGAACTTCTAATCTTCCTCTGTCTACTTCTCAAGTGCTGGGACCTCAGTGTGTGACATCATGCCTGTCTCTCTGTCTCTGTCTTTCTGTGTCTTTGTCTGTGCGTGCGTGCGTGCGTGCGT
Organism: Rattus norvegicus; assembly: GCF_021556685.1. Taxonomy (NCBI): domain Eukaryota; kingdom Metazoa; phylum Chordata; class Mammalia; order Rodentia; family Muridae; genus Rattus; species Rattus norvegicus. The sequence continues at coordinate 79,677,805 of NC_141542.1, forward strand.
GCGTGCGTGTGTGTGTGTGTGTGTGTCTCCTTGTATGTCAGTTCTCTTCTTCTGACCTCTATATGGGGTCTGGGTATGAAGCTCAGTTTATCAGGCTTAGCAGCAAATGCCTTCTCCCTCTTAGCTATCTGGCCAGGCTTGAGGTCCTGCTTTCTAATTTTATATTTAATCAACATGTTACTAAAGAACTTCTCATGCTTTTAGACTCAATGTCAAGAACTGATTTCCTAAGCTCCCATGAAAAGATCACTTCTCCAGTAGCTACAGTGGCTCTAACAGTAAGAAGCATACCTTCTTCCTTTAGAGGATTATTAACCCATCATGAGATATGTTCAAAAGAACTACATACTTGGGGTGGGCTGTTACAACTCTGTGCTCACCAAGACCCAGAACAGACAGCTTCATCTGCACAGAATAATTGACCAGGTCTTCCCATTCTCTTCTATGTGGTGCCCTTTAATTATGCTTCACGTGTGAGTACGGGTGTCTGTGGAGCTGCTGTAGCTAGAGTTATGGGCAGGTGTAAGCCACCCAACGTCACATTGACAGCCAAACTCGCTCCTCTGCAAGAATACTCCTACTGCTCCTACCTGCTGGTCACATCTTCAGCAGTGGCTCTCAATTCCATGCTGTCTACTCAAAGTGTGTATGTAACATATGCTGCAATCATTAAATAGCCCCTCTTTGGTGTCTGAGGTTTGAGTCCAGGTCCTCATCTATGCTAGACCTATACTCCTGGGCCTTAAATAGTTCTTAAAAACACTGGTACTTCAAAGTTTGCATGACTTCCTACAGCCATAGTCAAATACCAAGAGAAAGCTATGTAAACTGGAAGCCTCAAACTTTTTGAAGGATTGGGGTTATACATTGGTTTGCTTGAGTTATTCAGAGCCCTGAGTTCAAATCCAGCATCACACGAGGGTTGGGGGTTGTGGGGACATAAATGCTATTAGATTTTCTAATCCATGATGGCAAAAGGCTAAAACTAAGCTCTACTGTTTAATACAAGACAAAAATAAACTTCCTAAAAAGGCTGGGGGCAGGGGCAGACATGGTAGTACACACTTTTGATCCCAGCACTCAGGAGAGAGAGGCAGGAGGGTCTCAAGTTCAAAGGTCAACCAAGTTCAAAGTCTACACAGCTGGGTTCCTGGCCGGCCAGGGCTATATGTAGGACCGTCTCAAAACAACATAAAAGTCCTCCTTGAAGCTATAGTCTAAAATTAATTGCAAAATAACTCACTGTTAGTTTCTTTCTTGACAACATGGAGGAAAGAGACACTGGCCACAAGGAAGAAGACAACCTTTTAGGGAAAGCACCACAAAACACTAACCAAGATCTGAGCACTCTTCTTTTTGGACCACTGTGTCCCCTCCATGTGGAGCTTCTCCCTGTCACTACTGTTCTTTTAGCACACCTGCTTCAGTGTTCACATCACTCCCCAGCATCTCGGACCGCCACTGTAATTTTATATTCTACCACCTTTAAAGCACAGACCTAACAATGCACAGCTATTCTAACTCAGAATGAATGTAAACTCCTGGGATGTCTGTTTTCTAACAAACTCTATGCAGACAGCAACAATATTATCCAAGAGTGACCACTGCTAAAATTACAGTCTCCACTTACAGACTTTAAGCTATCAGGTTTTCTTTTACTTGGTCTTTCTAAAGTGAATTTGAGTGTAATTTGATCAAGAAAAAAGCAAAGTAGCTAAATAGACTATACTAATTCATAACCACAACACCCTACATTAATATAAAATGTAATAAAGCTTGACTGCAGATGAAAATATATCAACAGCTAAGACTAAAAGAGAAACCTATCTCCCAAAAATAAAAGTCATAATCAAACACATGCCAAAACCCCAAGACTCCTCAAAAGGCAGGTGTACAAATAAACGCCCAATATGAATTTAAATTAAGTGCCCTTACCTGGTTTATTTGAAAGGGTTAAGGGTAGTTTATGCAGCGGAGAGATTACTCATTGCCTCTGGGAGGAATCAGGGATGGGGCTCAAATCTGGTCAATTTTCTCATCTGTAAAGGGAAGATAACTGTATGTACCTCACTGAGTTGCTTAGCTGAATTAAATTAGGTAGTTCAAGAACACGTATTTAGCACGGTGTCCAGCACATAGTTAAATTAACACTTAACATTAGCTACTACTAGAAGCAGTAAGCAATAGTTTATTAGTATTATCATTTTCATCTCCAATCTACAGGGCTGCCCTCTCCCAGTTGCTGGCAGTTTCCTAATGGTCGGGTGTAGTTCTCCACTAATGCCCACCCTCCAACCTCCTTGGGGCTGAAGTTACAGAACACTCTGACAAGTTTCTCCTATGCTCCACATTTAAAATCTACATCCAAAAAATGTCTAGCTTTGTAAAGAGCACTAAGATATTGATTTCCTTCTGAGAGAAAACACTAGCAGAAGCCAGGCTTGGTGACACATGCCTTTTAACCCCAGCATTTGAGAAGCAGAAGCAGGTGCATTTGTGAATGGGAGGCTGGTCTGACTACATGGTAAGTTCCAGGACAGCCAGGGCTACATAATGAGGCCCTGTCTCAAAAAGCAAAAACAAAACAAACAAACAAACAAACAAAACCCTATTGGAACAATGTTTGGTTCCAGGGGCATCGTTTCTTCACTAGCACACACGGTCTAGATTAGACTCTCCAGTAATTCCTATGCATGTGTGCTTGTACACACACACACACACACACACACACACACACACACAGACAAACACATTCGCAGACTGATTTGGTTAGAAGTCATCAGCTGCAGTTAATAATTCTTTACAACAAATGCTTCCTGAACCCCTGCCCAGGTCACAATTATTGCAGAAATCGTACACTGCAAGACCACTAAGGAGAAAAATTAAGCTGTGGCTAAACTCAGATTCTCTTGTTCTAAGACTCTGAAACCAAAGCTTCTTCAGTTACTGAATCCATCCACTCTTCCTACGTGAGTTCTCTGGAGCATCTGACATTCTGGACCACTTTCTTTTGTCCTGGCCTCCCAGCCCTTGCCTCCACACTCAGACTGCAACGCTGGCCTCCACACTCAGACTACAATGCTGCCTCCACACTCAGACTGCAATGCTGCCTCCCCACTCAGACTTGCAATGCTGCCTCCACACTCAGACTGCAACGCTGGCCAAGCTTCTTTTCATTTCACTTTATAGCGGCACATGATGAAAGAAAGGTCTAAGGTGGGGCAGAAGTGGACCACAGGCAGACTTCAGCAAACTTTGCTCTTCTAAGGGCTCCAAGGCAAACAAGTTTCTGCAAGTTACCGAGGTTAAAAAAAAAAAAAAAAAAAAAAAAAGCAGACCTCACAGGTGTGGTGGCTGTTACTCCTATACTATTCTCAACACTAGGGAGGTTGAGGCAGGAGGATTGTTGTGAATTCGAGTCTGCGAACTCACTTAGGCCAGCTAGAACTAGTGTAAGATACTGTCTCAACAAAAGGAAAAGGAAACAAAACAAACAAACAAACAAAAAAAAAAACCAAAAAACAAAAAACAAAAACCAGAAGCTGGGTGGGATGCTGACTACAAGTTCAAGACCATCCAGCTATATGAACCCTCTCTCAACACACACACAAAGAAATTAAAAATTGAAATCAAGCCCTACTTCCAAGACTTTCCAAGTTTTCAGACTATAAAATTTCTCACAAAATATTTTCAAGTCAGCAGCTAGTTGAAAGTTCTAAATACGCATTCAAGACCAAGTTATTTTATGATCTATCTGTTTCATCTATAAAATCACTAAGTTACACACACAAAGGTCTGAGTCACACAAGGTATTTCTAGAGAGTTATCTTACTTTTATCTTACTTTTCATTTGTATCCAGATTTCCAAACCAATGTACAGACTGTCACGTACACAAATCCATGTTCATTTCCTGAGATTCACTACGGTCAGATCTACCTCTTCCTTCCGTTTTGGCTGCCCTCAGAGCATGTCTCTCACCCAGCTGCACTCCACTTAGCCACCCTGAGGCCAGCTGACCCTCTAAACAGCCTCTGCCACCTTCTGCTGTGGGGTTCTCAGCCACCTCAGCTCCAACCCTCTTCCATGTGTCCTGGGGATGCCTCACTGGCCATCCAGTCTCACCCTCCTTTTCTCCACCTACTCTGTACAACTACGACTCTTGACCCACTCTATTTTAAGTAAATGTATTTGGCCAAAGACCTTCCAGGTCACTTTCAAGATTCACAGAGACCCAAATTCCTTACCAGCAGAGAAACAAGTCTGCACTATCCCACATTCCCTCGCTCCAAGGCCACACAGAACCACAATCTGCAACAGAGAACACTCTATTTATTGTCCCTAGGCACTTCTTCATAGTTGCAGGCCCCACCTCCTGAAATACCTAACTCCTCCCATTAGCTTAGGGCAGAAAGACCCGTGCAAAGAAAGCCCTTGAAAGGCCTCCCTGCCAGAGCAGAAGAAACCTCCAGGTTAACCCACTTCTCATCATTCTAGGCAGTAAAATATGCTCAGTTTTCTCCTCCACCAAACTAGGGTGGAGATGGGGAAGGGTAGAGGGAGGGCGACTACCTAGACATACAGCTAGAGGCCCTGGGTTCAATAACCTGTACCTGTGACCCAAAAGTAACATTACAGACCTAAAATCTCCACTCAGTCATATTTACTGCTGCAGACTCTGTTTTTAAACCAAAACAA